>NW_023270265.1:40374851-40974851 GCF_011800145.1 Mirounga leonina
TCACGTGTCCGCCTCGTCCGGTCGGGCGGGGTCACGTGTCCGCCTCGCCGTTTCCGCCGAGCACTAGCAGGTGAAGGGCAGAGTCAGTCACTCGTTTTCAGAATCTTAGCGGAATCCTGCTTCTTCGGTCAATCTTGTCTGCTACCGCATGGCCCTCGAGTTTTCTTCGAGCTGTTTTGTATTCTAACCTCAGTCCACGAACAACAAACAGATGGAAAACTGAAAATGTCTCTCAAAATAAGACCCTGGCATGTGGGTCAAAACAAGCCCACCTTTTCAGTTTTACAGCGGAAGCATCTTCACATTATCCCCAGTCTCCCTCCCCCTCGACTGTTTATATCGCTGCAGCTTTTCCAAGCGGCTGTGACACACTTCAGTTTTTTTTTTCCTTCTCCCAAGTAATAAGAGAACAATTTTACTCACCTTTCATTAAACTCTCTGAATAAAGTGAATCAGAATATTTCAAATCACATCTTCTTGGACTAAACCTTTCACAGAGTTCATTGCTAGCACAGCTACATTCACGCGCAGAAGGACTCCTGCACAAAACCGTAATCTGATTTTCAAATGTCATTCCCGTAACCCCACGCTTTGTCTTCCTTCAGCACCTTGGATACTTCTGCCTACCAACGTTCTACGTTTCCTTAACTACCTTCCTCCACAACCTACAGTGTGCACCCAGATTCAAAATCCTGAGACACGATGGAAATCTCGGGCAGACCAGCAGCCCGTCGTAAGCCGTTACAGCTCGGCCAACTGGTACCTCATCATTTCCCTGTAAACCAGCCCTGGGGCCACAGAATACCCAGCGACACGTCAGCAAAGGGAAGCCGGAACATGAGAAGCCCAGAGCTTATCTCTGACATGTGATTTGGTGA
The DNA here is from genome assembly GCF_011800145.1 of Mirounga leonina. Lineage (NCBI taxonomy): Eukaryota > Metazoa > Chordata > Mammalia > Carnivora > Phocidae > Mirounga > Mirounga leonina. Next base: position 40,375,730 of record NW_023270265.1, read on the forward strand.
AAGGCTACAATGATGGATGTACAACATGGCAATGTTCCACAGCTAGTGGAAAAATCAACTCGCGTAATGAGATCACCGTCTAGCAGGTGAAGAGAAATACTAACCCCATGATACTGTTATTTGAGAAGGTATTTGGAGATGTAACCTGGATTCCTAAGGCTACTGAAACAGACAGAAATCCTGTACTTGAGCTGGACTTTCCATCACAAGTGACAGGTATCCCTAAATATAATTTCTTTCCCCTATAACAGCATTTTATAGTACAAAATCCTTTTGCAGAATTGTGCCATTGGATTTCAAAATCTACTTGGTTGGGCTCGTAGTATCACCCATTTTACAGATGGTGAAAGTGAAGCCCCAAGGAGGCTAAGGGGCTGGCTGCTCTCAGGTCATACAATGAGTGACTGACTGACATGGCCAAAATTTGAACCCAGATCTTTTAACACCTGTTGTAGTGAACCTGACACTATCCCATAGCTGGCCTCCCTTAATTCTAAGTGGTAAGTTCTTATTCAACTTCAAAACATATTTCGACATGTCATCTGTAAAGTTCTTTAAGAAATACAAATTTAAAACTAGGTCTCTGTGGATACTTACCTCCTGTGCAAATGACTCCGCCTTCTTTCGAAGGTCCTTCTCCAGTTCCAAGTTTACCTGCATTTCCTCATACTCTTCTACCGCTAGCATGGACACTTAGGAAGACAAGGAAAAGAAATGGACAAAGTGCCACACAGACAGTCAGGAATACGGATGAAAAACAGTGTTGAAAAGATTCTTTGTACCAGCATACAAGCACCCTCAGCCATTGCTGGTTGAAATATAAATGGACTGAACCTTTTTGGAGGGCAGCTCAGCAATGTGAATCAAAAATCTAAAGCCATTCATACCCTCTGACTCCACAATTCTGCTTTTAGGAATGTACTGATTCCCCCAAGAGAATAAATCATGAACACATCCAGCAATAAAGCTGCAAGAACACTCTCAGCATCGCTGCTGAAAACAGTGAAATGATCCAGATGGTCTCACATGGCAGACCCAGGAAAGTACGGTATATACAAGAAACATGATTCTGCTTTCGAAATGACACTGTAGAAGCATATTTATGGAACCAAAAGATATATTTTTTAAATGACTTCATTTCTGTTTTTTACAAGCTGCATAAAAACACATTGCCGAGGTACTTCACAGAAGAGGAAACGTATGAAAGGCCAGTGAATGTGCGGAAAGATACTCTTCTTCATTAGTAATCAGAGAAATGGAAAGTAAAAACACAGGCACCTTTTTAGACTCACCAAAGAGGGAACTGGCAAAAATCAAGAAGTAGAGTTACACCAAGTTTGGAGAGGATACAGAACAATGGAACAAACACACTGCTAACAGGAGTTGAAATCTACCCAAAAGATAATCTGGCATTGTACTGACGTTGAAGATAAACTTTTACATTTGGCATGTTATCTTAGGGCACATGTACCAGGAGACGCATATAAGAATTTTCATAACTGCAGGACTTGGAAGAGCAAAAAACTGGAAAAAACTCAAACAGCCACCGACACGATACTGGATCCATGAATTCTGGGATAGACATTGAATGACATACTACCCAGCGGTGAAAGTCAACATACCAGAGCAAAGCCCTTTAACAGGGATAGACCTCACAAACAAGAAATTGCACAGGGACATATGCAAGGTGACAGAATTAATATAAAGTTCAAAAACATACAAAATTAAGCAACATGCTATTTAGAGATATATACATACTTGGTAGAACTAGAAATAAAAGCAATGATAAAAATCCAAGGGAGGGGATACAAGTGGAGATTGATATTCAGGGGCTTGTAAGGTGTCAATGGGTAAAGAGGTATTTCTTTCGCTGATATTTTTTTAGCTTCCACAAATGTTATAAACACATTTAACAAACAATTTAATGTATATATATATGGTTTTCTTAAGGTTGGAAGAATATACATGATGTTAATAGTGCTTATCTTTGGGCTCTAAAGATTGAGATTTTTTTTTTTCCTTTTCCTATTTGAATCTATGTTTTCCACCAAAAAAGTATATTACCTGAATAAAAAGAAAATATATATATATACACACAAGCTGCATACAAAACACGTCGATGAGGCATTTCACAGAAAAGGAAACATGTGAAAGGTTATATATAAATGTTATTTTTAACCGTCCTCCATGTTTACAAAGAGAAACAGCCTTAGATCCATTCAGGCCCAGACTCAGAGCTCTGAATTAAAGAATTAGGACAGAAATCTTTAAAGGGAAGGTCCTGTCAAATAGTAGCAACACAAAATCTTTGCTACTTTTTGACATTCTGTGGCCTGTTTTCTTAAATAATGATATAGACAGGACCAAGGGAGTGATGACGCCATTAGAAATTAGACACAACACAGGTTGGTATCACACTGGTCTCTCCATCTGCTTCTACAGAGGCACTTTCAATCCTGAGCTGAGTCATATCAATAAAATCTTTAAAAAGGCGCTCTTAATGGCTGCTTTCACACAATGTTCCGCCAGGACACTTCAGTCCTAACTGACTAAGGACTGGTTTGCTGTGTAATGACATAGAATTTCAAGCTCTGTACTCTGTAAATCTACTGCCTTCTCAGAGGAAAGACGAATAGTCTTACTCCAGTAAAGCAATATAAGTGGTGGTTTGTGATGTGAATTATAGGTCCCTGAGAGCCAAATGATTTCAAACCTATTTAAAAAAGAAATTTCGCAAAGAAAACAAAGACGACTATGACTCTCTGAAGGCCCTGGGCAACATAATTGACTCTCTTTTCTAAGTCCAGAACACCATAATAAAAAGTGAGTTTTCACATGTCCTGGCCCTTTTGACTTGGATTCTGAAAGAAATTAGGTTGGTCCTCATCATGCATTTATTTATATGATCTCCCTCTTCCTAGAGAGAGGGCTCTCTGAAGGCAAGATCCACGTGATTAACCTTTGTAGAACCCTCTGTTTCTAGCACAGTACATCAAGACCGTTTCTATCTTCTTAAATGTGGAAGGAGCTGAGAAATGTCACAATCTACCGTATCTCCCACACTGAACTACGAGGTCCTTTATTTATTCAAAAATCTCAATTCATCACCCAAAGGTGGAGAACTACCACCAATGACAACAGGGAAGGCTTGAAGATTTCCTGCACTCTGGCATCACTCCCTTGTCCTGCACCAGGGAATGCAAAAACACAGCCCCCATGGGACGTGATGCTGTGTTTTACAACAAGGATTCCGTTTTCTCTAGAGGTAGCCTTTGGAGAAATTTCCTTCTCACCATGAGACCAGGTCTGCCTCTCATGACCAAGAGGATCATTTTCGTATGATTCGTATAAATGATCGTGAATCTCTCATCATGCTGGCTGCTAGACAGCTCAGAGCCAGAACTTGACTGCACACGGACAGGAATGCACAAGACCTGACAGCAAGCATGCAACCTTGTATAGCAATATTTAATTTTACTTTCGCTTTGCCCTATTTTCTATATTCTCTTAATTTAAAATTTTTTCATATCATGTTGTATGTATCTGTGTAGATATCCTCTCTTCTGGATTAAAAATAACCTACCAAATACACAAATACTGAGAGGAGAGCCAATATGGCCTTTGTCCCAGGATACATGTAGACAGAACAGTGTTTTGGTTTGAAATGGGTCGGAAGTTCCTCAAGTGAAAGCACTTTTAGAAGTCCCAAGACTCTGAGGTGAATGATAAAATAACCGGGAAGAGAGAGACTCGTGGTGAGAAATCAGGAAAACCAAGATAGGATATTCTTGCTATAAGACTCTTTAGGCACAGGTACGAAACAACACAAAATGTATGCAAACCAAATAAATTACATATGTATCTGAGAAAAAAGACTGGAGACACCTACCTCTATTGCATTTTTCTAAGACTCTTCTCTGTTCAAGAACTTCTGAGTTTAAAAGATCTTTTTCTTGTTTAACTTTATTTACCTAAAAAAATGTGAGATTGTGAGAGAAGAAAACACACAACACTGTAAAATATGACATAAGGTGATGTGTGATAAACTGCTGTTCAACAGTCAACATGAAGTTATAATTTAAAGCAGTAATTGGCTTTACTGTGTTGGGATTTTATTAAAGTTGTTCTTAAGGCCTCAAAGGTAGCTATTTAAGTTAGGATATACCGTTGATAGAGAACTTCTTTACAAATTCCAAATAGCACTAGTCCCTACCCATGTAAATGATATTTTTAAGGCAAAAATCCAACTAGAAAACACCCAGACAACAGACAAATCATATAGTCAGAGAACTCTGATGACATTTAAATTAAGGAAAAAATACATCAATTTTTTTAATAAAAAATACTTTAAACTTTGATGACTTCTGGCTTAAATAAAACACACATGAAAATCTTCCCAAAAAACTTACATTTCCGAGATAATTTTGACATCAATCAATTGGAAGAGACTATCATAGGACCATTTAAAAAAAGAATGCAAAGTTACATATATCAAAGTGGATAAATCTCAAATGCACTATGCTGAATTATAAAAAGCAGATACAGGGGTGCCTGGCTGGCTCAGTCAGTGGAGTATGATCTCAGGTCGTGAGTTCTAGCCCCACGTTGGGCATGGAGCCTACTTAAAATAAAAATTAAAAAAAAAATAAAAATAAAAGCAGGTACATTTACATCATTTAAAAACACTCAAAATACTATGTATTGTAGCAAAAAATATAAATACATGCATTGGAATGATAAAAGCCAAATTCAGAATAATGGTTGTGTAGGAAAATGGGGCAGGAAGTGAGGGGAATGCAGTTAGGGAGAGAGACACTGGGGTTTTCAGGACTATGTATTAAGCTAGGTGGTAGATATATGGGTGTTTTTTATACTTTCCACATGTCTGAAATAGTCATAATAAAAATAACTGAAAGGGCTTCTAAGAACACCTCTAAGTGGGAGGGGAACAGGATCATCAGTAAATAATCATAATGGAGGAAGAGAGTGCATCAAAATGTGTTTGTCTCTCTACAACGGTTACAGTCAAGAAACAAACTAAAGGGCGCCTGGGTGGCTCAGTTGGTTAAGCGACTGCCTTCGGCTCAGGTCATGATCCTGGAGTCCCTGAATCAAGTCCCGCATCGGGCTCCCTGCTCGGCAGGGAGTCTGCTTCTCCCTCTGACCCTTCCCCCTCTCATGTGCTCTCTCATTCTCTCCCTCTCTCAAAATAAATAAATAAATCTTAAAAAAAAAAAAAAAAAAAAAGAAACAAACAAACTAAGATAATGGTCCTGGAAAAGGACTCTGAATCCATCGGCATGCCAGAGAGCCTGTGAACTGGATGCTTTTAGGATAAACTCTATTTTTGGTTTCGGTTTGAATTCGTAACTGGTATACACTCTCCAACAGGAATGCCACTTCCAAAATAGCATCATCCTTCTTCCCACTCATCAGTATGTTCTGCCACGGTAAGTAAATGTGAGCAAGGCTGTAATTGGTGGACACCATCTCCCAACCTTTTTCGCATTCTGGCCCTTACAAAAACTGTCAGATAGGTATGCAAACTGAGGTAGCTGGGTAAGGCTGCCCACTGAAGGGACCGACGCCTCGATTCCTCAGCATTACTCGTAAGCCGCCTGAGGGATGGGTCTAGAAGCTTGGGCTGTAGAATCTGGGAACCACTGACACATGTTAAGTCACGATTGCAAAGGCAGTTCCTCAAAGCATCACGCACAGAAAGGCAATTATGTGCTCCTGTTCTTAAAGACTATTCAAAAGGAAAAATAAAAAGATTCTTAAACACCCACTTGAACCCATTCTGCCATCTATCACATACACTTATGTTGGAAGGATACAAGAGGACAGCCATTCCCAACCGAGCCAAACTGTCTGATAGAGAAGCCAAATACTTCTTCACCAGCAACAATAAAGCAGATGACGTAAACTGCAGATATCATTCTTACAAATCCGCCTCCCATAGTGAAATATGGGAAACAACGGGGACACTTCATTGCTATTTTGGTGCTCTACTTACTGAGCTAGGTATTGAGTATACAAATGTCCGTGATCTTATGTTCTACACCTTTTGTATATTTGAAACAGGGGGTAGAAGAGAAGATAAAAATTGGTACATGGTTCTCACGCCTGAAATCAACTTCCAACAGCAAGTTTTTAACGTAGCCAGTCTCCAAACACCCTGAAAACACCAGAAGTCTTGCCTTTCAGGCCTAAGATACATACTTCTTCAATTACTTCTACAAGTTTGCTCTTGAGATTTTCCAGTTCAATCGCTAATATCTTCTTCTCCTCCTGAACAGATACAATTTGATCTCGAAGTTCTGCATTTTTAAAGAAAAAATAAGGGGAGGGAAACAATATAAATAAACATTTCTTTAATCTAAATTCAATTAGCGAACTTATAGTACATCATTAGTTTCAGATGTAGTAACTTTTTTAAACTTATTTTTAAAAGAAGAAATCAATCTTGTCAAAAGAACTGAAAAATGCCAGTCCATGTGTAACTTACGGTCAAGATTATTTAACAGCTAAAACGAAAATAAAGAAGCAGAGAATGATGGAAATCTCACTTCTGTGCCCCTGTATACAGCCACAGTTATTAATAATTTTATATCATGCAATCTCACTGTGTTATTAAATATACCAGATCATGTTTTCTTTGCATGCTATCAAACCCATATTTTAGAAAACTACCTGGGATTTTAGAAGTAAAATTTTTTAAGATTTCAGCAAAACAAATTAAGGCATAGTACCAATTTCCTTTTTCTTTTAAAATGGCATGGATTCTTGTCACAATAAAATATAACAAACAAATGGGGCAGTTGATAATTTGCAGATTTTGCTTTGCAGAAAAAAATCCTGACCTGCTGCCAACTTATAGCCCTCAAACATTATTCGAATGGACTCAAAATATAACCTATTTGAAAAAGGTTAATTCTAGTAATTTTCTCTCCCGAGTTGTTGTTTTGTTTCTTAATTTATTTCGTATTTCTTATTACCGGAATTTAATGAAAACTGTATTACCAAAATGAAAATATTAGCAACCGTTAAGTGCAAAAGCTTCTGGTGATAGATGAAAGTTACTTCCACCACTCAAACAGTAAAAAAAAAAAAAAAATATACACCGAGGGGTGACTGGGTGGCTTAGTCGGTGGACTGTCTGACTCTTGATTTCGCCTGGAGATCAGGTCATGATCTCAGGGTCCTGGGATTGCACCAAGTCAGGCTCCACACACAGCTGGGAGTCTGCTTGAGGAGTCTCCCTCTCCCTACCCTCTGCCTCTGCTCATTTTCTCTACATCTCTCTCTCTCTCAAATAAATAAATAAATCTTTTAAAAAATATATATACACAGATTAGCACAGAATCCTAAAATTGATAACCAAGGTCTCCTATTTTGCTACTCAGGTTTTAACTGCATTTTTTTTTTAAGATTTAATTTAATTATTTGACACAGAGGGAGAGAGAGCAAGCACAAGCCGGGTGAGCGGCAGGCAGAAGGAGAGGGAGAAGCAGGCTCCCTGCCAAGCAAGGAGCCTGATGCGGAGCTCGATCCCAGGACTCTGGAATCATGACCTGAGCTGAAGGCAGACGCTTAACCGACTGAGCCACCCAGGCACCCCAGGTTTTAACTGCTTTTAATTAAAAACCTTCTCTGGAGTTACTTATAAATTGAATCAAGCTTTTATAGGAACCCAGACTGGAAGAGTTCTCAGACACTTATTTCAAAATCTCTTTCTCCACTGGCTGGCTAATCCTGAAGGAGGAACAAGAGACAATACCATCTGAGACCTAAGAGGAGAGGAGAATCATGAACAAAAGAAAATCCTGTAAACTTCTTCTCCCTCCCCACTGACACAAATATTATTTTGTCTTAGGTCAAGGGGGTGGAGAGTCAGGGAACGATGGCTTTCGTTATACTTCCTTCTCTCTCCTTCCAATTGCAGTTTTATCCAAACCAACAGGCTAGCGAGTGTTGCTTTTGGCATGTGCCTAATGCCAAAATGCCCTAAAAGTTATTGAGCCCCAGACTGCTTTCCTCCATCTTTAACATAAACAATGTGTACATACAATCACGTGTATATATAATCATGAATAAAATTAAAGTGTATTTAATAGAGGTACCGTGTGATATTCCACTTCCCACTGACCCACACAGTGAGGTCTAACAGCGTTGAAGTTGAACGCCGCATACTGCTTACAGCTCAGTGCCTGAATCAGATGAGAAGTCCTTTGAGGGCACAGACTTAAGCAATCTGGAGAGGAATCCTCCCCAAAGATTCCAAAAAAGAACCAGACAAACGAGAGGCATTGGCTAAATATATTTTTATACATTCTTTCTTTTGCTTAACAAAAATATCTCAATGCATAGTCCGTATTTTTAAGAATTTTTACACACTGGTTGTTTCCATCAAGACAATGCTTTCAAAAGTGCCAAATCCCAAATGAGAAAGCAATTCATAATGCACCAACGTTACGTCCTATCGTGGTTCTCAACCAGGCTACTCCCTGGGACATTTAAATCCGAAATTTTTTTTTTTTTTTTTTAAATCCGAAATTTTTTGAAGCTGGACCCAAGTTCTAAAGTTCTCAGGTGATTCCAATGGGCAACAAGGGCTGAGAAACATTATCCAAAATATGCTCAGTGACGAAGCCAAGAGTCCCACCTTTGATCTGCTTCTGACACTGCACAGAAACACAGGTCTCTGCGGAGCCTTCTGGGTCGGTGCTAACATCTTCGTCATCGATGTTGATCTCCTCGGTGATTACATCTGGTCCCAGTTTGGCCATGTACAACATGCTGATTCTTTTCAATGTTTTATTTTCTTTATTTAGCTAAGGCAAAATATAAAAACAGTTATTTTAACAGCAGTCAAATGAGTGTCTTGGATTTTTAAACAATAGACAGATTAAGTGTACTTCTGTCTTACATATTCATCAACACCCACAGCATGAACTAACAATTAGAAGATTCATGAAGTAAGGTTTTATTTATACTTTTTAGCATTAAACTTATTAAAGTAAGACCTGATGCCTGGATTACAGCCAGCAGCATGGGAAAATGCTAGTTATAACTGATAACAAAGGAAGAATTAAGATAAGACACCAATACAGATTAAATCAAATTTCAACTTATTCCATCCTTAATAGTCTTAATTAAGATTTTATTTTAAGAAAATGTTTTCTTTGCTGCTGTGCACACCCTTTAAATGTTTGCTAGCCCAGGGGCGCCTGGGTGGCTCAGTTGTTGAGTGTCTGCCTTTGGCTCAGGTCATGATCCCAGGGTCCTGAGATCGAGCCCCGCATCAGGCTCCCTGCTCCGTGGGAAGCCTGCTTCTCCCTCTCCCTCTGCCTGCCACTCTGCCTACTTATGCTCTCTCTCTCTGTCAAATAAATAAATAAAATCTTAAAAAAAAAAAAAAGCAACTTTTTTTCCTTTACTAAGGGCCAATGGCCAGCAAGACAAGTTCTGAATTACATAACTGACACTGGAAATAAATAGAAACAGAAACCTAATTCATTGGAAAGCTAACTACCTTCTCTACTATAAACCTTACATCAGAGTAAGACATGCTGGTAACTTGTCCGACTTTGGTCCTTCATTTGTGATCATAAGTAGGACCCTTTAGGGTTTCCCTCAGGGAAAAGCCCAGGCCATTTCAAACTGGGAGATCTGATTCTCACCCCAATAACACCGAATCTAACTATATCTCAAGTAGCCCAATCTGGAGCACAAGTGGTTTCCCTGACCTCTCTGCGGAATCAGGAAGATTCTATTAGAAATGGCTATAAACCCTTCCTCAGATTCCCCCTGGGAAGCCTATAAGCTCTACTCAGGGAATCCAACACAGCCCCTTTCTTCCCTGTCTCCAGCGCACAGCTCCAGCTTCTAGCTCCCCACGGACCGTTAGAGGATCAGGGATAAGAGATGAGCCCATGATCTCCAAGCCCCTCTCCCTTAAGACGAAACATTCATGTAAAGCCTGTTGTGGGTTCTTGGCACCATGTATGCTACAGTGGGGCACCAGAGGCTCAAGGATCCTGGCTGATAAGATGCCATCTTTTCTGAATGGCAGGAGAAAATCACAACTGAAGGAAAAAGTGAAAACACTCAAGCCTTCATTTGTAATTCTGTTTCCTAATACTTAAACTAATGGTTTCCAGCTTAGCACATTAGAATCTGTAGAGTGCTTTTAAAAAATCCCAGTGCACAGGCTCTCACCAGACCCAAATCTCTGGCAGTGGAACCCAGCAGAGTACTCTCTCCAAGGTCCCAGGTGATTCTAATGCACATCAATATGAAGAATCTTTGATATAGAGAAAGGCAGTGTTTCCATACCCATTTCTATAAAGTCAGAGTTAAGAATCCTGCTCTATAATCCAACATCTCTGCCTCTAGAATAATCTCATCTTTCAGAGTGGTAGTCTCTTCATCAGCGAACTAAGGATAAAAATAGCCTCTGCCCCATAACATGAGGATTGAGTGAGATATTACACAGAAAGTATTTAACATTAGTGACGGACATGCAGGAAAAATTCAGTATCCACTCCTAATAGTAACAAAAGAGGTTCAGGTTGTGCGTTTGGGAATACTTTATCAGCTAGTTTTCTTCCATCAAGATACACATCCATGCAACTTTTTCTTCCTCCAGGATATTCACAAAAGCACAAAAATACTAATTTTTGCCATCTGGTGCTTAATAGGCTCATCCCTGGGCCACTGTCACAATAATACTTAATAACTTGTTCATTAACAGTTCTAACCTCAAAAGAGTTTAATGCCTCTTTCTATCAAGCCAGGCACCAAAATCCACCAGCACTATCTGGCTATAATACACCTACTCTCATTAACAAAGTTACTAACTCAAGAAAAAAGCTACACATGGAGTGCCCGCCAGGCGGTAGAGTATGCAACTCTTGATCTCAGGGTCATGAGTTCAAGCCCCACATTGGGTGAGGAGCCTACTCTTCAAGAAAAAAAAAAGCCACACAGAAGAAATTCCTCTGAAACATCATTCTCACATTTTGAAGGAAGAAACATAAGATTTATGTACATAAAGATCTCATAACCATACTAACTGGGTATTTTTAAAAACTCTGAATTCACAAATTTTGGCTAAGCAATTTCATTGAAGTTATTATTCATCAAGTTATATATGTTAATGGCATGCTAACTGTTTTTTGGAACCATTCTAAGTCACAAAGCAAAAATAAATCTTTTATAACCCTACAGTAACAGAATCTTCTACTACATTCAAATTTAAACAGTTTTTATATTGGGTGCAGCTTAATGAATATTTAAAGATACAAAATAAGCAAGTTAAACAGATCTGAACCATATGGTTTAAATAACTGGTCTACATTTATCAGTTTAACCTACACATTTTAGCAAAGAAGCCACCCTTGCTCTTAAGAAAATTATGCAAATTGCATCTTAAGAATTAAACCTTCCATTTGTCATTAATCTGAGAGCAAAGATTTAGAAAAATAAGAATAAATTTATAGAAACTTTGCTGCTTTAAAAATGGAGTCTACTGGGCGCCTGGGTGGCTCAGTTGGTTGGGCGACTGCCTTCGGCTCAGGTCATGATCCTGGAGTCCCGGGATCGAGTCCCGCATTGGGCTCCCTGCTCGGCAGGGAGTCTGCTTCTCCCTCCGACCCTCCTGTCTCTCATTCTCTCTCTCTCAAATAAATAAATAAAATCTTTAAAAAAAAAAAAAAAGGAGTCTACTTTCAAAAATGACAATTGGGATACCTAAATCAGGTTGTGCTACTTTATTGATCATGCATATAATGGAGCTTCCAAACTTTGCATTCAAAGCTGTAGTATCTTCCAAGTCCAATGAGCACAACTATAGGCTTTCTGACCTGTTTTTATTCCAAGTCCCACGAGGTCACATTGTATCCTCAAAAATCAACCATACGGCCATTTTCGAAAGACTTCATGAACAGAAGACAAACCGTGTAAGTGAAGGATCCTATTGTCAAGACTAAATTATAAAACTGACCTTTGAGATTAGTAACACAGTGGTTCATAACCAGGGATGAAGACAACAGTCCCCTGGCAGCTTTCTCAGCACACAGCCGGCCTGGGCCGCACTCCCAGTGTCAGTGGGTCTAGGATATTCTTAAGTAATCAATGCTGGTCCACCCTGACACTTAGGACAAGGCAACTGTAGCTCAGAGAGGTGCATTCTCTTGCTCCAAGTCACCTGTTAGCTAAAAAAAGGAAGGGGCGGGGATGAAATCTTTTTTTTAAAGGGGACTGTACAGACCCATGAGTGGAGTGCATCATGGAAAAAGGAAAAGTCTGTCCCATTCTCCCTGCGGTCCTAACGCTAGTCCATCCTGACCTTTGAGTTGAGACTACAGCAGTCCGGAGACCAGAACTAATAACTTGCCCAAAGTCACATATACCCAAAATGACATCACTGGGAATAAAACCTGTATATACTGCCTCCCAAACTGTTGCTTTCCATTAACTCTGCCAGCCCTGCAAGGTAATCCGTGTTCTCATTTTGCATGTACTATTGGCAACAAGGATACTTATCGATAGCAAGAGAAAATACAAGGACTGGACTTAGCCACTGCAAGAGTCAGAGCAGCTAGTATGCTCCAAAGATATCTTTTTCTACCTGTTGCAAAAGAAAGAATAAAGGATACGAAAAGAGAATTCACCCAGTTCTGTGAACCAGTGAACACTTAATGAAGGGTAGCGCAGAAGAAATGATGGGAAAGCACCCACGCAATCACTGTTTTTAAAGCAATGGTCTGTATTGCTGTGTATTCTTCAAATGAATAACAGGAGTTGCATGCACACGTTTATATTCTTAGGTTCTGACTGCATTATCTTATGAATTCTAATGTAGTGTCATTACACAAACAATTAAGCAAATACCTCTAGCAAGCACACTGCTAATGCATCCAAATTAAATAGAGAGAGATATAGACAGATTGGCTGATTGATTTGCAGACTTTCAGTCACATCCAAAGACATACTTTGGAGGGAGGTGATGGGGAAGAGAGAAAGACACACAACCGGCATTACTAATGATATTTGGTTAAAAATTGCTGTAATCCATTTTCTGATGAAGTGGTTCAGGTGCATTTTACCCAACCCAAAATACGTAAGACAGAGATTCTTTAATAACAATGTACTTCTGATGAGACAGAATATAGAAAATTACACTCTTGGTAAATTCATCAGCGAGAAGCAATCAGTGAAGCACTGGAGGTCACCTTCAGCATGCCCTCACTCTGCTTTCACAAATAATCACCTGAAATGTACGGCTGGAGGCTGACTTTTTCATCTAAATCAAACATGAAACACTCACTGCACCCCTTCATGTTACACCAGGTTTGTTTTAAACTGTTCACCCAATGCACAGACACTTAGAAAGTCCAGCTGAACAAACGACTCTGGGGCCATTTTTCAGAGGCAAAAAGCACCGATGTTGAAATGCACACATACAAATGCCCCCTTTACAATGGAAAGAACCTAGGCATTAAGATATTTACAAAATCCTATTCTAGGACTCCGAGAATTTACAACACTTTAGACACTTTCCCTCCTCATCAGAGCAGAGGCAATGGATTAGAAAAGCAAAAGCAGATAGGAGGCCACTCTTCACAAAAGCAAGTTGAAATTTTTTTAAAAAGCGCAGGTAGAGTTCCCTTATTTGAAGAGTCTCACCTTTGTCGCCAGAGCTTCGGCACTCTCTCGACAAGTCTTCTCTATTTCAAGATGGTTCTGCATAAAATTGACTTCCTCTATAACCATGTGAGAAACTAGGAATGAGGGGAAAAAAGTCTCAGCATTCAGAGATTAGTCAGCGATTCCAGAAGCCCACACATTGTGTCCCATGACTCAGAATACTTCACTTCTTTAGCTCGCCAGACCTTTAGCTAGCATGGAGGGGGGAAAAAAAAAAAGTCGTGGAAGATGCTGCCCTGATTGAGTCTTAGCCAATATGTGGACGTGGAGGGGGAGAAAAAAGAATAAAGTGAAGAGCCTTCACTGCCAATGCACACATTTTTCAGAAAGCTAGTTAGGATGCTTTTAAGTGTCGCTTTTCTATGCAGCTGTTCACGGAGACAGACACGTCCACTAACTTAGACGGAAGAATCTCTCCTAAATAAAAAGTGGCAAACGTGAGTTCCTTTTCTTAGCGGGACAGAACACATGGATCTAATAAGGAAAATGAGTGAGTGAGAAATTTTTAAAATTAAATCTCAACTCGATCTCCTTAACCGGAATAACAATGTGGCAGTTTAGCTCAGGTCAGTATACAACAGCCTTCCTTATGAGTGCTAAAGTAGTTACTGTGATTTAATAAACTCCAGGGCAGAAAAGTATAGCAACGAGAGTTATGGACTCTATGACAATGAAAGCGGATGCTTCTTGCATCACAGACTGTCAGGAAGATTGGAAGAAAAATACAATTTTCCTGGACACTTTACCAATGCTTGAAAAATAGTAATTTTCAGGTTCTTTTAGTAGCTGGTTTATACAAATTGAGATTCAAAGGTACAAAGTAATTTAGAACCTGAATTATACTTCGAAGATCAAGGGAGAGCCAAGTGCCAATTCCTTTCACCCACATTTCTAGTTAAAGGAAAATGCTCGGAATCTTAAACTTCACTATAGACGTGTATGCTTATTGACATTTGTTTGGCTTAAAAAAGAAAAATGAAGTACACCCAAGTGTGAAACCCCACAAAGTTAGGCAAAAAGCACTGGGCTCACGTAACACAAAGAGAGATTACTTTTGCTTCATTTAAGCTTAATTAACCTGCAATTATGATTAAACTCGGGGGAAAGAAATTTCCCTCCAAATTAAATACAAAAACGTATTACTTCCTAAGTCTGTCCAAAGTTCTTATTATGTTAATATTCAAATTCATAAAGCAGCACTCAATGGCCAGAAACATCTCTAACCTTGACATTTTTTCAGGGGTAATAATAATCTGCAGCAAATGCAGGCCAACCAAAAACCACTTAACTAATTAGTAGTTGCAGTCACCGAGAAAAACATGAATCAACACTGTTATTACAAGTGGCACATTTGAGTGGCATCTAATTATGACTTGATGAGCACGATACTTGCATTATCAACATTACTACTGCATCCCATCAGGGCCTAAAAGCTGCTGATGGCATTGACTTCGAGAAACTCCCACTCAATGGTACAGCAGCACCCAATAATCGGCTTGGCAGGGGCCCCCCTCACTAAATGACACGTTAAGCGTAATTACTGGTAGACATGGTAAATAAACAGGATTGGAAGTGAAAATTGTACCAAGTGCATAAGACACAATCTGACACATTGGAAGTGGCAGCCTTAATTGAGAGTTTCTTTGACTGCTCAAGATCATTTCAACTGCATTTCTCCGAGGACAGTGATTATAACTGTGGAGACAGACGGCATAATGGTATCAGCAACGCTGACAGAGCTGTGAATTAAATTGTATCTGCTGTTGTGTGAGCCTTGATGAGAGGTACAGATGCCTTAGTGGTCTTATCATTATAACACAATGGTCATGTTGTCATCAACCTTTCTGGCTCCAATTGAAAAGAAATGATTGTGTGTGGAGGCTCTGCCCACCCCCCCTCCACGCCACCCCCCTCTCCTCTTCTATCTCTTGTTCTGAATAGAACCAATTTTCAGAGAGCTATGAAATCACGCAATAGGTCCTAAAATGCAGCTGCTTGGCATACAAACGGGTCCCCATTAAACTGGAATCACACACAATATGTGTTTATGCCAGAAGAACAAATAGAAGCTGAACACAGGCCAAGTTTATTCACACACACAAAGCCCATGTAGCTCTTCATCAATATAATTGCCTTTTATATTGTAGTTTAAATAATAGGCTCTATTATTTCCTTAAAATCCTAATATTCTTGGCATTTTATCACTATGTTTACAAGGTAGGTTCTTCAAAAATGTGAAGGAAAGAGAAAAGAAACCTATACAATTTTTACAACATCAAATATTACTTTGAATTTTTAGCCTTAACTACTTGACTTCTTCTGCCACAATCTGGTATTTCCACCATCATAACAAAAACATAAACACTCTGCATGTTTCATAGGAATTTGACTTTTTATTCAGTAACATTCTTGCTCATGGAAGAGTAAGGAAAAATCATTCCACATAGCAAGGTTTAGGCCCAGCAAAAAGAAACACACACACACACACACACACACACACTTATTTTCTGAACATTTTGTAAAAAGCTGCCCTGTAATTTAACTTGATAAAACTTACACAGGCAGCACTAGCCCACATTTTTCTCCAATTCTCATACAGCAGGCCCCATCTAATACGTTTTTTTTTAATCTCTTCCTCTAAGAGGGAACAGTAGAAATCAAAAGTTGTGCTTTGATTTCTAGTTTAAAAAAATTATCTCAATGCTAAATAGGGAGCAAGGAAACCTACCTATCGACTTTCTAGATTTAAAAGAAAATAACATGTTTCAGAGGGCATTTATATCTTTAAAAAGCACGACCCCATTGCTAAAACCACAAGTCAGGTTACATGACACAAAACAGAAATTTTTGTAACATATAATTTTATTTGCACCTTTCAAAGGATGAAAGTTTTTTTAAAAAAACTTTAATTTGTTCATTTAGTGACTGGTCCTATGGTGCTGAATTCAGGCTTATCTCATAATATCCATAGATCATGAGTGATAACTACACCTAAAATACCTGTAATTTGGAGGACATGGAGGCTTAAAACAGAAGAAAGATGAATCCTAGTCTTTTACAAACACATATTGAAATATTTATATTCATTTATGATGAAATTATCATTAAATGATATGATGACTGGCATTTCCAAATAGTCTGAGGTCAGTGAGAATGATGTATGGACAGAGATGAAAGTGGACTGGCCAGGAGTTGGTAACTGTTGAAGCTGAATGATGGATACATGGGGGTTCATTGCATTATTTTCTCACTTCCGTATAATAAGCTTGGTATTTTCCATAATAAGAGTTGTTTTTAATGACTCTGACAACTCAGAAGCATAACCTACAAGTACATCAATGATTGCTTCCACCAGTCTAGTTGAATCAGCAGAATTTTTTTATCCTCTTCATGACCCCAAAACACTCTTACATACTTGCCATCGTGGAATGGAGGGCAACTGGGTTTTTCTTTTTTACTTGTTTTTGTCTTTTATTAACTACAAGCATTACAGCAGAGACTCTGCTTTACTCACATCGGACTCTCTTGCACCTGGCATACTGCTAGGTATAAACTAGGAAGTCACGTCTGTGTTTGCTTGAGTGACTGGAAAAATCTATCAGGCCTAGATCTGTCTGTGAACACCCCTTTACAAGAATGTTCTCTCTAGAACGGAACTGCTTAGGACACAACCACCATCACCCACCACTGGGCCAACTGTGTGTTCAGCCTTTGCGAAACCCTTTCCACTTGTCCTGTGCTGAGTCCTCACGACAGTCTTAGGAGGTAGGTATCATCACAGCAATTTTCTATTTGAGAACATCGAAGCCCAGAGAAGTCAAGTAGCATATATCCCAAAATACAGTTCTAACTGGTAAAGCCCAGCTAAACTAATTTCTAGGCCACTCCAATTTCCTAGGCTTCTTTCTAACTTGTATTCAAACGTGACACCACCCATGGGACTGCCCTGAGCAAAACTCCTCTCCATCCAGCCAACCCTCAGCAACGCCCAGATGCAGGATGTCTCTGCAGCATACGTGGTGGACACGCTGTACGTTCTCCTGCAACGTCAGATCACTTGAGAGGTCTTCACACAGTGTGGGAACAGTGATGCACTGGCAGGTGTGTGGGAAAACAGGTACGTCCTAACACACAGCAAAGGCTCTCACGTTCTGGCTGAAGGACATGAAAGGCCGTTAGTTACTTCTCGCACACAGATCTGTCTCCCTAGGGAACGTGGCTTTGCTCTGCAGTGGTGCTCTGTGCAGGAAGACAGGAGAAGAGGCTCAGGAAGAGCTGGCGGAGGGCAGAGAATGGCAGGGAGAAACGGATGAAACCAGCTAAGAAGAGCATGGTCAGCTAGGTGAGTAGAGCCCGCCGACCTAAGGGAGCTCTTCCCTCACTGAGATCTGGGCCTCGTAGGTGAACATGACGGGCAGGCAACGTTCAACTTAGCGCCCGAAGATACTTTCCCCCAGGGCTGTCCAAGGGCCAAGACCAGGGTCTGAAAACTCACTCGTGAACTGACTCGCAGCCTCTTCACACTGAAGGGCACCCAAGCTCGGGATGGGACAGTAAATGAGATGGTGGTGGCAGTAGCTAACATTTATTGAGCACTTAAACCATAATGCCAGGCACTGTGTTCAGCACTTTTTACATGAATTATCTCATTTATTCCTTGAACAGCCTATGAGGCAGGGTCACTTATCCCAATTTGACTAATGCAGAAATTGCTCAGGACTACGTGGGTGCACATCAAATGGTGCTTTTTACCGGTGGTAACCGCTGCAATCCCTTCCAAATCGGAAATTCTGTTCTCTGTTCGAAAGTCGTCAACGATTACCCCAGACACAATGTTTTAACAAATATTTCGAGTTTTCGTCGTCCCCATTTTCTGTTCTTTTGAGACGGAGTCAAGAGTCGGCATTCTGTTCCCCTGCCGTCCAAACTTTAAATTAATTAAGCAGACTTAGAAAAGTCAAAAATTCAATGCATACAACAATAAAGATCGTTGTACTAACCTTTCAATCGATTCTTTCAGGCTTTGAGTTGCTCGTAAGGAAAAATGTGAATTTTTTAAAACTATCAAAGATATTTAGAGGAAGAGACAAAGGGAAAAAGGAAGTGGGAGAGGAAAGCAGTTTACATGTTACTCTAAAGGTAGGCTGATTTGGGGAAAAGCTCCTTCCATTTCTGCAGAACACAAGAAGCAACATGCCTACTACCTGCCCGACCAGAGCATTTTATAAGTCCGACCCTAAGAACTTGAACTATTCCTACTACACACAGCATGCCAATCCACTATCAGTAATTAATTTGAGAACATGAATTGGTAACAATGTCGATGGTATAACTCAGTGTGACCCGGTGTCAGCAAAAGTGTAAGGACATCAAATTAATCCTGCATTAGAGAAGAAGAAAGTCCTACGCAATTGCAATTCATACATTCACAAATAAGAGGTATTTCTGTCATAGCATGTTGGCCTCCAAAGAAAAGTAACATCAACAATATTCCCCTGAGGTTTTGTTACAACCAGACACTTGAAATAAACTGGCTATTGAAATGAACTATAATGCTCCATTTTCATGGCTGTTTAACTTTCAACAAGAATAAAATGTTCTGTTGTGTAGTTACCAAGTCAACACTTTACGATATAATCAAACAGCCTGATACAGCATCTGCAGAAAGATGGAGAAAGACCCTGCTTCCAAGGGGGAGGGCCATCTTTTCCTGCTAAGGTTTGGTCCTTTTCCCATGACCTATTTCCTTCTGATCCTTCTGAGTGTGATCAGATACATTCTGTCTTAGAGGATAAGGTAATGACAGATTTGCATAACACACAAAATACCACAGCAAAAATTTAGAATATTACTACAGCTTTTGTGGGAATACAACATGCCTTGGTGAGAGGGCCATCTCAAACATTCAGACTCTTAAGAATGTGTAAGTTCTGTTAACTAGAATTCCTTTTCTATGAATTAATGTAAGAAACAAATCAGACCACTGTAAAGATGTGTAAGAATACTTGACATGGCATTACTTAGAATATCTAAAACTCAGAAATAACCCATCTATCATTGAATGTTTAAATAAATTAGGGTACTGTTGCATAATAGGATACAGGAAAAAATATACATCCCTACTAACATGCAAAGATGACCATAATATACCACTCACTGAAAAAAGCTGGCTGCAAAACCGAATGCAAAGCATGACTTTATTTTTTGTAGACATAAATATTGCCCACACATAAAAGACCAAGACAGAAAGACTATAAAATGCTAACACTGCCTTTTCTCAAAGAGTCAAGATAACAAGCAATTTTTGTTCTCCTTTAACTGTCCTGCATAGTAAAATTTTTTTTATAACAAGTGCAAACTCTCTTTTATAATAACATACTCATGAAATAATAATGGTCATTCCATTTGTCTGAAAATCACAGTAATGTCAGGACATTTTTTGGGGGGCAAATGGGAAGACAATTCTTGCCTTCTTGGATGCCCAATGCAGCAGCAACTAAACACAGGGGACGTGTCTACACACATAATTCCCAAACACAGTTATGTGTGTTATAGTAATTCCAACGAAATGCTTACATACTTTTCTGAAATTCCTCCAGTTTTTTAACAGCTTCATCTCGTTCTTGCCTAATTTTGTCACACTGAAAGGAGAAAACACAGAAATGTTAAATGTGTGTCACAAATTTGGGAAGGCAAGAAAGAGCAAACGTATAAACAGTAACAGTTTTATGAAAAGAAAACAAAAATTAAAAACCTTTAAAAAGCATTAACGGTCACATGGTACTTACACTACTCAACCAGCGTGGTCTTTGTACCATCTGTATCTGGCCACTTGCCTTGGACCTTCCAAGATAATGAGTCATCTTACTGCTCATTATCTCCTCAGGAACAGACCAATTTAACATCCTTGAGTTCAAATTACTCATTCTTTAAGAGAATATACGTGCCTCTTTTTAAGTAGGTATTTTGCTAATACAGTGAACACCCCACACATCTGCAGGTCAGATTCCCTGAAACTGGGTAGCGACGAACTCTCCAGAACTCTCCAGAACACTGGTGCACAGCCAGAAGTGATACCTACTTGAAGACAAAACTGCTGCCGTGCGCCCCCTTGAAATCTTCAGTTAAGGAAAAATACCCTCATATGCTTAGAATTCCAAATAGAAGGTAGCAAATTAAAATGAGAAAATATAAAATATTCCAAATAAGCATATACCATTTACATAAACTAATTTTTAGTTTTAAAAGGTGGGAGGACTCACTGAAAACACCAGGAGGAGGTAAGACCATAAAGGCCAAAAATAACTATTAAAGCATGAGGACCTTTCAGGGTATCTGGTATAGAAACAAGTATCCATTATTTTAACAGGCCCTCAAAGTATTAATGAATTTTATAAACACCTCATGTTCATTATGAGGACTGATTCAACTTACTGTGGATTTCACAAAACAGGTTAAGTATAACACATTTTAGAAAGATTTTCATCAAAAAGGTCTAAAACTTTAAAAAGTGATTTTTTTTTTTTAAGATTTTATTTATCTATTTGAGAGAGAGAGAGCATGAGAAGGGGGAAGGGTCAGAGGGAGAAGCAGACCCCCCGCTGAGCAGGGAGCCCAATGTGGGACTCGATCCCGGGACTCCAGGATCATGACCCGAGCCGAAGGCAGTTGCTTAGCCAACTGAGCCACCCAGGTGCCCTAAAAAGTGATTTTTAAGAGCAATAATTAAAATCTGAATTTTCTGGGAATACTATAATACTGTGTAACAAGAGGGTCATGTGAGCAAAACACAACTTTTTTTTTTTTTAAAGGTTTTATTTATTTATTTGAGAGAAAGAGTGAGCAGGCGAGAAAGCATGAGCGGGGGCAGAGGGAGAAGCAGGCTCCCTGAAGAGCAAGGAGCCCGACATGGGGCTCGATCCTGGGATTCCAGGATCATGACCTGAGCAAAAGGCAGATGCTTAACCGACTGAGCCATCCAGGCGCCTCAGTAAAACAAAACCTTAAATTATATTTTAATCCTACTGTGCCAGATAAATATATTGGGATTTCATGCCTTTGGATATTTATTTCAAATTTCAATGGCTAAAAAATTATGATGCCACTGATAATTTGGAAAACCCAAATTAAGACAGTGAGATAGTCTCACCGAATAGACTGGCAAAAACTAAAAAAATGTGCTATCAGGAATTGAAAACTCATATACTGCTGGTGGGAGTGTCCAGAAACATAACTAGTTTGGAAACAAACTATCAAAATTGAAAATGCATACGCCCTATGACTCAGCAATACCACTTCTATTTTTTTTTTTTGAATTTTTATTTTTAAGTAATCTCTATACCCAGCGTGGGACTCAAACTCACCACCCCCGAGATCAAGGGTCACCTGCTCTTCTGACTGAGCCAGCCGGGCACCCCTGCAATCCCACTTCTAGATTCTATTACTGGAATCTCTAGTAATGTTCTACATACACATTCAGCATAAATCATGGTATATTCCTGTAACACGTTAGAGAACAGTGAATGAATGAACATAAGCTGTATGTGTCAACCTCTACCTCAAAAGCCATAATGGTGAATAAAAGGAGTTGGAGAATCCATGTTAATCTATACCTTAAGCCAATAAAATCACTTTAGAGACTTAGACTATAAATGTATATTTCATGATACATACGGCATATATAGAAATATAAAAAGACAAAATAGAAGGATACATACAAAATTTATCACATTAGTTATCTCTTAAAATACAGGGAAGGGGACCAGGGCTGGGTGTCACAGAGGATCTTCAATTATATCTGTAGCATTTTTTTAAGTTTAAAAAAAAAAATAAAAGTTAATTCTTTTTTTTTAAGATTTTATTTATTTATTTGAGAAAGAGGGAGAGAGCGCACGAGAGTGGGGTGAGGGGGAGAGGGAGAGAGAATCTCAAGCAGACCCCCTGCTGAGCGCGGAGCCTGACGTGGGGCTCCATCTCAGGACCCTGAGATCATGACCTGAGCCGAAACCAAGACTCAGACGCTTAACTGACTGAGCCACCCAGCCACCCCAAAATAACAGTTAATTCTGTGGGTTACATATTTGTTGTTATTCTCTGCCCTTCTCTGTGCTTTAAAATATCTTTTTTAATTTAAAAAAATTAAGTCAACAGTTCGGTCTTCCCCTTTAATGTCTCAAGAACTGAAACCTGGAAAGTCTGTATCTTCATTCATTTGGGTAAATCCGTTCTGGCAAGAGTACACAAAACAAGTCCTAATTCTAAATTAGCAAGGCTGTTTACCAAACCCTGACTTAGGAGGGGTCAGGCTGGGCCATTTCCTTAAGGAGGATGCATATTCTTTCATTAAGGTTTTCTTGACGGATCTCTCCTCTGTAAAAAAAAGTAATGCTGTCTAATATAGTTTCTACTTCCAACTTAACAAATAAACTGCCTTTATTAATTTCTGGTGTTTAAAATTCTAAACACTAGAGTTCTGGATTCTTGAACAAGCTTTCTGAGATCCTTCCCCCACCAGACAGAGACTGCTGGCCGGCTGTTTCAGGAATGTTCTTCTTGTCTTCTAGAATGTGGCTTGTCTATGCGGCGCTTCCCCACCCCCTTGCCAGTCTGCACACCCACCTCCAACAATGCACAGTTTAGTCTAAAGCACAAAAGAAACAATTTCTGACTAGACTCACTCTCCTGAGTTATGATTGCCAAATCAAATCTGCTGTTTTACTTTTTTTTTTTAAAGATTTTTATTTATTTGTCAGAGAGAGCACAAGCAGGGAGAGCAGCAGAGGGAGAGGGAGAAGCAGGCTCCCCGCTGAGCAAGGAGTCCGATGTGGGACTCGATCCCAGGACCCTGGGATCATGACCTGAGCCAAAGGCAGACGCTTAATGACTGAGCCACCCAGGCGTTCCTCTGCTGTTTTACTTTCAAATTAACTTCATGTTTCTTCATCTGGCATTTCTGAAGGTGTAGGACGCCCTGTGAAAAACTGTCTTTACCTAAGATTTGGTGCTTGGGAGCGCTGCCCCCGACTTAATACCACTTGGATACTTCTATATACCTCTCAAAGCTCCACCTGAATTGTTACTTAAATCAAAAGTCAGAGTTTTCACTGACACTTTGCATGACAAGAGCATTAAACTGGATGGCACTCTACCTACTCAGATCTGAAAAAGCCCACCGACTGACATCACACAAGATCCTCCCATGCAGTTCCCGAGTACTGGTCATGAACAACACATGGCAATTTTACGGAGGCTTACACCAGCTTCCGAGAAGGAAAGTATTATGCCCCTGCTCTCTGCTCCTAAGGCCCAGGTGGACGGGCTTTCATTAATAACAGGTCTCAACAACACGGTCCTATTCCATCATGCCAGTAGCCAGTTTCCATCATCCAGCCGTATGTTTTTACAGGAACCCTACAGACATCACCAGAGAATTCAGAGGCTGTCACCCAACCCCAGCTGTACTCTATCAGGGGTCTTCATTTTGCTTTGCTTTCTATTTTCTGCAACCACATTATGATAAAACTGGCAGCCACAGAATTTACCATCTGCTACGGATACTGAAAGGGGTGTGCGTTGGGGGGAGGGGGGACGTACACGTACGGCAAATGCAGCTGACTTATCCCCACACCAAAGCTGAACAAAATATGAAGGATGCACCCGTTTACTAAGCAGAAATCCAGGCATCCGCTTATTTCATCATTTTAGGTGAACCCAGCAAAAGAGCTCGCAACCTTTCTCTCCTTCTACCAACAGGGAAGTCAGCAAGGATTCTGGGCCTCTACGGGAGACGGTTACGTCTCTGTGTCCTGCAAAAGCCCCTCACCCATCCTGCCCCTTCTTCTACCCTGCCCAGGCAGCTGCAGCATTTGTAGAAACGGCCTCTTTTTGTGTGAGAATTGCTCATGAAGACTTTGCAATAGCAACAGATGTGAGGGCCCACATCACTGAATTAGGATGCCCAGCGACCCTCTGGAGAGCTTGTGGCCGGGGCAGAACCCGGCAGCTTGAGCGTGGCTACTTTCCACAAGCCGGATAACATGAGGTCTCTTCTAGAGTCGAGGGTGGCTCATTATGAAGTGGTGCACTGACCAGCGGCTGGCCTTGCCGGTTTCGAATAGGAGAGACCCTGGTCTCAAAATGAGAAGCCCTGGCCATGTTCCGTATCTGTTCTGTGAGCCTCATCCAGGCAGATACCTGGCTTCCAAGACTCAGCCGGCATTTCAAAGCACTGACAGAATGACTGGCAGAGGTAAGTGCCTCCAGTGGGAACTGGCAGCATTGAACCTCCCCCCCTCCCCGAAATGGGCAGCTCCCTTCCTTCTCCCCCACACATCAACTACCATTTAGACCAAAGTGTCTGCCTCACAGGCTCAGCAGAGAGCCAGAGAAGTTGTAGATACTAAGACGTCTTTATATGCTGCCGTGCGTATAGTTAATGCAAGGAAAACCCCAATATTCTGAATCGTGTCTAGCCTCCACTAACATAAACATTCACTTTGATCTCCAAGGTGCACGAATGCGGCGGAGGGCTGCCAACCTACAGAAAGGCCTGTTTGGGGCCCAAGAAGGGCGCGCGCGCACACACACACACACACACACACACACCCCACCGACAAAGTAGACAATGTACACAAGGCAAGGGCCTTCGTTGAGGGAATCTACCATAATCCCTGAATGCCTCGATCTCCTTCCTCCGAGCCCTGAACAACCTATTGACACAGAACCCACATAGACCAGGCGCTGTGTTAAGCGCTGGTGTGGGGGGAGGCCAGGGGGAACCTAACATCGTGCTCTCACAACGCCTATGATCTACCAAAAAGGATCAACACTGAAGCAAGCGATTTATAAGAACGCTTGCTCTAAGGGGGGAAACGCTGCGCTACAGGGACACGGTGCAGAGGCTCTAACACTGGATCCGGAAAGGTCTCAGCGCGCCACCGTTTCTACTGCTTTTTCTGGAAGTTCACTCCCTTTGTGTCCAGTTACAAGATTTAAAAACGTAAACATGCACAGCATCGGATTTGCACATAGTTACCTATTTTAGGTTCTTTGGTGATGCATGTAGAGGACCATCAAAATCATTTTTAATAATACTGCACAATCCTATTGTTCCACCTATGGAAGTTTGGCTAGAACTCAACTGTGCTTGTCCTTAAAGAACACAATAAAAGAAATCATTCCCACTTAGATGGAATTCCTTTCACTCTCTTTCTCTTTTGGTGGCGTTCTTTCTTCCAATTCAAAGTTCTTTCCCTCCAATTTTCAGTAGCTGCCCCCTGAAGCTGTCTTACAGCATTCTCCAAATTCTAGGTATTGTGTGTTAGATGGAAACACATGTCATCAGAACAGAGATCCTTGCTCTTTGTTTCTGGATAGATTGCTGTTAATAAGAGACTCATTTTCACTTTCAAACTGCTAAGTAATTACTTTTTCTCTGGCACAACCACTTGCCACTCTGTTCTAAAGAAACTGCATGTATGTGGATGTATTATGCATGAACAGTTAGCATAATGGATGCATATCTTGCTCTTTAAAGTGGCTTCTTTGCTGATTTTTTTTTAAATAAAATACTTTGGGACCTTCACCTCTGAAATTGACACAAGAGAAAGAAATCCTAACAATAGACAATGCAGCCAAGATGCAAACAGTATCATATATCTTGCTTCTTGAAACATAAGTCTTGGAAAGTGTCTGCCTCATTCCCTTTCATTCATTGTTCCTGGCAAGCTGACAGATCCGCCTGATGCACTGTTACAGTAGCTCATCCAAACGACTTATAATCAGCCACTTAAACATGTATTCATTTCAAAACTCAATCTCAAGACATAATATTAAATATAAATACTTACTGTTTAAAGGCAGATATTCTTCTATTATACACATTCCCTTCTTTTTACACACACTCCACACACATCCCAGCCACCCTGAGAAATGTGAAAGCTATTCCAAAAGCTCAGTGAGGCTTTGCCCCCCCATACAGGAAAAAGCCCCAAACAATTATGACAAAGATCCTGAATGAGTCATAAGGGGAATGCCCTTCAATTGTAGGAGCATGACTAACGTATGAATATGGGGACTGCTTCACGAGCAAACAATCACATTTTATTTGGTTGATTCCAAAATATATAGTCTTCTATTTTTCCATACCTCAAAAAACAGATTTGAAAGTCTTGTTGACTTTCATGTGATAGGCTTTCTTACTTTTTAACATACTGCTGATAATGTCACTTAGGAACTAGGCAAAAAATAATAAAAAGTAGCACCCTTTCCATAATCTCCACTTACCCTGACATTAAAAAAAAACTGAACGTTTTACATTATAATCCAACCCCATACAACTTACTCGTACCCTATATAATATTTTGATAATTTTGGTTGATAAAAGGTGATAAGTAAATAAGAAATACAGAGATGTTTTATGACAAAGAAGTAAACAATTCTGCTTGAGAAAAAGTTGGAGAAGACTTAAAAAAAAAAAAAAAAAAGGGACATTTAAGCCAAGCATTAACAGCTAATAAGAGTTTGTCACATGGTCTAGGATCATTATCTTTTTGTCCCTTTCCCATCCCACCCCCAAACCCCAGACATTCACTTACAACAGTATAATTTATCATTTGTCCATGTGCCCATGTCCCTCATTAGAGTGGTTTTACTCAAGAGCGGGACCTTCGTATGTTTTTCTTTGTACTCCAGTACTCAGAAGGCATTCAACAATCTTGCCTTCAAAAAAGCTTTCCTTATAAATTCAAACAGACTTTGATTCCATCCTCAAAGACAATGAGAAAAACCAGAAAATGATCAACATTACATTTTTCTTAAGTAGGGATAACTGCAAAGGAAAAGATCATTGACACATTGGCCCACCCTTCCAAGTCTACTCTTCCCCTTGGCACACCTATATCAGAATCTGCATGCACACACACTCACACACCTGATGTTTCTGACGTCAGACTGATGTGATATTTAACTTTCGGTTTTTAAGTTCAAACCTACAGATGGTCGGGCGCCTGGGTGGCTCAGTTGGTTAAGCGACTGCCTTCGGCTCAGGTCATGATCCCCGGAGTCCCGGGATCGAGTCCCACGTCGGGCTCCCTGATTGGCGGGGAGTCTGCTTCTCCCTCTATCCCTACCCCCTCTTGCGCTCTCTCTCTCACTCTCTCTCTCTCTCTCAAATAAATAAATAAATAAATAAATAAATAAATAAATAAATAATAAATAAATATCTTAAAAAAAAAAAAAACCTACAGATGGTCAAGACAAGTCCTGAGTCTGATAATCTGCTATGGAAAATTCATGAGCTAACAACAAAGAACGAAGAATAATACGAAGACCTTGGTGGAAAAAGTCAATCAGCTCCCATGAGTTTACCCGCTTCAAAAGGAACATTTGCGGCCAGAAGACCCGTGTATGAATCTCGACTCTGTGAAGCCCCGAGGTTCTGTTCTCTGTGCACTAGAGCCGACACAGGGCTGTCTGGAGCATCAGAAGAGGAACATAAGTGAGTGTGTGTGACCCATGGCAGCTTCTTAATAATAAACACAGCCCCTTAAGCATAAACTCATGTCCTACCACTGGTCCCAACAGAGGAGATTCCAAAGAGAGCATCAAAAGCTCTTATCCAAAGAAATCAAACCCTTTGTCTCTTCTCATTGATAGGTTCATCATCTAGCAACAAAGACAGACTTAATGTGGACACGTAGAAGGGAGAGAGAACGTGCAGTGAATTTATTCTGGTCCCTTCCACTCGTGCAAAATTCCCCCAGATCAAATTAACTATGGCAAAAGGACTTCCACTTTAGATTCACTTTAGATCCTGACTAACTTTAAACTCTGGTTTGGGGCTACAAGGGAAGGATGGCCATGTATATTGCGGATATGGCCTGGACAAAGCTCACTCGGCCAGGCACAAGAAAGTGCTTTGCCAGAGGAAATAGTGTTCTCCATTTACTACCTCGAGAACTAAAGATGGATGCTTTTACTCATTCTATGCTGTATAAAAGGCTTTTATTATATACTTCCATCCTTTGTAATATAGCCCCCATCCCCATTTTTGGGAATAAATCTGCAATAGTAAGCCTGTTAGTCCTTTAACAGAAGATAAACAGAATGCAGTGAACTTAAAACCACTCTTTTTTGTTTTACCCAACCACAGCATTCCATACTGCATTCATTTCTTTTCTTCCCATTTCTGTTAAGTTATTTTTAAAGAATTAGCACAGAAAAAGGTCAGTAATGCATACAGATGTTACCGAAGTATTAGGTCATATTCCATATAGAGAAACATGCAAATAGTTAATGTGCAAAACTAATTTATAGTCCTCCTTTTACCAAATGCATTTTACCTATAATTCCACCTGTGTAACAGATGGTTCACTTAAAAACCTCACTGCAGAAAGTGGCTCTCAGTTAAATAATCATCAACACCACCAGCAACGGATGTTTATAGAACAAACATGACTCTGTGAAGCCCCGAGGTTCTGTTCTCTGTGCACTATTTTTAGGGCAATGTGAGATCTATATGTAAGGAAGGATTAGAGGAGGAGAAGAAAGAAAAAAATTTTACTCTTCTGCCTCTCATGTTTCTCATTTTCTTCTATATCCTTCCTTCTCCATCACATGAAGACACTTGTTTGCTTTCTCCACTTGTCTTCTGGGTTAAGTCAAAGAGTTCTCCTGAATTAACCCTTCCAACTTGTCTTGCTCTTTCCTCCTAAGCCAGGACACCTACAGAAAAGACTCAACTGGTAACTTCTTGGCTCTCTTTCCTAGAGCTGGAAGATGGTTGTGCATCTGGGCAAAGAGGCTCAAGCTACCTGGTCTGATCATCCCCCACTGGGTCCACTCTTGAGATTATGGGGCATCAGGGAACCAGGATCTAAGCACAAACTCCCCGCCTGTTGGCATCCTCAGGACATCTATGATTTGGGGTCATTACTGTGTTAGAATTAGGAATCTTGTCAAACTATCTTTCTGGGACTTTCTTACCACATTAGAGATGCATGCACCAACCACTTTCTATCACAGAGATCTTCATCACCCTCACCTACCTACCATTCCCTAAATCACCTGATGGAAAGAAGAGAAGAAACGATTTCACAGAACATCAAAGATTTATTTGCAGATGAGCAAAGGAGCCTTAAAACTGGGTGAAAAATAATGGTCTCAAAATCCATTTTTATATGAACTAGAGTTCATACCATTAATATCACCAACCACGTTACAGCTAATATAGGCAGCCAATTAATATGAGTGAAAAACTTAAATATGATGTTTAAGAACCCAATAAATGGTCTCAAATATGCCAACGGTTTTACAAATATTCGGCCCACTGCCCACTTTCATTACAGATCTTACTCTCAAATTTTAAACACAAGGTCTCATAATTTATAGCCATGATGACCATCTGCTTCAATAACTACGAAGGACATATTTTATTAATTTTCGGCCAAGGACATTAAGTTTTGAAATATTTAGTCTATCAAGGTAATTTCTAAACACAAATTTTGTTTCTATCTAAAAGCAATAATGGACAGCTCTGCTCTCTCTCTCTCTCTGTCTCCTACTTCTCAGTTCAATTGAGCACTCTCTTCTTTTTTTAACTTAGACCCCCCTTCTGCCCCTCCCTGAATTTGCAGGGGCGGGGAATAAAGATACATAAACAAATATTCACAAATCTTAGATGGACATGTGCAGAGACAAAAAGGTAAGTAGTTTAAAAAGGTAAGTAGAATTCAATGATTTCAGTCTAAAAATAAAACTGCCAGGGCCCCCGAAAACATGCACCAGGCGTTACCATCTTCGTAGTGGGTGATTTTCAACCTCCAGTATATTATTCATATACTTAAGAGGACGTGAGCATAAAAAAGGTTTATGAAAGAAGATGGGCTAAACACCAATGACTAATGCCAAAGAGTTCTCTCCAGAATCTACTCTGTCTTAAGCCCCAAAGATAAGTGTCTTCCCTTCAATTCCATCACTAGAGTCCCAAATCTGGTTGTCAGGGGAAAAGTACAATTCTTGGGGGCTTGAGTTGCTTGGCCTGGTGCCTTGCTGCACATTTAGCTGAGTAGTTAATCTCCCAGAGCAGCGCCACTGTGGCATGCCTGCTATTCTTTACCATCTGGAGCCTGGAGTTGATATTAGCTTGAACCACACATGCAGGAGAAAAGAAAAAAGAAAAAAACTCTCATTCGCATTTAACTGAAATTGGTGGCAGAACAATGCACCATGCCGTCCAGGCTTTCACACATCTAAGAAAGGAAAGAAAGGGTAAAGTACAAACCTTCTCCTTTGTTTTCTGGTTCTCTGCTCTGAGGTCTTCATATTCGCCTATGGCTAAAAGAAAAAAAAAAAGGAAAGCAACGTTATAATACCATCAAAAGTTTACTGTAGGAAAACCCGGGATCCAACTCATCTCTATTGTCTCTTTAGTATGTTGGTGATGGGGGAGAGAAAAGGCCACAGAAGAAGGGCTTCTGCTTTTAAGAGTAAGAAAGAAAAAGAGACCACAGCCGGTGTGAGCCCACCAAGCTAAATTTCTAATTCTCCCAAGGTCACAGAAAGACCTCGGAGCCATAAGTGACCTATGACAAATCACTTCTCTTTGGTGCTCAGCACTTGGGTCCCGTGAAAGGAGACAGGCGGATGCTCCCTGAAGTTCCTTCTAGCACCATTAAGTCTGTGGTGCTATAATCAGAGGTTTATTTTTAAAATCAGCCTCCAGAAAACAATGCCAGCTTACACATTCGGTTCGGTGTCACACATCTGCTTTATCCACAGAGCAAAAGGTTTACACTGTGAGCATTCAGCTAAGAACAACTATTTTCAGGCATTGCAAGATCATCTACCACCAAGCCATGACCAGATACCAGCCAGATTCATTTCACTTAGTTGGAAAAATACGTGAACCGTCTGGAAATATTTCCAACTATGTGAAAAAAACAGCAACTTATTATTTAAAACCCTCTATCGCCAGACAAATAAAGTAGCCTGAACACCCATATCCGTCTCTTAGCCAAAGCACCACGATAGCCTCACGGTTCAGAATACGATGTTTCCAGCATGTGATGGGAAGACAGAGCATGATCCAGCATTAAGGACAGAGCAGAATGCGTAAGGTGGGCCTACTCCCGGACCAGCACCTTGACTGGCACCACCGAGCCAGGCCGTTATCAGACTGGGTTTTTATACTTGTACCTATGAAAAAAATGTAATTGGGATTTATCTACAAAAAGCTCAGTTTTTTCCTTAAAAAAAGAAAAGACAAGTAGAGTTTCCTATTTCCATCAATAAGCAGGTGATAGAAAAGAAGAAACTAAAACCAGTGACTTCAAGAACATCCCAGATCATCTGGTTATTAATTCTAGAAGTGGGGGATTCTAACCACTGGAACAGAGAAAAACCCAAAAACAAACGATGCACATGGTGAAGTACATCGTTTATGTCCTCCAACAGTGATCCAAAGGCTTTAGAGTAGCTATGGTGATTGTAGAACCACAACTTTTTTTTTTTTTTTAAGATTTTATTTATTTATTTGAGAGAGAGAATGAGAGACAGAGCGCACGAGAGGGAAGAGGGTCAGACGGAGAAGCAGACCCCAAGCTGAGCAGGGAGCCCGATGCGGGACTCGATCCCGGGACTCCAGGATCATGACCTGAGCCGGAGGCAGTCGCTTAACCGACTGAGCCACCCAGGCGCCCCTAACCACAACTTTTAAATCCAACCAAATGAACAAGCATTTATGGGATTACACCACCAATGCCCATAGGTTTTACTGGCACTCTCTGACCATCTACGTAAGAGTTAATGGACAATTTTGTTGAAGGCACACCCAAAAAGAATTCCTGAAAATGCGACAGCCAATAAAACAGCTGAATGTATATAGGTAAAGATAGAGCCTTTTTAAAAATAATTACATTTTCAACAGAAAACATTTGAGTGACCACAGGATGAAGTCTTATACACACCAGCTCCTCATCAGCCACCACCACACAAAGCCCAACGAATGGGTATAAAGCAAATTGTCCTTGGTTATGAAAAATCAATAAAATGACCCCCTTTTTTAACAGAAAGAAATAAAACTAAGAGATTCTAAAAATATACACTTACGCACTGGGTAGTCTACGGTCATGGTCCTAGTCTTATCACTATATCTAATATTCTTTCAAAATATAAATATATATTTTACTGAGAGACTTTAGTTTACTTGACATTTGAAAGTATCTGTAGATGAAGTTGAAAAATCAAGATTGATTTACCACTCTATTCTTGATGACCTACTTTACAGATGAACAAACAAACAATAAAGGCTTATAAAACCATGATCTCATAATGACATTAAGAAAATGTTTTTCTATTTAAAACATTAGATAACACCTTTGAAGCTTTTTAAAAATACCAATACTATTCTTCCATTATGTTGCCAATAGAATCCAGATGAAACATTGCAGACTCTCAACTATAGGGTCTTCATGAAAAGCATTAATTAAGAACCCTTCACCTATCGTGCCTTAATGGAAACCACAGACAATGTGCTTTCTTGTGACTCTGTGCAACTTAAAAAAATAAAGCCAGGTAAAGGGAATGGAGAGGAAAAGTATGGGAAAAGTATGGGCAGAATTCCCAGTGGGAAGGGAGCACCTGGGGAACAGGGCATAAATGGAAAGAAAAACATGTATTTATATTTTTTTCATTGAAATTAGAAAACCAAACTCGCTGTCCTAAACAAGATTTACACACACATACACACACACACACCCCATAGTGAATACACATGTAACCCCATCCTCAGCAAAACTGGCAAAAACTGAAGTAACCTATAGTATTCAGCTACTTCTTTTTTGGCAATGCTAAAGGGCACAGAGAAAGCCTTCTTTTTGTTTCAGAACTGGCTCAGAGTTTGGAAATTTTTTAAGTGAGTCACACAACTCAAGTGATTGGATGATACAGATCCTCCAAACCTTGAAGTAACCAATGCAAAAGTAAAGATGAACTGGACGAACGCTCTGCCACATGAAAGATACCCAGGGCTTGGGAAGACTTCATCTCCTGGGTTTCAGGTACAGTGGATTTCAATGTACGGTAAGGTCACATCGCACAGTAATTAAAAAGTGCAGCCAAGGGACTTTGGTCTAGTTGGTTAACCTCTCTAAATCGCAGATTCCTCCTCTGGAAAATAAGAATGAGAATTATACGTCTTTCACATGGTATGGTGATTAAGAGTAAGCTAACATGTAAGGTGTAAGAGTGCTTAGGTATGTTATATGTTCAGTACATGTCAGCCATGCTTATTGTTACTGATACAGCAAAATACATTAGATCTTGTGTGCATGGTAAGAGATCAGGCTGCTCCCTAATGCCCTCCGTACATGGCTTGAAAGCTGGCAGAGCAGAAAATCTCTGAAACCCGACTACTGCTACCCAAATAAAAGGAGAAAGGGGGCTAACAATCAGCTGTAGTGCGTTGTAGTTTAAAAAAAAAAAAAAAAAGGCAAAGAAGTGGAAGCATGTCTGGGAACTATACTTTTCAATCCTGGCTGCACATCGGAATCACCTGGGGAGCTTTTAAATCATACAGATGTCTAGCCCCCTCGCCACCCACCCCACCCCAAGATTCTAATTTAACTAGTCTAGGGTGGACCTTGGGCACCATATTTGTTTGAGAAGTGAACACCCCAGGCGATTCTGATGTGCAGCCAGGGAGGGGAATCACTCCGTAAGAGTACAGAATGGAAGAAAAAGGGAGATGTGGAGAAAACAAGGAGAATATCAGGCAGAGCACGTGTTCCAAGAATCATGCTGGTTTTCCATTTTCCAACTCCCTAATGCCAAGAAAGGGAGCTTTCTTTCCAAGCTGCAAATCATGACATAGTCAGCCCAGAAATCAGATGAGTAGACTTGGTCGTTTCAGAAGCGTGACACTCAAAGTTCATAAACACAGGCAATAACACCTCTGGCTGGGGTGAGTCACCATCCCGGTTTGCCCGGGACTTTCCCAGTTACAGACTAGAGAAGAAGAGAGCCCAGTGTCCCTGGACACCTCCCAGTCCCGGGCAGGTTAATCACCCTATCCTAAGGGTAAGTGCCCGATCAGTACTTCCTGACCAATACCTTCTAGACCTGCACTGTCGAATACGGAGCCGCTAGCTACATGTGGCTAACCCACGTGTAAATTCATTAAAATTGAAGAAAACTTAAAATTCCGTTCCTCAGCTGCACCAGCCGTACTTCCAGGGCTCCACAGCTACGTGTGGCTAGGGGCTTCCGGAGCCCACAGCGGACAAAGAACATTTCCATCGCAGCAGGAAGTTCTGCTAGGCAGGACTATCCTGCACATCTCTATCCAGACAGCCTACAAGCACCGCAAACTCAACATGTTAGAAAGTGAATTCATCAAACTCCATTTCACCCAAACCTCCTCCTTCCCGTATGCATGATGTCCTTCTGGGGTCATCACCGACCTGGTCCTCAAGCTAGTACCTCAGGATCAGCCTTGATTCCTCTCTTTCTCCCACCTTCCAACGAATTATGAAATTGCTCCCATCTCTTAAAACGTCTCCCCAGTCTGCCCTTCCTCTATAGTATGTCTGCCCTGATTCTAATCTTCAATAATGGTAAAGTCCTCTCATGTAGCCTCTAGCCTCCCTCTATCCCAAGTTCATTCTTCACAAAAGAGATGGTGAGCATAGTAATAAGGCAACCTGGTTACATCATTCTTGTAGTCCACCAAGATGTTACTTCACAACCTGGGACACCCATCCCCACTCCTGCCATTCAGCCTTAGAGACCATCACTCAGTCCCTCATACCTCTAAGACCTTTCACACCCAGGTGCCTTTTTAAACATTTTTCCCTTCACCTCCCCATCTTCCCTACCTCCTCCTTGACAATGCAATTCAATTGTCATTTCCCGGAAGAAACCTTCCCCACATACCTAAGGCAAAAATCAACATTTATATTTCTAATATACTACCAGAGTACCCTGTTCGTCTATCTCTACTAGAGCATCAACGTGTAACATTATAAACTACCTGAGCACAAGTCTGTCTTCTTGTCTTCTCTCCCATCTGATTCATTGCTATAGATCTTATACGCAGCAGAATACGAAGCAGAGTTGGTACCTATGTTGACTGAACGGCTGGTTCGTATAAATGTGTGATGTGGAGCAATTAAGCCAAATATGAACGTCCCCATTTTAAAAATGAAGATACAAATACACAGAGAAGTCAAATTCCACAGTAAGAAACATTGGAGGCAGGACCAGTCTACCGATTTCCAAAGTCATTCGTGTAAAAAACATTACTGGGCATTACTATGTGCAGTGTGCTAAAACGCTGGACCAGAAACAATCCTCTGGGGTGAGGACTATGTCTTTATGCATACAGCCACCAACATCTAGCACAATGCCTGACGTAGAGCAGGCACTGGATAAATGTGTGTTAAATTAAGGAAGAAGGAAGAATGGATCTAGGTCTTCACACGAACAAATCATGAAAGAGCACGTACTCTCCTTCCCACATTAAAAGGGTCTCTTACATCACGTGTTACAACAAGATACTTAATAGAAGTGAAGCTTTAAATAGCCATCAAATATAACCAGGAAAACACTGTCTCATAAGATCTTCTAATGTAGATTCTCATCCATTAAGTCTGCATCTTTGAGACTCATGTAGCCATGAAACACCTCTTACTAATGGGGAACGAGGACATGAGTCATAAGAGATAATGTTCAATTAGGACATTATTCCCTTCTGCACATATGCCAATGGGTCCTCTTTTAGAGCCAGAGCAGAAAGAGAAGTCATTTATACCTCCCTTGTTAATTAAAGCATTAGAAAAGCCAGAAAAAAAACACTACTGGAAAACCTGATCAAAAAACAAAGATGACAGATTTCACATCTGAAAA
Source organism: Mirounga leonina (assembly GCF_011800145.1). Lineage (NCBI taxonomy): Eukaryota > Metazoa > Chordata > Mammalia > Carnivora > Phocidae > Mirounga > Mirounga leonina. Next base: position 40,412,345 of record NW_023270265.1, read on the forward strand.
GAAATGATGGCAAACCTGAAATTTATGCATTACTTGGTAGAACACACAGTTCGGTGCTAATGAATTAATGATGCTTAAGAAGTACTCCCAACGAACTATAGGAATGACTTCAAATTAACCCACAGAAAGGGAGGAAACGGAGTACGTTTATAAAATGCATGTATAAGTCTGGTTTCCAGTCCGACATGGAGCTTTTCTGTCACCACTCCTGTCCTCACAACAACAGAGAAGTGGAACAAACTGAATATCAACGATTCTTCTTAGATCCACCAGAGAACTGAGGTCACAGGGCAAACTGCTATTCCAAAATTGGAGAGACAAGCAAGATACAATCATGACTTCCTGAAGCAGAAGGCAAGGTGTGGAATCCAGTTGGCAACCAGCACCAAGAGAGGGAAACCTAAACTGTCAATGGCGAATTGCTAAAGGCTCAGTTCTAACAAGTTTGAGAGTTAAAAACTCCAGTGGGTGGGCCAGTCTTAGGAGGGTCCCAAACTTTAGGGAGTTTTACCTCCAGGAGTGCTACCACAGCCTCAGAGGAAGTATCAGAGGAAATTTCCCTGCTGCTTCAGGCAGGGCAAGGGGGAGAGGAGCCATGCTGAAATATGCCCAGAGCCTCTGTTCTTCGTAGCAAGGCCTGCCCTTGGGAGAAATTATTTCCCTAGAGCCAACTCCAGGCCCCTCTAGCCTTCCTGTCTCACCTAAGCAGGAAACACCAAAACTGAGAAGCACAGATGAAAGCCACAGCCCAGGGGCACAGGCTCACCAAGAGACAGAGACCACATCACAGGACCATCGGAGGCTTCCTCCCCCCCATACCTTACCCCCTATGGATGTTCATAGCAGCGTTATTCACAATTGCCAAAACTTGGAAGCAACCATCATATTCATCAACAGATGAATGGATAAACAAAATGTGGTACATCCATGCAATTGAGTATTCTTCAGTGATACAAAGAAATAAATGCACTATCAAGCCACAAAAAGACATGGGGGACCCATACGTGCATATTGCTAAGTGAAAGAAGTCAATATAAAAATGCTACATACCGAGTAATTCCAACTCTATAACACTGTGAAAAAAGCAAAACTACAGAGCCAGTAAAAAGATGAGTGACGCTGCCAGGAGTTCAGAGGTAAGGAGGGAGTGATGAACAAGTAGAGCAGAGGGAATTTTGGGAGCAGTGAAATTATTCTGTATGGTAATGTAATGGTGGGTATGAGTCATACATCTGTCAAAACCCATAGGATGTATATAACACAAAGAATGAACCCCAATGTAAACTATGGACTTAATTACTAATAATGTATCAGTATGGCTCATCAATTCTAAGGAATGCACCACACTAACTCAAAATGATAATAACAGAGAAAACAGGGAGTGGGGGAAGATGAAGGGCTATGTGGAAATTCTCTGTACTTTCTGCTCAGTTTTTCTGTAAAGCTAAAACTGTGTCCCCCAAAAGTCTTATTTAAAACAAACGTATACACATACACACACACACACATATGTAACAGAATCATAATCTGATTTGTGCCACAGAGGATTTGAGATAGAATCAAGTAACTAAAAGGATCCTAATATATTACTGTTCTGTGGACATACAAAAAATTTCAAAACTCATGTTTTAATATTTAATTTTTACCAGCATGGTAGACAGACAACAACAAAAGCCATGTTCCTTCTACGTTTTAAAGCAAAGCCTGGCTGTCTAAGAGAATAAAATCTACAGCACTACCAAGTTTAGAGTATTCCCGCTTTTCGGATCCACTTTTGAGAATTATTCCCACAGCGGCACTTTCAGATAAATGTGTACAAGGATGTAAGCAAGATTTTTATTTTAATACACTTGAATTTTACAAACTTTAAATTTACAGCAAAATTGCAAGGATAATACAGACAGTTCCCATAAGCCCTGCACCCAGTTTCTTCTATTATTAACATCTTATATTAGTATGGTACGTTTATTACAATCAGTGGACCAATACTGACACATTATTATGAACTAAGGTCCACACTTTATTCATATCTCCTTAGTTTTTCCCTAATGTTCCGTTTTCCTTCCAGGATTCCACTGAGATACCATGCTACATGTAGTTGTCAGGTCTCCTTAGACACTTCCCGGCTGTGACAGTTTCTCACTACATAGACATACACGTATCTATAAGTATTTCTGTATGTAATCAGCTGTATCTAGATTAAGCAAAACATGAATTCATACTGATGTCTCCAACTGTTATCTATTGCCCAAAGCATTATTTTTAATAGCAAAGACAGAGAAACACAGAGGTGTCCATCCAGAGGACATTAACTACATTGTGGGGAAACTGTAGGGTAGAACACTATCCAATCAATTTTTTTAAAGATTTTATTTATTTATTTGAGAGAGTGTGTGAGCATGAGCAGTGGGGAGAGGCAGAGGGACAAGCAGACTCCCCGCTAAGTGGGAAGCATGATGCGGGGCTTGATCCCAGGACCTGAGATCATGACCTGAGCCAAAGGCAGACGCTTAACTGACTGAGCCACCCAAGTGCCCCTAACCAATCAATTTTTAAAGATTTAACTCTATATGTACTGATATGAATTCTGTAATATATATTCAGTGATAACTACGTATGTACATACAAGTGCACAATTTTCTAAAGGAAACACAACAACAAGTCAACAAAAAGTGTAACTCTGAGTAATGGAAAGGGGGTTAGAGCATGCATTATCAGTGGGTAACAATGCCTCAAAGAGGAATACAATCTCAGGTATTACAATGGTTTGCAACCTCCAAAGGATCACAGTATATAAAGGGATATACAGTATATCCGTAATATTAAAATTTCATGGGGAAGCCTGCATCTCCCTCTCCCTCTGCCACTCCCCCTGCTTGTGCTTGCTCTCTCTCTGTCAAATAAATAAACAAAATCTTTAAAAAAAAATTTCATGGGGAGTAGGAACAATTAGGGGAAAAAATATCTAAAAAGACTCCCTAAGAGAGTATAATGAAATAAAGATTAAGAAATGAGGGAACAGTTCACTGTACTTTTCACTTCCTATGCTTGTTTTCCTATGAGCATACGTTTATTTTTAAATTTAATTTAAAAAAAAAAAGTCAGATTTATCTAGCCAAATGGAAGTGTTAGATGAATCGGAAAATTCTGACTATAAGATGTAGTTCGTCAGCCCATGCTGAGGGTCCATCTCATGGAGCGTTGCCCAGTTGGTGTCTCTTGGGCAGGAGCTCACAAACTTTAGGAGGAAGTTGCATTTTTAATCAGTATGTTGGTTTGCAACAAACACCAAGTGTCCCACAAAGCCCAAAATACTTACTATCTGGCCATTTACAGGGTAAGCCTGCTGACTTCTAGTCTACAGTATATTCGCTTAAAAACTTTCTTTGGCGGGGTGCCTGGGTGGCTCAGTCGTTGGGTGTCTGCCTTCGGCTTGGGTCATGATCCCGGGGTCCTGGGATCGAGCCTCACATCAGGCTCCCTGCTCAGCGGGGAGCCTGCTTCTCCTTCTCCCACTCCCCCTGCTTGTGTTCCCTCTCTCGCTGTGTCTCTCTCTGTCAAATAAATAAAATCTTTAAAAAAAAAACTTTCTTTGGCGTATTCATACAGTGGAATACTCTTCAGCAATGCAAATAAATCAACTACAACTACACACAACACTGCTGATAAATCTCACACATCATGAGTGAAAGAAGACAGAAACAAATACTGCATCCCGCACGATTCTATTTACTTATCTTCCAGAAACTGGCAAAACCTTGGTGACACAGATATTGGGGAAAGGCAGGCGATCACGATTACAGGGGTTATGAAGGGGTTTCTGGAGATGTTCTGATTCAAGTGTTGTTAGAAACATTTTTTTCAATAATTCCTTGAGATGTTCATTCATAGTTCGTGCACTTTTCTCAACCTACAGTATACTTTGTTGTAAAAGCAAAACGTTGCAAATGTCGATTTTACAAAAATATACCCAGATGAAGAAAGATTTACTTACCAGGCTTCTTTTTATAAATAATAGGTAAGAAAGTGCGTATGTACCCCGGTTTTTCAGAGACCCGTGGCCCCCAAACCACACTTGGAAAAATAACGATGCAAAGCCAAGTTTGCACTTGACAACATGGCAACCATTTAATCCCAAACTGCTTTCTACTGACTGACTTTGTATGTATCCAAGACTGACAATGCTTCAGCTTTTCCAGACTGCCAAGGTCACCGTGGTAGGCAGTCGTTTGGCCCCCTTTGTCAAAATAATGCTCTAGCTACTTTCTGGCCTAGCCGTCAAGGGAACACTGGGAGCCTCTTTAATTACTAACTCCGCTCTAAGAACAAGCCTGGCTAAACTTGCAAATGAACCTCAAGCACTATCTCTATAGTCTTGGGGAAAATGATAACTAACTCTGAAGATAAAAGGAGGTTACCTTGCTTCAAAACCCATCATCTTACCGTAGGATAGTGTTTTCAGTGTGGCGGTTGTAGCTTTGGTCTTACATGATAGCATCCTCACTGCTGGGTGGCAATCACTGCCTTCAAAACTTCCTCATCAAGTTCCAAATGACAGGGCATTACTACGCTGACCAGTTCAGTGGACAGCTGTTGTCTCTGTCTGCCCAGCCTGCATCCCCTCTTCTGGTAGTGGCGCGCCATGCTTTTTTGGACAACTGCTCCAATCCATTGGTCTTTGTGGGAGCTGCCAATCAAGGTGCCCTGCCCTTCCCGGCCCAAAGGACTTAAACCCATGACCCAAACTAGGCCTCCTAGACGCTCTTCCTGGAATTTACATGCCTACCACCATCTCTAGACTAGGAACCCCCCACCAGCAGGGACAAGGTTTTATTCATCACTCTATCTCTGATGCCTAGCACAGTGCCTGGCTATGAATATTCAGTGCATGTGCAATGAATACATTACAAAGAAAATCATGTACCTTAAACAAATGCTGAGCTAAGTCGATCATTTCCCAGCAGCATTCTGGAGGGGGAGCAAATTGTATGATGTTTTGTAAGGGAAATGTCCACTTTAGTAGCTAGGAAATATGCATCGGAAATAGTACCCCAAGTTGCCATTTGTCAGTGCATTAAAGACATCAATCAGTCCAATAAAATAAAGCTCCAAAAAGGACAAAAAGAGAATTACCTCATTACCTCAACATCTGCTTGAACATAAGCAATCACACGCTGGCTAATTTTTTTAAAGGGACATAATATAACTTTCTAGAAAGACATAATATAGCTAATTATACCATTCACGAGAAGGGAACATACAATGTTTTGAAGTAATTCAGAAGTGGGTGTGATTTATAAGACATAGAGCTTAGGGAATGGTAAGTATAAATTAGAGATTGTTCATATTATGACAGACTCCGTCATTACATTTCACAACTTTTGTCAAAAGCAACCTTATTCACCACACCACTGAAGGCTTCACATTAGGGAAGGCTGCCGTCAGCTCTGCCATTCAGAGTAGATAGGAATCTTCTTTCTGAACACCCTCCTGGGGATTGGGTTCCAAGTTTTGACTGAAAATTCACTAAGGAAGAAATGAGATGAGGAAACCTACATGGTCAATAAACACGTAGAAAGATTTCAAACCTCACTGAGAACCAGGTAATACCATTTTTCTAAAGGTACTTTTGTTCATCGGATTGGCAAAAATTAAGAAACTTGTCAGACTGCCAAAATTAGTAAAGACTGCTGTTGGTCAACATTGACAAGTGTGGGGGAAAATGGGCCCTGCTGGGGGGAATGTGGACTGGTACAGCCATTTTGGGGGGCACTTTGGCAATGCCTGGCAAAACTTTATGTCTACTGGCCCTCTGATCCAACAATTCCCTTTCTAAGAATCTATCCTAAAAAAAAAAAAAAATTGGTAATTGTACACATCCGTGTGACTATTTGATTCATGACTGTCTACTAGGCAATAAACTTGGGGGGAGCAAAGACTGGTTCACTATCTCCACCCGAGTACCTACCACATGGGGTTCATATATGGTAGATATCTGGTTAAGTATTTGTTAAAGGAATAAATGAGTATGTTTTAGTCAGTGTTGAAAAAGGAAAAATAGAGTGTTCATCAATATTGGTTCTTCTTGTCCACATTTAACAGGAGTGGTGGAATTATTTTCAACGTTAACAGGTAGTATAAAAAATAAATCATATACACCATCAGCTTACAAAATTAATTATCATATTGGTAAGAGCCCAAACACCTAGTTGCCTGTCTTTCCACCTCAAATCCCTAGCTTCTGGGTTCCATGGGTCAAACAGCAATCAAATGCTCTTGAAATAAGTCAATTATTATCACAGTCTATGATCCAATGACAAATAAATGCCCTGGTTTTGAGATGGTCTGAAAAAAATCCCAACACTTGTGTAACCAGACTCAATACTTAAAAAAAGTGCACCTTTTAAGAAACACAAATTTCAAAGTCTGTTCTATTGCCTTTGATATACCCATAATCAAGGAAATACATCCGCTAAAATTCCAATACCATGGCTAGTCTAGTCTAGGAAGGGAGTTGAAGGTACTGGGAAGGCAAAAGCCATTAACATTTATCCAACACTTTCTAAATGCTAGATACCACAAAGAAACCACAAAGAAATGTGCTCTGTCCATTTCAGTGAGGTAATAATTTCCCCAAGGTAACAGGATTGGTAAACGTGCTGAGATTTGTTTCCAGGAGTGTCAACTCCAGGGAAGTCTACACACCCCAGCAAATGCTATGTTTGTGTTTTCCAGGAGCAAAAGGTCATAGTACTGGACAGGACCTTATAAAATCATCTGGTTCAGCCAGTCTTTAGTCAGGTAAGGCATGATAACCACAAGACCCATGGAAGGGAAGAGATTCTTCCAAGTTCACAGAGTTGATAAGTTGAGAGCAAGAGAACAGCAGGATTAGCCACAGAGCAGGACCTCTTCCACTCTGTGGCCATGTCACCAAGTGATTCAGAAAAGCACATGTTCCTACACATTTTATTTCCTAAATCTGTGCAGTTCCCCTCTCTCTTGACCCATATTCTCAGGCCACCCTTGGCCAGGGTAATAACAGTAATTTTAAATGGAAAGAGCGTCGAACTCACATTTGATCGCTAATTTGGCTTTGTTGAGAAGTGCAGTAAGAGATGAAAATCAATGATCAGAACAGTTCTTTAGGAGGAGATCATCTCCAGTTACCTGGCAGCGTGGAAATGCAAGGCCACGGCCTGGCAGTCCTGCAGGCCAGAGCCAAATCGGGTGTTGGCTCACTGACTAACAGACTGTTAAAAATGGTTAAGTGGTAAAACACATCATGGCCTGGAATCTGGCTGGGGAAGGAAAGAGGAACTAGACCGAAGCCGACTGAAAAGCAGGGAAGGCTGCGAAGCTGCGCGGCAGGCCTCCCAGCGCCACTGTGCAAGGGTGGGGCCGCGGCCGACGAGCAGGGCCGGCGGGGCTGCCCAAATCGCCTCCTCCCGAGACATCTGGCGCACCTGCTTCTCCCGCGTGTGAGGGGGTGCCCTGGGTCCTCGTCCGCCCCAAATCCCGGTCCCTTCCCCCTGCCCGCGATCGCCAGCTCAAGCAACCTGCGGGGTGCGCTTCCCGCACCGCCGGGCCCCACGCGCGCGGCACCCGCACTTTACCCGCGGCCCCTGGCTCTCCAAGGCGCGCGGGGCGCGGAGGACGCTCCCGCGCCGGGGACGAGACTCCGGGGTGAGCGCGGCGGCCGCGACATGCCCCCGCCCGCCGCAGCCCAAACCCAGCGCCGGGGCGTCGTCCCCGCCCACGGGCCGCGGCGGCCCGCACCTGGCGGCCGCGCGCCCGCCTACCTTGCTCCTTCAGACTGGTGATGAGCTGCAGCTGCTTCTCCTCGTCCGAGCTGTTCATTTTGGCAGGTGGGGCCGGGAATAAAGGAGAGGAGGGAGAGGCGAGGGGTGCAGCGGGGGGAGGGGAGGAAAAGCAAGATGCCGGCGGCGTGCGGCGGCACTACCCGGAAGTTGGGTCGGCTCCCGCTCCTCCTCCTCCTGGCGCCGAGCGCGCGAGTGAGATCATCCCCGCGCACCTACTCGGCGGCCGCCGCGGCTGCACCTGCGGGCGGCGCGGCGACCGGGGGCGGGCCGCGCGGGCAGCCTGGGGCAGGAGGTGGGGCGGCGGGAGGAGCCGCGGCGGCCTGGGGGGGCCGCAGCCCGAGTCCCGCCTGCAGCGGCTGCCGCGCCTCGCCTTCCCCCCCCCCCGCCCGCGGAGGCCTGCGCCGCGGGATGCGCGAGGCGGCCCGAGGCGTGGGGCCCGCGGGTGTGCGCTCCTGCACCCCTCCTCCGCCCCACCCCCCAGGACACCTGCACGCGCGATCCGGGGGTGGAAAGCCGGCCTTGGGACTGCGGGGTCCCTGGCGACCGCACTCGGAGCGCTGCCGCGGACCGCCCTTCGCGAGCCACCAAGGGAGAGCGGGGCGTGGTGGGCAGTAAACACCGAGGCTTTAACGCAGTTCTCAGGTGCGCGCAGGGGCAAGCGCAGTGCACACGTTTTGCGCCCTGGAAAGCCGGCAGGGACTGAAACAGGCCGGCCGGGTAAGTTAAACGCCTCCAGAGCAAAGGAGGGCGTGGTAGTGAGTTGACAGTGCCCAGGGCCCCGGCGGCGCGGGGTTTGGAAGGTGGGCAGGACGTGGGCCCTGCAGCACGTGGATCGCCGCCCTCGCGGAGCGTCTGCTCTTCCGGGCAGGACCTTGACCTTGGGGAGGCTGCCCCTGCAGGCCGAATGTCCGAGGCGGCAGTGCTGGCGGAGTGAAACCCGCCATTTGTCCCGCGCTGTTTAACTCCGGCTCTGGGTTAGACCCTGACCAGAAGGGGTGTGGCAGGCTTGTCAGATTTCAAAATGGCTCTCCCCAAGCCCCAGTTGCTGGTTAGTCTTTGGTCAAGCCTCCTGACCCCTTCAAACTTCATCTAAAGAACGGTAATAATACCATACCTACCCTCCAGGAAGATACAAAGCACCAAATCTAGAATTTGACATACTGTAGGTGTTCTTTTTTCTTTTTTACAATTAAGGTTACAGGTCAGGCAAAAGGGGTTGTGGATGCTAATTTTAGGCTAAAACAGGCAGAGTTCTTTTGCACTGATCATTAAGCATCCAAAATAAATCCAAAATGAATTAGATTCACTGCACATCTTGGTTTTTCTCACTAACAAGCCGCTACTGTGATTACTACACCAGCACAGGGCTTCTACTCAATACTCACTTGTAAATGTCCCACTCCATTTACAGAGTGAGTCTCCTGTGAAAGGTGGGGCAGGGGACTGGAATACCGGTAAATGCTGTAACTAGTATCTGTCTGATATTCCTACTAAATTCTAAGTCAAAACAAACTTTGAAAAAAATAATAGCTCTGCTTTCTCCTAAAAGGTGATACAATATTGTAGGATGGGTGATTTAGTGGCAGGATGATCTAAAAGGGCAGCACAGTATTTTTAAATTAGAGTGAATTAGAATTTTGAAAATTCAAAACTAGTTTTGATATGGGGTCTTATCCAAACCTTCCCCTAGTTTTTGATGAACTAGTTTAAGATTTGCAGATCAACTGTCATGAAGGTCCACAAGAGATTAACCAAAAGGCCTTTGCCCTCAGATTACCTCTGGTTAATCCTCAGAGTTTAAAGAAGTGCCAGGAAACGTGAGACAATTCAGATTCAACTATGACAAAGTATGGATGATATGTGCTGCTGCCAGGGATTTTGTATAAAGAGAAATCATTTCTTTCCAGAAAAAAATCAAGAGATTTGGGCAGCAAATCACCGCCACCTGGCTTTTTTGTAAGGCAACCAGGAAACCTGTTAAACCTGACCAGTCACCCTGACTGCCAAAGGCCTCCTCCAAAACTAACTGATCAGAAATATTTTCTCATACTCAACCAAATATCAGCACAATGCCTATTAAATATTTGAGTTAGTTCACAAAGTTCCATTATTTTAATGGCTAATTTAATCGTCTACTCCAATTATACAGTAATTAGGTATTGCTTTTGGAGTTTAAGAATGAGTTAATTAATTATCAAATCTATAATCAAATTGAGTGCTTTGGTCCCATGCTGAATCTGAAGCCCCTTGAAATCAATCCTGTTTACCTTCCTTGAAATTAAAATAGCCTCCTGAAATACAATATGTTATTATCTTCAGGGCATGGAATGAATTATTAGGATGGCTGTTAGAGTCAATTATTGGGATTCAGATCTCCCATTACACTATGGTTTATTTATAGGATATGAATATTGATGGAAAGGATAGAAGTGATAATTAGTTTTTGTTCTGTTTAATAATGCACACAGGGATTTCTGTTACAGGCATCACAATGGAATTATTAACCTCCATATAACATATAATTAAAAGTATTTTTAAAATGTACATAAACACACACACACACACACACACACAGAGGGACAGAGAGAGGGAGAGGACAGACTTTTAAAAAATGAATTGGAAGGATATGTACCAAACTCAGGATAATGGCCCAAGCAGTGAGGAGTGGAGTGGGAGAGAGCAGTGGTCAAAAGGATTTTCTCTTTAATGCTTATTTTCATTTTCAGGAAATTAAAGTAAATTCACATTATTTACATAATCTTTTGAAGTATATAGATAAGTTAGATGAAAATAGAACATGAAAAAAGGTTCATTTTCTTTGATCTACTAACTCCATTTTAGGAAATTATCTTCAAAGTCTTTATATATAATGCTATTTATTATAATATTAATTGATATAAAACTGATAACACTGAATATAATTTAATGATAAAAAGAAATAAAGTATCTATACATGCTACAACATGGATAAACATTGAAAACATTATGCTAAGGGGCACCTGGGTGGCTCAGATGGTTAAGCGTCTGCCTTCGGCTTAGGTCATGATCCCAGGGTCCTGGGATCGAGCCCCGCATCGGACTCCCTGCTCTGCAGGAAGCCTGCTTCTCCCTCCTCCACTCCCCCTGCTTGTGTTCCCTCTCTCGCTGTGTCTCTCTCTGTCATATAAAAAAAAAAAAAAAAAAAAAAAAAACCATTATGCTAAGCGTGAAAAAAGCCAGTAAGAAAACACCAGATACTATATGATTCCATTTACATAGAATGTCCAGAAGAGGCAAAAACCATAGAGAAAGTTGAACAGTGGTTATTGAAGACTGGGCGACATTGGGGAAAATGGGAAGTGGCTGCTTAAAAGGTATGGAGTTTCTTGTTGGGGTGATGACATTTTACTAAAATTAATTGTGATGTTTGCATAACTATGAATATGTTAAAAACCATTAGAATTGTATACTTTAAGTGTACACTTTGCATGGGAGAATTTTATGATATGTGAATTACATCTCAAAGGCTATTATTTTTTTTAATTTTTTTATTGTTATCTTAATCACCATACATTACATCATTAGTTTTAGATGTAGTGTTCCATGATTCATTGTTTGTGCATAACACCCAGTCCTCCATGCAGTACATGCCCTCTATAATACCCATCACCAGGCTAACCCATCCTCCCACCCCCCTCCCTTCTAGAACCCTCAGTTTGTTTTTCAGAGTCCATCGTCTCTCATGGTTCATCTCCCCTTCCAATTCCCCCCCTTCATTCTTCCCCTCCTGCTATCTTCTTCTTATTTTTTTTTTCTTAACATATATTGCATTATTTGTTTCAGAGGTACAGATCTGTGATTCAACAGTCTTGCACAATTCACAGCGCTCACCATAGCACATACCCTCCCCAATGTCTATCACCCAGCTACCCCATCCCTCCCACCCCCCACCACTCCAGCAACCCTCAGTTTGTTTCCTGAGATTAAGAATTCCTCATATCAGTGAGGTCATATGATACATGTCTTTCTCTGATTGACTTATTTCGTTCAGCATAACACCCTCCAGTTCCATCCACGTCATTGCAAATGGCAAGATCTCATTCCTTTTGATGGCTGCATAATATGCCATCGTATATATATACCACATCTTCTTTATCCATTCATCTGTCGATGGACATCTTGGCTCTTTCCGCAGTTTGGCTATTGTGGACATTGCTGCTATAAACATCGGGGTGCACATACCCCTTCGGATCCCTACATTTGTATCTTTGGGGTAAATACCCAGTAGTGCAATTGCTGGATCGTATGGTAGCTCTATTTTCAACTTCAAAAGCTATTATAAAAACAGATTTTCAGAGAAGAAATGTTATACTTCAATACACAACTTACATAACTCTACCAAAGTTTCTTATACAAGTATTTTTCATTTTTCAAATCTCACTATATATCATGGTTTGTTCCAAGTTTTACTAAACATTATCTCTTATATACTTTATCTTATACCAACATAATCTACATATTTATTCAATGCCATTCCATTATGTCAATGAACAATTAACCATTCTCAGATTCTTAGGTATTTGAGGTATTAACTAAGTTTTGTCTCTTTATATATAGTGCAGCAGGAATACAAGGGCTATGCCAAGGCATATCATAGTCAAACTGATGAAAAGTAAACATGACACTCAGGTCTTAAAAGCAGCCAAAGAAAAGTACATATTACATTCAGAAGAACAATAATAAGAGTGATGACAGACTTCTTATTATTTAATGTTGTAATCATTAAAGGATTACAGTAATAGTCAACACTCAACATTGTAAAATTCACAATATCCATCATCTAAAAATTACAGTAAGCAAAGAAGCAGAAAAATATGATCCATAATGAGAAGCTAGTGAACAGAAACAGTCTCATGTCTCATAGATGACAGAGATGATGAAATTAGCAGACAAGGACCTTATAGGCAATATTATAAGTCTTATAAATATGTTTAAGATATATCAAAGATATAAAGGGAAACATAAGATGAGGGAGGAAACCAGGAGTTTTAAAAAAAATATTCTAATGGAACTACAAAAGATAAATACAGTATCAGAAATTAAAAAATCCCTACACACATCAGGTAGGATTTACTGCAAATTAGATAATACAGAAGATCAGTGATCTTGGGACAGAACAATAGTAACAATCCAAAATAAAACATGCAGAACAAATTAAACAAGCAGCATAGATCTGAAATACAACATCAGGCAGTTGAGTGCACATGAAACTGATGACGCACAGGGAGATGAAAGAATGGTATATTTAAAAATGTGGCTTTTTTGTTTCCTTTTAAAGATTTTATTTATTTTAGAGAGAGAGGGAGCAAGCACGAGTGGGGGGGGGGGCAGAGGGAGAAACAGATCTCCACCCCCAGCTGAGTAGGAAGCCTGACTTGGAACTCGATCTCAGAACCCTGAGATCACAACCTGAGCCAAAGGCAGACACTTAACTGACTGAGCTACACAGGCACCCCTGAAAAAATGTTTTTAAGTGACAAAATACAGCTACAAAGATCCCAAATTTGCTGAAAGATCAATTTACAGGTTCAAGTTCAGTGACTAATTCCATACAGGAATCCTCAGTATGATTAATAACAAAGTTCTCATCAGAAATTGTGGAAACCCAGAGCGCCTGCATGGTGCAGTTGGTTGAGCATCTGACTCTTGGTTTGGGCTTGGGTCCTGACCTCAGGGTCATGAGATGGAGCCCCACATCAGGTTCTGCACTCAGCATGGAATCTGCTCAAGATTCTCTCTCCCTCTTCCCCTCCCACTCATGCACACACTCTTTCTCTCACTCTCTCTCTCAAGTAAATAAAATCTGAAACAAAAAAGAAAAGAAACTGTGGAAACCCAAGGCAATGGGATGGGATATTTAAAGCCCTAAAACTAATCAATCAAGAATTCTATATCCAGCAAAACTGTCCTTTAAAAATGAGGGAGAAGTTGGGCGCCTAGGTGGCTCAGTTGGTTAAGCGACTGCCTTCGGCTCAGGTCATGATCCTGGAGTCCCTGGATCGAGTCTCTCATCGGGCTCCCTGCTCGGTGGGGAGTTTGCTTCTCCCTCTGACCCTCCCCCCTCTCATGTGCTCTCTCATTCTCTCTCTCTCAAATAAATAAATGAAATCTTTAAAAAAAAAAATGAGGGAGAAGTTAACAAAATTAACAAAAGTTAAAGGAAGTCATTACCACTAGACCTGTCCTACAAGGAATGCTAAAGGGAGTCCTTCAGGTTTAAATGAAAAGGCATTAGACAGTAACTCACACCTATATGAAGAAATAAACATCTCTGGTAAAGGTAAATATATGAGCAAATATAAAAGTCACTATTACTGTATTCTTGATTGTAACTTCACTTTTTATTTCCTACATCATTTAAAAGACATGCATTAAAAATAATTATAAATCTGTGCTATCAGACACACATTGTATAAAGATGTAATTTTTTTTTATTAAATATTTTTATTTATTTATTTGACAGAGAAAGACAGCGAGCGAATGCACAAGCAGGGGACGCAGCAGAGGGACAGGGAGAAACAGACTCTCCGCTAAGCAGGGAGTCTGATGCAGGGCTCAATCCCAGGGCCCTGGGATCATGACCTGGGCCAAAGGCAGATGCTTACTTAACCAACTGAGCCACCCAGGTGCCCCTAAAGATGTAGTTTCTGACAATAACATAACAGGGGCAGAGCTATATAGAAGCAGAGTTTTTGAAAGTTATTGAAGTTAAGACTGCATTAGTTCAGATTAGAATGTTATAAATTTAGGATGTGAAACATAATCCCCAAAGTAACCACAAAGGTTACTTATCCTATACTTATTCTATATCAATAGGATATATACAAAAGGCAATCAAAATGGTTAACTACACACACACAGAAACCCTAAACACAAAATAAGACAATAATGTAGGAAATGAGGGGCAAAAAAGATATAAGGCATATAAATAACAAGTAGCAAAATGACAGAAGTCATTTCTTATCCGTAATTACTTCAAATGTAAATGTATAACTTTTGAATCAAAAGTCAGATATTGGCAGAATGCAAATACCAAAAAAAAAAAAAAAAAGTCCAACCCTATGCTGTCTACAAGAGACTCACTTTAGATCTGAAGACACACATAGGTTGAAAGTAAAATGGTGGGAAAAATATATTCCATGCAAATAGTAACCGAAAGAGAGCTAGGGTGGTTATACTAATATCAGACAAAACAGACTTTGAGTCAAGAACTCTTACAAGAGACAGAAGAGGACATTTTATACTCACCAAGGGTCAATTCATCAAGAATATGTAACAATTATAAACATATATGCAGCAAACAACAGACTCCCAAAATATATGAAGCAAACATTTACAGAATTAAAGGGAGAAATAGTTCAACTATAATAGTTGGAGACTACAATATCTCATTTTCAATAGTGAATGTAAAATCCAGAAAGAAGATTAATAAGGATTGAGAGAGCTTAAACAACACTATAAACCAAATAAATATAATAGACATATATAGAACACTCCAGCCAACAAAACCACAATTCACATTCTTCTCAAGTATACACGGCACATTTTCCAGGATAGATATTATGTTAAGCCAAAAATTTAGTCTTAATAAATTTAAAAGACTGAAATCATAAAAATCATACAAAGTATCTTCTTCGACCAAACTGAAATATTAGAAATCAATAATAGAAGGAAATCAGGAAAATTCACATAGATATTAAACAATACCCTCTTGAATGACTGAAGGTTCAAAGAAGAAATCACAAGGGAAATCAGAAAATACCTAGATATAATTAAAAACAAAAATACAACATACCAAAACTTAGGAGATCCATTTAAAGCAGTGCTCAGAAGGAAGTTTATAGCTATAAATGGCTAACATTGTATCTTGAGAAAATAGAAAAAGAAGAGCAAAATAAACCCAAAGTTAGCAGAAGAAAGGAAATAATGAAGATTAGAGATAAAATAATAGACAAGAGAAAAACAATAGGAGACTCAATAAAATCAGAAGTTATTTCTTTGAAAATATCAACAAAATTGACAAACCTTTAGCTAGAGTAACAAAAAAAAGAGAGCCAATGCAAATAACTAAAATCAAAAATGAAAATGGAGACATTACTACCAATAACACAAAAATAAAAAGGATTATAAGAAAATTATATGAACATTTGTATACCAACAAATTAGACAACATAGATGAAATGGACAAATTCCTAGAAACACACAAATTACCTAAACTGACTCAAGAAGAAATGGAAAACTCAACAGACTCATAACAAGTAAAGAGATTGCAGTAATTTAAAATGTTACAACAAAGAAAATTCCAGGACCAGATGCTTTCACTGGTGAATTCTACCAAACATTTAAAGAACAATTAACACCAATATTTCTCAAACTGTTTCAAAAAACAGAAAGGAGGGAACACTTCCTAACTCATTCTATGGGACTAGCATTACTTGATATCAAAGCCAGATAAAGATATCACAAGAAAAGAAAATTATATACCAATAACCCTTATGAATACAGATACAAAAATCCACAACAAAATACTAGCAAAGCTAATCCAACAGCACCCTGCAGGAGTTATACATTACTAAGTGGTTCAATATAAGAAAAAAATCAGTGTGATACATCATATTAATATAACAATAACAACAACAAAAAACACCCACAGAAAGCTAATAAAATTAACAAATGAATTCAGCAAAGTTGCAAAGTACAATATCAATGTGCAAGAATCAATTGTGTTTCTGTATGCCATCAATAAACAATTTGAAAAGAAAATTAAGAAAACAATTCCATTTATAAGAGCTTCTTAAAAATTAAATACTTAGTAATAACTAACCAAAGAAGTGAAAGATTTGTATGCTGAAAACTACAAACACTGCTAAAAGAAAATAAAGGAGACCTAAATAAGATATCCCATGTTAATGGATGGGAAGACTTAACATTGTTAAGACATCAGTAATTCCCAAAGCATCTACAGATTCAGTGCAATTCCAGCATCCTTTTTTGTAGCAATGGATGAACTGATCCTCAAATTCATACATACATGAAGAGCAAGGAGCCTCAAATAGCTAAAACAATCTTGAAAAATAAAAATAAAATTGGAACCTTCCCATTTCAAAATTTACTACAGAGCTATAGTAAATAAAACAGTATGGAACTGTAATAATGACAAACATATCAACCAATGGGATAGAAAAGAGAGCCCCAAATAAATCCTCACATATGTGGTCAATTGATTTCAACAAGCATTTCAAGACCACTCATTGGGGAAAGGACAGTCTTTTCAACAGATGGTGCTAGGGAAACTGGATATCCACATGCAAAAGAATGATGTTAGACCCTTATTTTACACATATAAAAATGAACTCGAAATGGATCAAATCCAGGGACGCCTGGGTGGCTCGGTGGGTTAAGCGTCTGCCTTCGGCTCGGGTCATGATCCCAGGGTCCTAGGATCGAGTCCCGCATTGGGCTCCTTGCTCAGTAGGGAGCCTGCTTCTCCCTCTGCCTTCTGCTCGCCCTGATTGTGCGTGCTCTCTCTCTCTCTGACAAATAAATAAAATCTTAAAAAAAAAAAATGGATCAAACCCAAAACATAAGAGCTAAATAAGTGTAACTGTATTACTAATGTATGACATTATCTCACTAAAGGGGATGGAAGGAAAAGGAGCTGACCTAAGTACTTTGGATAACAGTATTTTTGACTGGCTTACTGTATGGCTAAAGATAAATGAACTGTACACAAAAACTACCCTAGTTGACAAATGTGCCTCCCACTGGGGTATGGGTTACCAATTCTCAAACTCCTCAATACATATACTCTGGTTGAATAAATAAGTAAATAAATTGTAGATAACAGGAGGTAGGTTTCTCACTGTCAGAGAAAGAATTTATAGTCAATTCTGCTACAACATGACATATGTGTTCTTAAAGATCATCACGCTGCACAAATAAAAACCATACATCTTCTGGGGGAGAAACGAGATTGGGCACAACATTCAAAAACTCACAGTGACACATTGTAAAAAAAAATAGAGGAACCTAACAAAAATGGAAGCATAGTTTTACACATGTTAAACGATTAGGAAATACAGGATACTGAAATTGATATGATGTCATAAGGGCTGAAGTTTGAGTTATTGTGAGTGAGAAAAGAATGGTTATCTTAAATCCCCTTTAAACAGAGAAGTTTAGGGGCACCTGGATGCCTCAGTCAGTTGAACGTCTGACTCTTGATTTTGGCTCAGGTTGTGGTCTCAGGGTCACCAGATCGAACCCCATGTCCGGCTCTGCACTCGGCAGGGAGTCTGCTTAGGATTCTCTCTCTCCCACTCCCTCTGCCTCTCCGTCCTCACTCTCTCTCTCTCTCTCTAAAATAGATGAATAAATCTTGTTTTTAAAAAAAATCTGTTTAAATGGACAAGTTTAAAACCATATATGGATGGCTCACTGTCCTTGATTCGGTGGGTGGCCCTGAACATCACAGTTCTTTCACAGTCTTAAATCCTGGGCATGTTTTTCTCTTTTTTGTTTTTATTTCAAGTTTTTATTTAAATTCTAGTTTGTTAACATACAGTGTAATACTAGTTTCAGGTATAGAATTTAGTGATTCATGACTTACATACAATACCCAGTGCTCTTCACAAGTGCTCTCCTTAATGCCCACTGGGCATGTTTTTCTGATACTGAGAGGTAGGTCTTTTAAGGAAAGCATTTATAATAGATACCTGTTTTGTCACAATTAGAATTTTTGATCCAATACATAGCATTCTTCTTCAATTAACCTCTATATCACTGTTAGAAATTCCTTTGCTTTCTCACCTGTACTTGTCTTTCTCAGCTGGACTCTTTGTAGACACCTGTTGGCTTTGAAAATTGTAAGGATGTTTAAAAGCATGAAAGCACTTACTACCAGCACTAAAAGGAACCACTTTTACAGGATTTGGTAATTTCCACTTAAGATCTTTGTAAATAGTGCTTTCTAACTCTGATTATGAGAATAGATGATCCTGAATTTTTCTGTTTGGTCTTCAATTCATATACCCAACAATCTTTCCATTTCTTTTAACTCTTTAGGCTTAGTTCTTATTGACTTCACAGCACTTAAAATTGTTCCACCAGAGAAGTTTAACATTGTCTGAGATAATCCTCAATGTGGATTCCTTTATGCCTGTTGCTTGAGAGACATCACATGTTCTCTTGTTTCTTTCAAAATACTTCATTATTTCTAGCTTCTCCTCAATAGTTAAAGCTTTCCTTTTCCATTCATTGCTTGGTGTTTTTGAACCAGAACACTTAGATGTGTTTGTGAAATGAATGGATGAATGAATGAATGAATGAATGAATCACAAATGTGAAAGAATAGCAAAACATAACCTTGTTGGATAATACATGCAATGAGTTAAAGTAGCTATAGATATTTGAGGTATATGTATGTGTGTGTTTTATGTACTCCAGCATGGCTTGATTCAGCTGGGCCGTTTTCTCTGTTCATCTAGTGTTCCTCAGGGATAAAATCATGCAAAAGAAAATGTGAAATGGGGGCACCTGCGTGGCTCAGTCGTTAAGTGTCTGCCTTCGGCTCAGGTCATGATCCCAGGGTCCTGGGATCGAGCCCCGCATCGGGCTCCCTGCTCGACGGGGAGCCTGCTTCTCCATCTCCCACTCCCCCTGCTTGTGTTCCCTTTCTCTGTGTGTGTCTCTCTCTGTCAAATAAATGAATAAAATCTTTTAAAAAAAAGATTTTTAAATAAAAAAAAAGAAAAGAAAATGTGAAATGCACATCATGCTCAAATTATTCCTGAATATATCAGTTGCACTTGAATAAATTCATGTTCAAAAAACAAGCATTATATCAGAATTGACTATACCAATAAGCAAGAAAGGAAGGCTAGAGTGAACCTGTTGATGTTGTAATACAGAGATCTTTTAATATATATACAGATAATTAGGTATATACATATAGATATGTTTATAGCCATAGCTTATACCTATAGATAGGTTAATCTACATAATGTATTTCCTAGCTTTGCCCACTGAAAAGGCCTAGAAACCATGACATCCCAGTTATCAAGGAGAGCCAACACCCAGATCTTAGTTTCTAAATACCATTCTAAATACCATTCTCAGGAATTGGGGTTCCTTGGGGAAACAGCTGATTCTAAGAGTGAAGCAGAGAGAATGCAAGATGAGCCTCAGGTATCTTGTAGAGTGCCAGGAGAGCGAAAGAAGAGAAGGAGTGTGTCAAAAGGATTCAGGAGTCAGCCCAAAATAGCATTTAATGGATACAGCTGAAACAATTTGAGCAATAAGACAAATAATAATAACATGGGATTCTAACTCAAAGATTAAATAAATATCCATGAGTCCATACTAACAAAAATAAATGATTAAATACATTAATGGGGAATAAGGAAAAAAGACTTCCTTTTAGAATTTGAATTAATACATGTAAATATTCCCTCCCAGGAGGTGGAATTTAATTCCCCTTGAGTGTGCACTGGTCTTAGAGAGTTTCATCTAAAGGATAGAGTATGGAAAAGAAAAAAATAGTAACTACAGAGGAAAAACCTAGTAGACAGCACTTTAACCAAGTGATCAAGGGTGATCAAGGTTAACATCAATAGTGATTAGTCATGCTGATATCTTATGTCCAATGATAGAGTACAATGAGAAAGGCACTTCACATCTGTGGTGTTCTTCATGAAACCCATAATTCCAGTCTAATCATGAGAGAATGTGAGGCAAACACAAACTGAAGGTCATTTTATTCATTCATTCATTCATTCATTCATTCATTCATTCATTCATTCATTCATACAACATACCTGCCCAGCACTCTATAGCTATTAAAGTCATGGAAACCAAGGAAAGACAGATTGTCACAGATCAGAGAGGATTAAGCCATAAAGTAATGCAGTATCCTGGATTGGATCCTAATACAGAAAAAAGCACCAGTGGAAAAGCTTGTGAAACCCAAAGTCTGTAGTTCGGTTAAGGGTATTGTGTCAGTGTTAATCTGTTAGTTTTGACAAATATACTGTGGTTATGTACCCAGCAGGCTATGAATATATAGGAAAGATATATAGGAACTCTCAGGATACTCTGTACTATCTTTACAACTTTTCTCTAAATCTATAATTATTCCAGAATAAAAAGTTAAAAATCAGTTGGCATTTTAAAAATAAAATCCTGCATGTTCATCTCAAATAGATTTAGAAAAATAGTATTCAAAACTATTCAGTACTAATTCATGATGAAATCTGAGCAAACCAGAAATAGAAGAGAACCTCCTCAACTGAGAAAGGGTCTAGAAATCCTGTATCTGGGCGCCCGGGTGGTTCAGTTGGTTAAGTGACTGCCTTTGGCTCAGGTCATGATCCTGGAGTCCCTGGATCGAGTCCCGCATCAGGCTCCCTGCTTGGCAGGGAGTCTGCTTCTCCCACTGACCCTCCCCCCTCTCATGTGCTCTCTCTCATTCTCTCTCTCTCAAATAAATAAATAAAATCTTTAAAAAAAAAAAAAGAAAGAAATCCTGTACCTAACAATAATGATGAAAGGCAAAATATTTTCACCCCTTAAGATCACATGCCTGCTCTCACCACCTTCATCAAACATCATACTGGACATCCTAGCCAGTGCAGTAAGGAAAAAATAAGTAAGTAAAATGCATACAATCCATGGAAAAAAAAGAAGCTAAACTGTCTTTATTCACAAATGACATGATTATATACACAGAAAAACTGAAGGTATTGTCATAAAAGCTATTAAAACTAATAAATGAGCTTACCGAAGATCATAAGATACGGAGCAATATATAAAATCAATTGAATGTCTATGTAATAGCAACAAACAACTAGGACCTGAAAGTTTAAAATGATTTCATTCACAATAACATTCAAAATAACAAATAATTGAGTAATAGCTTTAACCACCCCTCCAAAAAATGTTTAAAACCTATACACTGAAAAATTTTTTTAAATGCTGAAAAATCAAAAACATAAATAAAGAGACATACCAGGCTTAGGAAGTGGAAGATTTAATATGACTAAAATGTCAAATTTATCTATAGACCTAATTTAATTTGAATAAAAATTCCAGCAGGGTTTTTTGGTTAGAAAATGAAAATCGATTCTAAAATATATGGCAATGCAAAGGACCTAGAATAACCAAAGAAATCTTGAAACAAAACAGAAAATCAATAAGGAAACACTGGACTTGAACTATACTTTAGACCAGATGGACCTAAAAGACAATGCATAGAACATTCCATCCAAGAGCAGCAGAATACACATTCTTCTCAGAATATACACATGGAACATTCTCCAGGATAGATCATAGGTCAGCCACAAAACAAGTCTTAACAAATTTAAGATTGTCATCATATCAAGTATCTTTTCCAACTACAATAGTAGCCATTTTGAAATATGCCCAGAGAATTCTATTGTCCTTAATTAGGCCTGTCTTCAAGAGAAACTATTTTACTAGAGCTTAACCAAATGGGAATTTACCAGAGCCTAACTAACCAGGAGAATGGATATACCCAACTGTAGCCTTCTCCAATCTCCCACACAGAGGAGGGTATTTCCATTTCAAGAGAATGGAAATACCCAACTGTAGCCTTCTCCAATCTCCCACACAGAGGAGGAAAAATACCCAACACCAGTACTTTCTAGCCTTCAATGTGGAGTAAAGGAAATACCCAACCCCAGTTCCCTACAGCTTCCACATGTCTCCAGAGAGGCTCAATGAGAAGCAGTTTTTAAGATCACAGCCCAGGGGTACAGGCTCACTACAAGACTGAGATCTAATCATAGGACTAGGGAATGCTTCCTTTCCCCTTTAGCCCTTACCACCACATCCATAGGATTTCTATAAAAACAGGGAATTATAGTGGAGAGAATTTCACATTTCAGACTTTAAGAAGAAGTCTTTAGGGAAAGCCAAAGACACAGAGGAGACAAAAACAAAAACACCAGAAGAAAATTTAGCCTCTGACACCTACACCTACAGCAAAGAGTAAGCCTATGTCCTAGCCAGATAAAAATAACCTCACAGTAAAGGCCTATTTACCTCAGTTCTTTTAACCCTGTGGATCTTGTCTAGGTTTAAACAAAAATTACAAAGCATATTAAAGGACAAAAAGCATAGCTTAAAGAAACAGGGTAAGCATCAGAACCAGACTCAAATATGGCAGAATGTTGGATATTTCAGACTGGAAATTTACTGTGGTTAGTAGGCTAAGGGATCTAATGAAGAGTGGACAACATGCAAGAACAGATGGGCAATGTAGCAGAGAGATAGAAACTGTAAAAAGAATCAAAAAGAAATGCTAGAAATAAAAAATATTGTAACATAAATTAAAAATGCCTTTGATGGGCTCATGAACAAACTAGGTATGACTGGGGAAAGAATCAATGAGCTTGAAGATACATCAATAGAAATTTCCCAAACTGAAGAGCAAAGGGGAAAGTATGAGAGAAAAAAAAAGGAACACTAATATCCAAAAAATACAGGACAATTACAAAAGGTGTAATATACATGTAATTGAAATACCAAAAAAGAAAAAACAATATAAAAGTGTTTGAAGTAATCATGACTGAGAATTTTCCAAAATTAGTGACAGACATCAAATTGTAGATAAGGATCCTGACAAATTACCAAGCAGAATAAATACCAAAAAGTCTATAATTAGGAATATCATATCAAAAATGTCAAGAAAAGAATGGCCAATAAGCACATGAAAAGGGGCACAAAATCATTAATCACTAGATAAATACAAATCAAAATCACAATGAGATACCACTTCACACCCTCTAAGATGGCTATACTCAGTAAAACAGATAATAACAAGTGTTGGGGAAAATGTGGAGAAATGGGAACCTTCATACATTGCTAATGGGAATATAAAATAGTGTAGTCATTTTGGAAAACAATTTGGCAGCTCCTCAAAAAGTGAAACAGAGGGGCACCTGGCTCAGTTGTTAAGCGTTGCCTTCGGCTCAGGTCATGGTCCGAGGGTCCTGGGATTGAGCCCCATGTAGGGCTCCCTGCTCCACGGGAAGCCTGCTTCTCCCTCTCCCACTCCCCCTGCTTGTGTTTTCTCTCTCGCTGTCTCTCTCTCTCTGTCAAATAAATAAATAGAACCTTTAAATAAAAAAAAAAAAAGTGAAACAGAGAGTTACCATGTAACCAAGAATTTCACCCCTACATATATCCCAAGATAATTGAAAACATTTTTCTAGATATGTTTCCTCAGGCAAGGGAAACAAAAGCAAAATCAAATTGTTGGGACCACACCAAAATAAAAAACTTTTGTACAGTGAAGGAAACCATCAATGAAACAAAAAGGCAACCTACTGAACCAGAGAAGAAGATATTTGCAAATGACATATCCAATAAGGGGTACACGCAAAATAAAGAACTTACACAATTCAACACCCAAAAAATAATCCTGTTAAAAATGGGCAGAGAACCTGAATAGGCATTTTTCCAAAGAAGACATATGGCTGGCCGACACATGAAAAGATGCTCAACGTCATTAATCATCAGGGAAATGCAAATTAAAGCCATAATGAGATATATGTTACACATGTCAGAATGGCTAAAATAAAAAACAAAAGGAATAACAAGTGTTGGTGAGGATATGGAAAAAAAAGGAACGCTCGTGCACTGTTGGTGGAAATGCAAATTGGTGCAGCCACTGTAGAAGACCGTATGGAGGTTCCTCAAAAAATTAAAAATAAAATTACCATATAATCTAGTAATTTCACTACTACTTACCCAAAGAAAATGAAAACACTAATTCTTCAAAAAGATTTATGCACCCCTATGTCTACTGCAGCTTTTACAATAGCTAAGATAGGGAAGCATCCCAAGTGTCCATCCATAGATGAATGGATAAAGATGTGATGTATATATTTACACACACACACAAAAACACACACACTGGAATATTACTTAGCCCTAAAAAAGAATAAAATCTTGCCATTTGCAACAGCATGGGTGAAACTGAAGGGTATAATGCTAAGTAAAATAAGTCAATCAGAGAAAGACAAATACCATATGATTTCACTCATATGTGGAAATTTAAGAAACAAAACAAATAAAAAGAGACCAAAAAACAAACTCAAATACAGAGAACAAACTGATGGTTGCCAGAGGGGAGGTGGGTAGGGGGATGGATGAAATAGATAAAGGGAATGAAGAGTATACTCATCTTTTTTTTTTTTTAAGATTTTATTTATTTGACAGAGAGAGACACAGCGAGAGAGGGAACACAAGTAGGGCGAGTGGGAGAGGGAGAAGCAGGCTCCCCGCTGAGCAGGGAGCCCCATGCAGGACTTGATCCCAGGACCCCAGGATCATGACCTGAGCCAAAGGCAGAGGCTTAATGACTGAGCCACCCAGGCATCTCTACACTTATCTTAATGAGCACAGAAATGTATAAAATTGTTGAATCATTATATTGTACACCTGAAACTAATATAACCCTGTGTGTTAATTATGCTTCAATAAAAATAATTACATAATTACATAAAAATTAAAAATAATAAAATAAAATTTTCTAACTATGTATAGTAATAGATGCTATCTAGATTTATGGTGATCATTTTGCAACATACACAAATATCAAATCATTATGTTGTATACCTGAAACTAATTAATGGTGTGTGTGTGTGTATATATGTCAATTATATCTCAATAAA
Organism: Mirounga leonina; assembly: GCF_011800145.1. Lineage (NCBI taxonomy): Eukaryota > Metazoa > Chordata > Mammalia > Carnivora > Phocidae > Mirounga > Mirounga leonina. The sequence goes on from NW_023270265.1 coordinate 40,437,903, forward strand.
AATAAATCTAGGGCAGGGGTTCCCTAGGGTGGCTCAGTCAGCTGAGCATCCGACTCTTGATTTCTGCTCAGGTCATGATCTCAGGGTTGCAGGATCGAGCCCCACATCAGGATCTGTGCTCAGCACAGAGTCCGCTTGTTCCTTTCCCTCTGCTCCTCCCCCTGCTGGCACTCTCTCTCTCTCTCTCTCAAATAAATAAATAAAATCTTTTAAAAAAATCTAGGGCAGTGAGTGATACTGTATGATACTATAATGATGGATACATGTCATTATACATTTGTCCAACCAAACCCATATAATGTACAACACCAAGAGTGAACCATTAAATAAACTATGGACTTTGGGTGATTACGATGCATCAATGTATATTTATCAGTTTTAACAAATATACCACTCTGGTGAAAGATGTTGACAATGAGGTGGGGGCAGCTAAGCATGTATTGGGGCAGAGGGTACATGGGAAATCTTTGTAGCTTCTCTCAGTTTTGCTGTGAACCTAAAACTGTTTTAAAAAACAGTCTTTAAATATGAGAAAGAGTTTTTAAAATATTTTATTTATTTATTTATTTGAGAGAGAGAGAGAGAGCACAGAGGCAGAGGAAGAAGCAGACTCCCTGCTAAGCAGGGAGCCTGATGTGGGGCTCGATCCCAGAACCCCGGGATCATGACCTGAGCCGAAGGCAGACACTTAACCAAATGAGCCACCCAGGCGTCCTGAGAAAGATTTTTTTAAGTATAACCTACATCATTCAACACTGAGAAGTTGTTAGGCACCTACTATGAACCAGATACTATTAGACTTCAGTGATAAGAGATATGAATACAATTTGGCCTTCACTCTCAAACAAACCAATCCATTAAGGAAAGAAAGCAAACACATCAAACAACAGTTGCAGTACAGTGTGGTGGAATTGTGATGATATTAATGTTCAGATACAGTAGTGAATGAGATAAAGGAGGCAACGATTGACCCTCCTTGGTAGAATTAGGGTATGATTCCTTGAGGATTAGAAGTTCAAGGCAGGTCTTAAAGAATGAATAGCACTTTGCAGGGGATGTACAGAGAAAGAAAAACTCCAGACACTGAAAAAAAAAATATGCAAACATGTGAAGGCTTATTTGCCTACCAAAAAAAACTACTAAAAGTCAGCTCAATGGTATAACCTAAACCAACTCTCTGAAACAGAACTGAGTTGCCGTCCTTGAATTAGATGTCATCAGTGTGAACCAGCTACTGAAGATCAGGTTTCTCTGATGGAACTGTAAAAGGGACATAGTCCAGAGAGAGAGAAGGGAGCCATATAATCACCACACGTACAAACAAATTCTAACAGTAAACACTGTAAATAAGGGCATGGCAGTAACTCTTGCAGTATATAATTAACATTATGAATAAGACTAAGTGGATCTATGTGCCAAGGTAATGTAAATATCCCCATCAACTCAATCAGACCCAAATAATGACTCTAGAATAACTTATCGGGGTAAATAAAAGCTCTTATTGTTTTCACATTCTGACAACTAACTAATCAACACTCATTCATAAAGAGCACATAACTATGATTAAATATAAATTCCAGACAGGAAAGATTCATTTTACAACTTTCCCAGTTGATTAGCCACATCAGCACAATCTTGTTACCTACCCCCTTCTCTGAGGCAGACTTCATCAATCTGGAAAATGAAGGCAGACCACTGATTGGAGGGCAAACCTGAAAAGGATTAAACACTTAGCATGGCATTCTAAAACACTGTAATTACAGTGCAATTAACCATACTGCATATTAAACGTGCAACTCTGAAATGTGTTCAGACTCCCCAATTATAACTAGTTATTCTTCAAAGAATTTTGCCGCCCACATTGAATTTTCTCTAGTGCTTCTTTGTTATAATTCAGGTGTGACAGTCGCTAATATATCTAAAAGGACAGTTAATAAAAAGTAGGTATTCTTTACTGTAAACCCAACGCATGCATGCCAGGTAATACCCAACCATTACCACTAATAATCATGTTTCAGACAGGTAGATCTATTATACAATTGGACTCTGTCCTCTTTAAAACATATTTAGTGGTCAGCTATGAAGAGGCAGTGAAATTGAGGCAAAAGTAAAAGTGTAGGTAGGAGTCTAGAAACCTGCATATGTTTTTGATTTTCCCAACTGAGCAAGTCACTTAACCTTACTAAATTTCAATTTCCTCATCTGTCAGTTGGGGTTTAAATCTGCCCATGATTTTGATGAAGATCAAAGGCTCAACTGACAGGAGAACACTTAAAAAGTTGATCTTTTCACCAAATTTAAGTTGCTACTCTATTATGGACTCAGACTGTGTTCTAAAAGAATGGTCAATGAAAAGGGACAGATAGAGATGTCTGCAATTGTAATTCAGCCAGGCATGATATAGAAAACATTTAACCACAGCCCTAATTAATTGGAAAGAAGTCAGCTTTAGGCAATTGGTATAACCTGCAGAGTACAGACCAGTTTTAGATTATCCTAGATTAAAGACAAGCAGAGAATTTTGAAAATAGGGTAGAAAAGGATAAAAAAATACTGATTCAAAGAGATATATGCACCCTGATGTTTTAGCAGCATTATCAACAATAGCCAAATTATGGAAAAAGCCCCCATGTCCACTGACAGATGAATGGATAAAGAAGATGTGGGGGAGATATAGATATAAATATATAGATATAGATATGTATATATATAATGGAATGTTACTCAGCCATGAAAAAGAATGAAATCTTGCCATTTGCAATGATGTAGATGGAGCTAATAAGCAAAATAATTCAGTCAGAAAAAGACAAATACCATATCATTTCACTTATGTGAAACTTAAGAAACAAATGAACATGGGGGTAATAAAAGGAGATGAAAGTGGGGTAGAAGGGGTAGAAGAGCTAGGTGGCTCAGTCGATTGGGCATCTGCCTTTGGCTCAGGTCATGATCCCAGGGTCCTGGGACTTAGCCCTGCATCGGGCTCCCTGCTTGGCGGGGAGCCTGCTTCTGCCTCTCCCTCTGCCTTGCGCACCCCCTGCCTTTGTGTGCATGCACTCTCTCTCTGTCAAATACATACATACATACATACATACATACGTACGTACATAAATATATACATACATACATAAATACATAAAGGAAATAAAATGGGGTAGAAAATGATAAATTTTTGGCAGGGGGTAGCCAATGGCATTTTAACCTAGCTTTATGTTAATGGCAGTAGAATTTCTACAATATAGGAGATAGTGGTAACCCTTGAAATTATTTTTTATTTGTCTTCTCTTTTATTTGTCTTCTCTGACAGAGAGTAATGAAAAGAGGAAATATGTCTGTCTTAATCATCTCTATATTCCTAGTGAGCACAAAATCTGCTATAGGAATTCGTAAATGTTTGTTGACTAAAGAAATGAGCAAAGGAATGAACAGACATTTCTGCTCTATTCTTCAGTGGCCATACAGGTCCAGAATACTGTGTCCTAGGTGCCATGATTTAAGAGAGCTAGGGATAAAGGAGAGGGTCTACAGTTAAGGAAATGAGGGGCCATTAGATACTAAACATTTCATGATATATCTTAAAATATTTTAGTACAAAAATATAACATATCAAAATACATGGGACACAGCTATAGTAGTACTAAGAGGGACATTTTTACTACTAAATGCTTACATTAGGAAAAATATCTCAAATCCATAATCTAAGTACCTCAAAAAAACATAAAAAGAAGAGCAAGATAAATCCAAAACAAGCTGAAGAAGGAAATAATGACATTAGGAGCAGAAATAAATGAAATTGAAAACAGAAAAGCAAAAGAGAATATCAACAAAACAAAAAGCTGCTTCATTAAAAAAAAAAACAAATAAGATTGATAAACTTCTAATATGACTGAGAAAGATAAAGAGAGAGAAGACATAAATCACCATTATTAGGAATGAAACAGAGAATATCACTACAGCCATTAAAAATATAATATGGGATTAAACAGCCAATAAGTTAAAGAAGAAATCACAAAGGTAATTGGAAATACTTTGAGATGAATAGAAATGTATGAGATGTAGCAAAAGCAGTGCTCAGAGTGAAATTTAGAGTTATCAATGCCTACATTAGAAAAAGAAGATCTCAAATCAGAATCTTACTGTACATCTTAATGAACTAGAAAAGAAGAGCAAATGGAAGCCCAGAAGTAGCAAACAAAATAGTAAAGATTACAACAGAAATAAGACAATTAGAAAAATAATAGAAAGAATAAAACCAAAAGTTAATTCTTCAGAAAAAAATCAACAAAACTGACAAACTTTAGCTAGAACAACTAAGAAAAGACGATTCCATGACTAACATCAAAAATTAAAGTGGAGACATTATTACTGAACTTACAGAAATAAAAAGGATTCTTCAATGATCTATTTTATACTGAAAAATTAGGCAACCAGGATAAAATGGACAAATTCCTAGAAGCAAAAACTACCAAAACTAACATAAGAAGAAATAGAAAATCTTAATAAACCTCTAACAAGTAAAAAGATCAGATCAGGAATAAAAAATCATCCAACAAATAAATGCCAAAGATTAGATAACTTCACTGGTATATTCTACCAAAATTTTGAAGATGAATTAACACTGATTTTTTTCAAACTCTTAAAAGAAATAGGAGAATAATGACCACCTCCTGACTCATTCCATGAGGCCACTGTTAACTTGATACCAAGCCCTACAAAGACATCATAAGAAAACTATAGACCAATATCCTTTATGAATATAGAAGCAAAAATTCTCAACAAATACTAGGATACCAAATTCAGCAGCACATTAAAGGGATGATGCCTCATGATGTAATGAGATTTATCCCAGCAATGCAAGAGTGGTTCAACATGAAAATCCATCAATGTAAGACACCATATTAATAGACTGAAGGGGGAAAAAACAACCTAATCATCTTAATAGACATAGAAAAAACATCTGACAAAATCCAACATCCTTTCATGATAAAAACATTCAATACACTAAAGACAGAAGAAAAACTTCCTCAATGGGTTAGAGAGCATTTATGGAAAAAACACAACTAACATCATACTCAATAGCAAAACACTGAAAGCTTTCCCTTAAGAACACAACAAAGATGATAACTCTCACTACTTACATTCAACGACGTTGCACTGAAGTCCTAGCCAAAGTAATTCGGCAAGAAAAATAAATAAAAGACATCCAAATTAGAAGGGAAGAAATAAAATTATCTACTCCAAGATGACATGATCATGAATATAGAAAACCCTTAGGGATCCACAAAAACCTACTAGAGCTAATAAACAAATTCAGCAAAATTGTATGATACAAAATCAGTCCTGTTGTATTTCTATACACTAGCAATAAACAATTGAAAAAGAAATACAGAAAACAATTCCTTTTATAATAGCATCAAAAAGAATGAAATATTTAGGTATAAATTTAACCAAGGAGACATAAGACTTGTACACTAAAAATGACAAAACACTGCTGAAAGAATTAAAGAAGGCCTAAATAAATAGAAAATTCCCATGATCATGGATTAGAAGATATAATATTGTTAGAATGGTAATGTTTCCCAAATATATCTATATATTCTATGCAATGCTTATCAAAATCTCAATGACCTTTTTTTTTTTTTGGCAGAAACATAAACCTATCCTAAAATTCATATGAAATTGTAAGGTATCCTGAATAGCCAAAACAATCTTGAAAAAGAAAAATTAGAAAACTCACACTTCCCAATTTCCTAACTTTCTACAAAGCTAAAGTAATAGAGTAATCAGTATGGTACTGGCATAAGGATAAACATATGGATCAATAAAGTAGAAATAAGAGCTGAGAAATAAAACCATTCATCTATAGTCAACTGAAATAAAGAGCTAAGAAATAAAACCATTCATCTATAGTCATCCTGCATGCAGATGTTTATAGCAACTTTATCCATAATTGCCAAAACTTGAAAGCAACCAAGATATCATTTAGTAGGTGAATGGATACTGAGGAAGGGAAGAGTATGGCCGTGTGTTGACATATGTTGAAGCTGGGTGATGGGTATATGGAATGTATTCAACTATCCTGTTTGTTTGTGTAGATGCTTGAAATATTCCATGATACAAACCTTTTAGAAATCCAGTTAAAATAAATAAAATTTAAAGTAAAGAAAATGATCTGGCACAAAATCAAACTCCACCTGGCTTCACTATGAATACCCTTGCAGAGTTGATCAGCAAGGTTAGTCAAGCACTTTTCATTTAAAAAAAATATATATCCTACAGCTAATATTATTCTGAATGGTGAAAGGCTGAATGCTTTCCTTCTAAATTTGAAAACAAAGTAAAGATTCTCAGTCTCACCACAGCAGTTATACTGAAATGGAAGTTGCAGCCACTGCAGTGAGGCAGGAAAAAGAAAAAAGGCAAACCAATTGGAAAGGAAGAAATAAAACTTCAGATAACAATCATGTTACCTGAAATAGGGAATCTACCAAAAAAAAAGTCTAGAACTAATAAGTGGATTCAACAATGTAGCAGGAAATAAGATGAAACACAAAGATCAATTCCATGTAACAACAAACATGTAAAACCAAAATTCAAAGCACAACACAATCTATAAACACTCGAAAGAAAATGAAGTAGTTAGGTATAAATTTAATGAAACATGTACATGATCTGTATCCTGAATATTACTAAATGCTGACAAAAGAAATCAAAAACCTAAATAAATGGAGACATTCCATGTCTATGGATTAGAAGACTCAACAGAGCAAACATATGAGTTCTCCCCACATTGATGTATAAGTTTAATGCAATTCCTGTCAAAATCTCAGCAAGGCTCTTTGTAGCCATCAAAAATCTCACTGTAAAATTTAAATTTAAAATGGAAAAGGCACAAGCCCTAGATTAACTAAAATAATCTTTAAAATGAAGAATAAAGCAGAAGGAATCACTCTATCTTATATGAAGACCTATGATATGGATATAGTAATCAAGACAGGAGGTATTGACAGAGGGATAGACACACAGATCAATGGAAAAGAACAGAGAACCCAGAAAAAAACCCACACAAATATGTCCAACTGATAATTTGACAAAAGTTCAAAAGCAATTCAATGGTGGAAAGATCACCTTTTCAACAAATGGGGCTAGAGCAACTGGGCATCCATAGGCAAAAAAAAAAAAAAAGAACCTAAATCTAAACCTCACACCTTATGCAAAAATTAAATCAAAATGGATCATGGACTTCCATATAAAACATAAAAATATAAAACATTTAGAAAAACATAGGTGAAAATCTTTGTGATTCTTCAACTTAACACCAAAAAGCAAGATTCATAAAAGGAAAAGTTGATAAATTCAATCGCATCAAAATTTTCAAATTTCACTCTGCAAAAGTCCCTGTTAAGAGATGAAAAGACAAGCTGCAAACTTAGAGAAATATTGTAAACCATATGTCTGACAAAGGACTAGTATCTAGACTATATAGTGAACTCTCAGAACAGTAAAATTAAAAAGTCCAATTTAAAAATTGTCAAAAGAAATAAACAGACATCTCTACAAAGAGCAAATAGCCACATGAAAAGATGTTCAACATCATTATTAGCCATTAGAGGAAAATGCAAATCTAAGCTACTAGATATCACTACACACCAATCAAAATGACAACAACAACAACAAAATGACAAGGCAGAGCACACAAAATTTTTAGGGCAGTGAAACTCTTCTGTATGATACTATAATGGTGGACACATATCATTTGTCAAAACCCATAAAACGTACAACACCAAGAAAGAACCCCAATTTAAACTATGAACTTTGGGTAATAATGATGTGTCAAGGTAGGTACATAGATGGTAACAAATGTATTACTCTGGCATAGGATGTTGATAATAGGGGAGGCTATATGTGTGTAGGCCAAGGGGGTACATGGAAACTCTGTACTTTTTGCTTGCTCAGTTTTGTTGTGAACCTAAAACTGACCTTCTTAAAAAGTCTGTTAAAAGAAAATATTCCCCAGGAGGAGGATTCTGGGAGAATGGTGGAGTAGGAAGCACCAAGAATCCATCTCCCCACCTAGACAATAATGACACTGGAAAAATCTAATGTAATTATTTTGGAACTCTGGTCTGCTGAAGGCTTGCGACTTCCAAGGGAAGGTTTGAATGTTAAATTGAGGTTAAATTTAGTAAATTTCAGCTCTTAGCTCAGCAGCAGCAGCATACCATCTTCTATCCCCAAACTCACAGCAGGCAGCCATGCACCTGTTTCAGGAGCACTCTGCACTCAGCTTGTGAGGGCCAGAGTGGGTAATAAGTACCCTGCCCCAAACATTGGGGAACTGTGTTCTGATAACACTGACTGCTGCTTCTGATTATGGAGGTGCAGACACAGAGATGCAAGTCCCTTCCCCCTCTGGCTAATGTGACTTCCAGGGAGATTTAAAGGATTGGCACCTTTCCTCCTGTACAAACAGTACAGGCACAGGCTTAGAAAAGACCTGAAAAGACTTTAATTTTACACCTCAGGCTGATCTCCAGCAGAGGCTACAACAATCAGAAAACAAAACAGACAAAACCACAGCAGCAAACCCTGGGGAAGAGGGAGAATATGATTTCCAGATTATTCACTTAATTACCATTAGCCTCAAATGTCTAGTAATCATCAAAAAACTACAAGGCATAAAAAGAAACAGGATAGGATGACCCATTCAAATGAAAAAAAAATCATCAACAGAAATCATCCCTAAGAAATACCAGATGGTAGACTTACTAGACAAAGACTGTAAAACAACTATCTTGGGGCGCCTGGGTGGCTCAGTCAGTTAAGCATCTGACTCTTGATTTCGGCCCAGGTCATGATCTCAGAGTCATGAGATCAAGCCCCTCATCAGGCTCCGCACTGAGCACAGAGTCTGCTTGAGGTTCTCTCTCTCCCTCTCCCTCTGCCCCTCCCTCCGCTCACACTAAATAAATAAATACATAAATAAATAAAACATTTTAAAAATAAATAAATAAAACTATCTTAAAGATGCTCAAAGAACTGAAGGAAGACATGGATAAAGTCAAGAAAATGATCTATAAATAAAACAGAAATATCAATAAAGAGACAGAAAACATACAAAGAAAACACAAAGAAGTTGTGGAGCCATTCTGTGTTTTCTACATGACTTAAAAGACTAATACATTTTAAAAAATGTATTATTAATCTAAAAGGTAGTATTATTGTAACTTTGTCTTTTAACTCGACATTCTGTTTTCTTTTTTTTTTTTTTAAAGATTTTATTTATTTATTTGAGACAGAGAGAATGAGAGACAGAGAGCATGAGAGGGAGGAGGGTCCGAGGGAGAAGCAGACTCCTTGCCGAGCAGGGAGCCTGATGTGGGACTCGATCCCGGGACTCCAGGATCATGACCTGAGCTGAAGGCAGTCGCTTAACCAACTGAGCCACCCAGGCGCCCGACATTCTGTTTTCTTAATGATTTAAGAGACTAATACATTCAAAAAACAATTATTATTTTTTTGTTTTTGGACATACAATGTATAAAGATGTAATTCTGTGATATCAAAAACTGAAAGGAGAGGATGAGCTACATAGGAGCAGAATTTTTGTATGTCACTGAAGTTAAGCTGGTATCAATTCAAATTGATAATTTTAGGATGTTAAATGTAATTCTCATGGTAACTACACAAAGAATATAGCTATAGAATGTATATAAAAGAAAATGAAGAGAGAATTAAAAACACTTTACTATTAAAAAATCAACTAAACACAAAAGAAGACACTAACACAGGAAATGAGAGACAAAAAAGCTATAAAGCTTATGGAGAATAAACAGCAAAGTCCTTCCTTAACAGTAATTACTTTAACTATAAATTGATTAAACTGTCCAGTCAAAAGTCTATGCACTAACAATGAACAATCCAAAAAGACAATTAATAAAACAATTCCATTTACAATAGCATCAAAAAGGATAAAATATTTAAGAATGAACTTAACCAAGGAGGTGAAAGACTTGTACAATAAAAACTATAAAACATTGCTGAAAGAAATTAAATAACACATAAATAAATGGAAAGACATTCCATGTTCATGGATTGGAAGACTTAATATAGTAAAATTTCATTACTACTCAAAGCAATAGAGATTTAATGCAATCTCTATTGGAATCCCCCCTTTTTTACAGAAATAAAAAAAATCCACTGTAAATTTATATAGTATCTCAAGGGACCACGAATAGCCAATACAACTGTGGAAAAAAAAGAATAAAACTGGAAGACTCACACTTCCAATTCCAAAACTGACCACAAAGCTATAGTAATCAGAACAATATGGTACTGGTGTAAAGACAGACATACAGACCAATGGAATATACTAGAGAACCCCAAATAAACACTTGCATATGTGGAAAATTATTTTTTGACAATGGAGCCAAGACCATTCAATGGAAAAAGGACAGTTTTTTCAACAAATGGCTCTAGAAAAACAGGATATCTACTTGCAAAAGAACAGAGTTGGACCCTTATCTAAGATAATATACAAAAATCAACTCAAAATGGATGAAAGTCCTAAATGTAAGACATGCAATTATAAAACTCTTAGAAGAAAACACAGGGCACAAGCTTCATGTCATTGGATTTGGCAATGATTTCTTGCATATGACACCAAAGGAACAGGCAACAAAAGTAAAAATAGACAAATTAGAATTATGAAAATTAGACATTTTTATGCATCAAAAGACATTGTTAATAAAGTGAAAAGGTTACCCACAGAATGGGAGAAAATATGTGTAAATCATATGTCTAATAAGAGATTAATATCTAGAATATATAGAAAACTTCTAAAACTCAAAGACAACAACAACAAAAAAACACCCAGTTTTAAAAATGGGCAAAGCATTTGAATAGGTATTTCTCCAAAGAAGATATGCAAATGGATGATAAGCACATGAAAAGAGGCCCAATCACTATTAGGGAAATGCAATTCAAAACCACAATAAAGTATCACCTTGCACGATTAGGATGGCTGCTTAAAAAGTATTGGTGAAGAGGTGGATAAATTGGAACCTTGTGTACTGTTACTGATAATGTAAAATGGTGTAGCTGCTGTGGAAAACAGAATGGTGGCCCCTCAAAAAAATTAAAAAGAGAATTACCATATTATCCAGCAATTCAACTTCTGAGTATGCCCAAAAGCAGCATCTTTCTGAGATCTTTGTACGCCTATGTTCTCAGCAGCATTATTCACAATAGCTAAAAGGTGGAAGCAAATCCAGTGTCCACCAACTGATGAATGGATTAACAAAATGTGGTCTACATATACAATGGAATATTATTCAATCTTAAAAAGGATGAAAATTCTGACAATGCTACAATATAGAAGAACCTTGAGGACATTATGCTAACTGAAATAAGCCAGTCACAAAAAGACAAATACCATATGATTCCAGGTACCTATATGAGGTACCTGGGTAATCAAATTCAAAGACAGAAAGTGGAATGGTGCTTGCCAGATGCTAGAGGAGGAAGGAATGAGGAGTTGCTATTTAATGGGTATAGAGTTTCAGTTTTATTAGATAAAAAGAGTTCTGGGGATGGATAGTGCTAATTGTTGTACAATAATATGAATGTATTTAATACCACTGAACTGCACGCATAAAAATTGTTAAGACAGTAAATTTTATGTGTATTTTTACAGAATTAAAAAATACCCACTGCCTCCCCAAATAAAAATAATAATGACAATGCTAAATGTTGGCAAAGATGCAAAGAAACCAGATCACTCATACATGGCTGGAGGAAAGTAAAATGGAACAGTGACTCTGGAAAACAGTTTGGCCGTTTCTTAGACCTCTTAACATGTGATTATCATACAACCAGCAATTACACTCTTGGGTATTTTTATCCCAGAGACATGAAAACTGATGTTCACACAAACACCTACACACAAATGTTCACAGTAGCCACTGGAAACAATCCCCATGTCCTTCCACAAGTGAATGATGAAATACACCGTGGTACATCCACACGATGGGATACTGCTCAGCAATGAACACAAACCCTTGATACACACAACTTGGATGAATCTGCAGGGAATTATGCTACATGAACAAAGCCGATCCTAAACGGTTACATATGTATGATTCCATGTATGTAGCACCCTTGAAAGACAAAGTCATAGAAATGGAGAATAGATTAATGGTGGCCAGGGGTTGGTGGTTGGGGGAGGAGGGATATGGCTATAGAAGGGCAGCAGAAGAGGTCCTTGTGGTGTTGGAACTATCCTACATCTTGACTGTAGGGATGACTATATGGATATTATACTATTGTTTTGCAAGATAGTACCATTGAGAGAAACTGGATAAAAAATCTCTCAAAATTATTTTTTGCAACTGCATGTCAATCTACATTTATCCCAAAATAAAAAGTATGATCAAAAATATGTATTTTTATTTTAACATGTTATTCATATTAACATGTAGTGGTTTTGTATTGTTATTTTTAGTGAAGTGAAATAAACATATATTTTTTAAGATTTTATTTATTTGAGGGAGAGAGCAGAGAAGTGGGGAGAAAGAAGGCAGAAGCAGCAGGGGGGCACAGAGGGACAAGCAGACTGCCTGCTGAGCTCAGAGCCCAGTGCAGGGCTGGATCCCAGGACCCTGAGCCAAAGTCAGACACTTAACCAACTGAGCCACCCATGCACCCCAGTGAAATAAGTATTTTATTTTTAAGAAATTTTTTAAGTAGGCTCCACACCCATCATGGAGCCCAATGTGGGGCTTGAACTCAGGACCCTGAGATCAATGGGGTAAGAACATGAGTCAGACACTTAACCAACTTAGCTACCCAGGCGCCCCTGAAATAAATCTTTTAAACTTCAGTTTTAATTTCTAATAGAGTAAATGTTAATAGAACACACTTAGAGAAAAGCTTGGAGTCCTCAATAATTTTTAAAATGGGGTCTTTGGACTGAAGAGTTTGAGAACAGCTCCTCTGTCCAACAGCCAATAGATTTAGAATTATTTCTCCATTCATAGTGAGGCACGAATCGTTGCATTTAACTTGGACCCTACGTGACTCCAAAGAGCAAGAAACAGAGAGCAAGTGATATGCAAAGTCTTTCCAACTTTATCAAGGGAGGAGCTGCCTATAGTAAGTCAACCAAGGCACCATGCCCAAAGTGTGTACGATACACAGGAACCTCACCTCGAGTAGATAACAAGGAATACAAAAGGTCATAAATTTCAACCAGAGGAGACAATTTTCATGATGACAATACAGCCTTGAAGTTTACTTCTTACCCTAACAGGTCTTTCAGTAGTAATTCATGTTAGGGAAAGCTCATGATATTTTCAACAGTCTCTAGTATGAGAAATAAGAAGAAAGGAACCCTAGGAATAGTAGCAACTCTAACAAAAACCCAATGTGGTGCATGCAGTGCCTAGAACAGAACATCTCTGCGTGGATGATTGGCTCCTAATTTTAAAAAAAAGGAGAAAAGAGGAACTAATGCTGAACTAGCATAGGAATCTGATTTGGAAGAAATGAAAACACATTTTTATGCAAAATGGTCAAGGCCTACTGCCATTGTTCATATTATGTTAATACACTATTACCATGCATATTCAAAATGAAATCTATTGTTCTTTACAGATTTTTTTTTTTAATTTGACAGAGAGAGAGACAGTGAGAGAGGGAACACAAGCAGGGGGAGTGGGAGAGGGAGAAGCAGGCTCCCAGCTGAGCAGGGAACCCAACGCAGGGCTCGATCCCCCGGATCATGACCCGAGCCGAAGGCAGACGCTTAATGACTGAGCCACCCAGGCGCCCTGAAATCTATTGTTCTTGTGGCCCCGGAAACTTTGGACGCCTGGGTGGATCAGCCAGTTAAGCGTCTGCCTTCAGCTCAGGTCCATGATCCCGGGGTCCTCGGATCGAGTCCCGCATCGGGCTCCCTGCTCAGTGGGAAGCCTGCTTCTCCCTCTGCCTCTGCGTGCTGCTCCCTCTGCTTGTGCTCTGTCAAATAAATAAAATCTTAAAAAAAAAAAACAACTTATAAAAAAAAAAAGAAAGAAACTTTGGTATATACCTAGATAACACTTACCTTTTCAATAGGTTTTATACTGAAAGGGCAAGTGACTCTACTTAAGCTTCTGAGAAAGCTAACAATCCGTAGTAACCAATCAGCCTACTTCTACAAAACGTTCCATGCTCTTTTTTTTAAAGCAGTACTTGGGGTGCCTGTGTAGCTCAGTCAGAAGAGTGCGTGATCTTGATCTTGTGGTTGTGAGTTCAAGCCCCACACTGGGAATAGAGATTACCTAAATAAATTTTTTTAAAAGTAAAAATTAAAAATATAATAAAATAGAACTCTTACTAATGTCTACATGGTGTTTCTCTCAATAGAACTGTAGGTAAAGTATAATGGTATTTCATGGGTTTGGGTTTTTTTCAGGGTTGTTTTTTTAAGATTTTTTTATTTTTAGAGACAGAGAAAGAGAAAATCCTCAAGCCAACTCCCCGCTGAGCATGGAGCCCATCAGGGGGCTCGATCCCAGGGCCCTAAGATCATGACCTGAACTGAAATCAAGAGTCAAATGCTTAACCAACTGAGCTACCCAGGCACCCCCCTTTTTTTTCCAGGCTTAAATGATCTTCAAACACTATTAGCTTTTGCATTGCCCCTAACCCCAAAAAAGGGTCAGATAGGTACTAATGACAAATTTCAGCTCTCCCTCCAAAAGAATTCTTTTCCCCCTCAGTCACTGGGGCCCCAACAAATTCTCTGCATAACGTTTCTCACTGGCCTATCTCTTAACTAAACTTTGTGTTCTCAACAAAATCAGCTGATTAAAAATGAATCCACTTCTTGACTATCTCCTGTTGAATACCTGCTAGGTTATAGCACATCACAGCATCTCACTTAATGCTCAGAACAAACCTGTAGAGTGAGGGGGTAATAAATCTGACATTTCTGCTATGAATAAAACTATATGATTTTCCAGTAAAAGTGAGAACATTTATGCTATAGGAAAAACAAAACAAACCCCACAACTTTCTTGACTATACATTCTAAGTATCATTAGTGAAAAAAAAAAAACTCAACTCACTGAAGATCCTGAATGCTGTGTTGCCTGCTCAACTAACACAGAATTCCCACCGAAGATCTCGCAAGTCAGAAGAAGTAGAACATGAGAGAAATAACCTCCATTTGGAGGATCCTATTGAAGAGCTCAGCCCAAGTTCCAGGCTAGATACTCTGCTGTAATGGACAGAACCTGGCTTTGGGTCAGAAAGTCCTTCTTCAACTGTCAGCATTGTTACTTACTAGCTTACCTCCCTCAGTCACAATCACCTTCCTATAAAATGGAGATCATCATGGTTGTTGGAAGGATTAAATGAGACACTGTAAGATGCTATAACTAAACAGGTATTCAACAAATGCTATCTATCCTTATCATATCCTCTTGAATAACTCATAGATATCTATGAGAAAGAGAATAAATATGTCAACAGGCTTTAAGTTAAGTAACTGGGGATGAATTCACTAGAAAGAATTACCCACAGAGGAAGATGACTTTGTGAACGCCAGGAGGGAAGTTGTCACTAACATGATATCGATTCTTCTGCAATTCAGAGATTCTTATCCCACTTCTCATTTAAAACTTTTACTGACTCACACTCTATTGTTGTCTCTAACCCACTGTTGTCTGCTCTGTTCAACACCCACCCTTTCTACTGTGCTCTGTAATGTTGTGGCTAAGAGTCTATAAACTATATTTTTCTATTAGCTTCTACCACTATGAGGTACTGGCAGGAGAGCAGAAGGCAGAGGAGGGAGAAAAGCGCTCTCTCTCTCTCTCATTCTCCCATTCTCTCTCTTGCTGTTAATCTCTCCCTGCTTCTGACACCAATTCTAGAAGTGGCTCTTTCCTTTGGCAATCCTAGCTCCTACACCAAGGCCCCTTCTCCATCTTATTCGTGGTCCCACTACCTGCCACAGGGTCTTTCTGGGCATTCCTGGGTCCTACTAACACCACCAGTCCTACGGGGTGGAAACTGCTAACTCCAGTACCAGTATCAGGTTATCTCAGTGGATACTCATTGCTTTCTCAGCCCTCCAGTATGTGTGTAACCAATTTCCTATATTAAACTCCTTCTGTTGAAATACACAGAGAGTGATCTGTAAAAGTCCCAAACCCTCAGGGTGGCCTTAAGATCCTGCACGATCTGATCCCTATCTACCTTCCAAGCCTCATCCAGCGACCCTAGTTCCCTGACTCTCCCAGGTGTTTTTACTTCCTCAAATACTTCAATCTCCATCTTGCCTCATTATCTTCATACCTGTTTCCTTCTACGTGACATTTTTTTCCTTACACCATTCACCTGGGCATTTTTTTTTCACCCCTTAGGTGTCCGCTTCAATGTCACTTTCTCAAAGAGGTCTGTGTTGAGATCCCTAAATCAAGTTATACTTTACATTCTCATAGCACTCATGCTTTCCCTTCAGAAACTGTATTTCACAGTTGTATCCATATAATCTTTTGTAGGCTTATTTGCTCAATATTTGTCTTCCCTTACCCAACTTTCCAGGACACAAGAACAGAGACCAGGTCTGTTCTCTACTCTGTCCTTAGTGTACATAAAACTAAATAAATGTTCAATAAGTATTTGTCAAATAATAATAAGCATCCTTTACTTATTCTTAGAAAGTGGTAAACAAAACATGTTCGTAGCATTACTCCTCTTGATCACAAGAGCTTTGTGAAGTACATCAGGCAGGGATGAGAAAGGGATAAGCTCCAGTTTCCAGAACGTAGAAGCCAACTGGTAGCTCATTTGGCCCGCAATGACCCAGATCTGACCACACTGGGGCAAACAGGGCTGTGGCAGGTAGACTTCCAAAGGAAATAAACACAGAGGCCACCGGCACAAGTTTAAACAAAAGGAAGGAAAGGGGTGAATTAAAAAAGGAGGCCCGTGAATACGGGAGAATCTAAAATGAAGTGGTAGCAACTGCCTGTTCCCTACTCCTCTCTTCATCTACCTCAGATCCCAGGGGAACAACTCCTGCAGCTAGACGGCTTGCAGCGGGCTCTGGATGGTACGCTGTTATTGACTACGACCCTGCCTAGACCATGGCCTAGCTGCTCAGCACCTCCTCGGGCCTCTCCTGGGAAGAGCCAGAAAGGGGGCCCAGGCCCAGAGGTACTGCTGGGCCAGGATGCCTGTATCAGCAACCCCGGCAGCCCTGGGCTTAGTCCCCAAATCAGGCCTTTCACAACAGAAAGGATCTTGACAACAGAGCTCTCGTCCAGGTTCCTCTCTCCCAGAGTCCTTATGACAAAATCACAGGCCTATCTTTTATTGTCCTTTTTCCTTCTAAGATCTAGTCAGAAGAGCGGGAATCTAACCATTCTTGCCTCAACTGCTTCATTTCACTGAGAGGAACAAATTTAATAACTCAAAACACACTTCTGGCCAAGTTTCACTGAGTGTAACAGAGTTATTTCTGATTCATTACATGTTTTCAACCACAACATGGAATGTCTGGTAGAATCTGTAAAACATCTACTGGGAAAAAAAATGAGTGAGTTTGGCACAAGGTCGATATACAAAAGTCAACTGTATTTCTATAAACTACCAACAAATCATCAGAAGTTGAATTTTTTTTGAGAGAGAGAGAAAGAGTATGAGAGAGCAAGCGGGGGGAGGGGCAGAGAGAGAAAGAGAATCCCAAGCAGACTCTGTGCTGAGCGCAGAGCCCCATATGAGGCTCGATCCCACAACTCTGAGATCATGACCTGAGCTGAAATCAAGAGTCCAATGCTTAACTGACTGGGCCACCCAGGCACCCCAAATTAAGTAAATTTTTGAAATTATGTTTTTTTCTTACTTTTTAAAATGTTGCTGGCAGAAAATTTTAAATTATATGTGTGGCTCATATTAGTGGGTCTCATTGTATTTCCATTGCACAGCACTCTGCTAAAGGCTTAGAAGCCTAGAAGCTGCAGATGGGAGGTGCTACAAGAATTCAGAAAGGAATGACCAATAGCATGTGATCTTCAGAAGAGGGTGAGCTCCTTCAAGTAAGAAATGTTAGGTCTTTGTCCAAGAGTTCCATATCCTCTTTTCATCCTTTCGACGTTGGTATTCCCCTGGGATCTGTCCTAAGAAATCTCAGATCCATTCTAGATCCCTGAGCCTTTTGTCAACATCACGAACACCTCAATCTCAAATGTCTCGCATTAAACCCACTGTCCTGCTCCCAGACCCACTTCAGTGAACACTCACACCAAGGAGCTACGAAACCAGGTCTCTGAGGACAGAGCTTCTGCCCAGTCACTAGAAATGCAGTTTCACTTCCCACTGCCTTTCAAACCAAACCTCCCTTCCCCCCCACTTGTTGCCCAAAGTCCCACACAACTGCCAGTGATCCAAACTGAATCTCACTGGTTGGTCTTTGGGCTAGATCAGTTAGCCTTATAATGAGCCTCTGAAACGGGTTTTCAGAAGCTGAGTTACACAAACTGTTGCTTCCCTCTTTTGTTAAAAGGTCTCCTTCAGAAGGGGCCCTGCTTACTTTTCTTACTCATTTACACCTCTCCTAGAGCCGCAAAGCTCATTCTCTGCTAATGTTAGCACACGCTTAGCACCTCACTTAAGCAAGGGGATCCAATGGACAGCATCCATCAAACAGCTCCCCACATACCCGCTAGAAAAGGAGACTCAGAAATAGCACAGAAAAAGGCTACACACAAGATTATGTGTCCAATAGCAGGACCTACAGAGGATTTGTTTACTTCTGAAAAACATACCCCTTGGGAAATAAGCTTGTCATTTCCCCCTGATCTCTCCTAGATGTGTATCACCTCAACTGCTATTGCAGTCATTCATTTTTCCACTAATTCAACAAATATTTGTAGAATACCTACAAGACAGCCATGGGCAGGATAGATGAAGTCCCTTGTCTTCCTGGCGGGGGGAGGGGGGAGAGACAAAAGAACATCAAAGAAACAGCAGCAAGAATTGTGTAGAGAATCAAAAGTAGCACATGTCAAGGTAAGCATGTGACTGCATTAGACCGTGCCTTCAGAAAGGATCCTTCTGAGGGGGTGATATCTACACTTAAGTCTAAATGACAAGGAACAAAACGGGTGAAGATCAAGGGAAATTATTTCAAGTTGAGTGAGTTGTTAATATAAAGGCCCTAAGAGCTACAAGCTTACAATATTTACCCCACACTACCTTGCTTCCATGTTTCAACTGTTTTCCGAAAATTCAACTGAATTTTCTAAGGCCTGGATGTTCCAGCAATGCCCATCACACACAATACCTACAACAGTTAAGAAATAGTGGTACACAGGAAAGCTGGGACTTAGCAGAATCATGACTTCATCCTTTCACCTACTATTTATTAAGCATTTGCCTAATAACTGACACTATTCTTACTCAGATGACAACCAGAAATAAGACAGAAGACATCAAATAAGCAGTTGTAAATCCATGAAATTAATGTAACAGCAGGAGCTGAAACCGAGTACCTCCAGCTACCCTCAGCACCCAGAGCACAGGCACCTGATTCAGGTCTGGGGAATGCGGGAAGACTTCCCTAAATTGTTCATTGTTCAGCAAAGATGTAATGACAAGTAGGACGGAAACCAGGAAGGGAAAGGGGAAGGGTAGGGAGAGGAAACAAAAAAGCATTCTGGGTGGAAGAAACATCACAGGCATAGGCCCAAAGTGAGAAAGGGCAGAGAACAATGGAAGAATGTATGGCTAGAGTACAGGGCATCAGGAGAGAAAGAGGGGAATGGGGCTGGGGAGGGTAGTAAGCACTGAGTTTTGAAGGTTTTATTAGATGTTAAAATTTATCCCAGAAACACTGGGGAGTTATGGTAGAGCTTTAAGGAGGGGAGGGATATGACAAGATTTACACTTTAGAAACATCTCTGGCTTTTGGAAAGGCTATCTGGAAGATACCCTCCAGGACTAGAAATAGGGGACCATTTAGGATTTGCAGCAATCCAGGGGGAAAATGATGACCTGAACTAAGATAATGGCAAGGAGGATGGAAAGATGGACTGAAAATATATATAGGAGATAGAATGACTAGTATTTGGTAACATAGTACATATGAGAAGCTAGTGGAGACGGGGAGATCTGAGAAGAACCTCAGGTTTCTGGTGTGAACAACCAGGTGGACCAGTAGTGCCATTTCCTGAGAGGAAAAGTACACAATGAAAATAAACTTTTAGGGACAAAGGAAGTTAAATTAGAAACATAAAGAGTCTAAAGTACCAGGGCACCTAGGTGGCTTAGCAGGTTGAGCATCTGACTCTTGACCTCAGGTCTCCATCTCAGGGTCATGAGTTTAAGCCCCAAGTTGGGCTCCACGAGTGGAGCCTACTTAAAAAAAAAAAAAGTCTGAAGTACCTTTGAGGTCTCCAGATGAAGCTACCAGAGGTCGGCTAGACTCTTGGGCTTGGAACCTGAGAGAAAGGCCTAGCTTAGCAGAACTAGAAAGGGAGATCCATTTAAGAGACATCAACTCATTTGAATGTGGATTCAAAGCAACTGTGAAAAAATACCTTTGAGACAATCATAGAGATTTAGGAAGGATTAGGTGATATTAAGTAATTACACTATTAATTCTGCTTAGGTATAAAAATGGCATGGTGGAGGGGCGCCTGGGTGGCTCAGTCGGTTAAGCGACTGCCTTCGGCTCAGGTCATGATCCCGGAGTCCCGGGATCAAGTCCCGCATCGGGCTCCCTGCTCAGCGGGGGGTCTGCTTCTCCCTCTGACCCTCCTTCCTCTCACGCTCTCTGTCTCTCATTCTCTCTCTCGCAAATAAATAAATAAAATCTTAAAAAAAAAATGGCATGGTGGCTATAATTTTCAAAAGCCCTTACAAGGTGTATATTGACGTATTTACAAGCAAAATAAGATGCGCAAAATGTCAGTGGTTGTTGCAGTGAGTAATGGGGTCCACGGGCATTAAACTAGGATCTCTACTTTTGTTTGTGTTTGAAAACATCTGTAGTATCTTTTCTATGAAGTCACCTACCTGTAGAGGCAACAGTGAGAAATGGATAGAATTGCTCTGGTATGAGAAGAAATGGGAAGAAAGAGGTAAGTGAGGTCAGGGGAGGCCAGCATTCTGAGGAATCTCATTATTTAAGGAAAAACGCAGGAAGAAGAGTCGCTGCAGAAACTTGAAGACGCTTCTGGAGAGGAGTAGAAAACCCAAGAAGGGCATGTGCAGAAGCCGAGGGGAGAGCCACAGGAAGGCCGGAGTTGCCAGCAGGATCCACAGTACAGAGACCTGAAGCAGAAACTCTGAACAGGACTCACTGCGTGTAGCAGCCAGAAGGTACTGCGACTCTTCCTAAGTCAGCCCAGCACAGCGCTGGACCCAACCCTGGATTTCAGAGGGCTGAAGAATGAATGAGATGTGAGGAGACGGGAAACGGGGTACAGCCCTCTCTCAAGTGGTTGAGCCCTGAAGGGCAAGAGAAAATGGTCGTAGCTAAAACCCTCTGGGACTGGGGCATCTGGGTGGCTCAGTCAGTTAAACGTCTGCCTTCAGCTCAGGTCATGGTCCCAGGGTTCTGGGATCGAGTCCTGCATGGGGCTCCCTGCTCAGTGGGGAGTCCGCTTCTCCCTCTCCCTCTGCCCCTCCCCCTGCTCGTTCTCTCTCGCTCTCTCAAATAAATAAAAAATCTTAAAAAAAAAAAAAAAACCAAAAACCTCTGGGACTGACAAAGGGCTTTTGGTTAAGACGGGAAAGATTGGAGCCTGGTTCAAGGAAGCAAGGGGTGGCCTCAGTCACTCACTAATCCTGAACTTGGGCAGGTCACATTTATAAAATGGGATAATAATTAGGACAAACCTTCAGAATTCAAATGAAATAGCCTACCGTGAAGGCCTTCGGTAAAGTGTCGAGTGTTATGTACATTACTGTTATTAACTAGGTAAATGATTACCCTGACATTTATAAAATCCAAGCAGCCTTACCCTTATGCTTGTTTCTTCTCCATAACCAGAGAACATTATGTCTTCACTGGCGGAGAGGAAAAGAGAGATCAGAGCAAAATAGCTAGTGAGGATAATCAGAAGATATACCTGCCATTTTTCTGCTGGGAACAGATGAGGTAGTGGTTTATTCTG
This sequence comes from Mirounga leonina, assembly GCF_011800145.1. Classification (NCBI taxonomy): domain Eukaryota; kingdom Metazoa; phylum Chordata; class Mammalia; order Carnivora; family Phocidae; genus Mirounga; species Mirounga leonina. The sequence goes on from NW_023270265.1 coordinate 40,460,075, forward strand.
CAAAGCAAATGAATCCCCAACCATTTTTTATTCATGGTAAACAGGAAAAATATTTAAAGCCTAGCAATATGTAGCCAACAGATTGTACATATTACAAAGGCAAATGTAATAATAAAGGAAGTAGAGTTCCATAAAAATTAAATAATGAAAATGGTATTCTAGAAAGCCATTAGTGAGGAACTATGATGCTAGGAACAGTAGCACTTTCAATGTAAGCAAAGACCTTTGCTTTTAAAATCCTTAATGAATATAAGTCCAAAAAACAGTACTAAAAGCTATGGGAAAGTCTTGAAAATCAAACTGTCAAAAAAATAAAAACCCACAAATCCAGGCTGCATCGATGTCCATAATGGACCCTGAAGTCAATACCACGCATGTTCATTAAATGGCTGCAAACCATCACTAAGTGGATATATACAGTCCATTTTATGTGTTTATTCTGGTGTGTGGGGTTTTTTTTTTTTTTTTTTCTTGTTTAAATTAAAAGCCTATTGCTAGCACTAAAGAATTTCAAAATTTTAGATTCTGGCTTAAAACTACAGCCAGTGGAGAGTTCCTGTGGAGCTCCCAACTGTCTCTTGCCCCGAGCTTTTCTCCTCCCCTGTATGCCTTTCTCCTCTTGCTCTCCAGTCTCATCTCCCCCACCTCCTGGACCCCCCAGCACAGTGGCTGCCAAGAATGTAAGTAGGTTCAGTTATTTAATTTTTCATCACCAGTTTTAGTTCCCTGAAAGGCATTTGTATTTCCAAAGCTATGTCGTGGTAAAAAGGAAGGCTCCACGTTCTGGTAAGCAAATGAGACACCAATTCTCTTTTGGGGAAGGAACCCGAGGCTCACATCTTTGAAATCACATCCCACTGGCTGCAGCACCCCTGCGTGGATGCAAGAGATCAGTCTGGAAATAAAACTTCCCCTCTTGACTCTCAGTTCACTATTCCAGATTTACTGAAATTGAGTATCAGATCTTTTTTTTTCCTTTTTCTAAAAGCAGACTTCAGTGGAGATAAAGTGAGAATTCAGGGAGAATGCCATTCAGGGAGCATTAAGTCCAGGAGAGAAGAGTGTGTCATCTTCATCAGCCCATAGGCAAAGGGCCCCGAAGCAGCTCCACAGATGTGGGTTTAATAAGGATACAAAATAGACTCAGGGATGTTTTTATCTCAAAAAAAAAAAGGTTTGGAGAAATCAGAACTGAAATATAATTTTGCTTTATTTTTAAAAACATTTTATTTATACTTTTCTACCTTCTTTTTTTTGTGTGTGGTTTCTACCTTCTTTAACAATAAAACAGTAAGTATCTTACTAGAAATACAAATAAGATTTAATAAAATGGCATTTTCCAAGCCTTAAGCAAAATGAATGTTTGAATTGTCTTTTAAAAGTAATTTGCTATGTTCTCCTGCTGTCAGTTATCATGAAGTTTGTTCATACTTGACACTTTGCATGGGTGAAGTACTTTATTAATCAGATTTGTAAGTGTATGCTCCCTACCTCCTGTATAACTATATTGTCAAAACAAGCTTAATTCTGGAGATACTCTCTGTTTTGTGGCCCTATAAATGGTAATTAGGTGGTGAACGGAATGAAATCTACTGCCTGCCCGGGATTATGCTAGGTTCTCCAACAGCATTACTCAATAATTCACCTCAGCGGCTATTATTCTCTTCATCCAGATGAAGAAACTGGAGAAAAGTGAAATTAAGAAACTGGCTCAAGATCACACAGCTGATAAGTGACAGAGGTGAAAATGACCTCTGCTCTATCACTAACGTCCATGATCCTTTCACATTTGTTGATGAACCAAAGAAGTAATTTAAATCATGCGGTTGCTGGCCACTGATCAGCCATCAGAGCTGGGATTCCAGGGCCTCAAATAATATTAACAGGCAGCCCTCTTATTTTGTGATGAGGGTCCTCTGCATAGTCAGAAAACTATCGGAGCTATCCTGAAATTTAGAATCCTGCTGTAAATCCTACCATTACATATGTCACTGCAAATGTATTTGGGCTAACAGGGAGCATCTAATAGTACATAAATTCAAATCCCCTACGGTATCTCTTGTAAAATAATTTATTAGCTTAAATAAGATGCAGCCCCTTTCTGAAACTGTCATTCTATGAAATCAACATCTAAGACCTTTTTCCTGATAGGAAGTTTGTTATTCATACTTAACTGTGACTATCAAGCCAGTATTTCTTACTTTTGGCCAACAATGACTACAACAAATGAAGCTTTTGTTCAAATATATAAATGATTTCACCTAGCAACAGAACCAAGACAGGATCCCAGTTAGTGAGCTAATAGTTCAAGCAATCATTCATCTAGTCATTCATTCAAAAATAACTAATCAAATAGCTATAATGCACTAGAGCCTGTGCTAATAAGCCAACTAAAGATATAATAATAGCTAATATTTATTGAGCACTTTACAGTATGTCAAGCATTTTCTAAAGGCTTTACGTAGGGGTGCCTGGGTGGCTCAGTTGGTTAAACATCTGATTCTTGATTTCAGCTCAGGTCATGATCTTGGGGTTGTGAGATCGAGTCCTATGTCGGTCTCCACACTCAGCAGGGAGTCTGCTTGAGATGTTCTCTCTCCCTCGCCATCTGCCTCTCCCCCAACTCACGCTCTGGATAAATACATACATACATACATACATACATAAAATCTTTATTAAAAAAAGAATGACATTCCTTGAGGCAGAAAGAATAAAATAAATAAAATAATAAAGGCTTTACATGTAATATCTCATGTAATCATCCTAACAATCTATGAGGTACTAGCCTATCTCTAGCATGTGCCAGGTTAGAAGCAAGAATAAAATAGAGGACCCTGGCCTACCTCCCTTCTTTTCCCCCCAGCAACATATCTTGTACCAGAGAAGGAGCCTTGGGTCGATGGGTGTGGACATCTCAGACAAAACATCCCATCCGTGTCCACCTTCCCACACTGCAAATAGCAGATCTTCAGATACCATGAGGTTTCTGGGTATGCACACTGGGGACACTGTCTACCTTTGAAAGGATGGACCTGGGGCCAAAGCCCAGCTGGTTCGGGAAGCATGCTTAGAGCTATTTGGGTAGGGAGTCCTAGGATCTCAGGTATCACAAGTCTGGTCTAAAAGAAGCAGGTACAGGCATGTTCCTTTGGCCCTAGGGACTGCTTTGCCTGTGGGGTGGGATACAGCCAGAGTGGTTTAGAGCAGCGTCCTCTAAAGCACTGGGCCCACGAGCCCCAGGTACCTGGGATGGAAGGGCAATATCAGGGAGAAAGGTCCTGTTACTATGATGAAAAGATGAAAAAGAAGATGAAAAAACAAGACAAAAAGTTAAATAACTTGTCTTAGGTCACATAGCTAATAAGAGGCCGAGCCAGGGTTTGGATGTAGGCAGTCTCTGGAATCAGACTGCATGGGTTCAAATCCCTAGCTCTACCCATGAGACTGTGTTCCCTCTCCTTGGGTTCATGAAGAAAGCAGTTCTCTGTTGTGATAGAGCTTATTATGTAGTGGGAAAGGCAGACAATAAACGAGGTTAAAAAACCAAATAACTATATAACTACATGCTTTATACTATACAAATCATATAAATTTTAAGTACTATAAGCAAAGGGTAGTGATAGAAAATGTAACCAGGAAGATCATTTGGATAGGGGCCTTATAGAAAGTCTTTCTAAAGAGCTTGCACTAAGGTGGTAGCTAAAAGGTAAGAAATAGTCAGTGGCCGTTCAAAGTCAAAGGGAAGGACAGTAGAGTTAGAGGGTCTGGCATATAATATCTCCACTCTGCCCCTGCCAGACTGGGACACCTATCTGATTTTATTCAAAACTTCTATTTTTCCAACCCATATTCACTCATTCCCTCATTCACTAAAGCATTCATTCATTTATTCATTCAAAATATTTCTAAAAGCCTATTTTAAGTTCTGTGGTAAAAATAGGAGGCATCAGGACAAATCCTGACATTTGGAAGTTTATAATCAGCCTAGTAGGGAAGCATAGATGCCCAAATAACTACAAATATGGTGAATGTTGGGGGCACCTGGGTGGCTCAGTCAGTTCAGTGTCTGACTCTTGGTTTCAGCTGAGGTCATGATCTCAGGGTCATGAAATGGAGCCCCGCGTCAGGCTCCACGCTGAGCAGGGAGTCTGCTTAAGGATTCTCTCTCCCTCTCCTTCTCTCTCTGCCCTTCTGCCTGCTCGTGTGTGCGCTCTCTTGCAAATAAATAAATAATCTTTTAAAACAATAGTGACCATTTATTAACTATTTACTAGGCAATAAGCACTGTACTAAATCCCTTACTTCCATGCGTTATTTCATTTAATTTTCACAATAACCCTATGAAATACGTACTACTATTGTGTCCGTTATTGAGATGAGAAGCTGAGCAGCGAGATTAACTTGCAGTGGTTGCATAGCTGGGAAGAGGCTGAGCCATTTAGTGACCACATTAAAGTGGATTTCTAATATTCCCACAAATTAGAGGGGAGAAGAAAATTTGCAGATAAGGAGAAGAAAAGCTGCTCTGCTTGTGCATTTCATTGATTACCCTTCCATCTAGAACCTACTAACACCAAGAGAAGGGTGAGTCTGAGGTCTCCGTGGTCCTGCCACTCCACGGGACCTGCTTTAAATGTTAGCTTCCTTCCTCAGGGCCTGACATGGCCTCTGGAAGAAAACTGAGTAAATCCTCTCAGACCCCAGTGGGCATCCCCTAATCCTGTCTCCTGCAGGTGAGCACCAAGAGACCCACTCTGCCCCAGGCATTTTAACGCGTGATTTCTGTACCTGGTCATGGCCCTTGGGACAATCATCAGCACTAGTACCCCGTTGGCACTGTCCCCTCTCCAGAGCTTCCTACAAATAGAACTCCAGCTGTCCACAGCCCCAGATCCCGCCAGTCACTGCAGACTATATCCGAATTTTTGGAGTGCGGTGGGGGGTGGGGTGGGGGGAGGGGTGAAGGCAGCACATGGTAGGGGAGGGGTGGTGGTATATTTTTAAAATATAGTCATTGCACTTTGGAAATATCAGTTTAAAGCACATGGTTTCCCCCCTTTTAGCTAACTTCCGCTAATTCTCATTTTTCTAACCGTACATCTACATATTTTCATTAGAAAGTTAATGAAACCACTCTCCTCAAATGCCGAATGATCCTAGTTTGCAATCCCTAATAGCCTATGTGCTGACACAGTGTCCTCTCAATTAAGTAAGTACATATCAAAGCATATAATCAAACTCTGTGATTGGGTGGGAACTTGTTTCATTTTTAGTAACAAATTCATAGGTGGGAGTGTCTCTAGTACTTCTCATCCCCCGGCCTCCCAAATCTTGGGAGAGTTCTTCAATAAACATATTCCAGCAGAGGTCCTTAACTTGTAGTTACAGATGCTCTGAAATTATATGCAGAATCATGAGGGCGTATGTACATCTTTCTGGGGAAAGGATCCATAACCTTTGTCCGATTCTCGAAGAACCTACAACTCCCCAAAGGTTGACTGCATTTCAGTGATAGCACCACAAATCTTAGTTCCTGTCCTGCACAACTTGGAGATGTATAAATTTATTTCTGTGTTGTTCTGGGGGAACTACAAGGATTTCAATTTTAGTAATTTAGGCCCTTTCTATCAGGGGTGATTCAAAGAACAGGGAACTGGCACCAGAAACAGGAAGAACCACAATCGGCAGGGCAGGAGTGGGAGTGTTTGTGACACCATGGGAGAGATAAAGAAGTCCAGCGAAAATAAACCTGCTTTTGCAGTGCCCTCCCGTGTCTGCAGGGAGCATGGGCAAACAGACGGCTGCAGCTGGGAGCCATCCTGGCCAAAGCTAAAGCTCTCAAAGGGAGGAATTAAGAAATACAGAAGTCGTCCATGGGTTCAGTTCCTCAACACCTCCAGGGAGTTTGAGGTGGAAAAAAATTAAGAGCTTATGGGAAAAAAAAAAAAGGCCCATTTGTAGTTTCTAGAACACAATGATATAGACACAATTAACTGAATTGTAGACATCTTAAATTAGCAGAAATGGGAACTGTTCTATAATTTTCCACTTACCTTTTCTCTGATTGGTAGAAATGTTCTAGGCTCTCCTTTCCTCAGAGGTTGGACACAATACTTAGAAATCTGCTTTGCTTCATTGTAGATACTCTGTATCCTGAGAGTCACTATTTCTCAAGCTACCTAGAGACTTCCTAGGTTTCAGATTCAGTGAGCCAGAGCTGTCCGTTCTTGCCCAGAGTTCCATCTCCTGGGTCCTGAGTGATCCCAGTATAAATCACAGAATACCCTGTCCATTTGAGCTGGTCGCATAAGTCACAGGTCCTTGATTTGTTCAATTATTTACGTAATAAATTCTGGGCCTCTTCTTTATGCCAGGCATTCTGCTAGGTATTGAAGAGGTGGCCATGGCCAAGACAAGCATGGCCTGGGGCCTCGTGGAATTTCCAGTCTAGTGGGGGACACAAACTAATAATCAGAGGCAATTACCACACACTGTGATGTCCATTGTGTCAGGAGTCCCATTAAAAGTTAGGGACCTCAACTGGACTTGGTGGGGGATGGTTGGGGAAGACAAAAGGTTGTAATGGCTCAACTGGGACCTGAAGGAAGAATGAAAATTAATTAGAAAAGAAAACAATGGGTCAAAGGAAGAATTGAAAACACATATGACAAAACAACAATAATAATAAGTATGGCACTACCAGAACAATCGAGTAGCTGGAAATAAAGTAGACAGGGGGACCAGACCATGAAGCCTCTGTGAGCCATGTTAAAAAGATTTATCCCTGAGAGCAATGGAGAGACTTTGAAGGATTGGAGGATTCTAATCAAGAGACTGACAGGACGGTTTATATTTTAGAAAGATAACTTTGGGTGTTACATGAAAACTGACTGAATAGGCCACGATGAAGGAAGAGAAACCAGTTCCAAGGGGAGATATTGGCTGTCTAATTTAGCAAAGTGACAGCAGGGGGAGAAAGAAGGGAAATGATTTGCAATATAGTTATGTCCTGAGAGCTTTTTGCTAGAGGGCTGGTCTAAGACCTAGGGTTTTCTTTGCTTCAACTTTCTCTGTTTTCCCAGGAGTTCACTGGAAAGACCTCCACACCTCCTCCATCATTTGCTTCTCTCTCTGTTCCATTCCCAAACCCACTGTCTGAGAACAGCAACACAAGTTACAATATACTGGGACAGAAATCCTCAAGTTTGCCCCCAAAATAATGTGCAGAATATAGGTATCATATTTCATATAAGGTGAAAAATTACTAAGGATAAAGGAGAGTCACCAAGAGATTTCATCCTTTCAAGCATCCAAAGTAACTTTGAATCTCTGACTCAAAGTTGGGGTTCCTATAAGAAAGTCAGCATTAATTGTGATTCATAAGATCTGAAGAACATTCCACTTTTGCAAAGAGAGTAGGGGAGCAAGTGCTTCCTGCTAACTTGTCCAAGGTCATATGAGGCCTGAGTTTGCATGTTACCTGCTTTAAAGTGAAACTGACTTACAAGTTTCTGGAAGAAGAAGTGGGAAATGGGAAGTAACTGCACAGTACTCATTATTATTCACGTAAGATGTATAAAATTTTGTTGGTGTTGTGTTGAGTGTGCTGACTAAAGTGTGTGTATTTTAGTGGAAGAAAGTTCTAGGTGGTTTCATTGGCATATTCATACCTCAGTACCTCTGCTTTTATTTTTTCATATCAGATTTTAAGCTCCTATAGTGCAAAAGCCCTCATGACTAAAGAAGGAATGTGCAGTTGCAAAGATAAAAATGCCTCGCCTCTAGGAATAGCTTTCCTTAATTGGCAAAGTCAGTCATGAGTTTCATAAAGATTTCCCCAAGCAGAAGGTAGGGTGGTATGTCAGCTATTCCCAATGACTGATCAGAAAGAGATGTTGAAGGAATTTAGATTCTGAAGAGTTTGCATTTTGACAGAAGACAATGGGGCTAAGATGGAAAGACTCAGAATGACATGTAATCTCTGACTTGGTCAGTGGTATGTGTAGAGAACAAGTCTATCTGGTACTTAAGGAAAATGGGCTTTTCACTGGCAAGTTTGCCCCCAGGAGAAAGAATAACTAGATATTTGGAGCAATCCAGTACTATGGAGCAATCATCATGGAAATCTTTAAAATTACGTTCTAGGTAGACAAAACTCCACTTTGGAGAATTTTCAGGTGTATCCATTTTGATCACTATCTCCACATGCCCCAAAGGAGAAAAGAACAAATTGCAAAAGAATTAAGTTCCAAATTCTTTCTCCCTAAACTTAAAATACTTTAAAAAAAAACCTGTGTTAAAATAATACTAATACTATAGGAATTTACTTTTAACTAAATAAAAGTTAATGTTGTATAGAAGTTGTATATGGAAGAAGTACAGTTTGTAATATAAACCAAAAGCCAGAATTTTAAGAGTAAATTTCTAAACATGAAATGGAGCTTTAAAAGATATGGGTCAGCAGGGGCCCCTGGATGGCTCAATTGGTTAAGCGCCCAGCTCTTGATTTTGGCTCAGGTCATGATCTCAGGGTTGTGAGATGGAGCCCCGAGTTGGACTCAGCACTGAGTGTGGTGTCTGTTTAAGATTGTCTCTCTCCCTCTATCTCTGCCCCTCTGCCCCCTCAAAGGAAAAAAAAAAAAAGATATGGGTCAGCAATTTTATCCTCAATTTTATTTTTCTAAATGTATATTTTATTATTTCCTTTAAACTCTCAGAAAGACCTATGTGATAGGCAAATATATATCCATTTTACAGATGAGGAAACAAGCTCCAAAGACTATGTAACTTACCAAAGTGATATAGCTAATAACTGGCAGAGCAAAGCCTTGAACTTAGTTCAGTCTGCCTCCAAAATCTGTGTCCTTTTTGTTTGTTTGTTTTTTAAAGATTTTATTAATTTATTTGACAGAGAGAGACAAAGCAAGAGAAAGAACACAAGCAGGGAGAAACAGGCTTCCCGCCGAGCAGGGAGCCTTATGTGGGGCTCGAGCCCAGGACCCCGGGATCATGACCTGAGCCAAAGGCAGAGGATTAACGACTGAGCCACGCAGGTGCCCCGAAAGTCTGTGTTCTTAACTACTAGTCTATACTTTGACATCTTAACTAAAGCAGCACATCTCTAGGGAAAACTGATGAGCGAGATAAAAGGACAGGCATCAGGTCCCTCATTAACCAGGTTGGGAGCTTTCTGTTGACCTTTGTTTAGATTCCAAGAAGTCTCCCAGCCCTTTAGCATCAGGTCCATATTCATATAACACTATTTCTAAAGATAAGACTCTGAGAAACATGATTCTGAAATGTGCTTCAAGAGATACATATTCTAAAACCCTTCTGGAAAACTCACAATACACATCAGTATATTAAAAGACACCAGAAATTCCCCATTAAGGAAACCTGTTGCATATGTGTCCCAGCAGGAAGTAGATGTCACACCTAAAAAGAGTAACTAAATGAAGTTTAATGAAAGACCACGTACAAAGTTTAGGCAGAGTTCAGGAAACCAATATGGGATAAGGAATCATCCTGGGACTTGCAACAGTGGGAAGCCATTACAACCCATGGGTCTGAAAGGGCAAAAGTTAGAAACAAGGACTAAGGGACTGAGATGCCAGAGAGGAGAGAACTGTGGAGAAGACAACTGATGTTCTGCAGACTTTTCCCCCATGAGGTAGTTGCTATATCTGGGCACATGGGAAGAAGCTGTGAATCCACAGGGTGGGAGGCTTTGCCTGGGCAGAGAGCAACTGCTGAAGGACTCAGATTTTCCACCAAAACAATGGAAGCCAGAAGACTATGGAATAACATTTTTAAAGTGCTGAAAGAAAATAAGTGCCATCCTAGAATTCTATACCCAGTAAAAATAGTCCTCAAAACCAAAGTTAAAATACAGATATTTTCAGATGAAATGTTGGGAGAAGCAGTCTGCCATGGGTCCTGAATATCTCATCACATCCTTGCTGTGTGTGCCAAACTGCAAAATCTAATCATCATCTGGTCCTGGGTTATTTTTGTAGCTAGTCACATAGGCACATAGTCACATAGTTAAGTAGATCACATGACCATAACATGACTACCATGCAACTGATCACTTCCTGGGAGAGGGGGAGGCTGGCTTATTGCTTACTACAAAAAACGCTGAGCCTTTGGCCTTTGGTTCTTCCACTGCACAACCCACTGCATGTATAACCAGCATCTGGGTCCATGGAGTTGTCTCAGATGACTTGGGGGAAGAGAAACCAGAGCTGCTATGCTTATAATCCTGCCCTTTGCTCTGCTATGAGTAACAGATTGTCTTTCTTGAGTCCATTGGAACTTGTCACCTATTTTTGGCACTAGAGGGTTGAGACATGGGTCTTCCTTGAGGTTCTTCCTTGACAAAATAGGAGCAGCTAACAAGATGTCAAGATAGACAATGACTTTGGGGAAGAGAAAAAGCAAGAATCCTATAGTCTTGGTTCAGGGATATGAGGAAACATTTTGGAAACCAGAAGCAAATATTCTCACACAAGGGGGGGGGGAAGGGGGGGGGGGGTGCTTGGCTGACTCAGTCGGAAGAACACGCGACTCTTGATCTCAGGGTTGTGAGTTCGAGCCCCACATTGGGTGTAGAGATTACTTAAAAATGGAATCTTAAAAAAAAAGTGGTGGGTAAAGGGAGGAATAAGGGGTGCCTCAACTGTAAATATATATGAATTGAGTCAATAGAAGAGACTGAGCAGTGGAAAATACAACTGAAACAAGCTGCCCTGGGGTGCCTGGCTGGCTAAGTTAGAGGGGTGTGTGACTTTTGATCTCAGGGTCATGAGTTTGAGCCCCAGGATGGGTGTAGAGATTACTAAAAAAAAATAAACTTTAAAAACAAACAAACAAAGAAACAAAAGAAACAAGCTGCCCAAATGATGCCATGGCCGTTGCTTGCTCTCCTACAGGACAGGAAACTAGGAGAGAGTATCCAGGGCACCCCTCAGAGAGGAAAGCGTACTTGTACCCTGTTTTAGCAACCACATTAAAACATGCTTGGAGACATATCCCTGTCCAGAGTACAGAGATGCAGACCACAGTGAGGAGGAAAAGAGGGAAGTCTGGGACCCCTCTGGTCAGCACACCAGAGAGCTGTTAAAGATTGCCTGATGCATCTGTGTGACAAGGGAGTGAGAGGGTACAAAGCAGCAACTGGGTTGTCTCACATGTGATCCCATGCAGCCCATTCAGCTGGAACAGAATCATGCTCCACAATAATATTTGCTGCTTTGTCTTCCTTTGTCAATGACTACATTAATGGCCAACCCAGAGAGACTTCCCATGGAAGAAGCTATTCAAAACCTGAAGGCTGTAGCTGCTCCAGACTGATGGAAACAATGACAGGCTCAATGATAGACTCCCTCTCCAGAGAATGACTGATAAGTTTTTAGAACCCGGCCCCCAGGGTAGAAGATTCCCCGAACTTTGTTGTTAGTACCCTGAAGCCTATGCAAGAGGCTGTGATGATTTGGGACTGAAAGACGCCTAAGAAAAAGAGAGATAGCCCCCAACCCAGTTGGAGTCTGTTTAGTCTGAGACAAAACCAAGAACAGGAATAACAAACCCCTCCAAAGGGACCTACATGTGTACAGAGCTGATAAAACAAGAATTCCCACCGAAGAGCCTAATGGGGTAAACGCTGAAGAAATTCAAGCCATGGGAGTCCCAAGCTAGCAGCTGTCCTGGTTGAAAGGTGCCACCATAACACAGTTTCTTCCATGGAGCTCCATCCCTCTCTACTACAGCAACTAAGGAACTAGGTGGCTACTCCTTAAACATCTGAGCCTGACCTTGCATCCCTATGTCCTGATTTAATAGCCTCTAACAATCAGGGGAGACTCTGGGTGAGGCCAAGATCTTTCCATCCCAGGGGGAAATGAAAGCCTTAGGCTCCACCGACAGAACAATGGGATGAGGGGAGAGACTATAAAGTTTATGTTATTACCTGACTCTCTCGAAAGGTGAGGTGTATGCACTCCAGTGACCAGATATGAAAACAGTAAGTTGGAGGGGAAATGACCATCGAGGTGAGGCCGTTCAGATGACTACTGTCTACCACTGCTGTTGCTCCCCCTGCTGAATGTATAATTGGTGTTGACATTTTACATGATTGAACTGTGAAACCTCGTCAAGTCCAAGGGCATTTTCTCAATCAGGAAGAGCCACTTGAGGGTGACAGTGGCACATGTGCACCAAAGACCAACAACCAGGCTTCCAGTTCCCTCCTATGCTGTTAAGAAAAGAGACCAAGAGATGTTAAGGAAAAAGAAAGCACAGGCTTGATGAAGGATGTCAAGCCAACAAGGGTATTGAAAGACTCAGGATCTCAAGACACCAGCCTTGTGTGCCAATGAAAAGTCTAACAGGAGATAAAGGTTTACAGTGGATTGTTGCCAACTGAATTCACTTGAATACCTATGGGTATCCGTAAAAATCCATATCCAGACAAAACTAAATAAAACAATGGGATCAATCAGGCGAATAGAGCCCAAGTGGCCAGCATCATTCTTGGCATTTGTCATGAGACTAGGCACAGCAATCTTACCAACATAACCCAATGGGCTCAATATGCAGACTTCCATTTATAAGACAAAGAACCTAAATGGCTACAAAGATGGTGTCATCTGTTAGTAGCTGACTTGCCTTTCTAAAGGTGAGTATCTGCCTGTTCCTGGCACACAGACTGTATCAGGCCTCAAGAACAATCCTGTGGCCACCACTGGTGTCTAACAGCCTTTGACATTTACGCTGGCTATGGAAATCCATACCTGTGAGAACAGCAGATTCTGGAGTGCTCGAGATCTGCTATGATATGGGGAATGTAAAATGTCAACACCAATTATACATTCAGCATATGGGTGCTATGGGTAAAAAAACCTGCCACGCTGTGATCCATTAAGCCTTGTCTGTTATTGGTACCTGTAGAGTTTTGCTTGCTTGCCATCCTATAAAAGGCTGAAGCTCTTCACTGACATAAAAGTTAATAGAATTGTTTCCAGTACATGTGCACACACACTTCTAGTAGGAGTTCAACAGGCACAAGGAAAATGACCCCAGATAGAAGCAGAGAAACATGCGAAGAAATAACAAGAAGCAGAAGAGTAAAAATATGTAGCTACATATAAATGTGTAAAGATACACGTCTGTTCAATATTTCTCCTCGTGTGACTTTTGATGGACTGTAGCTTTCAAGGAATTGGTTCATTTCATCTAAGTTATCAAATTGGTGGGTATAGAATTGTAAATAACATTCCTTAAGTACCCTTTTTTTTGAAGTGTAATATATACATTAATACATATTAGTTTCAGATGTACAACATAATGACTCAAGATTTATATACACTGTGAAATGATCACAGTAGTCTAGTTCCCACCCATTACCATACAAAGTGACCAAAAAATTGTTTTCTCTTGTGATGAGTACTTTTAAGATTTGCTCTCTTGGCAACTTTCAAATGTGCACTATGTAAGTATCCTTTTAATGTCCATGGGATCAGTAGAGAGGGCCCCTCTTTCATTGCTGGTATTGTGATTTGTATCCGGTTGGTTAACCTGGATAGAGATTTATCAGGTTTAATGATAACAATCTTTTTAAAAAAAAAAACAGCTTTGGTTTTGTTTATTTTTTCTATTGATTTTCTGTTTTTAATTTCACTGATTTCTGCTCTAATTTTTATTATGTCCTTTCTTCTGCTTACATTGGATTTAATTTACTATTGTTTTTCTGGTTTCCCTAAATAAAAGATGACATTACTAGGTTTAGGTCTTTCTTCTTTTCCTTTTTTTAAATATTTAATTTATTTATTTGAAAGAGAGAGAGGGAGAAAGAGAGCACGAGCAGGGGAAGGGGTAGTGGGAGAGGGAGAAGCGGGCTCCCTGGGGAGCAGGGTACCTGATGCAGGGCTGGATCCCAGAACCCTGGGATCATAACCTGAGTCAAGGCACATGCTTAATCGACTGAGCCACCCACGTACCCTCTTCCTTTCTAATATATGCATGCACTACTCTAAATTTACCTCAAGGCACTGTTTCTACTATATCCCCCAAATTTTGTTAAATTATATTTTCATTTTCATTTAGCTAAAAATATTTTTAAATTTTGTCTGAGACTTCTTCTTTGACCCATGTGTTGTTTAGAATTGTGTTGTTTAATCACCAAATACTTCAAGGGTATTCATTATATTGTTAACCTAGTTTTGTTTACTTAATGTCTAAATACAAAATTTTAGAAAAACATTTTATTTGATAAAGGAAACAGCATGTTTTAATGCTTCCCAATGTAATTAACATTTGTTTCTGCTTAACAATTATGAATAAAAGTACTTAAAAAGAATGAAAATTTCCTTTATCAGAGCAAAATGGCAGCATTAATTGATAGCTGATTTAAGTTTAGAAATGTTCCAATATGGGGCATTGACTAAATCTTAATATTGGTAAGAGTTGCTTTGCATAAAAGTTATTTTTCAAATTACACTTTCCAACTTCTCTATTTCCTTTTAAAGACATTTTCAGTAGGCCAGAAGGTTAGAAATAAGAACGAAAATATCAATATGTCCATTAGAGAAGAAACTGAAATTATAGCTTGAAGGAAAGAAAGAGCTGAGTCATTCCCAGGAGAATGATGAACTGGAAGCTTTCAGAGATGCACTTTCCTCCCCCCTAATTTGTCAATTTTATGGTCATCCATTAAGAAGTCAAAATGTCTGTGCTCAGCAAGTCCTCCAATACAGGTGTGCAGATGGCAGCACCTGGAATGTGGAGGTTGTTTGCTTTGCAAGAATTTTGTCCTTGGCATTGCTGCTTGTGCCTCCAGAAAGACTCTTTGATCAAATCCATGCAGGTGCTGACTTGCCTTAAGTCTGTCACTAAAACACAGATGCCTAAGGTCAACTTTTAGGCATATTTCCTTAGACCACACACACATCAAGGACCTTGTTTAGGGGCACTTTCAGTGAGACATACAAAAGCAGCTCCCAATAGACGATGAACACTTCAATGTAAGTACCATGTCCTATTCCTCTCTGTATCTCGATGGCCTGACACATTATTGATGAACCCTGGTGGTAAGGGTAAAATGAAGTCCTATCTCTGGCACATAAATAGAACTCCACAGACCCACCAACCCAGGTAAGCCCAGTGCCTGATTTAGGAGTAGGGGGGTCGAAGACCTGAGTTCTGGTCCTATCTCTGACTTACCATGTGCCCAATCTCTCTGGGCGTCAGTTGTATCATCTTTTTAATGAGATGGTTGGGTCTAATCTTCATCTTAGTGTCCCTGTATGTCCCCTTTCAGCTCTAAGATTCTAGGATCCAAGGAGTTGAAACCTATTGATTCCATCAGTTCTCATTAACCGATCATCTACAAATATGGAAACGTACCTTAGTAGGTACTGCATTAGGCACTGTGGGATAACAATAAAGATGGGACATGCTCCTGTATCCAAAGGGTTCAGAGTCCCAAAATTTATAGGGAAACACAAAGGATCTAAAATAGCCCATACAGTTTCGAAAAATAACAGTGGGAAGACTTATGCTACCTGACCTCAAGACTTAGTACAAAGCTCTAGCTATGGAAGCAGCATGGTAGTGGCTTAAGGACAGACATGTATATAGACTAATGAAACTGAAGGGAGTCCAGAAAAAGACCATATATATGTCAATTGATTTTCAACAAGGATTAAAAAAAAAAAAAAAACTACCAAAGAAGGTAATTCAATGGGTAAAAGAGTCTTTTTAAGAAATGCTGCTGGAACAACTGGATAATCATAATCACTGAAGAGCATCCCAATCCTTACTTCCCACCATTTAACAAAAATCATTCAAAATGGATAACAGACCTAAATTTAAGAACTAAATTATAAGACTTCTAAAAGAAAACAACACAAAATGTTTGTGATCCTAAGCTGGGCAAAAATCTTAGAACACAAAAAGCACAAACCAAAAAAAGAAAAAATTGATAAACTGGACATCATCAAAATTAAAAATGGTTCTGGGATGCCTGGCTGGCTCAGCTGAAAGAGAATGCGACTCTTGATCTCAGGGTTGTGAGTTCGAGCCCCACATTGCGTGTAGAGATTACTCAAAAAATAAATATTAAAAAAATCAAAGTGGTTCTTCTTTAAATGATACAACTAAGACAATAAGAATGATTCTGGGAAGATGGGGAATTAGGAAGCACCAGGAATCTGTTTCCACATCTAGACAATAATCACACTGGTGGAATCTATCTGATATAACTGTTTTGGAATCCTGGAGTCTTTTAAAGGCTTGCAAATTTCTGCAAAAGGATTGGTGGTTAATATCAGTCAATTTCAGCTCTTAGCACAATAGTGGCTACCCATTTCCCATCCCAGCCACATGGAAGGATCCCTGCCCCAAGAGCAGCTTGCACACAGGCTGACCCTCAGCACATAGATAATGACCATGTTGGATTTATTCTTGCAATGCAGGGATGTTTCAACACACAAAAATCAATCAATGTAATACATCACATTAAC
The DNA here is from genome assembly GCF_011800145.1 of Mirounga leonina. NCBI lineage: Eukaryota > Metazoa > Chordata > Mammalia > Carnivora > Phocidae > Mirounga > Mirounga leonina. The sequence continues at coordinate 40,476,595 of NW_023270265.1, forward strand.
AGAATGAAGGGAAAAAAATACGATCATCCCAACTGATGTAGAAAAAAACATTTGACAAAATTCAACACCCTTTTATGATAAAAACAATTTAAAAGCTGGGAATAAAAGGAAATTACCTCAACATAGTAAAAGCTATATATGAAATATTCACAGCAAACATTATATTCAGTAGTAAAAGACAGATAGCTTTTCCTCTGAGATCAGGAACAAGGCAAAGATGCCTGGCTTTCACCACTTCTAGTCAACACAGTACTGGGACTTCTAACCACAGCAATTAGGCAAGAAAAAGAAATAAAAGACATCCAAATGAGAAAGGAAGAGGTAAAATTATCACTGTTTGCTGATGATATGATCTTATATGTAAAAAAACCCTAAAGATGTCACACAAAAAAGCTTAGAATAAATGAATTCAGCAAATTAGCAAAATACAAAGTCAACACACAGACATCAATTGCCTTTCTATACACTAACAATGAACAATCTGAAAAGGAAATTACAGAAACAATTCCATTTATAATAGTATCAAAAGAATAAAATACTTAAAAATTAATTTAACCAAGAAGGTTACAATGAAGATATAAAACATTGCTGAAAGAAATTAAATAAGACACACATAAATGGAAATATACCTCATTTTCATGATTGCAAGATTTAATACTGTTAAAATATCAATACTACCCAAAGCAATCTACAGATTCAGTGCAATTCCATCAAAATCCCAATGACTTTTTTTGCAAAATAGAGAAATCCATCATAAAATTCATACGGAATGTCAAGTGACCCAAATAGCCAAAACAATCTTGAACAAGAACAATAAAACTAGAAGATTCACACTTCCTGGCTTCAAAATTTACTACAAAGCTACAGTGATCAAAATAGTGTAGTACAGGCATAAAGACAGACACGTAGACCAATGGAACAGAATAGAAAGCCCAGAAATAAATTCTTGCATATATTGTCAAGTGATTTTGACAAGGGTGCCAAAACCATTCAATGGGCAGGAACAATGTTTCTAACAAATGACGCTGGGAAAATTGGTTATCCACATGCAAAAGAGTGAAACTGAGCTCTTACCTAATATCATATACAAAAATTAACTCTAGGGTGCCTGGGTGGCTCAGTTGGTTAAGCGACTGCCTTCAGCTCAGGTCATGATCCTGGAGTCCCGGGATCGAGTCCCGCAACGGGCTCCCTGCTCAGCAGGGAGTCTGCTTCTCCCTCTGACCCTCCCCCCTCTCATGCTCTCTCTCTGTCTCATTCTTTCTCTCTCAAATAAATAAGTAAAATCTTTTAAAAAAAATTTAAAAAAATTAACTCAACATGGATCAAGGACCTAAATGTAAGACCTCAAACTATAAAACTCTTAGAAGAAAACATATAACAAAAGCTTCATGACACTGGATTTGGTCATGATTTTTTGGATATGAAACCAAAGGCACAGGTAATAAAAGAAAAATAGACAAACTGGACGTCATGAAAATTCTAAAATTTTGTGCATCAAAAGACAGTATCAACAGTATAAAAAAAACAATCCACAGCATGGAAGAAAGTACCTGTGAATCATGCATTTGATAAGGAATTCATATCCAGAATATATAGAGAATACCTAAAACTCAACAACAACAAAAAGAAAACAAGCAACCCAACTCAGAGATGGCTAAGGGACTTGAATAGACATTTCTCCAAAGAAGATATACATGGCCAGTAAGCACATGAAAAGATGCTCCGTGTCACTAATCATTAGGTCGATATAAATCAAAACTACAATGAGATACCACCTCACAGCCATTAGGATGGTTACTGTCAAAAAACCCGGAAAACAACAAGTGCTGGCAAAGATGTGAAGAAACTGGAACCTTTGTGCGCTGTTTATGGGAATGTAAATGACACATTTACAAATTTCCATTACAGATGGAAATAGTACAGCAGTTCCTCTAGTAGAATTACCACATGATTCAGAAATTCCAATTCTGGGTGAATACCCAAAAGAATCGAAAGCAGGATCTCAAAGAGCTGTCTGTACGCCCATGTTCACAGTAGTGGTATTCACAATAACCAAAAGGTGGAAGTAACCCAAATGTTCTATCGAAGGATGAATGGATAAACAAAATGTGGTACACACACACACACACACACACACACTGGAATATTATCCGGTCTTAAAAGAGGAAGGAAATTCTGACACATGCTACAACATGGATGAACCCTGAGGACATTATGCTAAGTGAACTATACCAGTCACAAAAGGACAAATACTGTATGATTCCACTTACGTGCAGTACCTGGAGTAGTCAAATGCATTGAGAAGGAGAGTAGAATGGTAGTTGCCAGTGCCTGGGGGGAGGGGAGAAAGAGGAGTTGTTTAACGCGCATGGAATTTCAGTTTTGCAAGATGAAAAAGTCCTGGAGATTGGCTGTCCAACCATATGAATATACTTAACACTACTGAATTGTACACTTAAAAACAGTTAAACCGGGGGGCACCCAGCTGTCTTGGTCAGTGGAGCATGCAACTCTTGAGCTCGGGCTTGTGGGCTCGAGCCCCACACTGGGTTTAGAGAGTACTTAAAAATAATAAAATCTTGGGCGCCTGGGTGGCTCAGATGGTTAAGCGTCTGCCTTCGGCTCAGGTCATGATCCCAGGGTCCTGGGATCGAGTCCCACATCGGGCTCCCGGCTCAGCGGGGAGCCTGCTTCTCCCTCTGACCCTCTCCCCTCTCATGCTGTTTCCCTCTCGCTCGCTCTCTAAAAAATAAATAAAATCTTAAAAAAAAAATAATAATAATAATAATAAAATCTTTTTAAAAAAATAGTTAAGATGGTAAATGTTCTGTTTTGTGTATTTTACTACAATAAAAAATAAAATAAAACAAAATGATCACCATTGGGTAGGCTCAAGGAGTCAAGAATTCCGAGGGGAGGGGCGCCTGGGTGGCTCAGTTGGTTAAGCGACTGCCTTCGGCTCAGGTCATGATCCTGGAGTCCTGGGATCGAGTCTCGCATTGGGCTCCCTGCTCCGCGAGGAGCCTGCTTCTCCCTCTAACCCTCCCCCCCTCTCATGTACTCTCTATCTCTCTCATTCTCGCTCTCTCAAATAAATAAATAAATCTTTAAAAAAAAAAAAGAATTCCAAGGGGGATAGGGGCTCTCTCACATGGCTGTGCGAGTTGCCTTGCACAAGGGCTCCTAGCCATGGGTTTGAAATCCAGCCCACACTGTTCTCCAAGCCAAGCAAGCTGATTTGTAAAGAAGGAAGGTTAAAGGGTAGGGGGAGGAGAAGGGGAAGGGAGGAAGGTGGGGAGACATTAAGACAGTAGGAAGGGGGCGGAAGGGAGGAAGAGAGAAAGAGGATACAGTAAGGCATGCGGGGAGGGGAGGAAGGTTCTGCCCAGTGGGGTGAGTTTGTTCTCAGGGCTTTTGCTTTAAACGTTTTTGACTTTGTGAGAGAATAGCACAAGGTGGCATGGAATCACCATTTAGAATCTGCTTCCCTTTCCAACTAGAGTTTATATGCAGTAACACTGCATTCTCCTCTAGAAGATAAAATCGAAAGAACTGAATCACCTTTTCAATTGCTCTCACTGACCTCTGTTTCCAAATAGCAAATGACATCATGCTGGAAAATTCCACCATTTCTCTCAGTTAAATCCTGCCTTCCTCTGAATGGAAATTCTCTGGGACTAGTTAACACTTGATAATGTTAACATTTATCGAGGCCTTTCCTGGTTTCAGGGACTGTTCCAAGCACTTTACATGTGTTGTATCACTTAATCCTGAAGTATCCTGGATGAGGTAAATACTCTTATTAGGCAAACTTTTAATTTTATAGATGACGAATCTGAGACACAGGTTAAATAATAGTATAAGATCACACAGTTGGTAAGGAAAGCTCTGGAAATCCAGGTTTGACTTTTCCTCAAATAACAGACAAGATCTTTCCCCATAGATAACCCTTCCCTTCAGAATAAAAGTTAAATTAAACAAGATCTGGCATTCTTTGGACCACAACACCTTCTAAAGGGAGCTGGAATCTACTAAGGTAGACTGAGGGGAGTAAAACAAAGGGAAGGCTAAACAGGGCCAGCTCACTTCCAAGCAGCCTCTCTTACAAATAAGTCCAACCCGAGGACTTTGTGATCCTAATAACAATGAATTTCATGCGGTTTCTGGAATATACCATGTTTTCTTCCCTGTGCATTTACTCAGGCTGTCTCTTCCACTGGGAAAACACAGTCTCTGGCCCTACTTTACCTCAACGACTCTGCCTCATCCACCAAGACTAAAGTTAACTACCGGCCCTTCCAGGAAACCTTCCCTAAGTCTCCTTCTTCCCACCTGCCAGAATGAGTCTAGTACACTTACCACAGTCCATGGAAATTATCTTTTCTGTGTGTCTGCTTCCTCCAGTTAGGGAGGACTCAGTGTCTCGTTAATGACTCCCATTTACTGAGTGATGACTGCTTCATATACATTATTTCATTTAATCCTAAAAACAATCCAGTGACATCGATATTCTCAACCCCTTTTTTTGCAAAGGAGGAAAAAGTCTTAGGGCCAGTATCTTCTGTAGGCTATTAAGGGATACATGCAAGATGTGAGCGAGATAAGATACCAGAGCTGCACTTGCCTTGCCCTCACAACATCACACTAAACTTCCCACATTCAGATTTGTATTCCGCATGTGCAACCCAGTAGCTTGCAAATGACTGCTTAGGAAATGTTTGCTGAACTGATTTGAAGCTGTTGGCTTAAATGATAAACAAATAAACCAATACACACAAACGAAGGCATGGTATTTAAAAACTAAAACTTTATCCCCTTTGGGGGCAAATTAAGCCAATAAAAACGGAGGGGAAGAAGAGGGTATTTTGCACGTCCATCCGGCTGTACCCTGGGGACCACAGTCCCCAGGTGGTGTAGGTCACTGACAGAAAAGCTGCAGGCAAAGAGCTTGTGTTCTGGAATAAATCAGGATGAGCAAATAGCATTTTATGGACAAGCCTGGACTTACTTCACACTGTCTTGCTGTCTTTAGACAAGAGAATTTTTTTAAAAGTTGGCGGGAGGGAGAGATTATTTTTGGGAATCAAGTTTGATACACTTTAACTCCAGGGGAAGCTCGAGATAAGGGAGGGACAGAAGGGGCATAAGGGAGGGAAAGAAGCTAAAGGGTTTAAAAGAAAGGGGGACAATTCATGTGAAATACCTTCTTCACCTCATAGATACTAAATGCCTGGGTGAAGAACTGGTTCCCCAGGGCCCCCGAGGAACAACATGTGAAGAATCTGGCAGAGCCAAAATTCCTCAATGACTCTGAGAACTGCACAATGAACACAATAGCATCACACTTCGATAAAGTATTTACCGTGTTCCAGACTCTGCGCAATGTGCGTTAAATGAGATACTGTGCATTACAAAAACAAACGGCACGGAGCCTGGCACTGAGCCCCCCATCAGTGTCGGTCGTAGTCATTGCATCTATTATTACGAACATTACCATCTTCAGCTCACTCGTTCCTCCCCACTACACCACACTGTCACCATCCCCAGGTTACCTACGGGGAACCAAGCGTGGACAGGTAAAGTAACAAGCTCAGGTGTACGCACCTAGAACACGGAAGGTGCACAGCCCAAGGCAGGCAAAGCCTAGAGCAGAGAAGGTGCTACTGTCAGAATAAGGTGGCCACCACTGCCAGAACCGCTACCCCAGGAGACCCTGTGTGGAGCACCTCACCATCATCTGTAAGTCTCACACCAACCCTGCAAGGCATTATTACCACTTTTATTTTATTTTTAAAGATTTTATTTATTTGACAGAGAGAGACACAGCGAGAGAGGGAACACAAGCAGGGGGAGTGGGAGAGGGAGAAGCAGGCTCCCTGCTGAGCAGAGAGCCCCATGCGGGGCTCGATCCCAGGACCCTGAGATCATGACCTGAGCTGAAGGCAGACGCTTAACGACTGAGCCACCCAGGGGCCCCTATGACCGCTTTTAAATATGAAGAAGTTGAGGCTCAGAAAGGTCATGTCCAAAGTCTCTAGTACAGAAGAGGCCAGATTTAAACTCAGATCTACCTGACCCCCAAAGGCTATGCCCTTTTTGGGGACAGTAGACTCTGGGGCCATAAGCTGTGCTGTAGCATATTCCCTCCGAGACCACCGTGGACACTGTATGTTGCCCCACATACGGGGCATCCACTGGGTGGATTACACTTTGCAGGGGTTGTTGTGAAGAAGGTAGCCAGGTAACCAGATACTCAGGATAGCCAGATACTCAGCGATATAATTTTCTACGCATGACTCCAGGTTCAAATAATGCTTCCTGTCAAGGGTAGTTGTGTACTCAAGTAACAAACCTGGATAATAAAAGTTTCAGAGGAAAACATGGGGCTTTTCTGGAAAAATGATTTTGAGGAGGCTCATTTTTCAAAGAGATTATTTTTGGGAATCAAGTTTGATACACTTTAACTCCAGGGGAAGCTCGAGATACCTGGGCTTCCCTGAGCTCAAAAGCTTCCCAGACAATAAATAAATCACAAGAGTAGCTCTTCTCCTGGGCACAGCCCTGTTCTACTGCCACTAACTTGCTCAGATGGAAAAAAAAAAAAAAGGACTGCCTAGAAAATATCAAAAGGAGCAGAAACTACAGAATCTGCCTTATTTTGGTGTCCCAGATGTTGCTGCACAGTGCAAACTGTATGATAATGTTTGCTGATTGCAATGACAAGGAATACACTTGGGTTTGGATGGATATATCATCAGCACTGTGGGAAACTACAGGTCTTACCTCGAAAAAAAAAAAAAGTTTAATTTCAGTTCAATCTGTCCGTTCTCCCTAGGGTTTCACCTTCCCCAGGTATTCCCTCCTCCAGAAAAAAAATCTTTAAAACCATTTTGTCCATAAAAATAGGTTTGGAGTTTCACAGGGGTAACCTTGTCATTTTGTGCTTCTTGACTATTACCGTGTGCTTCTTTAGAGCCCTGGGGTCAGTTGCCTACTTTGCAAAGCTCTGCTGACACCCCCAAAGTATTTGTCCTAATTACTGCTTAGCGCACTCACAAGAAGCTTCCCAAGAGGCAAGCAAACTTTCATAACCATTTCCCTAGTCTGAACTCAAAAAGAAATGTAAATATATATTATCATTCAATGAGTTGTGATTTGAATTACCGAAAAATGCTATTAATGCTGATAAGGATTATTCCAGAGGTAATAAAGATTAAGGCTGTCAAAATTAATTAAGCACATACTCATTAAATCCAAGGTAGCTTCTCTGTCTTTATTGCACAAATACAATTAACACTTAATCTGAATCTCGATAAGTTACATCATCATGTGACTCAAAATAAAGGGAGGATACAACCTTGGCCTTCTCCGTTTTACATGGGAAAACATTAATGACGCTGACATCGGAGACAATTAGACAGTGTCAGCCAATTGTTTTTAGCCAGCTTTCTCTCACATCTGTGGTGTCTACAAGCAAGAAGGCTCATTGTTTCCACAGGCCTCCTTCGGGCCGTGGCTTTTTGTGTAAACCGTCAATCTTTTGGCGAATATCAAAGCCGTGAGGAAATTAGAACAGACCAGCTCTGCGGCCCCACACTAAAGCTTAGCAGGGTGCACCCACTATGCTACTAATTAGGCAGTGACCAACAAAATAACCTGTCAATGTCCGCTAGCCATTTCCCACACACCTGCATTTCATACCCTAATAAGCATACAGCAAGAGAGAAAAAGGGGTAACTGCTGAAGTGTGAAAAATGAACAAAATATAACAATGTTTCCATCCCCACCTATACTTCTGGCAATTACCATTTAACATTAGGGGGACTCAACATGTCTGAAGACTCACAATACAGTATCTGAAACTAAAACCCAGGGGGGGAAGCCACACATTGAGACTGTATTAAGGTTTGCTTCGAAAATATCACACTAAGAAGAATCTAGAGTTATGCATAAAACCCAGGAAACTGAAAATGACCATAATTTAGATTAGGGGCCAGGAGGCTGACTTTTTAAAAAATATTTTCCATTCAAGCCATTGAAAGAGAAATGCATACTATTCTCTTCGTCGTTTACATCCATGAAACAAAAATGTATCACAGGGCAGGAAAAAGAGGATCAGGTCGTCACGTTTCCCCCTATACTTGGTGCCCGGATTTGGCAAATCTGTGATCACCATCATTCTTTTGCCCTACCACACGTTAATTAATTTCTTCCTCGGGCTTCTATTTTTCCCCCATGGGCTCCTACTATAAATTCTGAATACAGCATTTTATTTTCTCGTATTTTCACTCAGTGCGAAAGCTGCATGTACCTTGCAGATAAGGCAGCTGGAAAGGTGCAATATTAAATGGACTGAAAACACTCCTACTTTGCCCTTGAGCTTTAGAATGTACCTGAAAACTCTCATCATCCAAGTGTCGAAACAGTTTCCATTGCACCTTTAACCACGTTATTCTTAACAGATTCCATCTGGATCTCTATTTAAAACTCTTCCCAATGACCTGGGTCACAAAATCTCTTTAACTCTAATCTTATCGATTCAAAAATAGGTACCACCTCAAAAAAAAAAAATGTTTTTAAGGTACAAAATAAGAAGTGTAAGAATCCGATTAGTGTGATTAAAATGAAATCAAAAATTACTAGGCCCCTCTCACATCGAAGGGTTAAGGAAAAACAACAACAACAACAACAACCACCACCACCAAACTTTGCACAATGCCTCCCTCCACTCTATTTTGCCCTAAACAAAGATTTTTGTGGTACAGGTACTCATACGATAGATTTCTTATGAAAAGGCTACTGGCTTTTAAGACCATATATCCTTTGGCGCAGCTCCTTTTTGTGCCGGGGGATCCAGCTGAACTTTTTTTAAACAGAGAACAAGAGAAATGTAAGGACAAAATTGCTATGTGAAGAAACATCACTTCATCTCAATATGGGCCAAGGAACAGGCTATATTGAGAGCATCCTTGATAGAATCGCATACAATATAGACCAACATTCAAATGGTATTTGTTAGATACTTCTGAACACTACTTTTCTTTTCATTAGACTTTATCCAAAAACAGCATTTTCAATGATAAATAAAAACTTTCTCCACCTCTTCCTACTTGAACTCAAGTACAGAAGGCCCCTATTTAAAATGCAGCCCCGGAGCCGCCACCAGGCTGCCTGTCCAGCTGCCAGGAGCTTTTGTGTACAAGGATGTTAATTGGTCCTAATCCCCTTCTAGAAGCTGTTTTGGTAGCCTGACCTGGCACCCTGAAGAAGGACACCTTGGTGTGAAAAACTAAAGGGTCCATTGAGGAGGGAGTGAAAGGCAGCCAAGCATTCCAACACATTTTAATTTCAGGAATTAAAAAAGGGGAACATCATCACGGAGATCCTAGAGAAATCTTACAAAGCTTTAATAACAGTAAAGTAAGTCCTACAAACACCCAAGCTACACACACACACACACACACACACACACACACACACACGTACGCACGCACACAAAGGGAGAGAAGGAAGCCCCAGAATGGGGGCAAAGGGAAATTCAGATGCTCAAATTCGCCATTTGATTACTTCGGCTCACAAACTGGTTCTCTGAAACTCAAAGACTGCATTTGACTAGTTGCGATATTTATTTTTTTTTCCATCCTCATTTACCAAACTGATTTAAGTTTATGAAAATTGAATCGCTACTCTGTTCGATCCCCCAGAGATTCCGCTAGACTATGTGGTCTTATTTGGTTGAAGTGTAGTATCTATCTCGTTGACTAGATTTAAATGTGTATGACAACTCACAGCTTCTGGAAGAAAAAGTGAAGAGAAAAAGAGAATGAATGCTTCTGGAAAACTTCCAGTTCACTCTACTACATGTCAAATAATCTTTTCTTAACACACTGTAAAATACTATCTGTACTATGTACCAATTTAGAGAACATACGTTTACAGCCTGGGTGGCAAATTATGCTAATGGCATGCATGATCTACAACTGTGGGGTTTTGAATTTTTTGACAGAGTTCACAGATCAACTTCATGGGTCAAAGGAGTTTGCCTTTCATCTGATAGAAGCAGAAAGATATGAAGGTTATGGATTACTAAAATTGCACCAAATACCAAATTTTCAACCATGACCTAGCTTATATTTTAATCTCCCACACTGATTTTTGAAGGTTGGGGCTTTCTCCATTAGCACATCAGACACAGATAAGGGCAAGAGAGCGAGAGGACTGCCTCCAGTGAGGACATTTGCAAGGTGCATCATGTAAAATGGGGTAGAATATCCTCAAAGCAACTGAAGAGGCACAGAAGGGCAGTGGCAAGTTTTTCTGGCAATAGAGGATCATTCCAGGAGCAGAAGAAGGCATTCTGGTGTGCTTTTGAAGGTCTGAAATTTGAGATGATCTAGCCTATGGAATAAGAGATTCCAATCATCAAAATGAAGTTTATGTAATATAATCAGATACTTAAAACAACCCTCTAAGAACAGCAGCTCTCTTTTGGTCATAAACATCTTTCTCACAAACCACTTAACTCCTCCCACTACATCTTCTTTAAATGTTTGCCAACTGTAATAACCCATTGACCATGCCAAACTCCACTTGGACTGAGTATCACACAAGATCATGATGTGGCCCGTACAAGTCACGCTCCCAATGATTCCTTTGTCACTTAGCAAATAAGGAGAAAGAATGCAGGACTTGAAAAGTTACTCATTTTCAAACTCAGTATCTATGTTCCCTGAATCTCCTCCCAATGCTACTGGTGGAAACAATTAATGCTTCATCACACAAGCCAGCTTCTTAGAGACAGACCAGCTCTGAAGGTGACATAATGAATGACTGCCTCCTTTATTTTTAAAAGTCTTAAAATCAAAAAGACCTTATCAGTACCTCGTACAGAAAAAAACTCAAATGGTATAAGTAAAAAGTGCAATGTCCCGTTCAATATAAAACCTCATTTAAAAATTATTTCATGGAGGCCCACCATCTGCCGATATCACTTCATTTGTTTTTGGCCTTGGGATATATAGGCCAGAACTTAAATAACTTACCCAAGTTCACAGAGTTGTTAAATAGTAGAGTTAAAATTTGAGTCATGTCTGATTCCAAAGCTCACTTTCTTTTTACCACACCATGATGCCTCCCCAGATTATTTTAAAATCTTACTGTGTAATTAGGTAAAAGCGAAGTATAAAGATGCTAGTCTAGGGTAGGTACTCAATAAATAACTGTTGAATTAACAATTATTGACCATTTCCTTTCTCCTATATTTGAAAGCCTGGGGTAGAGTCCTGAATCTTTCTCATGCTAAGCTGGGTGGCTCTAGACAATTTATTTCACCTCTACGAGCCTGTAGAATGGATAAATAACTGCCTATCAGATTGTCATAAAGAGTAAATACACATAAAGCATCTGGCACACACTAGACAGGGCCTGGGAAACAATGACCAGCAGTCTAAAGCACCTGTTTCTCTAACTAAAGATTTGCTGGAATTCTGCCACACTCATTCAAGTAGGTGCCATCTACAGTTGCTTTCAGGCTAGAACTGCCGACCTGAGTCCCAAACAGATTGCACACCCCACAGTGCCTAAAATATTTACTATCCAGCCTTTGACAGTAAATGGTTGTCCAACCCCAAAGGAGGTGATCAATAAATGTGTGTTCCCTTGCCCTTTCTTCCTTTTCCTGAGCATGGTCACTTCAAGTTGAGGGAACTACATTTTTTTTTTTTAATGTTTTGAAGACCCACATACCATCTTGTCACCATCCATCCCTACATACCCAGCCTGCAGATGATAGAACCTGCAGAGAATACATACCAGTGGGGAGGACCACAAAATACTTGGACACAACTCAGAAGCACAGGCTGAAGGCTTGGACTATGCTTAGCTCCGGGGAATAGGGTTTGATCTGGCTGCCAATCATTTACCTAGAGCGTTTCTTCCAGGTTACGGAAGAGCTGCTTGGAGCAATGATATGGGAGCTGAAATCTAGAGATTAAGAGTAAACTAGGCAAAAAAATGAAGGCAGACGCATTTGAGGAAGGATTCTGAGGTGGGACAAATCTTATGAAAAGGCCGGTAAGGCTGGAACATAATGAAAAACGTAAAGAAAGCGGAAAAATGAGGCTGGGGAGGTGGTGGTCAGGATGGAGTCACACCACAGTGGACCTTTTTGGGCTCAGGGAAGATGTTGAACTTTCGGCTAAGACCTAAGTGGATTGAGAAACCACTGAGGGATTTTAAGTGACACAATCCAATGTATTTAAGATCACCTTGCTGCATAACGATTAAATGCATATATGGGAAGGAGTTGAAACAGAGAGCGTCCATGACTGAGAAAAGGCTAAAATCCAGGTCTCCTAATTCCCAATTAATTTTCTTTTCTCTACCCTGGGCCCTGTTGGAGAAAGCAGCTCACATAACATTGCGTCTGGGTCTCCTCCAAGCTTTGATTAGTTCATCTGAAAGGAGCTTTGGGGACTGGCAGCCACATGGACCAGTAAACTGGGTGTGAAGATTTAAAGGACGAGGTGATAGACAAAAGGTCTTCTATCATAAGCCTCAAGAAATGAGCCAAATTGGAGAAATACGGTTGAGCTGGAGAATGCATAGCCAGAACCTAGATGCAATCATATTTTGGCTTAAAAATGTGATTGCATCTAGGACGAGAAAGGAAGGTCAATAAAATGTGTCAATTCTTAATTCTAAGGACCAAGTGTAGAATTTTCAAGTGGCAGAGACAGCTAAGTTATTCTCTATGGTTTTAAGAGGATAGAACAGGGGCCAATGGGTAAGAGAACAGAACAAGGTAGAAGGTAAAAGAAAACTAGTGGGGGAGATATATTTTTATCTCACCATGAGGCAGAACTTTCTTATACAAAGTTGCCCAAAGAGAGAACAGCCTGTTCCTGACAGGCTGATTCAAATCACTTACTCAGCTGTTCTCCAGACACCATCCTAAGCACAAGATTAAGGTCCCTATCGCTCACTGAATGCTTTTGGACCACTTGGCTGAATTCTGTGACTACAAAAGTCCCTTCCAACATGAGATTGGATGGTTGCCACAAAACCTGAAAGTGTCCATGTGTCAAAGTATACCTTTCTTCTACTCTCAGCTACAAAAAACTCAACTATTTTTAAAACGATAGAAGTAAAGACCTCAGGAAAGTTGAACTTTTCCTTTATTCACTGTGAAACCCTGTTTTGAAAAATGACCTATCTACGGAGCAAGACCAGGATGCTGACTTTCCCATCTCCAGGTAAGGAACAGGCACTGCTGGTCACCTAAGGAACGGGGCGACCTGCTGTATGCTCTCATCAGAGTACCTAGTGTGACAAAGGATCCCCCAGGGGGCTTACATTTAATAGGATGGTAATACAGCTGTCCTCTTAGATTCCTCTAAACCAAACCTCAGATACGAAGGCATTTAAAATATTTTATTAAGTCTTAGGCAGAGACCAAGATTAATTCTTTATTAGGCTCTTCAAGGACTTAGGCATCGCTCCTCAAATCTTAACACGCTAAAATTAATTTAGTCAAAATGTTCAGGGAGTTATTTTCCTCTCACTTCAAATACCTGAGGAAAAGGGCTGCCGGTGAAAAGCCCTGCATTGTTAGAAAATCCAAACCACGACATGCTTCCTGGGATCTGAAAATTAGCAGGAGCTCACCCTCCAGCTTCCTGTCCTAGTGTTTTCTCGCTTTTTTTTTCCCCCCTCAAACAAGTGGATCTAGTTACATGTGTTTCACCTCCCAGATATTTTGGCAATTTTCTTTTTTGAACAGAAGAATTCAATTCCTTTCTTAAGAGTCCAAGCAGGAAAGGGAGGTGAGAAAGTTAGCTGAAAAAACCAACAGTGCTGGTCCCATAATTACCCAAGGAATATAAAGCTCTATTCTCTCCGTGAAGAAAAAGGGGAATTACACACGTAACTTCCATTAACATTAATGGGACTTACCTCTAAGCATCAATGGGAAGAATGGACTCGGCATAACTATCGGCCTGGCACCTTTACTCTCTCCGTCATTTCTATTACTTGGTTAAAAGGCAGAGAGCCGAGCGCGCTGCAAACCAGAGCCAGGTGAAGCTCCAGGCCACTGATGGGTTGTCACCCTACCTCTGCAAAGCCGTGTGGGCAGAAGGATTATAAAAGCTGAGGCCTTCATTTCTTTTTCTTTTTTCCTTCTTTGTATTTTACCTGCTGGAAACAGAGCCTAATCAACAGCACAGGTTTTTTTACATGAGGTTTTCCTTAGTGGTTGTGGGTTTGAGAGCTCCCGGTCCTGCCCTGGAATGCAGTTATCAGCAAACGGATCCTGGGAAACCGTTCTTAGCTAGGTGTATTGCTGAGGGACAGCCTGATGGGGGAAGACACTCTCGTACCCCAATAATTAAGACACAAAGCAGAAAGTGTGGAGTATTGCTGGTGTGAGTACAAACTAAAAATACTGAGAAAGAAGAAAACTAATCCTTACTGGGGATGAAGGAAAAATGTATGAAAGAGGTAGCATTGGAGTTGGACCTTGAAGGCCAAGTGAAATAACCATGAATACCATCTTAGGACCAGAGAAGAATATAGAAAACATTTCAAGAACAAAGGGTGAGGCACAAAATAATGGGAAAGAGGGTAGATTTGGTGCCAGATAAACGTGGGTTTGCCTCCTGGTTCTGATCAGCTGTGTGACCACATCGACTTTCCTCATCTATAAAGTAGAGATAATAATGCCTACTTTGTGGGGCGCCTGGGTGGTCTAGTTGGGCAGAGACTCTTGGTTTCGGCTCAGGTCATGATCCAGGGTCCTTGGATCCAGCCCCATGTCGGGCTCTGCACTCGGCAGGGAGTCTGCTTGAGAGTCTCCCTCTCCCCCTCCCCCTGCTCACGTGCACACAAGCGCAGGGGTGACCTCTCTCTTTCTCTCTCTCTCGCAAATAAAATAAATCTTAAAAAAGAATTAATTCACAGTAACACCTACTTTGTAAGGTTGTTGACAAAGTAAATGAGGCAATTACAGAGTTTGCTGAAAGCCTCCACCCCAAGTCTGATAATAGTAATTGACCACTAATTCGTTACTATTACTATTAAAATTATTTGTCTTGAATGGCCTCCAATTTATGTAGCATGAATAGCCTCCATAGACAAGTGTGGTATATCTGACTGTCATTGGGAATTACATGAGCTGGGTTCCATGCCAGCAAGGCTAATCTCCCCTTCACTCAACACGCACTCCTCCAGCCCTCCCAACCACCTTTGGTCACCACACACTGCTCTCCTTACCTCAGCCGTGCATCCCTCCTCACAAGCAATGCTCCCGTCCCTCCCAGCCTGGATCCAGAGCCCCTGCCCAGAAGCCTGTCCAAGACCACCTGAACCTAAGCTGATCTCCAAAACTGTAAAACTTATCTGATGAAAATCCTATTAGGTAAAGAGATCAGGAATTCTTATTCTTATTCATACATGAAGCCACTAAGGTCCAGAAAGGTCAAATGATTTGCCAAAAGTCGCATGGCTAGTATTTGGCAGAACTGGGGCTAGAATCCTAGTCTTTTCTTTTGAATTATTTATTTATGTATTTATTTATTTTAAAGATTTATTTATTTATTTTAGAAAGAGAGAGCAGGGGGAGAGGCAGAGGGAGAGGGACGAGCAGACTCCCCACTGAGCAAGGAGCCCGACACAGGGCTCTATCCCAGGACCCTGAGATCATGAGCTGAGCTAAAAACAAGAGGCGGCTGCCCAGCCAACTGAGCCACCCAGGTGCCCCTTGAATTATTTTTTTTTTAATTCAAGTATGATTAGTGTAATATTAGTTTCAGATGTACAGTATAATGATTCGACAATTCTATACATTCCTCAGTGCTCATCACGATAAGTGTGCTCTTATTCTCCTTCACCTATTTCCCCCATCCCCCCCCCAGCCACTAGTTTGTCCTCTATAGAATCCTCATCTTTTGAGTCCTAGTCCCATTTCTCATAAGCACGGGACCTTAGCCCAACTTAGTCCAGTGATAAACCAGCCATGATTATAACATAATTTGCAAACAAAGTGAGAACAACTATACATGGGATTTGTTTTTCAGTCTTTTTGGCTTGGTGTTAACACGGAAAAATGACTGTGGTTTTAAAACACCAGATCAATTAACTAAATTAAATAACAAAACGGTTCCAGTGATATTCTACACTGAGACCAGACCCCCTGAGGGACAGCAGAAACACAGCCATCCCTAGGACTCCATCCAGGTGCAGTCTTCCCAGGCACAAACTTCAGGACCAGTGACCAGAGAGACAGCTGGGAGTAGAAACAGAAGAAACGGCTACTAGAAGATATATTTTAGGCTCCCTGGCCTGACATTCAAAACCAAAGAAAAACAAGCTCCCAGCTACCTTTCAAACCTCACTACTAGGAAGAAGTTGCCGCGGCTGAGGCCGAAGAGGTTGTTGCCTGTGTTCTCCTTGCAGCAACTTCTTCCTAGAAACATCACCAAAGGCAAGGGAAGCGAGGGCAAAAATGAACTATTGGGACCTCATCAAGATAAAAAGCTTCTGCACAGCAAAGGAAACAGTCAACAAAACCAAAAGACAACCGACAGAATGGGAGAAGATATTTGCAAATGACATATCAGATAAAGGGCTAGTATCCAAAATCTATAAAGAACTTCTTAAACTCAACACCCAAAGAACAAATGATCCAATCAAGAAATGGGCAGAAGACATGAACAGACATTTTTCCAAAGAAGACATCCAAATGGCCAACAGACACATGAAAAAGTGCTCAACATCACTCTGCATCAGGGAAATCCAAATCAAAACCTCAATGAGATATCACCTCACACCAGTCAGAATGGCTAAAATGAACAAGTCAGGAAATGACAGATGTTGGTGGGGGTGCGAAGAAAGGGGAACCCTCCTACACTGTTGGTGGGAATGCAAGCTGGTGCAGCCACTCTGGAAGACAGTATGGAGGTTCCTCAAAAAGTTGAAAATAGAGCTATCCTATGATCCAGCAATTGCATTACTGGGTATTTACCCCAAAGATACAAATGTAGGGATCAATGTTTATAGCAGCAATGTCCACAATAGCCAAACTGTGGGAAGAGCCAAGATGTCCATCGACAGATGAATGGATAAAGAAGATGTGGTATAGGGCACCTGGGTGGCTCAGATGGTTAAGCGTCTGCCTTCGGCTCAGGTCATGATCCCAGGGTCCTGGGATCGAGTCCCGCATCGGGCTCCCTGCTAGGCGGGGAGCCTGCTTCTCCCTCTGCCTCTGCCTCTCTCTCTCTCTCTCTGACTCTCATGAATAAATAAATAAAACATTTAAAAAAATAAAATTAAAAAATTAAAAAAAAAGATGTGGTGTATATATATATATATATATATATGATATATATACCAATATATATATATCATACACACACACACACACAATGGAATATTATGCAGCCATCAAAAGGAATGAGATCTTGCCCTTTGCAACAATGTGGATGGAACTGGAGGTTGTTATGCTGAACGAAATAAGTCAATCAGAGAAAGACATGTATCATATGACCTCACTGATATGAGGAATTCTTAATCTCAGGATACAGAGGGTTGCTGGAGTGGTCAAGGGTGGGAAGGATGGGGTGGCTGGGTGATAGACACTGAAGAACGTATGTGCTATGGTGAGCTCTGTGAATTATGCAAGACTGTTGAATCACAGATCTGTACCTCTGAAATAAATAATACAATATATGTTAAAAAAAAAAAAAGAAGAAGAAGATAGCAGGAGGGGAAGAATGAAGGGGGGGAAATCAGAGGGGGAGACAAACCATGAGAGATGATGGACTCTGAAAAACAAACTGAGGGTTCTAGAGGGGAGGGGGGTGGGAGGATGGGTTAGCCTGGTGGTGGGTATTGAGAAGGGCACATTCTGCATGGAGCACTGGGTATTATGCACAAACAATGAATCATGGAACACTACATCAAAAACTAATGATGTAATGTATGGTGATTAACATAACAATAAAAATTTTTTTAAAAAAGAGAAAAAAACCCTCACTACTACTCCCTTACTTACAATTTTGGGGTGCGGGGATGAGTCGGGAGGTTTAAAAAATGATATATTATTGTGGATGCAATTTATTAAACTAGTGGACATTAGCTAAATGATATTAACACCGGGTGAGGGAAGTAGAGAGAGGAGTTTGACCTTGTATAGAGCTGGGTTTATATCCTGGCTCTACAAATTTTTCTCTGTATACCTTGGGCAAATTATTTAATCGAGCATCCTTTCTCTCACCTGTAAAATGGGGTGCAGGTAATCTCCCTCACAGATTCCCAAAGGGGTTCTGGACCAGCAGCAGCATCACCTAGAAACTTGATAGAAATAGAAATTCTTGGGCCCCACAGCAGACCTATCAAATGACAACTCGGTACTCTGGTGGTGGGCCCAGCAATCTGTTTATACGTGATCCTGATGCACACAAAAGTTTGAGAACCAATGGTCCACCTTAGAGCAACTTTTTAGTCTTGAATGTGCATTTCGTAATCAAAAAAAAGGTACTGTCCCTTTGATCTACCCACCCCCCAGAGATTTTGATATAATTAATCTGTGGCATGGGTGTCAGATTTCTAACAACCACCACAACCACTGCTCCAGGTGGTTCTAATATGTGGCCAAGGTGAAGAACCCTTGCTTTACATGGCTGTCATAAGGATTCCCTGATTTAAAATATCTTCAGCAATTAGCACATGCCTTACACACAGCAGACACTCAATACATGCAAGTATCCCTTAAAATAAAGTATCTTTTGATTTCACACTGTTTTTGTTAAAATTTCAAATCAGAAGGAAATACACCAAAACATTAGCAGTAGTTTTCCCCTGAGTGATGGGATTACAGGTGACTTTTAAACTTCCTTTTGTATACTTTGCCAAATTTTCCCAAGTCGTTAACATGTATTACATTTATCATCACAAAATCAACGCAACTAAAATTGAAAAAAAAAAGGCTTTCTTCTGAGGCTCTTATCTTATAAAACCAATCCTATCAATACCCTCTGTCAATTAATCAATAGGGACATCCCATTATTTTCACTTTATAGATGGGAAAACTGAACCATACAAGTAGAGTCTCCCTTGGGGATGCCTGGGTGGCTCTGTTGCTTAGGGGTCTGCCTTAGGCTCAGGTCATGATCTCAGGGTCCTGGGATCAAGTCCTTCATTGGGCTTGCTCAGCGGGGGAGTCTGCTTCTCCCTCTGCCTCTCCCCTCGATCGTGCTCACTCTCCCTTGCAAAAAAATAAATAAATAAACTCTTTTTAAAAAACCCAAAAACCAAAAACAAGTAGAGTCTCCCTGAATTTATGCTGGACTCTGATGAGAGTTGAGGTCAGAATAGCGGATATCAATCATCACAACTAATTTCTCTCTTCTGGAACACCTCTCATACTCCTCAGGAATAGTATTTTCTCTTAGTATGATGCAGACGGGGAGCTGCAGACTTGGGTGCTGAAGCTATCAGAGTCCATTTGTTCCCAAGAACTACCTTGAGTCTCTACCACCACTTCCCATCCGATCCACGTAAACCCTCCCCCGCTTCGAAAACAATCCTATGGCGCGCCCGCATTCTGCCACCATCCACGAGGCGAGGCGGTCACTACTGTGCAATTTGAATTCATAAGGACCACTGCCAAATGCAGTGTCCCACAGAGAAAACAGCAGGCAGGAAGACTGACTTTTGTTCTAGTCCCAGCTCTGCAGATAAGAACGGCAACATAGCAACAGCTCCCATAGATGCACTATGGACAATACACCGGGCGCTAGGTTCGACATTTCCACAAGCAGAGACAACATGGGCTTAGTGTAGAGTGGTGGTTCTCAAACTTCAGAGCACATCAAAGTCATCTGGAGGGCTTGCTGAATGCGGCTTCACTAAACCTCAGCCCCAGGGCTTCTGATTTAGCCGGTTTGGGATGGGACCCCAGGATTTGCATTTCGAACAAGCTCCCTGGTGATGCCGAGGCCATGAATCACCCACACTTTGAGGACCACTGGATTAGGTCATCTGCAGGATACTTTCCAGCTCTGACCTTCTCTCTGAACTCAAACCCCAACCTTATCTGATGGCTCCACACTGAGACTCAGAATGGAAGTCTGAAAACTCTCAGTGTCCTTGTCACAATCCCCCATGACCTCCACATGGTCCCAACGAGAAGTTTCTCTTTAAATATGAATCCAGTACAGTCAGTGCCACAGCGCCTGAGGCATCCGAGGTGACCCTCAGCCCTGGGGAGGCACCATCCAAGTCCCCGCTCCCCGGGCACATGGCAATTTTCTTAGTAATAAATTCCTGATCATCAGAAGCAGGGCTGCCAGTCAATCACAGCCACATTCAACAAAGCAGCCTAGCCCTTCATTAATGTCTTGTCTTTTCAGACGGCACAAAGGCTGATATTGTACATTAAAGCCTTTTCCTCCCACTACTGACAGAGGGCCTGGTCCTGCTATGATAAGAAAGGGAAAGTGCCAGACTAAAATGCATGAGAGCCTTACAGTACCTGAAAACTGACAATGCGTTGCCCCACCCAGAGTTTCATAAAGGCTTCATAACAATCCTCTGCGGTAAGTAGTATTTTCCTGTTTTGAAGGCTCACACAAGGGTTAGCGATATGGCTAAAGCCCCACAGTTAATGCGAACTAGACTGAGACTAGAACCCAGTTCTCCTGCCTCCCAGCCGAGGCGGACTTCCACTGCCTCTTGATCCAAATGAGGGAAAATTTCAAGTTAAAATTTCTCGTCCTGACTCCCCTCTTCAGCATTCTTAGCAAGAGTGAATCATTATGGGTAACTAGACGAAGAACTCTAATTGCAGGGCTCAGAAAATGGAGAAGTTTAATTACATAGTTACATATGTGATTTATCAACCAGTTTTGATCGTTGACAATTCTCTTTAAAGAATTCTTTTCCTCTAAAAATTAAAATAATATATTTTTTAATCTTCCCTGGAAGGCTTTGTTTTCATTCCAATAAAGAGATGACTATTCCTTATGAGTGTCATGATTTCTAGGCAATTGGTCTAATGTCAGACAGGCATTAATTCCAGGTAGATTTATCACGATTAGGTCTGAAACTGCGGAGGCTTTATCTAGAAACAATAATCGTTTTCTGGACAAAGCTAAGTAACAGAAACCCATCTGAAGTGGAAGGGGCTATTCTTTGAGAAACCCTAACCCTTCCATTCCTAACTCCCTTTGAGCAGGAATCTCCCCCAAATACCACCCATCTTAAAATGAGGCTGGCATAAATTTGGTTTTGCCCTGGAGAGAGAAAAGCTGAAGGGCCATCATGTCAAAAGAGGAGAAAATGTTCAAAGTTCCCCAGTGTTACCGAGGCAGGCCAAGAATGAGGAGGGAGCCGAATATTCACAAAAGCTAAGTTGAGGCTCTGAATTAGGGTTGGGTCTCAGGGACCCTGAGTAGCCTCTGAAGCAGGTAGGAGCAATACTGCCATCCTGCCTCTAAGTTTGTCAAAAGGGTCAGGGTCCTCCTACTCCTTGCCCTGGTCCAAGAGGACCTGTCTTGACCATCATTGAGACTTTCTATGTTTTCCACTTTACCATATAACCATAGACATTATCGCTCAGAGAGGTTAACTTACTTGTTATAACACAGGTTATAAGTGGTAGAATCTAGACTCGAACCCAAGTAGAATCTCATTCATTTATTTAGTCAATGAATACCGATGCAAAACTTGCAAAGTGCCAGGCACCAAGCTAAGTGATGGGTAGAATAAAATGAGCCTTAAAAATATAGTGAGGAGGGGTGCCTGGGTGGCTCAGTCAGTTAAGCATCTGACTCTTGATTTCAGTTCAGGTCATGATCTCAGGGTCATGAGTTTGAGCCCCATGTTGGGCCCCATGCTGGGCGTGGAGCCTACTTTAAAATTTTTTTTTAATTTATTTTATTTTTTTAAAGATTTTATTTATTTATTTGACAGACAGAGACAAAGCGAGAGAAGGAACACAAGCAGGGGGAATGGGAGAGGGAGAAGCAGGCTCCCTGATGAGCAGGGAGCCCGATGTGTGCGGCTCGATCCCAGGACCCTGGGATCATGACCCGAGCCGAAGGCAGATGCTTAACCAACTGAGCCACCCAGGCGCCCCCATTTTTTTTTAAATATAGTGAGGAAATGGAAAAGGGGCTGTGGTTTCAGGCTCAGAAGAAGGTGGGGCTGCCCACAAGGCCTCACAGAAGATAGAAGATGGAGGGGGTATGAATACGAATTGCATTTCTTAATGCTGTTTCTTTCTGCTAGTACAGAAAGCAGCTTGTCCTGCCTTTCTCCCTGCTACTACAGCCTCCTGAAAGGAAGCCTGATCTGCTAGAGCCCAGGCAGGGTTCCCTCTACCTGGGGAGAAAACAATACGCAAGGCAAAAAGTGGGCTCTTGGATAGATGGGCTGCTCTTCTTCACTCCCGAGCTCGCTTTAGAGGAGTCCCTAACTAATGGTACCTTATAAAGTGGCAATTTACCAAATAGTACTAATTTAGAACCTGGTCCTTGAAGAGTTAGCACACCTCCCTACAGAGGTGCCTGACTCCTTGCAAGACAGTCTAGGAGGGGACCTGGTCCAGTACGCTACAATTCCTCCAAGCTGCTCAAGGCTTCCGCTGCCCTGATGTAAGGTCTCAAAAGAGAGATGCAGTGGCCCAAAGGACAAGGGGACTGGGTTCTAGTGCCAGCTTTGAAACTTGAATCACTATAACAAATCCCTTCCCTTTCTGTGCCTCAGTTTGCCCAACTTTGAAATGAAGGCAGTCGGACAGTAATTTCTGAGGATCCTTCCAATTCTATAGTCTAAGACAATTGTTCTTCTCTTTGCAGCCATAGATTCCTTTGAAAATCTTCTAAGTGACCACCTGCCCATAAAATTGTGACTACAGTGTCAGAAGATTCGTGGAATTCCTAAAGCTCAAACTAGTATTGTTAGTCTGGTATGGGCCTTGAAGTCACACAGATCTGGGATTGAACCCTCAAAAGAGCTTTCCGTCTTTTTCCCTCCCTTCCTTCCTTCCTTCCTCCTTTCCTTTCCTTTTCCTTCCTCCCTTCCTCCCTTCCTTCCTTCCTTTCCCTCTCTCTCCCTCCCTCCACCCACCACCATGGGCAAGTCTCTTAAGCCTCATCTAGAAAAATGGTACCAATAACACCTACCTTGCAATATTGCTATGAGAATGGGAAATGTTTACAGACAAGGGTCTGCCCATAGAAGGTGCTCAATAAATGGCAACTAAAGGGAAAAAAAGAAAGAAAGGAAAAGGTAATGGCACCTGTCACAGGTGTTCAGAGGCTGTTGGTTTTCTTTCTTTCCCACAGTAACCAGCAGTTATCTGTGCACTTCAGGTATTCCATAAATGTCGTTGCTTGACTCTCAATGCTATCTTAAAATTCCCTTCTCTGTCAAGCTGTTCTAATGATGGTGGATCTCTCCCCACGCTCAACTGGACTATTTCAAGTCTCCAAACATTTTTTTGTGTCCAGATTTTCCTTTTGCGTCCCATCCTACTCAGTGCTGTCACATTAATCTTCCAGAAATCGATGTAAATTGTGACAAGCTCCACAGCTCACAAACTTCTAATGGTCTACCATGTTTTGAAGCATTTCACTAAGGATTTCTTCAGGTGAAGTAATAATGGTAGCTCACTTTATCAAGCTCTTCTATATGCCAAACACTGATCAAGTGAATATGTTATTTCATCTAATCCTCTCAACAACCCTATAGGCAATTTAGTGTATGAAAAACTAAGGGTATAATCTCTAAAGTTTGCTGGAGTTTGACTCCAATTCCACCATTTACTAACTATATAATCTTGAACAAATCATTTAACTTCTGTGTCCCTCAGTGTGCTTATCTGTAGAATGGAGATAATTATAGGTAGTAACTTATAGAGATACGAAGATCAAAGATCGATATCTCTCTCTCTATATATATGTGTGTGTGTATATATATATGGAATAGTGTATGCCAAACGGCAAGTGCTAAACAGATATGAGCTATTATTATTCTCATTTTAGAAATGCGAAAACTAAGGCTCATATAAGTTATAAGGCAACATTGCCCAAAGTCAAATAGCAACCCCTTTCAAACTCTGTCTATTAGAAAACCAATGCCTTCTCTGATAGTTTGAATTGTTGACCTTCATTCAAAGTCTTCCAGAATCTAACTCCAACTTACATTGTTGGTCCTTAAACAAGTTCTTCCTTCCCACCTAAATTGATTCTCCAACTTCCAATGCTGTGGCATTTACTCCTCAAAGGCAAAGACTGGGATTGTCTAGATCAGATATCAGTGTATTTCCAGTACCTAGCAGTGCCTATTGCACGTAGCTCAGAGCATATAGAAACAGCTCTGTTCAATAAAATTAAAGTATTTGTTAATTAAATTAAATTACAGCTCCACTCAGCAACTCATTTGACTCTTACCATTTATTGTCTTACAATGTCAATTATTTTTTAACATATTTCAGCAACCAATAAATATTTATAGGGCCTCTATCATGTGCCAGGCACCACATTATTTCTTTATATTCTCCCATTTCATCTAATATAGTACATGCTACCTATGAGGATGTGTGATGATTGCAAAATGGACCCATTCTCCTTGTCAGACCACAGGAGAAGTCAATTGCAACAAAACATTCCCTAGGAAGTATTATAGCCAGATATGTCTAATTTCCAGTTACAAGCAACATGCGGGACAGAGAAACAAGTTAAACGACACCACAAGGAAACAATCAGACAAATCCACAATGTATTTCATTCTATATCAACAGACTTAGACTTCCCAAAAGCCAGTATCATGAGGGAAAAAATGAAATCAGACAACTGCTCTAGATTAAAAGAAATAAAAATGATATAATAACCAATTGTAACATATAACCCTGATTTGACACTGAATTTTTAAAAACTATAAGACATTATTGGAACAATCAGGGAAATTTTACTACATAGTAGATATTGGGTAATGTTACAAAATTATTTTCTTAGATATGCTAATGGTATTGTAGTTGTAGAATATCCTTAGGAGATACATTCTGAAATATTTGGGGGACGAAATGTCATGGTGTCTGCCACATAGTGTCAAATGGTTCAGGGGAGAGCAGCTGGCTAGTGGAATATGTAGAAAAAGTGAGAGTGATGAAGCATGTCAGAAAATGTTCTTTTAAAGGTAGATTTTTTTCATGAGATGACTTACGAAATCAAAAGGACTCAAACACACTGTCTTCAGGAACCAACTTTGTGATTGCAGTTGACTAACCAACGATTATTAAAGTGCCTACTAAGTATCAGCCTTAGGAACAGCAATGCAAACAGTTAAACAACAAATTCAGAAGAATAATGAAAGCTCTCAACCTTCTTGTATATTGTTAAATTTAAGAACAATAACAACAACAGAAAAAACAATAACAATTAAAGCACTTAATTACATTTTTTAAAAGGCAGTTCAGCGGACTGGGCAATTCTACCCACTTCAGGAAATGGGATGCTGGGAAAGGTGATTGTTCCTCTAATTCTCACAACTCAAGGGAAAAGTGAGAAGCTAATCTGAGTGGTGAGCACTAATATTCATGGGACCACTGCTTAAAAAGTGGGACAACTATCCCTATTGGGATGCCTGCGTGGCTCAGTCAGTTAGGTGTCTGGCTTTTGATTTCAGCTCAGGTCATGATCATGGGGTTACGAGACTGAGCCCTGCATCGGGCTCTGCGCTGAGCATGGAGTCTGCTTGGGATTCTCCCTCTCCCCCTGTCCCCACTGCTTATGTGTGCATGCTCTCTCTCTCTCTCTAGAAAGCAAGCAAACAACAACAACAACAAAAACCAAAAACCACCTATCCCTCTCCACCTTTTTCTCCCCTTCTCTGCCTGTGCCTGGATGGATGATTTCAATTCCAAGTGGGAAAGAGAAGACAATCTTGAGAACCACTTGCTGCCACTTAACTTTGAAACCCTATTTGGCATCTTGTTTTCAGTTAATTCAAACAAGAAAGGAAGAGTAGTGAGTGATTAGCACCTGCAGTAACGATATAATGATATAAATGACTTCTGAACGTGGGGCCACTCAGAACCTTCCTACGTTCCAAATTCTCTCTACCCAGTTCTTCATGTCTGAGTGCTGCTCCAATTGTACCCACCACCAGGGTACAGACTTAAAAGAATCGCTAAGCTTCCGATGCAACAGTTATGGTCCTGGTTCCAATCTGGTGGTTAATGGGCCTCAGGCATTGAAAGGAAAGGACCCCAATTCAGGGAGGATGCTTGAGGGTAGAGCATGTTTGACAATGAAACAAAACTCAAGAGTTAAACATGATATTCAGAGTGCTACTCTGGGACTCAGAATAATAAAGTTTAACTTGCAGGCCTTTCACTGACACACAGAGTCCCTATGCCTCAACTTCCACATCTTTAAAATGGGCTGCACTTTGTTTCCCTCATTGAATTTTCTCTTTCTCCTCATTTATTTATATATACTGTTAGATGAATAGAGTGGGGAGGGGGATGAGTTAATAGTGAAACACGCTGTAGACATAGGGAGCAGTTTGTGCATAATCTGAAACTATTTTAAAGTACAGTAAGGCTGAACCATAAAGTAAAAGGGACGGAAACAGTGAGAAAAGGCTAGGTTTGGTCATGAATGGCCTTGTAAGCAATGCTAAGGAAAATGAATTTGATCCTAGGGAGAGTGAGAAACCACTGGCGAGTTTCAAGCAGCCAAGTAACTTAGATTAGATCTGCATTTGAGGGGTGTCTGGCTGGTTCAGTTGGTAGAACATGGGACTTTTGATCTCAGGGTTGTGAATTCAAGGCTACATTGGGTGTAGAGATTACTTAAAAATAAAATCATGGGGGGTGCGCCTGGGTGGCTCATCATTAAGCGTCTGTCTTCAGCTCAGGTCATGATCCCAGAGTCCTGGGATCGAGCCCCACATCAGGCTCCCTGCTCGGCAGGGAATCTGCTTCTCCCTCTCCCTCTGCCCCTCCCCTCCACTCATGCTCTCTCTCTCTCTCAAATGAATAAATAAAATCTTAAAAAAAAATAGAATCTTAACAACAACAACAAAAGATCTGCCTTTGAGGAATACCACTGTGGCTACAATATGGAGCAGAGGTCGTAAGGGAAACAACTAGAGATAAATTAGGAGATTCTTACATCAAGGCACTGAGTTAACGATGGCCTACCCTAGAGTGGAAAGAATGGGAACAAGCAGTGAATATCCTCTCCTAAGAGACTTGGAAGGTATATTGTGAAACCTATTTTCCCATTTTCACTGAGTTCTGCACTGCTTTTTCTCATCTTGTAGGGAGAGTTTCCTTTAGTCATCCAACATCTGCCCCTTCCAAGAAATGGCTGGCTAACTGATCCAAGGGGAGACTGGCTCCTGGACCATAATGCCAATACTGTAACCACAGAGCTGTGGGCTCCCTGTCTCTAGCCCAAGTTTCCATGGCCCATGAGAAGCTAGGTCAGCAGCTTTAACTAAATAACTAGAAGA
Organism: Mirounga leonina; assembly: GCF_011800145.1. NCBI lineage: Eukaryota > Metazoa > Chordata > Mammalia > Carnivora > Phocidae > Mirounga > Mirounga leonina. Next base: position 40,504,120 of record NW_023270265.1, read on the forward strand.
ATGGAGCATTTCATATTAAAATTTAGTAGTTATTGCTCTATTTGAAAATAGTGTCTTTACACTACAGAGAGGGGAAGGAAGCCCATTTCATTCATCAATAAATCCCAATATGTTGTTTTTCATGAGGTGCCACAACTCATCTTGAAAAACTAGGAAATGACTTTCCAACCCACAAAAAAACTATCATAACTAATAAATGAGTTCATCGGGGTTACAGATTACAAGATCAATTTGCAAAAGAAGTAGTTGGACTCCCAGTTCAATCCCATCCCCCACCCTGAGTAGACAAGAGACCACACCTCTGCCTCCTCAGTGGAGAACTGGAGGTTTGGTTTTATGAGTTTTTTTTCTGGATATAGTGAACCAGAAAGACTCTGAATTGGGAGACACGAGGTGCAACTAAAGGCAAAAAGGAACAAATGAAAGCCTACATATGGTCAGTGAGACTCCCACCTCTCTTCTTGTGTTTAACAGCCAAAATTATTGGCAGCTAGGCCTATACCCTCTAGTTAGGAGATTGGAAAATTCTTCTCTGAAGAATCTGACATAAGAGAAGTGACCTAAAGATACTGATACTTAGTGATCTCTAACAAAACATCCCTACCAGATCACCATGTGGTGAATCTCAATAGTCAGTAAGTCCCAATCATGCACAAAAAGCTTCCAGTCAGGTTTTTTATGTTCTAATATTAAGTATGAACAATCTAACAGAATAAAATTAAAAGTTTAGAAGAAATGTTAAACAACTTATCATTAATATCCTAACAGACAGGGGTCCTGGGTGGCTCAGTCAGTTAAGCATTTGCCTTCGGCTCAGGTCATGATCTCAACTCCTGGGTGGCTCAATCAGTTAAGCATTTGCCTTTGGCTCAGGTCATGATCTCAAGGTACTGGGATTGAGCCCCACATCAGGCTCCCTGCTCAGCGGGGAGTCTGCTTCTCCCTCTCCCTCTGCATCTCCCCTCCCCGACTTGTGCTCTCTCTGTCTCAAATAAATAAACAAAATCTTTTTAAAAAATATCCTCATCCACATGGACATTTGTAAGATGTCAGGACTAGAGTTCAGAATGATGATTATAAAGATACTAGCTGGGCTTGAAAAAATCATGGAAGATACTAGAGAAACCCTTTCTGGAGAAATAAAAGAACTGAAATCTAACCAAGTAAAAAATCAAAAGGCTATTAGTGAGGTGCAATAAAAAATGGAGGCTCTAACTGCTAGGATAAATGAGGCAGAAGAGAGAATTAGTGATATAGAAGACCAAATGATGGAGAATAAAGAAGCTGAGAAAAAGAGAGATAAACAACTACTGGATCACGAGGGCAGAATTCGAGAGATAAGTGATACCATAAGATGAAACAATATTAGAATAATTGGGATCCCAGAAGAAGAAGAAAGAGAGAGAGGGGCAGAAGGTATAATGGAGCAAATTATAGCAGAGAACTTCCCTAATTTGGGGAAGGAAACAGGCATCAAAATCCAGGAGGCACAGAGAACCCCCCTCAAAATCAATAAAAATAGGTCAACACCCCGATATCTATTAGTAAAACTTACAATTCTCAGAGACAAAGAGAAAATCCTGAAAGCAGCTCGGGACAAGAGGTCTGTAACCTACAATGGTAGAAACATTAGATTGGCAACAGACCTATCCACAGAGACCTGGCAGGCCAGAAAGGACTGGCATGATATATTCAGAGCACTAAATGAAAAAAATATGCAACCAAGAATACTATAACCAGCTAGGCTGTCATTGAAAATAGAAGGAAAGATAAAAAGCTTCCAGGACAAACAAAAACTAAAAGAATTTGCAAACACAAAACCAGCCCTACAAGAAATATTGAAAGGGCTCCTCTAAGCAAAGAGAGAGCCTAAAAGCAACATAGACCGGAAAGGAACAGAGACAATATAGAGTAAGAGTCAACTTACAGGCAATACAATGGCACTAAATTCATATATTTCAATAGTTACCCTGAATGTAAATGGGCTAAATGCCCCAATCAAAAGACACAGGCTATCAGATTGGATAAAAAAACAAGACCCATCGATATGCTGTCTGCAAGAGACTCATTTTAGACTCAAAGACACCTCCAGATTGAAAGTGAGGGGGTGGAAAACAATTTACCATGCTAATGCACATCAAAAGAAAGCTGGGGTGGCAATCCTTATATCAGACAAATTAGATTTTTAAACCAAAGACTATAATAAGAAATGAGGAAGGACACTATATCCTACTTAGAGGGTCTGTCCAACAAGAAGATCTAACAATTGTAAATATCTATGCCCCTAACATGGGAGCAGCCAATTATATAAGCCAATTAATAACAAAATCAAAGAAACACATCGACAACAATACAATAATAGTAGAGGACTTTAACACCCCCGTCACTGAAATGGACAGATCATCTAAGCAAAAGATCAACAAAGAAATAAAGACTTTAAATGACACACTGGACCAAATGGACTTCACAGATGTATTCAGAATATTCCATCCCAAAGCAACAGAATATACATAATATACATTCTTTTCTAGAGCTCATGGAACATTCTCCAGAATAGATCACATCCTAGGTCACAAATCAGGTCTCAACCAGTACCAAAAGATTGGGATCATTCCCTGCCTATTTTCAGACCACAATGCTTTGAAACTAGAACTCAATCACAAGAGGAAAGTCGGAAAGAACTCAAATACATGGAGGCTAAAGAGCATCCTACTAAAGAATGAATGGGTCAACCAGGAAATTAAAGAAAAATTCAAAAAAATTCATGGAAACAAATGAAAATGAAAACACAACTGTTCAAAATCTTTGGGATGCAGCAAAGGCAGTCCTAAGAGGAAAGTATATAGCAATACAAACCTTTCTCAAGAAACAAGGAAGGTCTCAAATACACAACCTAACCCTACACCTAAAGGAGCTGGAGAAAGAACAGCAAATAAAGTCCAAACCCAGCAGGAGAAGAGAAATAATAAGGATCGGAGCAGAAATCAATGAAATAGAAACCAAAAGAACAGTAGAACAGATAAACGAAAGTAGGAGCTGGTACTTTGAAAGAATTAATAAGATTGATAAACCCCTGGCCAGACTTATCAAAAAGAAAAGAGAAAGGACCCAAATAAATAAAATCATGAATGAAAGAGGAGAGATCACAACCAACACCAAAGAAATACAAACAATTATAAAAACATATTATAAGCAACTATATGCCAGCAAATTAGATAATCTGGAAGAAATGAATGCATTCCTAGAGATGTATCAACTACCAAAACTGAACCAGGAAGAAATAGAAAACCTGAACAGACCTATAACCACTAAGGAAATTGAAGTAGTAATCAAAAATCTCCCAACAAACAAGAACCCAGGGCCAAATGGCTTCCCAGGGGAATTCTACCAAACATTTAAAGAATTAATACCTATTTTTCTGAAACTGTTCCAAAAAATAGAAATGGAAGGAAAACTTCCAAACTCATTTTATGAGGCCACCATTACCTTGATCCCAAAATCAGACAAAGACCCCATTAAAAAGGAGAATTACATACCAATATCTCTGATGAACATGGATGCGAAAATTCTCACCAAAATACTAGCCAATAGGATCCAACAGTACATTAAAAGGATTATTCACCACGACCAAGCGGGATTTATTCCTGGGCTGCAAGGTTGGTTCAATATCTGCAAATCAATCAATGTGATACAACACATTAATAAAAGAAAGAACAAGAACCATATGATCCTCTCAATAGATGCAGAAAAAGCATTTGACAAAGTACAGCATCCTTTCTTGATTAAAACGCTTCAGAGTATAGGGATAGAGGGTACATACCTCAATATCATAAAAGCCATCTATGAAAAACCCAAAGCAAATATCATTCTCAATGGGGAAAAACTGAGAGCTTTCCCCCTAAAGTCAGGAACATGGCAGGGATGTCCACTATCACCACTGCTATTCAACATAGTACTAGAAGTCCTAGACTCAGCAATCAGACAACAAAAAGAAATAAAAGGCATCTGAATCAGCAAAGAAGAAGTCAAACTCTCACTCTTTGCAGATGATATGATACTTTATGTGGAAAACCCAAAGACTCCACCCCAAAACTGCTAGAACTCATACAGGAATTCAGTAAAGTGGCAGGATATAAAATCAATGCACAGAAATCAGTTGCATTGATATACACCAACAACAAGACAGAAAAAAGAGAAATTAAGGAGTCGATCCCATTTACAATTGCACCCAAAACCATAAGATACTTAGGAATAAATCTAACCAAAGAGGCAAAGAATCTGTACTCAGAAAACTATAAAATACTCATGAAAGAAATTGAGGAAGACACAAAGAAATGGAAAAATGTTCCATGCTCGTGGATTGGAAGAACAAATATTGTGAAGATGTCAATGCTACCTAGTGCAATATACACATTATGCAATACCTATCAAAATACTATCAACTTTTTTCAACGAAATGGAACAAATAATCCTAAAATCTGTATGAAACTAGAAAAGACCCCAAATAGCCAGAGGAATGTTGAAAAAGAAAAAGCAAAGCCGGTGGCATCACAATTCCGGACTTCAAGCTCTATTACAAAGCTGTAATCATCAAGACAGTACGGTACTGGCATAAAAACAGACACATAGATCAATGGAACAGAATAGAGAGCCCAGAAATGGACCCTCAACTCTATAGTCAACTAATCTTCGACAAAGCAGGAAAGAATGTCCAATGGAAAAAAGACAGTCTCTTCAACAAATAGTGTTGGGAAAATTGGACAGCCACATACAGAAGAATGAAACTGGACCATTTCCTTACACCATACACAAAAATAGACTCAAAATGGATGAAAGACCTAAATGTGACACAGGAGTCCATCAAAATCCTAGAGGAGAACACAGCCAGCAATCTCTTCGACTTCAGCCGCTGCAACTTCTTCCTAGAAACATTGCCAAAGGCAAGGGAAGCAAGGGCAAAAATGAACTACTGGGACTTCATCAAGATAAAAAGCTTTTGCACAGCAAAGGAAACAGTCAACAAAACCAAAAGACAACCAATAGAATGGGAGAAGATATCTGCAAATGACATATCAGATAAAGGACTAGTATCCAAAATCTATAAAGAACTTATCAAACTCAACACCCAAAGAACAAGTAATCCAATCAAGAAATGGGGAGAAGACATGAACAGACATTTTTCCAAAGAAGACATCCAAATGGCCAACAGACACATGAAAAAGTGCTCGGTATCAGGGAAATCCAAATCAAAACCTCAATGAAATACCACCTCACACCAGTCAGAATGGCTAAAATGAACAAGTCAGGAAATGACAGATGTTGGCGGGGAAGCGGAGAAAGGGGAATCCTCCTACACTCCTGGTGGGAATGCAAGCTGGTGCAGCCACTCTGGAAGACAGTATGGAGGTTCCTCAAAAAGTTGAAAATAGAGTTACCATATGACCCAGCAATTGCACTACTGGGTATTTACCCCAAAGATACAAATGGAGTGATCCGAAAGGGTATGTGCACCCCAATGTTTATAGCAGCAATGGCCAAAATAGCCAAACTATGGAAAGAGCCAAGATATATATCAACAGATGAATGGATAAAGAAGATGTGAGATATACACACACACACACACACACACACACACACACACACAATGGAATGTTATGCAGCCATCAAAAAAAACCCCCGAAATCTTACTATTTGTAATGACATGGGTGGAACTAGAGGGTATTATGCTAAGTGAAAAGAGTCAATCAGAGAAAGACATGTATCATATGATCTCACTGATATGAGGAATTCTTAATCTCAGGAAACAAACTGAGGGTTGCTGGAGTGGTGGGAGCTGGGAGGGATGGGGTGGATGGGTGATAGACATTGGGGAGGGTATGTGCTATGGTGAGCACTGTGAATTGTGTAAGACTGTTGAATCACAGACCTGTACCTCTGAAACAAATAATACATTATATGTTAAAAAAAAAAAAAAAGAGTAGGAAGGGAAAAATGAAGGGGGGGAAATCGGAGGGGTAGACGAACCATGAGAGACTGTGGACTCTGAGAAACAAACTGAGGGTTCTAGAGGGGAGGGTGGTGAGGGATGGGTTAGCCTGGTAATGGGTATTAAAGAGGGCACGTGTTGCATGGAGCACTGGTTGTTATACGCAAACAATGAATCATGGAACGCTACATCAAAAAAATTTAATTAATTTAAAAAATTTAAAAAAAAATCCTCACAGAGAGAAGATAGTGCATTCTTGAAACAATAACAGGTTATTATAAAGAAAAAAACATTTAGAGCAACACTGTCCAATAGAACTTTCTGTGATGATGGAAATGCTCTATATCTTCACTGTCCAATATGGTAGCCACTAGCCACATTTGGTCATAGAGCACTTGAAATGTAGCAAATACAACTAAGAACTGACTTTTAATTATATTTAATTTTAATTCAAATAGCCACATGTGACTAATGGCTAGCATATTAAACAGCACAGATTTGGAAAACCAACACAACTCTTTGATATTTAAAATGTGACAGCCAAAATGAAAATTTTAGTAGTTGTATTAGAAGATGAAGTTGGCCAGGCACTGTCCTAAGTGCTTTGTAACATATTAACTCATCCAAAGCACCAAGTGATAGAAAATAGGAAAGGAAAGAAAAGAAAACTAGATCAATCTAGGAGATCCGATATCCAAATAATAGGAGTTCTAGAAAAAAAGACCAGAGGAAAGGAGGAAAAGAAATTATCAAAGAAATAATTCAAGATAATTTGCCAATGAAGGATATAAGTTTCCAGATTGAAAAGGCCCATTAAGTGCCAACACAATGGATATAAAAAGATCTCTCCAAACACATTTTTGTGAAATTTCAGGAATATCAGGACAGAGAGAAATAATCGTCTCATATAAAGGATCACAAATCAGAAGAGCGTTGGATTTAGCAGCAATACTGGGGGCTAGAAGACAATAAAGCAATGTCTTCAAAATTCTGAGGAAAGAGTATTTCTAACCTGTAATTTCTTTTATTATGTTCAGTTAGCCACTGTATAGTACATCATTAGTTTTTGATGTAGTGTTCAATAATTCATTACTTGCATATAACACCCAATGCTTACTGACATGGATAGAACTGGAGGGGATTATGCTAAGTGAAGTAAGTCTAACCTGTAATTTTAAAATATTCAGGTAAATAATCATGTAAGTGTAAGAATACAATAGGGGCACCTTCAGACATCCGAACTCTCAAAAACAAACAAACGAACCTCCATGCACCATGTCTCAAGAACCCACTGAAGGAAGGGTTCCATCAAAACAAGGGAGTAAATCATCAAAGAGAAAGACACAGAATCCAGGAAACAGAGCTTCCAACTGAGGAAAGGAGAATGATCCCAAGAATAATAGTGAAGATACCAGAAAAACAGCTGTGTCACAAGCCTAGAGAGCCAACAGTCTCCATTTGAGTAGGACAGAAATACCAAGACAGATGTCTCCAAAAAGAAGGAATTGAGAGAATATATGATGCATAGGAGCTAACTGAAAGATTCACACTCACAGCACAGTTTGAAATGAATTAGTGATCACTACACAGAGAACCAATTAAACAAAAAAATAAGAAAACTATTAACTCCGGGGGAAACAAAAGTACAATAAATGGATTCATAACATTCATAGTACACAGCTCAACTGTGAGTAGAATTTGTATTGCCATAATAATGTAAATGCTCAATGTTGATCTGCCCCCTCCCAAAAAATGTTAAAACTAAACCGTGAATATTGGAGGAGAGGAACTATGGGTGGTAAAGGAAATGAGTGAGAGGAATTAAGAAGTAAGGAAAACATTCAAAGAATTTAGGGTGGTCACTGCTTGAGGATGAGGGCAGGGGACTGCTCTTTTATGAAATAAGACTTGAAATTTTAACTTTTTATCACTTTGAAACTATATCTGTTTAATCTTAAAGGAGGTCCTAAATTATCTACAAGATTAATAATAAATCCAGGACAGAGAATGAACTAACTGTTTTTGCAGGAACTTCAGGGAATTCACCTTGTACGCATTTCAACACCAATTATTTGAGAAGTTGGCATATAGAAGAGCCTCAGGTGAAGTATATCCAGTAGCAAACATTAAATTATCCAGCCTAACTTTCAAAAACTTTGAGTATGAATATAAATTCATTCAATCTTTGGCAGTACCTGTTAAAATTTAAATATACATATTGCTTGACTCAGTAATTCCACTTCTAGGAATATTAGTAGAGGTGCAGAAGGCAAAGAATGTTCTCAGTAATATATTTATAAAGGCAAAAAAAAGAAGCAATAGCTATTTCCATCAGTAAGTGAATGGCTAAACAAATCATGATACATTAATACTATGAAATACATAGAGTTTAACAAAGTAGGTAGACCTGCGTGCAGTGACATAACGGGATCTCTAAGATATATTGTTAAATGAAAAAGAAATCACAAAGTAATATGTATAATATGAACCTCTTTATGTCAAGGAAAAACAGGGACATTAAGATGTGTGACTGAGTGTGTGTTTGCATAATCGCACCAAAAAATGCTCTGGAGACACCAAACTGTTGAAAGTGTGTCTCCCTCATTCTACCAACTTGTAAAGAGGACTCTCTTTTCCTATTCTATGTTATACACTCCACATGCAATGTCTCAATGAATCTTCACAAAAAGCACTGTAATATAATTTTGCCCATGTGAAAACCTAGTCAGAAGTTGATGGTTATGGCCTTAAAGACAAGGTTTGGTTCAAATGGAAAGTAAAGGGCTAACATTTGCTACATTATAGTTGGGCACCAGTAAGCACTTTACAACTTGGTTGATAAAGTAGTATTTTACATATTACCAAATAATGTTTTACAGAATAGTATTTGGATTGGAAGGGGTGGTTTGTCTATGTTCTCATGGCTAATAAAAGGCAGAGATGGAATTCAAAGCCCAAGTTTTCTTACTATGGTCTATCCTGGGGATCTACATAATGACAGGGATACCTGCTGCAAGAAACTTGCCCTAAGTTGCTTGGAAACAGCTTCCTATCCGCCACAACCTTTCCAGGCTAAGAAAACCTGCTGAGCCAAAACTGGAGCCAGCTCCTCACTCAGAACCTAGAGAAGCAACCTGACCACAGAATCACTTATATTTCCCTCAGAATTGCAAAAACCTCTCTTACGGCTATGGCAGACATCACTAATGATCAGCACACTTCTCCACAGAGCTTAGATGAGGCCTCAGAATCCTCTACAACTTGGTACCCTAGGCAGCCACCACAAATCAATCCAATTTAGCATGAGAGTTGAACATATCTGCCACCCTCCCATGTATCTCTAAAGCTCAGAAGAGATTATTAAAATGAAATAATGCTCATGTTTAGAAAGGATTGTTGGTATCAATGTGTTAAGCCACCTTACCTTCCATCACTGACAAGATGACAAAGACATACTTTGTACCTACTTTCCATTTTCTTCACCTACAACCTAATTTCAGACCTCATACACCTAACCTCGAGGTTCATTAACCTTTTTCCCCCTTCTGCACCTGTCTGATCCAGTAACTCAGCTTTCCTCCCATCCCTGCCCTACCAAAAACCTCCCCTTCACCTACAGAATAAAGATCTTTAGCGTGGTATTTAAGACCTTTTTTTTTTTTTTTAAGATCTGTATTTTATTTTAGGGAGAGAGCGGGTGCTGTGCCCACGCAAGGGAGGGAGGCACTGAGGGAGACAGAATCTTCAAGCTGACTCCCGCTGAGGGTGGAGCCAGAGGGAGGCTCAATTCTGACACATGAGATCATGACTGGACAGCAAACCAAGAGTCTGACGCTCAACCGACTGAGCCACCCAGGCACCCCTAGAGCTTTCTTGATCAGGCTACTTTTCCAGCTTTATCTTTCACCTCTGCTCCACATGTAACCCCACCTCCTCTCACTCCATTTCGTTTTCTTTTCCCTCTTTCCTCCCACTCCTCCCTGGGCTGCCTTTGCTAAGACCTGAAATACCTTTCTGATCATCTCCGAACCTACAGTCCTTCCCTACAGGCTGTCTGTCTGTCCCAGCCAACAATGCCCTCTCAACCCTCTGTGCTTGCTCTCCATAGCATCAGCTGACATCTGGGACGGAAAATGAAACTTGCCTTTAGCTCTTCCCTGGAATAGACTAAGCCTGACCCTCAGTAAAATGGGCATGAGGATAAACTTCCTTACTGACCCCTATCTAACAGATGGCAATCTTACCTAACAAATAAGAAGAAAGGAAAACAAAACGTGGGCACTCACTATGAGGCATCCTTAGCATATCCCTCATCCCTATTTCTCTCCTTCCGAGAGCTAGCCCCAGCCTGGCTTGCTTTCCAGAGCCCAGAGCGCGGGTCTGGAGGATAGAGAGGCAGCCTCTGGCCTACCTCCCTCTCCTTTCTCTCAAGCCAAGCAGCTGGGATGAGAACCCCGGCAGAGCAGGGGCGGGTAGAGAAAGGGGCTTCCAGGGGTCTTGGCCGTACCTCCTGAGGTCGGGTGCGCTGCTCAACAGACCTGGGTCACCGCTGACAGCTTCAGAGCCCGACCTGCAAGGAGGCATTTCTAGCACTAACTTCTGCTAGTGCTGGGCAAGAGGGCGCCCCTGGCCACAGGCGCAGCTGAGCGGGAGGCCCCGAGAGCATCACATGCGGCCCAGCTGTCCACCTTCCTGGTGGTGGTCGCGGCTGGCCACACTAATGCACTTCCCCCCGTCTCCGCCAGCCCCAGGGGAGCACCGAGTGGGGTGAGCCTCGCCTCCTGAGGCGTGAGGTACCAGCGCTGGGGATGCAAAGCCCAGGGACTCCCGCAGCAGGAGCGCAACCGCCTTCCGGCCCTCACCGCCAGACTCCGCCCACTGAGCAGGGACGCCCGGTGCCCGCGCCAGGCTCACGCGGAGGGCCGGAGGGCGGGCCGAGGGCGCATGCTCTGGCATTTCCCCCCACCCTTGGGCCCTCCTACCTTCTGGTCCAAGGTCTCCGCGGGAACTTTCCTCTCCCTCCCCAGCCTTGGTGCCTCCTTGGCTCCCACCTCTTCTTGCGTTCAGGATCTGCATCTGATTCCCTCTCTGGCTCAAAGGACATGGTTGCGAAGTTCCACTTGGAGCCAGTCTTGAAATCAGTGCCACCACCAGTCACCTCCCCTTGGTACTAAGATCTGTTGACTTTTATCTCAGAAAATGCCTTGAACCCATCCCCTCTCCTCCATTTCTGCTGCTTCTGCACCGATGGATGACACCACCCTCCCCACCACTGTCAGTCACCCTTTCTTGTCCCTATTGGAGTGAACTCGCCAACTGTTCTCTGCCCCAGAATCCTTGTGCTCCTGTTTCCACACCACCTCCGTGGGATTCCCCCCTACTGCCAAAAAGATCTTTCAAAATACAGATCTGCAATGATTTCATGATCTCCTTGGGAGAATCTTTCAGTGGCTCCCCATCACCTTGACCGTAAAGTGCAAATGTCATGAATATGGCATACCAGGTCCTGCCTGCATTCTTGCCTCTTCTCCCATGATTTGCCCTCAGTCATTCTATGTTTTAGGTCCTCAATGCTTCCTCCCCATTTCTATCACTTTCCAAGCTCTTTCCCATAACATTTGATGCAAGCTGGGTTCCCTAAGAAGCAGAGAGGTTAGCATGTAAGAGGTATATTAGCCAGTGCTCCAAGTTCAACAAGTGTGAAAGGGGAAAGTAAGAAGCAGTATGAGCAGAAGAAGTCCAGGAGCATTGGAGTCTTGACAGAACTGCAGCCAACGATTCAGGGAGTTTGGAAGATGGAGTGGTCCTTCAAAGCTACCCAAAGCTGGAGGTGTGAGCACCAGGTTTATCCCCATGTCTCTCAATAATTGGAAAATGGGGGGGCGCCTGGGTGGCTCAGATGGTTAAGCGTCTGCCTTCAGCTCAGGTCATGATCCCAAGGTCCTGGGATCGAGTCCCACATCGGGCTCCCGGCTCAGCGGGGAGCCTGCTTCTCCCTCTGACCCTCTCCCCTCTCATGCTGTTTCTCTCTCGCTCGCTTTCTAAAAAATAAATAAATAAAATCTTAAAAAAAAAAAATTGGAAAATGGGGTGTGACCCTGGGCAAGGTGGCTCTCTCAGCTAAGGTAATTCCCAAAGGAGACAGACATCTAAGGGCTGTCTGCCATATCATTAAAATAATAATTTATCATTTATGGTAAAAATGGTGTGCTTACTGGTGACTGTGGTATCCAGTCCAAAGGCAGGGAGAGTAAATTCTATTATGACTGGCTCAACCACAATTCAAGTCCTTCCTCATGAAAAGACTTTAGGCCAATCCCCCTGCTCTACAGATGGGGAAACTGAGACCTAGAGTTTCAGATTATCACCTACCACCATGACACAGCCTTATAATAAAGAGCTAATATTTGAATGTTTATCTTAGGTTGTAGCAGATGCTTCACATGCCTTATCTAATTAACTACTCATGAAAATTCTATAAGTAGCTATCATTATTATGGAAACAAGCTTAGAGAAGCTGGCTCAGTAGTTTGTCTGAGATTACCCAGCTATTACGTGGTGGCTCTAGGATTCAAACCCAAGTCAGTCTGATTCTAGAGCCCATTACTAGTAACCACTAAGAAGAATTACTCTTTCTTAGCACAGCAAACCATCCTCATGGCCATTATGAGATACCAAGGAATGGGCATATGTGTGTGTGTGTGTTTCTCTGTGTTGCTGTTATTTATAAGAATGGATACAACATTACCACACGAAGCACACATTTATTTTCTGTTTTCAGGGTAAGAAGATAAGCAAATGTGTTTCTCAATAGAAAATAAGTTTCAAGCATAAATCAGAGAATACAGAAGTAATTTTCAGCTTCCATATCCATTTCATGCCAGTTTCTCTGGCCCTGGTGACCTTGCTCCTTTCCATTGCTCTACTCTCTCTCCAACAGAATCCTCAGTTCCAACCCAGAAAGGTAGAGGTCTATCAGCAAATCTGGAGGGTTGTCCTTCCCCCGTCCCTGAACTCCCAGGTCTGAAGGGGAGCAGCATGTCCTGTGAGGTGGTCCCAATTGGGTTTATAAAAAAAAACCATCCCTGAGATCTGAGAAACCACCAAAATCTATCCCTCTTTCCTCCCCTGCTTCATCAAAAGGAAACTATTCTAGTAAAAACACTTTGAAATGAAGATTTCCTGATGTAGAAATGGTGTTAAATTACAATGGTATGATATGGGATCCAAGAAACTCTAAACTGTGTCAGAAAATGTGGATTAATCTGTTTAACAAACATTCATTGTTTTCCCACCAAACGCCAGGCCCTGGGCCAGATGCTAGAGGTTGCAGTGTTTTGAGAGTTTGCCATTTCCTACAGTTCTCAAATGTTAGCATGGATACAAATCACTTGGGAAACTTATTAATAATGCACATTCCTGAGCCCCACCCCCAGAGTTTCTGATTCATATGGGGCGGGTAGGGCTAGGTTTAGGAATCTGCATTTTAACCAGTCTCCAGGTGATTCAGAGGCAGGTGGTCTTCCCTTGTTTCTTGAGAAATCCTGACTTAGCACATTTTAAGTTCTGATCAGATGTTTGACTTAAGTCACTTAAACTCAGAACTGCAGGAGATTGGAAGAAATACATGATTTCTAATTCTTTCAAGAAGCCTTAGAAAGACTTCCTGGAAAAGTTTTCTGTGTAATAACAGCACACTGATATGATACCATTTCTTTTCAAACAGGAGAAAGACATTTATCATCATATGACCTACAAGGAGAGGTTGAAAGAATATTACTGAAACAATTCAAGAAGTGTGTGTGTGTGTGTGTAAAGATTCATCAACTGTACGCTTAAGCTTTGTGTACTTTACCATATAGATGTTTACTGTATGAATATTAGATCTCAATTTAAAGAAATTGGTTTACAGAAGTATGAGGTAGAGATGGTAAAGGTAGAGACGGGTTTAAAGATGTCACTCTAGAGAGAAGTAGGGGGAAGGAGTTGGATACTGGCAAGAAAGAAAACAGGAAGGGGGGAAAATTTAAACCTCTTGATGAAGGCACCAAGTAAATCCTTAGCAGCTGGTGTGGCAAAGAGAGGGCTGGAAATAGGAGTCTGCAGATGCGGGTGTAAACAGGCTGAAGAATTCAGGTACCATGAGCCAGAGACTTTGGGCACAAAAGGAAGGAAGGAAAAAAGGGAAGAGAAGAACTAAGGGAGGGAGGGAAGGAGAGAGCCGGGAGAGGGAGGGAATGAAGGAAAGAAGGAGAAAAACACCAACAAACAGGAAAGAGGGCCTTGGCCCTGTGGGCAGCTTTCAGTCTTGTGGCTCTGACTAGCTACGTGGTCTTCACTTGACTGCTCCAAGCCTGATGTGGCCCTTTAAAATGGGGCTGCACCTCTGTACGTAAGGAGTCAGTATATGTGGTATATGTGAAAGGCAATTTGTAAACTATAAAGGGCTGCTAAATGCTATTTATTATGAAGACACCGTGCTCTGGGGTAGGCCAACTGCTAGTATGAATGTGAGCATGCGTCCCAGTTCCACTCCCCATGTTACTTTCCACATCGTCCCCACACCTGTCCACCAAAGTCATAGGAGTTTGGTGAGAGGTTTTCTTTCTTCTCTTCCGCTCTGAGCGGACTTGGATGTCGCTTTGTGCAGGCCTCTGCGTGAGATGCCTTTCAGCGCCCCACCTCCAGCTGTTCTCCTTGACCTCCAGGAGTCCCTTCCACCTTCTTGCAGGCAGGGCCAGCTGCTGTCACAGAAGCCACCTGCCTCCTCCCTGGCCTGTGAGTCACTAGTTGGAGGCTAGAGGCCTCCCCAGAGGCCTCCAGGGACCCAGGCAGCTTGCTGGAGGCCCTTGGGGGAGGAGGGGAAACAAGACAGACACTAAAATTATATGAATTGTCTATAAACGTTTTTTAATTAAAATTGTGATTCATGTTCTATGCAGAAGAGTCTCGTTAAGAACAATTGCACTCCCTGAGTGGCAGAAGAAGAGCTCAGCAGCTCTTCCCAAAGCCAGGGAAGGGAGGTGAGAGCAGAGAAATGGGGTAAGTGGCTCTTTTCCCTTTTAGGGATAAGCAAGCAGAAAGAGAAAGGAGGGAAAGCGGCTAAGGGATCTGCTTGGTGACTCCCCAGGCTGAGGCTCTTAGGGGAGGGGTCTCAGCTTGTTGGGGACCCTGAAGCTAGGATTTTGTGTTTTCTTTTGTTCCATAAAATTATGCCACCTTCTCACTCCCTTCTCTGGCCCCAAGCCACCAGCCTGGAAACCGCAGCAGAGCCACCCACGCCTTGGCCTTGGGGCCACCCGGGCAGGCGGAGGAATCAGAGGGAGAGAGAGAGAATGACTATGAGAGAGAAGCAGAGAGACAGAGACTGACTGGGGAGAAGTGAGGGAAGAGAGGAGAGACTAGGGGACAGAGACCCAGAGCACCAGGGGAGAGGGATCCTTAGAGGGGTAGAAAACAGAAAGCAGCCTCCCAGAGAAAGAAAGTAAGCAGGGGAGAAGGACAGGGAGGGGAGGAGCCCAGAGGTAGCAAGCTAAGGGGTGTGTAGTGATTTTGAGAAACAAAAGTGGACTGTCTGGGGGGTTGTGGTTGCTCCCAGCAAAACATCCAGCTCTGGAGGTAGGCCCTAAACCGCTCAGAGATCCAACCCACGCTCAGCTCAGGAACTCAGCCTCCCACACCGTGCCCCCACCTCATTTCCAGTGCCGCAAACTTGTGGTTCAGGCACAGTACACTCGTGAGGGGCCCGGCCTGTGTGGGTGCCCCAAGGGAACTCCCTCCCCCCCATCACCCAGGTATATGGGTGCCAAGAAGAGGTCGCTGGGGCTGCTGTGCCTGCGACCCCGGGGCCGCCGGCTTTAGGAGAGTGTCTAGGAGCACCCCCTCAGCCTTCCTAGCTTCCCGGAGTTCTGTCTGCAACATCTACATCCGTCACCACCGCATACAGACTGGGGTGGGATGGGAGGAGGGGTCTGTGCGGGAATTAATATCGATTCCATTCTCCTGCTCCCTCAAGTTTCCTTTTGACAGCACAGAGACTTACTCTAAATGAGAAGAAAGGAAAATCTTGCCTGTTTCGGGCCCTGTGATTGCACAAATCCAAAATACTGCCGGCCAGCACGGAGCCGTGGCCGGAAAACTCTAGTAACTAGGAGTGTTAGGAGGTAGGAACTTTAGGGTGTCCCGAGACAAGTTCCTAAACAAACCCAGAAACAGGAAGTGGGAGATCCAGGGGGGAGGGCCTGAAGGTCCAACACCACTGGGATAGAGAACCAGAGAGGGAGACAGACTCAAAGAAGTGAAACGAACATTGTAGCCAGGCGGCTGCGTCTCTGGGGACCAAGGTCCGCCCCCAAACCTCCTTCCAGGAGCTCACGGTACCAACGGCTGGGCCCCCGCGCTTGCTCCCCGGGCCGCCACCCCCCGCCCCAGGATTCCCCGCGCTGAGACTCATCATTTGCTGGGTCTTTCTTCCTTTTCTTCTTCTTCTTCCTTTTTGTTTTTGTTTTTGTATTTATCCTTCAAACACAAGGCAAAAAATGCACCTCGTTTATCATCTTAGATATATATATATATTTCACTCTCACCACATAAATACAAAACATCCAAATATCCAAAACATTCAGAACAGAGTTAGTAGCCAGAATTCAGCGACACCTACCCGCGTTTGAATCGTTCATTATTTTCTTCACTATTTCCTAAAAGGAAAAAAAAAGGGGGGGGGGAAGCTTCCGACGTAAATAATTTACAATAAAATTACTATTTTAAAAATGCTCTGCGCTCGCTTCGGATGAAGGAATACATTCTAGACACCGCGGCACCTCGCCGTCTAGGTCTGTGGTTTTGGTTAAAATGCAGGTGGCCGTGGCTGCGGGGATAGTGGTTGTTGCTCCGATAAGGGATGAGGCTGTGATGGTGTCGCCGTCTGGGTTTCTGACTTGGGACCGTGGAAACCCTGGGGGTTTTGAGGGGAGGGGTGTGGGGAGGGGTGTCTTTCCTATCCACGCAGGGAGCTGATCGTAATACAGAGACCGCGGCGCAGGAGGCCAGGCAGCCCTGCTGTCCGGGGCTTGGTCCCTGCCGCCCGGTCCTCGAAGAAATCCAGGCGTTTCCAGCGTGCCGGGAAGGGTTTGGTGAATCCGGGTGTGGGGAAGAGGAGGCAAAGGGCACTGATTCGTTTCCAGACCCAGCAATTGTGCCCAGAAGCCACGGGTCAGGGAGACGGTGGGGAGAAGCGTCGGCAGCCGTCCTGCTCTCGCTCCCGGAGGAGCGTGAAGCTGTCGCCACCGCCCCGAACAGCCTCGGAGAAAAGATTCTGAATTTTCTTTCTTTAGCGGCGTTGGCTTTTTTTTTTTTCCTTCTGCTTTTTCCTTTTAAATTCCTGTTTAAAGTCATAACACCCAGAACTGGAGTTTTTCATCGCCCTGTGGAGCAATCTCTATCCTGAATTCTCTTAAACCTTCCAAACTCGGTTGTTCGGAATATTTAAACACTGGTTTCACTTCATCTGGTTTTATGTGGTAGTTATGACTCTTGCT
The DNA here is from genome assembly GCF_011800145.1 of Mirounga leonina. NCBI lineage: Eukaryota > Metazoa > Chordata > Mammalia > Carnivora > Phocidae > Mirounga > Mirounga leonina. The sequence continues at coordinate 40,521,643 of NW_023270265.1, forward strand.
TTATTGCTGATTAGATCAAATGTATTACCACCGATGCCTACCGTGATGTTTGGTTTATCTCCTGGGGTCGGGGGTGGTGGTGATTGTTGTTTCTCTAAAGGGGGGAAAAATCGGCAGGATTTGTCCAGCCAGAAAGCTGCGTGTGCACCGGGTCTCCCAAGCGGTCCGCAAAGTGGGGCCCAGGGGCTCCCCGAAGCCCTGGTTTCTCTGGCGAGAGGAAGGAGCGTCTTCCTTTTTGGTCTAACGAAACCTACCAGCCTTTTCAGGCCCTGGGGTCTGCGTGCAGCTTTGCCCTTTCAATATTCGTAAGAATGATCAAATGCAGCGGCGGCCCGATCTAGAGCAGGTGTCCTGGGCTTTTTTGACTTAGAACCAGTCTTTTGCCCTCCAGGGCCAGGCATTGGTTGGGGCATCAGTTGTCTAATTCGGATATTTCCCCCAATTCTTTGGATTCTCCTGGATTCAGAAGGAAGTTGGGGGGCGGGGGGAGCACGGAGGAAAGGTAGAAAAAAGTAGCCCAAAATATGATTGGTAGCAGAGACTAGTGGGGAAGGAGAGCTGTCAAGAGGCCTCTTGGGGGCCGGAAGCCCAGCACAGGAGCCTCGGGCGCCGAATACGCGAGTCCATAAATATCACCACAATAGATACTATAAATATAAATACAAGCAAACACTTAAAATCAGTCCAGCGCTTTTTTCTCGGCCCCTTCTTTATTGTTGGTCCGGGAGTAAGGCTCGAAGGCCGAGGAGCTCAGGTATCGGGCGGAGAGTTCTTGCAAATTCCCGGCCAGCGAACCGGCCATTGTCAACGGGGCGGAGGATAGGCGGCTGGCGACCGAGCCGAGCAGCGATGGTACTGGTAGGCTGAAGAGGCCGTGGCCGGCAGCCGGCGCGCCCGCATGCAGTCCCCCTGGCCCAGCGGGCCCGGGGCCCGGAGCGCCGCCCACGGCCGGCGGGTGCGGGGACGCGGCGCCGGTGGGACCCGGGGCGGCGGCCGCGGCGGCGGCGGCCGAGCCCGCAGCGGCTCCGGCGCCCAGGGCCGGCAGGCTGGGCCCGCGTAACGCGGAGCCGAGCGCGCCGGTGGCGCAAGGCGGCAGCAGCGCGGGCAGGCCGGGCGGCGACAGCAGGCGGCCCTGCTCCAGCAGCCGCAGCACGCTGCACGTGGCCGCCGTCTCCGACACCACCGAGCGCAGCTCCGAGTCCTTGCCCTGGTCCTTCTTCTGCTTCGTGCGCCGGTTCTGGAACCAGACTTTCACCTGGGCGCAGGGGCGCGGGGAGGGCGGGAAAGAGGGGCAGGGAGAGACGGGCCGTCAAGGGGGAGCGAGGACGCGAGGGCTCGGTTCGGGGCCCTCTCCAACCCCAGCCTTAGCCCCAGTCCCAGCCCCATCCTGCACCGGGAGAGGTGCGAGCCCGGGAGCTGCCTGGGCCACCTTGAGTTGGACACAGCTCCAGGAGGCTGCGCTTCCGGGTCATGGAAGCAGGCCCAGGCTGTGGGAGATTATAACTAGAGCAATAAAGATGTCCATGACCCTAACTCCAAGGAAGACCAGAAGGGATTTCACCGGGCTGCCTCACTACCTGCAGCCAGACGTGGATCACCCTGGCTTGTGAGCTCACATTTCCGGAAGAGGGGGAAGACCCCAAGGCTGCTGTGTAGGAAGTGGGAGTGGGTGGGGAGGAGTGTTGCTCTACCTTTCTGGACCCAGGCCCATTGCCCGACAAACAAGCTCGAATTTAGCCTCTGCGGCATTAGTCCTGTCCAAGGCTTCAAAAAGCTATTTCTTGCTTTTTAGGCTCAGACTTGACCATCAACTAGCAGCAAGCAGGAAAGGTGGCTGTAGAAGGAATAATTTGTGCAGGATGGTCTGTGGGCCAAGCTTTCTCCACCTCCTCTCTCTGCCAGCTGGATTGGAGGCTTTGAGTGATACTCTTAATTTATCACTCCCCTGCTCTCCATCATGAACTTTGGAATCATGGGAGGAAATCAAGAGGCTGGGGTGAACTAAATGCTCTCTACCAACCTCCCTCTCATTTTCTCATCTTCTTTTGCCCCTCTTCAAGCCTAGCTGGTGGCCCAGAATGGAGTTTAGCAGCTATATGGAAAGGTCTAGATTTTGTAAAAGAGGAGTGGTAGTAGAGAGAATAGGAAAAAGCTATCATGCCAACTCAAACTCAAAAAGAACATCCAGTATGATCTGTCTTCAGTTCTCAGCTTTCTGCCCAGATCCCAGACCTAACATGCTCCCTACCTGCTTCAGGGCTAGGACAGGGAAGGAGACTGGCCCTTAGAAAGAAGTCTGCCTTACCTAGGCCAAGCTGGTGTCATGCCCTCACTAGGCCCAAAAGGCCCTCCCTCCATAAGGCAAAGCTCCCAGGCCCTGAAAAGCCTGGGCCCAGAGTCTATGTGGCTAATTCCAGTAACATCATGTGGATTTCATGTAAAGGAAAAGACCTAAAGCACAGTTGGCTGGGCTGGCTCCCAGGGCCCCAGATCTGCCTCTGATCCCATATTTCACATATCACTGGCACTGAAGACAGGGCCTAATAGGTGCCCAGTGGGTGCTCAGGGCCAGGAATGGGTCTGGGTCCAGCTCAGAGCCAGGGGAAGCCTTAAGGGGCAGGGTAGCCTGGCCTGCATGGGGTAATCTCAGGAATGTGCACCTTTCCAATCTAGTTGTTAGCCTCAGCACTAGAGGGTGGCTTGGGCCCCAGCCCCATTCTTGCAAAACAGGCCTGGGTGTTGTATAAGGCTGGGGTCCCCAAAGGGGGTGGTGCCTGGAAATCTGGCCAAAATGGGGTGACCAAGACAGGGGCAAATATTGGTTCCTTGTAGAACAGAGGCAAGGAAGGAATTCTCAAGACTGTGATCCAAAAAGGTATTCCAAAGGACAGAATTTTGGGCCTCCTGGGCTAGGCCAAGGTGGGCAGAGCATGGGCCCTGGAAGATTTTGGGGGCATGGAGGGAAAGGAATGTTTTATGAAAGGGAAGAAATTGTGGGTCTTTCACTCCATCCTCCCAGTCTCCTCCACCTCCCCTGGGAGTCTCTGTCCAGAGCCAGGCTAAGTACTGGGAAGAGCCGGCTGGGGGGGGGAGGGGGGGAGGCAGGCTTGTGCAGAGCTGTGCAGGCCTGGCCACCTGGTACCTGGGTCTCGGAGAGGTTAAGCTGCCGGGCGAGCTCGGTCCTCTCTCGGCCCACCACGTACTGACAGCGCTGGAACTCCATCTCCAGCCGGTAGAGCTGCTCAGCGGTGAAGGACGTGCGCGTCCTCTTGGGCCGGTCCAGGTCCAGGCCCTTGGGCAGGATGATCTCTCTGATGGAACCCTTGGCATCTGAGGAAGGGGAGATGTCAGTCGCCGGAACCCTCCCGTTTCCCTCCACCTCCCTGGCTGGAGCTGGCTGGAGGACAGGGTCGCAAGCTGCCTGCGGTCGGGAGTGGGGGGCGGGGGCGGAGAGCTGCGGCCACAGCCGGAGGGCAAAGACACGGTGTGTTCTGGGGAGCGAAGGGGCTAACTCCACACCGCTGACGGAAAGGGGAACCAGACTTTGCCTTTTTAGAGCCCTTTGGACATAGGAGGAAAAAAAAAAAAAAATCCAAATCGGTGATGTTCCTTCCGGTCTGGGAGCCTCGGTTGCGCGGTCTGGGTCCCCTGTAGCCTGAGGGTCTCCCAACTGACCAGGCCGGGTCGCGTCGGCCCCAGCTCTGGAGACCCTTGACCAGACCCCGCTCCGGCGGTCTCAACGCCCCACCCCAGGGTCTCCTTCCCTCCCGAGCCCGGGCGGCGGAAGGAGGAGGGACGGAGTGGGGGCCGGCGGGTCCTGGCGATCTGCTAGCGGGGGCGGCGCCGGGCCGGGGCCGGGCCTCACGACAGCCAACGCCAGAGGCCCCAGCACAACGCGCAGCAACTACCGGGTCGAGCCGAGCACCAAGGCAACATCCGCGGCCCGGCAACCCAGGCCAGCCGCTTCTCCTGGCGGCGGCGGCCAGCCCCGAGCGCGGCGCCGGGGCCCTCCGCCCAGCGCGCCAACTGGCCTGGCCGTAGCCGGCGATCGGCTGCTGTTCTCCGGCGCCCGCGCTCCCCTTGGGTGCACTCAGCCGGCCAGGGCGCCGGAGCCCGAAGGCAGGCTCCCGGCAGGTCCTCCGGCTCGCACAGCGCGCACTCGTCCTCCATAGTGTCCTGCTTCTTCCCCGAGTCAGAGGCCGCAGCCTGCAGCCTGGGCCCGCCCGCGCAGCCCCGAGGCTCCCCAGCAACCCTGTAGGCGGGGCCCCTCGGGGTTTGGAGAGTCAAGGCTCCTGGAGAGTGCGCGCCCCAGGTGCGAGTGCCCGGCGGCCGGCCAGACCCCGGGGGCGGGGGTGGGGAAAGGCCACTAACTTTCTCCGAAGTCCCAGCCGGCACCTCCTCCCTGCGGGCCTGGGTCTGGGGCGCCGCGCTGCTAGGGCCCCCGAGTCCTCCCCCAAGGAACGCGCCCTGCAGCCCTGCCCCATCCCTACCTCGGACCAGGATCCGGCGGCAATAATCCGGATCGGCGGCCGAATTGGATTTACTTTTGTTACAATCGTCCGCGGCACCCGACGCGGAAAAGGCGCCCTGCGGCTCCTTGAGGAAGGCGGCAGGGAGGTTCCCCTCCGCACCCTTGCTCTCCCGGCTCTCCTTGTGCGCGTTCTTCGAGACCCGGGCAGCCTCTGCGTCCGAGTGGCACCGAACGTCCATTTTGTCTGGTTTCCCGAACATAGGAGAAAAAAAAAAAGAAGAAGAAAAAGAAAAGAAAGAAAGAAAAAAAGAAAAGAAAAAAGAAACAAAAAAAGAAGAAACAAAAAAGAGGCACTGCGGGGACAAAACCCTACAATGGAGCTCCTCTGAGCCCTGCCCAGAGAGAGGCGAAGCGGCAAGAATGAATGTCCCCGCGGGGCGGCTGCGGCGACCGCGGGCGGGTCAGCGGCGACCGGCGAGTGGCGCGCTCTCGGAGAGGCGGCGGGTCTGATCCAGGATCCCGATGGAGCAGCGGCGAGGCCGCCTCGTCAGCGTCCGCGTTCTCTGAGCACGTCCAGTGTCCCCAGCCTGACGATCAGGTAGCAAGCAGAGCAACTCCGAAATGCTGCGGGTCCCGCGCGTTACTGCCACAGCCAGTTGTAGTTGTCCGACACCCGCGGGGACGTACACTCGCTGTTGCAATTGATTACGGGTAATTTCGCAGCCCCCACGTTTCGGTTACCTCATGAATACACTAAATTGTTTGGATAATATATCAGATCGTAATGGATGGTTTCTGTCCTTGTCCCCAATCAAGTAGGGGTTTAGCCAGTGAATAAACGGAAATGATTGGTCTTGCTTTCAGGAAACACACAATCAAAGACCCACACTTCCAGAAAAACTTTTGACAAGATTCATCCTGAATTGTTAGTACCATGAGCAGGCATTATTAACTTTCCCTTTGCCTTTGACCCTCCTGCTCACATACTGGCTGGAGGGGTTTTCTCCACACTCGACAGATAGAGCTGAATGAGGGGGGAGGGCGAGGGAAAAAGAAACCAACAAAAACGCTTACACACCCTGCAGCAGAAGAAAGCAGTTGCCTCTAGGGGGAAAAAAGCGGGGGGTGGAGTAAAAGTTTTCCCAAAAAGTATCTCCCCCGAACTCTAAAAGCCAAGCTTTCGTCCCAAATAACTCCTTCTTAACACACCTCGACGCTGACAGCCATGTTAAACGGCCAACTCTCTTCGTTTAGTTCCAGTTGGATTTTTTCCTGCCTGCACCTCCAGCAGCCCTGAGGCAGCCCATTCAAAGGGCAGCTTTGTACTCAGAGTCCAGCAGGAGAGAGAGGGGGAGAGGGAGAGAGAGCCGAGAAAATCTCAACTGTGAGATCTGCTTCAAAAAAAAAAAGTTTTCCCCTAGCTATTTCATTGTCTCTGCTACAATATCTTTGAGAAAAGCAACAGCCAGTAATCCAATAAGAGCATTGATTAGGCTACAATGATTCAATTCAAGCGCATGGCCTTGTGCAAGGAGCATGCTCCAGCCCTTCTCGTCACCTTGCCGGGGCAGAAGCCCTCTCCACGCCGCTCTCCCCATTCATTCCTTTATGGGAAATGCGGAGCAAAAGGAGTGAAAGATGGCAATTATCTAATTGGACTATTAACAAACAGTGCTCTGAGTGCGGCGGTCTGGCGTGGCTCCTGGGCGGGGGAAGGGCCGTGTTCCCTGCCCTCATTCACAAAGAGTGCAGGGGCCGGGGAGGAAAGGGGGTTTTTTAAAGGGAGTGGGGTGGGGTGGGGGGAGAGGAGAGGTGGGAGGTTTGGCTGAGAATTTTTCCACACAATTCCCAGAATGCGGGCGGAGGCGGGCGGGGAAGAGGAGGGGGCTGGGGGCGGGGGTGCCGGCGAGCGGCGGGGAGAGAGGGAGGGCGAGGGGGTGCGAGTGTGTGTGGTGGGCTCCGAAGGGCTCCCGCCCGCTGCCAGGCGCGCTCCGCCCGCGCCGCGGTCCCGCCGCCCCGCCAGCACCCCCTCGACCCCGTGGAACGTCGGCGAGCGGGAGGGGCCGCCGAGCGGGGTCCTTCGCGCTCTCCCCTCCCCCTGCCGCCCCCGACCCCCTCCGGGCCCATCGGAGAGCCCACGCTCCGTCCGGTTCCGGAGGCCGCCTCTGGCCGTGGAGGCAGACCTTGGGCTTTTACTTTATTTGAGTGTGTGTGTGTGTGTGTGTGTGTGATTGTGTGTGATTGTCCTGAGCTACTCTCCGCAGGGAGGCGGGTTTCCCGGGTCCCCGGCGGACGGGTGGCCTGTTAGTCCTCTCGGGCTGTCGCCAGCTGGGCCTCCGCGTGGACGGTGCCTTTGGTTCCCCGCTCGGCTGGGCCGTTCGGTGGGCCTGGGTGGGAATGGAGCGGGGGAAGTGTCCTTGTGGCCGCCCTGGTCTGAAGATGCAGAGTGGGATGGAGACAAAATCCAGCAAACTGGCCAGTTACTTCCCGCCACGCGCAAACGCCCAGGTTGGCGCCCCGAGGGCTCCACTCCTTGGCGGGTCGAGCGGTAGAAAAGCGCCACCGCCGGGTCCTGGCTCCCATCCCCGCGTAGCCAGTGCAGGTCCCTGGGATTTGGGTCCTCTCGAAGGGGATCCGGGCGGTGGATGAGGCCCTCATTTTCCTGTAGAGCTGGGCCAGAGCCAATTCCCGGGGCGTCCTTAGGCGAGGAAGCCATGGGGTTCCAAATGGCCGGCCCCATGGCCCTGCCCTGCCACCTGGCCGTGCGGGGGACGATGTCCTACCCTCGGACAGCTGGCCCGGCCCAGGGCCTCTCCCCAACAGCTCAGCGTCCTTGCGCAGGAGGATTTGCCCCCTCCCCCTGCCCACCTCAGGAGACCTGCTGGCCCTGGAGAGTCCCAGACCCAAGCCTTGGCCCCAGTGGGGCCATCTGGGGGTGGCTCCGGGTTCCTTGTCGCACCCAGCTCAGCCGCCTCCTCCTGTCCGCCAAGGCTACCGAGGCCCTCGAAACCCACGCCGATACCTGCAGCGCCAGTCAAAGGCCCAGGAAAGAGTCTTTTAAAATAAAATCACCCAACCTACCACCTCTTCTTTTAGATGGAGGAGGGGAACCGGCCAGGGAGCGAACTGCAGCCCTTAGAAAAGACTAGCGCGGTGGGCAGTAGGAGCCCAGAGAGGTCCCGGGCGTATATCCGGCGCTAGAGGATAGGCCAAACTCTGGCCAAATCCCAAATACCGATTTGAAGTTGGGCCTCAGAGACACTTGCCTCTCCCTGCAGGGGAATAGCAGTGGCGTATTTTAAGTGAGAACTATTTATTGAGCACTTTAGGGGTGCATAAACTAATTTTCTTAACCCCTCCATCAGCAAGGTTAGCAATCTCCCAGTTTTATAAATGAAAAAACAAACCCAGAGACTCAGAGAAGTTCCATTACTAGCCCCAGTCACCCAGTGGGCAAGTGCAGAATTTGAACTCAAAGGTATTTATACTCTTCTTTAGCAACCCTACAGGGCTTTGCCCTTTTATTCCTGCTTTGAGTTTTCCAAATCTCTGTGTGATCATGACATGTATCCAGGATGCATGGCAATGAATGACCTTAACGTTAATGCCAGGAATCCTGATTATTAGGCATCAGTTTTCATGGGATTTATCGAAACAACATGAAATACAAATGGAACCATGGACTTCTTGTTTGTGATAATGTAATTTATTTCTAGCCATGAGCATTTCTTAGGAGTCTATCACCCTCCTACCTCAAGCTGCCCTGGAGTGAATAAAATAGTTTCCTGGATCCAAACCTACTGAACGAATGTCTGAGAGCTGTGTTCGGGAGTGTGCCTTTTTCGCTGCCTCCCGGGGGATCTTTCCACAGGTTAAAGTGGGAGAACTGTACCTTTTAAAGTTGAGTAAAGTTGGAGGACTCTGCTAAATTTCATGAGAGCAGGGACCTCTTTCCGCCTCCCCCTCACTGGAAGTGCAAATGTTTATTGGAGAAGGGAAGAAATGGGGATATTATGTGAAGACACCCAGTTTCATTAAGCAGCCTATTTACCAAGAGTCTAGAGGTGTCAGGACCTGGGGCTGGATCCAGGATGGGCGCTAATGCATATAGGCTTCTTCTCTACAACGTCCTCAGCAAACCCTTTAACTGAGAGAACTCATGGCCCTAGCTGCTCAGGGCTTGGGGTTGGCAGCCCAAGCAGGGCTGTTCATCGATGGCTCTCTTTGCCTCTCTCCGTTCTGAGCACTTGAAGTAACCGAATTCAATAAAGAAACATCCAACCCATAACCTGGTTTTGCTTTTTGTTATGCATAGTACTTTCCCTGTGTGTGTGTGTGTGTGTGTGTGTGTGAGAGAGAGAGAGAGAGAGAGAGAGAGAGAGAGGGAGGGAGAGACTGGATTAAAATTCTGTGGGCATCCATCCAGAAAAACCATGACAGGTTTCTGAGAGGACACAGTGGAGGACGGAAGCCCTGGGATGAAAATTTCCGAGAAGCAGTTGCTGCTCCCAGAAGCTAAAGCTGTGTGTCCGCTCACAGAGAGAATGGAGAAAGGAGAGAATTCAATCAATTATTTGGATAATCTGAGACCAGCCCGTACCACAGAACACATGAGGACGCAGGACTGCTCCAGGTAAAAGTGTTTATCCTCATGACAGAATTTGCCTCCCTCCCCAGTGCCCTTCCTAACCCCACATCACTGTCTGCAGGTGCAGACAGACCCAGAATAGAACTGTAGAGCTGGAAGGATTTTTCAGAGATCATCTATTCCATAACCTTCATTTGACTTGACAGATGAGGAAAATGAGCCTGGAAAGACAAAGCAACTTGTTAAGGATTAGACAACTAGTTAGTGGGGGCATCTGCACGACACTCCTGGTCTCCTGACTTAAAGCTACACTCCCACCAGCACCCGGTCTTCCCAGAGCCTGAACAAGATGAATGCTCTCTCTGGGATTGGGTGAAAAGATGCCGTATAGATGAACTAAATCGCAATCAGAGCCTCCAGGGTGCTTTTCACATGCTCGGCCTCCGCCCTGTCACCACATCAGAAAGTGGGATCAGAGCTAGTACACAGCCCTTTCCTTCTCCTGCTTCATTTTTTATTTCAGAAAGATGTAGGAGGGGAAAACATGCTGGCAGAAAATCTGAGCTCTTCTTAGATTATGAGTGGTTTGGGGACAGCATAACTTCATGTCTGAGACATCACTTTAAAAGCCACCGCTTCAGAGGAGATGATGCAACCAGAAATTAAGTTTCTGGGACAGTGAATCAGGACACTTGATAATAATGACTAATTAAAAACAAGAACACCTAGCATTTATACAGATATTGTCATCCCAACCAAAGTTGCATGTGGTGATGAATTCAATGCTATCTAATTGCCACTATCCCCATTTCATAGGAGGAGGTCAAGGCACAGGAGGAGCGAATGAATTAAGGACTGATGTTGAAATCTGGTGCAACCACTCCGGAAAACAGGATGGAAGCTCCTCAAAAAGTTAAAAACAGAACCACTCTATGATCCAGCAATTGCACTACTAGCTATTTACCCAAAGAATAAAAAAATACCAATTCAAAGGGATATATGTACCCCAATGTGTATAGCAGCATTATCAACATTAGCCAAACGATGGAAACAGCCCAGATGTCCATTGGCTGATGAATGGATAAAGAAGATGTGATATATATATATATATATGAATATTACTGATATATGTGATATATATATACAGATATATATATATATGAATATTACTCAGCCATCGAAAAGAATGAAGTCTCGCCATTTGCAACAACATGAACGAAATTAGAGATTATAATGCTAATTGAAATATGTTAGTCAGGGAAAGACAAATACCATATGATTTCACTCATGTGGAATTTAAGAAGCAAATGAGCAAAGGGGGAGAAAAAAAAGAGAGAGGCAAACCAAGAAACAGGCTCTTGACTATAGAGAACAAACTGGTGGTTACCAGAGGGGAGGTGGGCAGGGGAATGGGTGAAACAGGTGATGGGATTAAGGAGTGTACTTGTGATGAGTACCAGGTGTTGTATGGAAGTACTGAATCTCTATATTATACATGTGAAACTAGTATTACACTGTATGCTAACTGGAATTTCAATAAAAACCTAAAAAATGGAAAGAAAAAGAACTGATACTAAATATGCAAACTGGAAAATGTATCCATACATCTAGATATTTCTTCCCCATTTTAACTAAAGATAGAGTATTAACCAATGTGCAGAGAGCTAAATTCTGAATTACTCTGGCCAGGTTTCAAGCAGGCAATCCCACTGGGATTGACAATCTCCACTTCTCAACTTTTCATTTTGTACCAAAAAACTAGTTTCTTCAGTTCCTTTATATATTTTGTACATAGAAGCAACATACAAGTTTTGAGTATGAAGGGAGCTTAGACTGAAGTAACAAAAGGATTCTGGAGTACGCTAGGTCTGATCCATATTTATATGTTCCTATCTCTGTTCTACCACTTACTAGCTGTGTGACGTTAGACTGGTTACTTTGCTTCTCTGTGACCCAGTAGCCTATTTGCAAAATAAGGTAAGCCCTAATATCTATAGGGTTATTATGTAACAGAAGTAAAGTGCTGGGGCACCTGGGCGGCTCGGGTTATGATCCCAGCATCTTGGGATCAAGCCCCACATCTAAACAGTAATAAGCAAATACTACTTAATTAAGGACTTACTGACTGCTATTATCTCATTTAATTTTCATAACAACCCTATGTGTACCCATTGTGTTGGATTACAAATGGCCATAAATTGTTTGCCATTTCTCCCTTCAAGAGGTGGAGTCTATTTCCACTTTGCTGAATTTGGCTGGCTTTGTGACATGCTTTGATCAATAGAATGATGTGGAAGTGACACTGGGCCAGTTCTGGGGCTAGGTCTTGAAGAGCCCTGGCACCTTCTGTTCTTGCTTTCTTGGAACCCAGCTGTCATGTTATCTGGAAATGAGTCTAGTCTGCTAGAGGAAAAGAGTCCTTCTAGAAAATTGAGGTGCCCCAGATGATAGCACCAACTTCCAGTCAGATGAGTGAAGCCATCTTAGATGTTCCAGCCCAGCTGAACTTCCAGCTGAATGCAACCTAACAATATCATGTGAGGCAGGTATCAGCCATCCATTGTGAACCTTGTTCAAATGGCAGAATCTTGAAAAAATATGTTTGTTGTTTTTCCTTTCTTTCCTTCTTTCTTCCTCGCTCCCTCCCTGTCTCTCTCTCTCTCTCTCTCTCTTTCTTTCTGTCTTTCTTGAGTAGGCTCCGCACCCAATGTGGGACTCGAACTCACAGTCCTGAGATCAAGAGTCTCATGCTCTACCAACAAAGCCACGCACACACCCCTAAGCTACTAAGCTTTGGGTGCATTTGTTATGAAGCAGTAAGTAACTGAAACACTCATATTACAGATAAGAAACCGAGAGCTGGAAAAGCTAAGCAACTTGTCCATGGTCTCACAGCTAGGGAATGGCACAGACTGGATTCCAACCCAGGACCATCCCATATCCAATTCCATGACCTTGACCAAGGAACTATATAGTGTCTCCTAGGAAATGAACAAATTCTAAAGAATAACTCATCTGTTCATTTTTGTTCTTTCTCCATTTAGACATCACACAGGGTGGGGGAGGGAGGCTACATAAATAAAAGACATAGCATGTCACCTTTTTTTTTAAGGTTTTATTTATTTATTTATTTATTTATTTATTTATTTATTTATTTATTTTTGAGAGAGAGGGTGGGTGAGGGGCAGAAGGAGAGACTCTCAAACAGATTCCTCACTGAGCTTGGAGCCAGTCATGGAGCCAGTCGTGGAGCTCAATCTCACGACCCTGAGATCATGACCTGAGCTGAAATCAAGAGTCGGATCATTAACCGGCATCCCTACATAGCATATCACTCTTATGACCATAGAAAATAGAAGTGTTAGAATAGGAAATGGAACAAAGGTAGTCTTTGCCAAGATCCTCATCACTTTTGGAAAATCAAATGGGACCGCCTCACTGGGATGTGGGGACAGAGCCCTGAATTTCATTCTCTTTTTAAAAAACAAAGATGCATAACACCCAGTACTCCATGCAGTACGTGCCCTCCTTAATACCCATCATCGTGGATCACCACATCAAAAACTAATGATGTATTGGATGGTGACTAACATAACATAATAAAATTAAAAATAAAATAAAAAACAAAACAAAGATGCAAATGAACATGTTCTGTTCTCACCTTTAGGGGCTCAGAGCCACGTTAACACTTAGGGTGGTGAATAGCGAATGAGCACAGGTAGTTGTTTGGCTCTGAAATTCTCTAGGTGAAGCATTCTTTTTTTTTTTTTTTAAGATTTTATTTATTTATTTGACAGAGGGAGAGAGACAGCGAGAGAGGGAACAGAAGCAGGGAGAGTGGGAGAGGGAGAAGCAGGCTTCCCGCTGAGCAGGGAGCCCGATGCGGGGCAGGACCCTGAGATCATGACCTGAGCGGAAGGCAGTCGCTTAACCAACTGAGCCACCCAGGCGCCCCTAGGTGAAGCATTCTGAGAGAAGGAAAAGAAAGGTTGATTTTATTACATTTTCTGGGTCACAGAGAACTTTGAGGTTTTCCAGGAAAGCTGGCTTATAAATCTGTATCTTTCTAACAGGAGTACATTTGGGTTTCAAAGCATCTTTAAACCCATCATTTTCTAAAGTTCCTTATTGCCTGAAAAGCTGCTGGAGCCATTTATTCAACAAGCAGGTGACACCTACTCTGTGCGGGTCTTTAAGAACTCCTTGTATCAAAACCAGAAAGTGTTTTTGTTTCAATGTGCAGGAACATTTGCCCAGAAGAGAGCCACAACTGAAAAGGGATGAAGACAAGACCATTGAGCAGTTAAGATGATGTATCACCGGGTCTGTAAATTACAACTGGATTCTTTGCTCTTAGGAGACCTTCTCCATGCCTCATTCAAAGGCTATTTACTCTTATTTTATATCTAATTCTAACAAGCCTAACTCTTCTATTTCCTAGCTTGCAAAAGATTAGAGGCATCAAATGGGAAAGTAAAGTACTGCTTGAGGCAGGAATCTTGGAGAGAGAGAGCAAACAAACCAAGTAAGTTAAACAATTTCACAATCTGGGGTGACTTTGCTCGGACACAATTACCTACAACCTCAAGTGCTCTTGAGGGCATGTAAACCACAGAATGCAATGTGAAATGGATAATCAAGGAAATGACCCTCAAAGATTAAATTGCATTTTTGTTTAAGAAGGCAGAGAAGCACATAAAACCTTTGAGAAACATTTTAACACAAAATAAACTTAGAAAAATCACATGTGTTACACTTTATTCGTTTATAGTAAGAAAGAAGTCACTGTAATTTTGAAAGGCAAAAACTATACCTATATGGAATTAGTGTAAGTAACAAGGACCTCCCTTTATTCACTATTTAAAGGTGGGTGAGGGGCGCCTGGGTAGCTCAGTCGGTTACTGCCTTGGGCTCAGGTCATGATCCCAGACTCCTGGGACCCAGCCCCATGTCCGGGCTCTCTGCTCAGCAGGGAGCCTGCTTCTCCCTCTCCCTCTGCCTGCTGCTCCCCCTGCTTGTGCATTCTCTCTGTCAAATAAATAAAATCTAAAAAAAAAAAAAAAAAAAAAAGAATTCATTAAAAAAAATAAAGGTGCCTGAGGTGAGCTATTTAACCCAGAAATAGAGAAAGGAGCACGGGCTTATTCTTATCCACAGATGTTTTGTGTTAGATCTCTTGCAAAGCAGGCAGAGGGGTCAAAGAATGCAGAAAGATGAAATGACTCAACCAAGGTCACTCAGCAAAAACCATTAGCCCAGGCAAATAAAGGGGACCAGGCGGAAGGGAATGCCTTATACCTGGTGGGTGCTCATTAGTATTTTGCAAAAGAAGGAAAGGAAATAGGAAGCCTCTCTGTTATTTGTGAGAAACATTCGTTCTCAGAGTTTGCCAAGACTCTCGCTACAACAGAAGCAGAGGAAGGGTGGTCACAGGGCCACCGATGGCTATAACTGGCGTTAGAGCCCAAAGGGGGGCAGAAACATGCTCCGTGAAGTGAGGCAGTAGTCAGAACTAACACGCACCCAACGCAATAGAAGGGATGACACTGGCGCGGGAGAGAGATCAGAAGGTGTGTTGAGGAACTCCTAATACTACTGCTGAGGATTTCCACAGCACTTTCCCTCTTCAAAAGTGCTTTACAAACATTAACTAATTAAACCAGCATGACTTCTGGAAGGGAAAATTGAGCCTCTGCAGTCTGTTGGAATTATCTGAAAAAGCTAATAAAAGTAAGATACAATGTTCATGAAGAGGAGTACACAGGACTGCAAACAGCTTTTGTGAGGGATTAAATATCGAAGTTTGGTGGTGGCATTTGATATCCTCAGAAGCTGTTTTGGCAGCGTGATGCCCCTAACCATGACAGCACCAACAGAGGACCAAGGTGCAGACACCACAAAGGGTCTTTCTGCAAACAGCCTGGGTGCCTGTGGCTGGTTGTGGCCCCATCCCCTTAAGGTTCTTTCTGTGCGGGGCTTGTCCAAACCCTGGATGGATGGAAGGAGGAGGAGCCTGCCTCCTGGGCTGACCAAGCTCTGTCCACCATCCCTACAGAAGGGGCCGCATAAAGAGGTGCAGGGAGCAGACACCCTCCCAGGACCCCGCACCTACCAGAGGCTCAAATATCTGGTGCTGCTGCCCAGGATACAAACACTTCAAAATGTTCAGTTTCGAGACTCTACAGCACCTTTTCCTACTGCATTCTTCTTCTTCTTCTTCTTTTTTAACATTTTATTTTTAAGTAATCTCTACCCCCAACATGGGGTTCAAACTCACAACCCTGAGATCAAGAGTCCCTTGCTCTACCGACTGAGCCAGCCGGCTGCCCCTCCTATTGCATTCGTAACCTGGGGAAATTGTTTTACCTGTTTCTACATTTTGCTGTGTTTTTCTAGAAGAAAAAGGATGCAATCAGATGAAAGTGCACGTAAGAGCATTTTGGCTTGCCATATAAAAATTCTGCACTCCACTGGTCCTGATCCTCAGCCGTATACAGCAGACCACAGTGTCGGCTGTCGACTCAACCTGCCCTTCATTATTTAATGGCTTAAAATCCCAGTGGCTCAGAGGAATGCCATTTCTCAGGAGAATGTATTTGGGGTTGAAGCAAAGAGCATCATTTTATAGCTAGAAATGGAAGCTCTAGAAAAAGAAGAAGAAAATGGGACCAGGAGTTGGGAGACTGTACTATTTGTTCCAACTGGGTCACTAAGAGGCTGAGTGACCCCAGGCAAGAGCCTACTCCATCTGGCCTTCACTTTCTTTTTTTGCTGAAGGAAGAGCAGGATGGGATCAGTGATCCAACGGGCACTGGTGATCCCAACTCTAACATTCTCAAATTCTGGGACCACATGTGGTCAGCCTAGCACAAGTGGGTCCCTAGGTAGAGACACCTTGCTTTATGGCAGACTCATCAGGCTGTCCAAATTATATGATTGTTGCTGGGTACTTAGACAAGGTCCCAAAGAAAACGCTAGTAAGTCACAGAGAACAGTTGTGCTGAGCATCTACCAGTATGCCAATGTGGATGACTTTAAAGCAGAGGCTGAAAACCTGAGCCAAATCTAGTCTGTGGTTTCATGTTCTGTTTGGTCCACATTGTATTCTTTTTTTTAATTTGAGTTAATTTTCGATGTCTTAAAAATAAAGGGATTTTACCTAAACTCTTGAACTCCAAGTCTCCCTTGAAAAATTAGAGGACCTGGGTTGCACTGGACTCATTTTTTCACACCAGTAATGAGCTGGAGATAAGTGTCTGCCCTACTGGAAGGGGCCCATGCTCCCCACTTCCCCACCAGGTTGCCCCTTTCACTCGCATCACCGGCTTGGTCCTGGAGACTTCTGGATCTAAAATGATGCTGTAGGGAACAGGTGCTCCAGATATGTCTGCTAAATTGGGCTGCACCAGAAGCTGGGGGTGCAGGCTGCCATTTCTCTGAAGAGCTAGCAAAATTGGAGAGCCCCAGGGTGAGTCTCAGGTCCTCACTGCTTGCTCTTCCTGAAAAACATCTCACAAATCTGCCCATCAGGGTCATCAGTGGAGTAGTTAGAACCCTGAGTCACATCCAGGACACCCCAAGTGGGGAGAAGGGCCCTGAAAACCAACTGAGCCCTATCCCTTCTTCCTCCTCAATTTGGAGATCCAGGCACCATGAAGCCAGAGAATGTAAGAGAACAGAATAGTCAGGCGGCAAAAACAGTGAGAACAACTATACCCACCCAACACATTGTGGTTGGGCAAGAGCTTCGCATCAATCTTCCCCATGACCTGTGCTATTTTAGGGGTGAGTTTCAGGGAACCAAGAGTGACTAGGAAGCAGAAACAGAGTCAGGAGACCAGCCCGCCTTCTCTGCTCCAAGGCCTGCATTCTCTGTCCCGCACCCAGAGATCCTGTGGCAGAGACTGGAGACGTGTTTACACTGCCAGACAGGGAGCAGCAAGAGATCACGGGGATGTGTCCATGGGTCAAAGGCCAGTTCACGAGCCCTAGGAGAAGACCAAAGAAGAAAGATATAGGCAATGAATGACCTGAACACTCAGACCCCAGGCTTGCTTCAGTTGTGTGGGAAAGGAGAATTGAAAACAATAAACTCAAACAAAAAATGATTCTGGCTGTCTGCCCAGAACTGACTTGACAGTAAATGGAACATTCTGGTTGAAATTTTCTTTACAGAACAAATCTTTGTAGGCCAGAAAGGGAGGGAGGGACACAATAGCAGACTTGGGATGATATAGCACAGGGCCTAAAAAATGGAGAGAGGCACCCTGCACCCCAGGACGGTCCCTCTGGCCGGTGCTTGAGGAAAGAGAGATGCAGAGCATGCTGATAATTGGAGAAAGAGCACGGTGCCCTGGGGTGGGGGTGAGGATGAGAAGTGACAGCTGTTGGTAAAGGGAATGGAATCAGCAGCCCTGAAAAACATGCTCAGAATGTCTGCTCACTTCTCCCTCTCTTTAAAATACTGATGTTTTGTGCAAATAAAAATGGGCTTTCAGGGCACCTGGGTGGCTCAGTCAGTTAAGTGCCTGACTCTTGATTTCAGCTTAGGTCATGATCTCCAGGTCGTGGGATTGAAACCTGCGTTGGATTCCGAGCTCATCAGGGAGTCTCTTGGAGATGCTCTCTCTCCCTCTGCCCCTTCCACGCTCTCTCTCTCAAAACAAAACAAAATGCCAAAAAAAAAATCCAAAAACCTGGGCTCCTGCCTGTCCAGATTCTGCCCAAGCTAGACTACCCTGTTTGTCTCCCTGAACACATCACACAGTCCCTCCTCCCAGCCTGTCTCCCCCGAGTATCTCCTCATCCTCCCCTGTTGCTTTGCACCTGCATTTGTCTAGGGCTTCCCAATCCATCTCTTTCCTCAGGTGACATTTTCTTTTCCTATCCTACTTGGGGGTTCTAAAATTCGGCATTATTGCTGTTACTCATGAAATTGACTGAACCTGCTATTATTAATACAAATCGCTGACCCTAATAGAGTATCCTAAGGGCCTTACATAGATTAATTGCTTTTATCTTCACCAGAACTCTATGAAATAGGGACTATTACTGGTCCCATTTTATAGATGAGAAAACTAAGGCACATCAACTTGTCCAAGGCTGGCCAGTTAATTGGTGATGGTGTGTGTATTAGTTTGCTAGTTCAGCCATAACAAAATAGCACAGATTGGGAGACTTAAACAGCAGAAATCCAATTTAGTCCATTACAGTGTGATATAATTTTTTTTCTCATTCATTAATTTACTGAGCACCTATTAACTGCCAGACGTTTTGTTAAGTGGCTGGAGACACAGCAGTGACAAAGGCAAACAAAGGCATTGCTTGTTGGATCATAAGCTCCCATCATCTAGGGGGAGAAGGTGGCAACAGACAAGGAACATGGAAACTCAATCCCACTTCAGACCGTGGGAAGTACTCAGGCAAAAGGGATAGGGTGTGTTATTGGGACTATTTTGGCCAAGCACATACAGAACCAGGGGAAGAGTTTCCCAGGCAGAGGAAAGATAAATGTGAAGGTCCTGGGGCAGAAATATGTAGTGTGTTAGAGGAGCAGAAGAAGGCTGGCCTGGTTGAGTCAGGGAGAGCGTAGGAGAGGGGTTTGGAAAGGAGGACAGGGCCAATCCATAGAAAGCTTCATATGTTGTGGAAAGGAAGTTTGTATTTATTCTAAGAGCAATGGGAAGCCATATGAAGGTTTGTGCTCTGATTTATGCTTTCAAAAGACCACTTTAGTGGTGTAAAGAATGACTCATAGGAGTGTAAGGAGTGTAAGCAGGGACCCCACCAAAGAGGTTCTTCATTTGTTCACTGGTAAATACTTGCCGAGCATCTAGCTGCCAGGTAATGTGCTGGTAGCACCCCAGGGAGCTAAGAGCCTCCTGTGTTGTAGGAGGAGACTCCCAGACATGGTGGCCCCTGCCCGGGGCGCTTTCAACCTTCCATGAAAGTGTCAAATGAGTCAAGACATCCCTGAGGGCTGAGCTTTGTGGCCAGGGCTGCAAGTGAGGAAGGGCTGAGTGAGGAGAGCTGTGCGGAGCACGGCTTCCCTGCAGGTGTAGGACCCAGCCCGGCGTTGAAGGATGGGCGTCCAGAGAAGGGGGTGCCTTCCATCCACCGGGACAGGAGGAAAGGCACACACGTGGAATGGGCACCGTGGCAGCAATAGCCTTGGCTTATTTTGTATGAAGGTCCCTTCAACACCTAGTCAGCAGAGCACATGCCCTGTCCCTGCGGGCCCGGCCTGGACAGGTATGTGAAGCTGACTCAGCCCGGGCTCCTACCATGGAGGGATTTCCAGCTAGCAAGGAGGGTAGGGCAGGCCCATGAGGATCTGTCACACTCCAGAAAGTGAGATGTTCCACTAGAGACTCGGACACGACCCTGAGGGACACGAGAGGAGTGTATATGCCTGTTACACAGAACAATCCTTGCAGAAGCACGAATATACACCTCCCTCTCCACACACGCAGATACAGAGCACACTTCCTGCTCTCCGAGTACATTCGCGTTTATCCACATAAGAGCCTTGTGAATTATACATTACAGGTGCAGTGTTCACTTCTGTTTTCCATGTGAATAAATGTAGTGCTCTCCCAGTTAGGAACCAACCAGGAAACCGGGAACCCCAGCCATGCAGCCCTACATTGCCCCAACCCACCATGGGCGGTGGAGAGCTGCTGGGGAACAGGGACATGGGCAACGGGAAATGGGGGGACTCAGGACACAGAAGGTCCAGCTTGCAGGATCTGCTGTTGGATTGAGTATGGGGGTGAGGGAGGCAGAGGACTCAAGAATGATGCTAAGATTTACAGAGGATAAAGAAAATACAGATGGAGGGTGGTGGGGGGAGACAATTCAGAGATAGCACTAGTGGGACTGCTAAGAGGCTGTTTGATTCTAGGAGCATTTCCTTCTTTGGTCTCAGTTTTCTCATCTGTTAAATGAAACTTTTTTAAGAAAAATATTTATTTGTGAGAGAGAGCGCGCGCTCGTGTTCGCGTGCATGCGAGGCTGGGGGGGGGGGCAAGGGAGGGGGGGAGGGAGGGAGAAAGAGAGAGAGAGAGAGAGAGAATCTCAAGCAGACTCCTCTCTGAGCTGAGCCTAGAAGCCGGAGGCAGGGCTTGATCTCAGGACCCTGAAATCATGACCTGGGCCAAATTCAAGAGTCCTACGCTTAACCAACTGAGCCCCTCATTTATGAAATGAAATTTTTAAGACCAATAACTAAAGTCATTTGTGTGTGTGTGTGTGTCTACGCACATACCAAAATTTACAAAAATGAGATCATGATCGTCCCTCATCATAAGACAGAGCATGCCAACCTAATCCAAGGCCCTTTGTATACCCATTCCTACTGAACCCCCCTCCTCCCCCACCTCAGATGAAACCAGACATCATGCCTTTGAATATGGCTTTTGTCATCTCTAGTCACCTTTTAAGGGTTAGTGATAATTCTGTTCTTTCCCTGCAGCTTATGATTCCACAATGCCTCTCACTTTGTTTTTTGTATAGTTGATTTGCAGTTGACAGGATGCTTCCATATAGACCACATCATTGGTTTTCCACTGAAGTCCGAGGAGAGCCACTGGCCGAGGAGGGTTCGCTCCAGCTTTTCGGATGAGCAAAGCAAGGTTCAGAGTGTGATAGGCCATAGCACTTCCCATCTTGACCACATTTTCATCCCATTTCATGCCTTGCTTTCTACTGCTGGTCTTCTTTTCATGCACATTTGTACCCATAACTAGACTAAGTTCCAAAAGCAGGGATCTCTCCCCTGAACTTGTGACCAATGTAGTAAAGTGACAGGGCTCAGGCTACAGTCAAAGAAACTGATGAAGGGAAAACAGCCCACCTGATGGGGAGGCTTCTAAAGCCACAGGTAACACAGGATAAGGGACGTAGGAATTGGATCTAAGGAGAGGAACGGCACACATGGTGCCCAACGGAGCCATTGAGAAGGAGTGTAATTGATCAGAACCCACGACAGAGCAGGCTAGGCGCAATTTTGCTCTTGCAAGCCAAACACCCTGATGTTTGAAAAGCAAAATAAATGAAGTTTCACTTGTCCATGACAACAAGCCTCTTGTGATCTAGGAGTAAAACAAGTGACTGCAATCTCCAGAGTGGACATTCTTCCTAGTGATAGGGGCAAGACTGGCAAGAAATATAGGGTTGGGTCTTAGATGGGCAGGGCTGGTCCTTGGTTATGATCACTAATGCCGAATACTGAATGCTTTACATGCATCTTGTCATTTAAGCTTCCCTAACAAATAATAGGCACTATTACTATTATTTCCTCTATTTTTAGAGCTAAGGCAGCAGAAGCTCAGAGTGGTTAGTAAGTTGCTCAGAGTCACCAAGAGAGCAAATGGGGGAGTCCGTATTCAAACACAGGTCTGCCTGCCTCCGGAGCCCTAACTCTTAACATGCTTTTCCATCTCATCTCCTACAATGGCTCTCTCGTTCTCCAAGAAGACCTGGCTGTGAACTGTTTCTCTACTAGCCTCGTGAAGGTGGGTTTGCCCAGATCCAGCCACCGGGACTGCCAGCGATAGGGACTATTTATTACCAACTCAAAGATAAACAAATCAGCATATGACCTCATTAGCAAGAGGCTTAATCTCCTCAGGTAGCCTGTCTTGGTCAATTACATTTTTTATTATAAGCAGCTGTTACATCCGTGCTTTCCAGGTTACTCATAGCTAAACCTGAGCAGTAAAGTGATAGCAACTGCTGGAGGGATACTGACAATTAGTTTGCCCACATCCAAGGGCAAAGCACAGTCCTAAGTGTCCTACTGACTCTTTAGCTCCAGGACAAACAAGTTTTTCTGCCACCAGACCTGCGTTAAGCTACATAACATTTTCCAAGTGAAAACACTTAGGGATAGCAGCCTGTGTAACTATATATAAAGACAGATGCTTATGGCAGATCAGGTTTTTTCTATTCTGTGGGCTTGTTCTGCTTTTATAGAAGATCACAAGTATGACAAAATAGCTCTAAAGAGTTGATGTTCATCAATATTTGTCATGAATGTTAGAAATCTTGATATGTCATAATATTATGTATATAATATTATATATACGCATATAAAATTTACTTATGTATTTCAAAAGGAGTAAACAGAAAGGAAACACCATGGCCCAATGGAAAATAACGGAGATCCTGCGGTTTCTAACCTTTTAGGTTTTGGTAATCAACAATACATTATTACAAACCTGTTAGGGTTTGCTATTCAATAATACAAAACAAAACAAAAAAATAAGACAACTATAAATAAATCCTGTCTAGTTGATTTAAGTTATAGAACTCATGCAGCTTGAGCAAACCCTCTTCCCCAACCATGGTGTGATTCTTCTTGATTGAGAATCGAGTTTCTGGGCTATTTCTCAGAGAATGAAATTACAAAACACAAGATAGTAGGTTTAAAAAAAAAAAATGTCGCCAGGTATCCCTGCTGGATATCAAGTGACTGGGTCAGAAACTCAGTCGGAAACTCTACTTAAGGAAGAACAGAACAAATCCCTCTCGCCTGGGAGGCCAAACAGAGCATTGTTTTAGTTCCGTGGGACATAACGACAATGGAATAGAACATTGTCCCGGGTAATAGTCTCCTGCTGGTGGAGAAATGCGGAGGCAAAACCGAGGTGCTCAGCAAAAACAAACAGGGGGCTGAACTGCTACCTTCTTTTTAAAGCAAAAACCGTTGATCCTGGATCAGAGCCCCTCCCAGCGGCTTCCATCCTGTAATAAAAGTCTTGCATTTGGAGGTGCTCTGGGCTGGGATGTTGCTGGGTAGGGGGCGGGGTACAGAGGCTAGCTGAGCTACTGTGGCTGAACCTCTGGCTTCAGGGAGAGGCTTTGGGGACCATTTTGAATTTCACCAGCTTTTGGACAAAACAGGCTTTCCATAAAAACACTGCATCATGCCTCAGGACCGGCTGAGATATCCCTACCCCCACATCCCACCCTCACCTCTATTCATTTTATGACTGCTGATCACACTGACACACTTTGTATGGGTAAAGTTCCACATCTGTTGAAGAGAAAAACCTTTATTTTGTAAGTATTAATCGGGGATGCCTGAAGAATGACACCAGTAATCCATTCATGTGATACAGAAATCAGTACCTTCCAATTTTTTTTTTCTTTTTTCCTGGTAAAATAATACTAAATGTAGAGACTCTCTAATGTGTATCTCAAAACCTAACTCAAATCAGATAAAAATTTAAATCAGATAAAAAGTTAAATAGAAATTATTTAAAATGTGAAACTTTGGAAAATAAACATCTTTTCATATTTGAGACAAAAATAAATGAAAATTCAGGACCAAAGTCATCCTTCAACCAACTGGAGCTTTTGTGGAACACACAGCTCAAACTCTACCACACAGATGGAAACTAGTCCGAATACAAGCTGGCACTATTCTTTCATTCCACAAACTTCTACAATCTCCATTAAAGTGGCATGGCATTCAAAAGTTGAGGTCCAATTCATCTTTGCTGTTAATGAGACATTTTACAAGCGTATTTTCTTCTTGGGAAAATTTTTTGAATTGGGTAAAACAAATGGGAAGTGGATATTAAAACAAAAAACAAAAACCAAAAAACAAAACCAACAACCCCCTCCCTCCTGCCTGAACTGGTGATTGATTTGCTTAGAATTCTCTGGGCAAGCATTTCATTTCCTGATAACTGCCATTTCCCCTCCCATTCCAAATTCTCTCTCCTTGGGGCTGACACAGGACCCGGAAATACCAATTTGTGATGGTGGAGTTCCCTTCATGTATTCCAACAAGAGAATTATTTCATATCAGCTGTCAGGGTGTCCCTCTGACTTTTCCTTTTCTACATAAAGAAGAATGCCTGATAGATCACTAGTAATAAGAGCTAGGTGTTCAGGGTTACACACACAACTTTTTGATGCTTTGTTTGGCCACTCTATGTGCTTTATAGTCTTGCCAGCAGAAAAGGATCCTGACCTGCAAACCCCATGGAGGGTGGCAATTTACATTATTATTACAGTAATTAATCTGCTATTTCTAATTTAAAGACATTCATTTGGGGCGGGGGGGGGGGGGAGCAGGGGAAACCACAACAGCGATGAGATGCTTTTGCCTTCAGTTACCTGTATATGATTTTCTCATTTTTCTCCCTCACCCTTCTGGGTTGACCAGAGCTCCTTGGTGAAAAGATATTCCAGTGGGTGATAAAAGGCAGCAGTTAATTTTGAAGGTGCTTCGGAAATTTGATCAGTAATGTAAATCACCATCATAGAAACCTCAAGTGATCAAGAGAATAAATGGGGAGAATAATAAGCAAGAAGAACTAGTTTGAAGTACAAGTGTAAAGGTAAGGGGGGAAGGTAAAAATCATGTAGGGACAGAAAAACTTTAATTTGATGATCTAGTTACTAACGAACAAAATTAAAACATAAGGATTTGGATAGGCAGACTCAGTTCAAGTTGCCCCTAACAGTATGGGGAGAAACCAAAGCAAACAGTTCTCCGGTAAGTCCCCAGGTACTCAGAGCTGGCCAAACAAAACGAGCTATGGAAAAGGGATGATAATTAGTAATAAACATGAAGGCACATATACGCTTTGGACAATTCCGATCTCAGCGCCTCCTCTGCCTCAATATCTGAGTGCGTCGTGCAAAATGAAGAACGTGTTTTTTGAATTCTGTCTTCATCTTTCATGAATCTGGCTAGGAGTTTTTGCTTTTGCATCTCCCTCAATGTGTCAGCATACCTAGAATATTTGCTGGGCATTACACTGATCCCACGTCCCAGATCCTGTGCACCCTGATGGGTGTGGGACGTCTCAACCTGCATCACTTCAGGACTTGCCACAGAGCAGAGTTCTCCAGGAACACAAAATTTCCCCCATGAAAATCTGCTTCAATAAGAGCAAGGTCCAGGCACCCAGGGAAAGGCTCAGCTTAAAGAATCTGGCCAGGAAATTGGTGGTTTCGAAGGCTGTGTTTCAACTCCTGTTTTTAAAAGAGTTCTAGAATCATTACGTTTAATGTGAAATTTCTCTAAGAAAAAGTTCATGGGAATTATTTTGAAGTTTCAGAAAAGTCTATTTGGCTAGGGTAGAACGTTTTCAACTTCAGAGACTATTTTTTTTTAAAAAAGGAAACAAATTTCAATCACTTTAATATACACTTTAAAGGCAATTTATGATTAAGTGTAGCCCTCCTCCGATGACTAAGGCTACAAGGAACTTCCCAGGCTGAAACATTCATCCTTGCATTCAAGAAAAGTCCTCTCAACAATTTAGAAAAATATTAAAAATATGGAAGCAATTGTAAAATCACTTTCACCTGTGCAATATCCTTTTTCATGATGAGCTCCAAATTACATAGCTAGGGTTACAGATTTTCACAAACACAGATTCATTTGTGATAGTTCTGTGGCTGTAATTCCAGGCTGCGATTTATTGCACTCTACTGAAAGGGATGAGGTTGTCTTTGCCTTGTCTGTCTCCTGTTACTTAAACCATCCAAGAAAATGTCAAGAAAGCAAGTAAGAGGAAGGGGAAACAGGAGGTAGAGTATTCAAAGGACTGAAATCCACCACATGAGAAAAATTAAGTTGATAATAGTCGGGGTTACCTCCCTGCTCCACGTCCTCCATCTGAGCAATGGGCTAACGCCCCTGGGCTGGGGATGTCTGGGGACGAAGAAAGTCCTCAGCCGCTGCAGAGATGCTAAGAGAACAGCCAGCTGTCTCCTGACTTAGTGTCTGAAAGCTTTCTGGCCTCTCTGAGGAAGCCGATCCAAATGCACCCGGTGTCAATTTGCCTTCTAGAAGCGACAGGATACGTACCCGGATCTGGGCAGTGCTTACATTTGGGGTTTATTGGGTTTATTCTCTACGGTAAAACTGCAGAAGAGTAGAGGGCGGGGGACGAGGTGGGGAGAAAAGGAGTCCGCGAAGGAGAGGAGAGTCAGGGAGCTAAGCAGGGGGTGGCAACCCTAGGAGGGAAAGGAAAGGCCGGAGGCGGAGGGCGCAGCCAGACGGGGGCTGGGAGAGGTAGGGCGGGACGCGAGCTGCGTCCCGGGCGAGAGGGCCCGGACTGGGCTCTATTGGAGGGCGCCACCGAGCCCGGGGCCGCCCTCCGCAGCCGAGCTGGGTCCCTTCGCCCGACCGCTGGCCTCTGTCCCCACCCCACCCCACCCCCAGCCCGTGCGGCCGCCTGGGGAAGGTGCGAGCCGCGGGGACGCTGTGCTCTGCGTCCGCCGGCTTCGCGGGCCGGCGAGACTGAGCGGCGGCAGGGGCAGCCCCGGGGCCGGATGGGGTGGGCGCGTTTTACTGGAGGTGGCATTTGCAGGAGGGGAGGAGACAGGGCCGTCAGAGCTTCCCTGAGCACCGGGGGCCGGGCTCGGCCGGGCCGGGCCGGGCTCGGGGACCGGAGTGAGGGTATGAGACGGGTTCCGAGTTGTGCCTCTTGCCGGTGGCGGCCGAGCTCAAAAGGCAATTGCGCGGGGCCGCGGCCCCCCTCCGTCGCGGCAGTCCTTCCTCGGCGCGGGGGGAGTGCCCCCTGTCCCGGGTCGCGGCGATCTCCGTGTCCAGACGCGGACCCGCACGTGGGGCCCGGGAGCCGAGCGCGGAGGCAGGCGATCCCCGCGCCTCCACTTCCCGCGCGCCGACGGCTCCGCGTGCAGAGGCCCCTCCCGGGGCTGGGGTCCCCGCCCGCCCGGAGACCTCACCTCCGCGTCCCGCCCCGCCTCGGGCAGCGAGGATGGGGGCCTGCCACGGGCTCCGCAGCGGCCGCGTCCCCAGCGAGCCCAGAAGCGCCTTCTCGCCCTTTCCTCCCGGGCCGGGGCCCTAAACCCCAGAACCCCGCGCGGGAGGGGGCAGGGAGGACAAAACAGTCAAAGCTTTCCCGCCCACGGCTCCCGAGCAGCAACTCGGTGGCGCTCCAGGCCCGGGGGTGTCGCCTTCCCCAGTGCCTTGCGGGGGTGGGCGCCAGGCTGGGCCTCTTGACAGTTTCACGCCTACTTATAATTTCCCGTTGGCTTTGCACGGGGGTAGCTGCGCCCTCCCCTTGGAGAGAGAGGCCGCGCCTGCACCCGGAGGTAACTCTCAGGTGACCCGGCGAGCGGGGCGGTCCGCGACGGGGATCGGGAGTTAGAGGTTACTGTTCCATCAGAGAAAATCGGCGGCATTTAAAGTACACTTCTAGTAGGACTGGGCCTAAATTTAATTTAAAAACAAATTTAAAAGATCTCAAATTGCCCAGTGTGCCTTTTTGCTTCAATTTAAAAATTAGTAACTATTTTTCAGTGCTACAGAGGGTTTAAAAGATGATGGCTGGGTCATCCTAGGTTGGTGTGTAGTTCGCCTTCATTTCCCTCCTCTCTCGCGAAGTTGTGTTAGCAGTGTCCACCTAAAAGATCTTCAGTAGAACCCTTGCAAAAAATAAAAAATCGGATTTTTCTGTTTGGATGGTTCTATGTCAAAAAAGATTGCAGCAGCGGCCGGCTTTGCTAATGATTAAAGGGAGGACATTTCCTACCATAAGGTAGAGTCAGTGCAGTGCCTACAAACCATCGATTTCCATTCCTGTGTCCTCAGCTTGTTGTTCACCTTCTCCTAAGATTATGACAATAATCATCATCATCATAATAACCAGGACACAAACAGCTCTTGAGAAGTCGTTGCTAACTACCTCTTCTTGGAGGTGAGAAATACACACACACACACCACCCTGTGAACCTATGTTTTATTTTTGCCAGAGGAGCGCAGAATTGCCAGAGTTTTAAAAAAATGATCTATTTACAGACTTGCTAATGCCTCCCCAGAAATCCTGTTTATCGGCCCCATAGTTGTGACAGGGTTAGAAAACCAGTTTAAATGTGTTAATCGGCCACAAAAAGGGTCCCAGATTGACGCCTTTCACTTACCTTTGAAAGGCTATAAAAGCGACGCCGTACATTGGGATGAAATTAGCGACAAAATCATTACCTTGACTTCCCACAATAAAGACAGCCTTAAAGAGGGGCTATTGATGGTTTCAAAGTACATAACGGTGGTTTATAAGTTCTTCCTCTGGGCTCATAGAAAGCAATTTTAAGGTGTGAATTCTTCAAAGAACAAACAGCCACCAGTATTCAAACGCCGACATGCAGCTGCATTATTTTTTGCAAAGCGGCTATTAGGAAAAAAAAAAGAAAGAAAAGAAAAACTAAAACAAAAATTCTAGTAAAAGCAGGCCGTGCCCAAAGAGAATCATGTCCTGTTTAAATTTCACCAAGCTCCCTTGTGCTCCCACTTGGCCTCAGAACCCGAAGGGCGCGACCTCTCCCTCTGGGATGGGAAAGGCAGTGGGGTTCATAGACCCGCTGGGGGGCGGGGGGGGGCGAAGCCCGGAGCGTGTCACCGGTCGGCCCACTGTGGCTGCGGATTTTAAAGCCCGACACAACCGCGTCTACGTTAGAAGGAAAGGCGTTTCCCTAACACATCACTGATTGCAGGGGGTGGGCCTGGGGCTGGGTGCAGGCGCAAAAGGTCAACCCTCCCACCCCCGCCTCTCTGGGATCGCTCCCATCTTGGCCGGTGATGGGCCTCCGCCTTGCAGCCGAGCTTGCCCGGGACGGATATCCACGGAAATCCGAAAGTCTATCGAATGCAGAGGGCCCACGTCGCCCGCTCTCTTTCGCTTTCAAAGGCGCGTCTGCATTTTCGCGGGCAGAGGAAGTCCCCTCAAACCCCGTTTTCCAGGTAACCGCACCCTGGCGCACACCGCCTGCAAGACCCGACGGTGCACCCCGCCGCCCCAGCTGGCGCTCCTGGAGGGCCAAGTGGGTGGTCAAAAACCAACCAGCTGGCTGCGGTCTTCCCCGAGCCGAGACGTTCGCGCGCGGAGGGCGAGGAGCGTGCCCCCTTTAGCGTGTCAGCGGGCGGGAGGGCTGCTGGGGTCAGGAGCGCTCTGGGAGCAACTTTGCGGCGTTGGGAGACGCGAGGGGTGTCAGTGAGCACGGCGGCCCGGGATGCAAGCTGCCGCTCGGCCGCATTCGCTGCGCAGCACTGCCCCCTGGTATCGGCCGTCGAAACTGCCCCGCTCGCCGGTGGCGGGGCTTTCTCCTGCGCTGCTGGGACAGCCCTTTTCTCCCCTCTAGGCCACAAGCCCCGCGAGAGCTGTTCCCGGAGGCCTCAAGAGAGCCCTCCTGCCCTGCTCAAAGCCTTCCACCCCCCCCCCCCCAAGCACTCACCCCCCCAAAGAGACCCAGGGAGCCGGCTGCCTGAGCCAGGCCTCCAGCGTGGCCCACGGCCCTTGTTGACTCTGGCATCCAAGTCCAGGCGGATGTCTACTGGAGGGGGCTAGAGATGTGGGGGGCCCAAGGAGGCCCGGGCAAGGAGGAGCGGGGAAGGCTTGTCCACACAGAGACTCATCTGAGGTTGGGAATGTTCATTCTTTAATGAACACCAGCTCCCAGGGCATCTTGGGTTCGCACCTGGGCTTTCCAGAGAAAAAAGGAAGGGATGGCAGGGCCTGGTGCCTCCTCACACCCTGATTGGGAGAAGTGAGCAAAGCACCTGCTGACTCATACCGAGGTGCCAGGGCCTAATCCCCGAGGTCCACCTGGGAGGGGCCCAGAGCCCCTGGCCCAGCCCACTCCTTCCCTTCCCACCAGTCTCGTCTTCACTTCCTGAAGGTGCCAGGAGGAAGACTGCCACCTTTTCCAACCCGCTCCGGGCACCAGATGCCAGGGTGGACAGAGGGGCCCAAGCCTCAGGACTGGTCATCCTGTCCCATCCCAACTGGGTGGTTGGTCCCAGGCTTTGGGACTGAGCTGAAGGGGAGGTAGATGTTTAGACCACTAGACTTAAAGAAGGAGCTCAGGCTCTGGAATTAGATGGAGCTGGGATTCCAACTTGGGCACGTACTTGGCTGTGTGACCTTGCGCGAGTGACTTGGCCTCTCTGTGCATCTGTTTCCTCGTTTGTTTTTCAGGGATGTTGTGAGGATTAATTGAGGTCATGTCCTTGTGGTGTCAGCATATGCTCAGTTACTGCTTATTTTTGCAGGTGACCCACAGCAGGACAGTTTTCCAGCAAGCCTCCGGGAGGGTGGGCTCCAGCAGCACTGCACCAGGGCATCTCCGGATCTCCAGTTTCAGGGGGAATGCATACAGAGCAGAGCTGGACCTGGAGGCTTCCACTTCCCAGCCTCTTAGAGCAGGGCCCACACTGTACACGTGGGAGGACTTGGCATACTTCTGGCAGCTCTAGGAAGCTAACCATCCTCCCTTATGATTCTGTCTGGCTCTGGCAGCAATGAGAACCCGGGCCTAACAGCTGTCACGTATCCAGCCAGACGACATAAGTTATTTGTTTTTAAATCTCCATTTTACAGAGCAGGAAGCCGAGGCTCAGAGAGATTAAGTAACTTGCCCAAGATCACCCAGCTGATCAAGGGTAGAGTAGGGATCTGAAGTGAGGCTTCCTTCCGAGGTCAAGCTCCGAACCGCTATGTTGTGTGACATTAGAAAGGGGAGCCTCTGCTCTTGGGTTTCCACTCTCTCAGCTGCCCTGTTCCCTGCCTTGGCACCAGCAGAGGCGGAGAATTGCTCCCGGGAATCGCGGGCCGCGGCGCGCATTTCCACTCGCCCAGTTAGTGCCAGGGGCGTCCCGAGACTCTCTGGTGCAGCCCCCTTCGGTCTCTGGTCCCGTCGGAGGCCTCCGATCATATGAGCCGCTCACGCACCAAGGGCCCGGAGCCGGGACAAAGGTGCCCGGGGAAAAAAATCTTTTCTCTCCCCTCCCTGGAGGCTCAGCGCCGCGGTCGAGTGGGAACCATTTAAGATCGCAGTTGAGGCCACACGTGCTGAGTCCCGGGGAGGCGGGAAGGGACGTGGAGCCGGGACACTTCGGCCCCCTCCAGGTGGTGCCCACGCCGCGCAGGGGCCCCTCGCTCCCCTACCCTCAACGGAAGCTCACATGGACCCGAGTCACTGTACGGGCTCGCGGTGCAGGGCCCATCGCTAGGAGGCTGTCAGCTACCTAGACGCCAGGGAGCGCACCTGGTCTCCCTAGAGCTGTCCCGGGGTTCCCCAGTCAAAAAATATTTAACCAGCACCTAATGGGTGCGAGTTTCTGCATCCAGCCCTCTCCCCCCCGCCTCTGTCAACTTCCAGGCCACCCCAGGGCCGCCACACTGTGCCCTCACCCCGGCCCTCCCCTGGGGCCCAGCTGAGGGTTCCCCTAGTGGTGGGGGGAGTGAGCATTCGGGGAAGATCCGCACTCTCCACGCCCTCACCCTTCACCCTGCCCCCGTCGCCCCGGCCCGCGGGCCTCGCTGGGCTGGGCGCCCCCTGGCGGCAGGAAGCAGAGCGGCAGGAAGGTCGCCCGCCGCCGGCGCACCCCGGGGCGTCCTCCCACCGGGGTGGCCAGCCTTGTCCCCAGAGACAGGCCGAGAGTCGCTCAAGGCTTTCCTGGGCTGGGTGGGGCGCGCGGCTGCTCCAAGCCCGCCACGTTTTCCAGCAGCGGGCCTGGTCGTCCCCGATTAGAGGCCACCAATGTCAGATAATCCCACCCAAGTTCAAAGGTGAAGGAGAATTACATACAACTGGATTTTTAAAAAAGAACCCCTCCCGCCCCCATCGCAGCCACACGGTGTCCCTGCCCCTTGCCCACATCGTAAGAACAGGAAGGGTAAATATGCCTCAACTTTCTCGGCTGTCACACGCCTGTTCCCTGATGCCATGTGCCCAGGTCTCTGTGTGAAGCAGTTTGTCTCCCTCAAAACCCCCCGCCAGGGAGAGCGGTGGGAGAGGACGGAATGGGGAGGCAGAGGTTGCTCAGGGCGCTTCAAAAACCCAGCGGCCACCGGCGCTGGGCTCGGCCATTCTGCCAACCACCCTTGCTGGGGTTCTCCTTACCGCGCCCCCCTCCCCACTGGTTTTTATAGAAGGAGACTGAGGGCCCAGGAGAGGTAAATCAACTCGCCCCTCACTGCACAGTTAGTAAGTCAGGGAGTTGGAAGCAGAATTGAGCAGATTCTGGGGCACCTGGGTGGCTCAGTTGGTTAAGAGTCTTCCTTCAGCTCAGGTCAGGATCTGGGGTCCTGGGATGAGCCGCCCTCCCCCTTCCGAGGGGGTCACTGCCCAGCTGGGAGCCTGCTTCTCCTTCTCCCTCTGTCCTCCCGTCCCCCCCCCCCCATGCTCTCTGTCAAAAAATAAATAAAATCTTAAAAAAAAAAGAAGTTGAATTGAGCAGATTCTTACCTGGCTTGCTGTTCTGACCCCAATTTAGGAAAAGGCTTCTGTCCATGTGTCTGTGGAATGTACTGGGTGCTTTTTTCTTCCACCAGCTAGTTGGGTGGTGGGCTTGATTATATCTTTGGTGATTCAGATTCTTTTATATATATATATTTGAGAGAGAGAGTGTGTGTGAGGGGAGGGGCAGAAGGAGAGGGAGAGAGTCTCAAGCAGACTCCCCGCTGAGCTGGGGGGGGGAGACTAGGGGTTTGATCTTAAGACCCCAATACCATGACCTGAGTGAAAACCAAGAGTTGGTCTCTTAACCCACTGGGCCACCCAGGGTCCCCTTCCTGGTGATTCAGATTCTTGAACCAGCTCTATACCACCTGATTCTGGAAGAAAATATAATTGTGAAATTCTGTGGGATGTGGAGATGAGGAGTGGGCACTGGAGCATACCCCCCAACTTACTTGTTTTGTAAAACGTTGTATGGAAAATGTCAAAAGTGCACAAAAGAAGAGATGGTTTTATAATGTTCCCCCATGTACCTATCCCCAATCTGCAAGTAATCAACTCTCGGCCAATCTGTTTCCTTCCCCCTCCCAGCCAATTCTACCCTGCCCCTCTCCCACATTCAGAGAGATTATTTGGAAGCAAAGCCTAGACCCCACAGTATTTAGTCTGCAAACCTTTCCAGCACGTGTTGCCCGAAGACCACATATCCCAAACCGCAATACCATCAATAGGACAGCAGTACCAAGGTACTT
Organism: Mirounga leonina; assembly: GCF_011800145.1. NCBI lineage: Eukaryota > Metazoa > Chordata > Mammalia > Carnivora > Phocidae > Mirounga > Mirounga leonina. Next base: position 40,554,683 of record NW_023270265.1, read on the forward strand.
CCAGAACATGCACCTTCCTAAACATGGAACATCCAGTCAGCGGAGACTTCATTCCCAGAGAGAGCTTCCACACGTTAATGGTGGTTTCAGCTCGAGGGCCAGAGCGACCTGGATTTGAATCTTAATTTTGTCACTTAAGAGCTGAATGGGTCAGGCTTAGTTTCTCTCTGAGCATCAGTTTTCTCTCCTAGTGCAATGGTGTTACCTCAAATGCTGTTGTAAAGATAAAACGAAATGCATGTAAAGAGTTTAGCATGGACCAGGGAATGGTAGCTTGGTTATTTCTCCCAAAGCAGGAGGTCAGTGATGCTTTAGCTAATGAAGATTTGACAATTGGGCTTGAGTTGGAGCATCAGAAGTTTTCCTCCAGCAAACAGCTGGAGGATGACACTGTAACCAGTGATGTTATTTTGAGGTCAGCTTTTAGTCCTGGAAGAGCTGAACTCACAATGAGTGTTAGGCGTGGCGGGAGTCAGCATCAGAGAGTAAGTACTTAGGCGAAGGTGCTGGGACTTAGGATACCAAGGCCCTCCAAGGACCCTTCCAGGCCCAACAGTTTTCTTGAACATGTCTTGGTTCAAGTTCTATGGTCTATCCCCTCCTTAGTCTCAAACCCAGCATGGGGCCAGGCCCTGGGGTCAGTGCAGCCTGCTGAATAAAGAGTTGATTCGATGATCCCACTCTGTGACCTTAAACAGGCTATTCCCTCTCCTGGGACATTTATACTTTCCTCTTTGCTTCATTAACTCCACCCTGTCTGAATAGGTCAAATTCCCCCTGTCATACGCTCTCAGAGGACCACGCGGCTTCTCATTACAGGACTTAACCACTGTTAAAACTGCGTTTATTCACTTGAGCATCAGATTGCATTTCTCTGCTCTAAGCTCGATGAGGGCGGGGATCATGGCTGTTTTCTTATCACTGTATCCTCATCACTTAATGCAGGGGGTACTTGTTGAGTGGCTATGAAATAGGTTTTTTTGTAGATAGGTTCAAAAACTAGTTTAACCCTACCCTTGCCCTAATCAGCAGTCATAGTAGGTACTTCACAGTATACTATTTCAGTGTATTGTAAAGGAAATTTAGCCTCTCAAATCACTGCCAAGTAAGCTATTCTAGAGGTGACAGAAGAGGAAGCCTCTTAGACCAAGTTAAGATGTGCGGATCTTGCAGATGACTGAATACACATAGCAAGAAGGAAGAGGAAAGACATGGGGAAGCACAAATATGATAAGGTGTAAGCAGGTGGGAGGACCACTCCTGAATCCTGGCTTATGTAATATGCAGTGTTCACCTGTCTCTCTCCCTCTTTCCATATTAACCTTCCCCCTTAATGATGTGGTTACAAGGACCAGAATTGAGAGTGAGTAACAGGACCCAATAGACAGAAGGTGCCCGAGGCCATGACCTACACTTTCACTACAGGAGGGCTGCATTGGCAAGTCTGCCTGCCCCAGCAGGAGCTCAACCATTAGCCTGCTGAACAGCTCTGGTTTTAGCTGTGCTTCTTAGGCAGAACACAACTGGGACCACAATGGATGTCACCAGTGGGTGTCAGATTTAGGGGATAACATAGCTGCTAGCTCTGAGGTGGCATGATCATACCTTATAACTTGGTCCCTTTGTCTATTTCTTTCCATACTTAGCACTCTGGTTTGTTCTATTATATGTTCCATTCATTCTAACCATCTTTAACATACCATGCAGGTTACTGATATACTCACTATCCCTGTGAATTCTGTGTCCCACAAGCTACTGGTTACTCATCCTCTGTCCTGAACACATCCTATGCATCTTGCTTATATTTCACAACCTAGTGATTTGCTTACCATCTGCATCTCACACTTTTCATGAGTTTAATCCATCTTGTTTGTTTTTCTTGTCTTCTGTAGCATGACTGAATATTCTCAGATAATGCTGCACACACACTTTACACAACACATTTCTTAAATGCTCACCATGTGCTATGCATCATGCTAGGCAGCCTTCCATCTAGTGGAAAGACAGTCAAATAATCCTCACACTCCTGTGACATATGATAAATGCCAGAAAGTGGGGGCAAGAGAAACTACTGTCCCGAGAATATGGGGTGGGCAGTCAGGGACAGCTTCCCAGAGGAAGCAGCATTTGAGCAGAGATCTGAAAGAAGAGTTCCATAGTCTTGGGTTTCAGAAATTCCTAATGAATAAACATCAAGGTCTCTTGCTTTCACCCCTTCCGTTTTGAGTCATTTAGCCTAATTTCCATCTGACTTTCCCAGGGAACACTAACCTGTTCTAGTCCCCCAAATGTGCAAATGTTATGTTTTACACAACAATAACAACGAAACACACCTATTGGCAAGACACTGCAGAATGGTGTTTAGGCTTATAAATGGTTCTAACTGGGATCAACAGCCTATAATTAGACTTTAACAATCCAAGAGAGGAGTAATATGCACCCTGCAGTACAGATTGGCGTCTTTTTCTTTAGTTCTACAGGTTTGGTGGGTAGATTGGCCCCCAACTTGCCTCCTACAATAACCATCCTACCGAGGTAAACATGTCACAAACAAGAACAATGAGATCACCAATAATATAACACTAATACTATAAACAAAAGAAACACCACCTTTGGCTCTGGTGGAATGAAAAACACAATGTGGACCAACTAACAGAGCTATTTAAAAAACAAATTACTCACGGCCAAGCTTCTTAGCTCTCTAGACGCAATTTTCGCAGAGCCTCCGTATGAGTAGAAGTTTTTCCTGAAAGGGGTCCACCTCTGCTGCTTTTTGGATGGCGCTTGCTTACAGATCCGAGGCCTTGGACAAAGAAGAAAATGCCCCACACAGACCCACCTCCAGGCTTATTCTCACTCATCCCTCTGTATTTTCTCCCAAATCGAGACATTTTTAGGGTCACAGGTCACTATAAAAAGAGAGTGAAAAGCAGATCTCCATCAGTAACATTTCTCTGAAACTTCCAGCTTTCCCCAAATGCCAAAGCCCTCGGATCACAGGCCATGCTTCTTGGATAAGGCCATTTTTTCTTTATTTTCTTTATGGATGTATAACAGAATGTTAGAATTGTAGAGGATTTTTAGAGATCGCCTGGTCCATCTCTTTCATTTTGTAGAGGAGGAAACAGGCTCCCGGTGTAGACTAGAAGCCACCAAAGGTGTTGCTGGGCAGAAAGTACAATATACCTTTATACGAGTAAGTAAAAAAGACAGACTCAGTATCAAACAAGACGCCCGGCTGCTTTCTTCTTCTTCTTTCTATGAATGAATTCAGCTGACCCAGGGATAAATCACCAGAATCTTCAATTAGCTTCCATGTGGCTTGGCAAGAGGAACAGAGACAAGGATTAAGTCCACTGGCTAGAAATGGAGTGAATGTGTTTATGGAAATGGAATGACTAGTGTTTCTTCTGGTGGGAGAGATGTTACATTGGGTAGGACACTTGAGCCAACTCAAACTGGCCCAAGAAATAAAGGCCTTTATTGGACCACATACCAAAAACGTCCAGATGAATACTGATTTCAGAAATCAGTATTATAGCCAGAGACCAGTGATATCATCAGCTAGCCACACGCTGTCTTTCGGGTTCCTCATGGTGACAAGATTGCTGCCAGGCACTCCAGGCCTGCATCCTCCCAGATTTAAGCACTGTGAAAGAGAGTGCCTATCTCTTAATGCTCACAGTGGGAGCCTCAGTGCTTCTGACTGGGCCATGTACTCATGCCTCAAACCATCCCTGTGGCCAAGAGAAAGCAATGCTCCCAATGGTCAAGTGTGAATTACATGTCCATTTCTGATGCAGGTGAAACATGCAGACTGATTTCTCTTAGGAAAACTGAGGTATCAGGAGAAAGCAGACTGGGGGCTGGGTGGCAAAAACAAAGGTGTCCACCACAGATGTGAGGTTGGACACAAGATTTTATTTTATTATTATTTTATTTTGTTTTATTTTACTCCTATTCTATTCTATTCTATTCTATTTGCACAAGATATTATTTAGGGCATCAGCCTTCCAGTGGCAGCCCCAGGCCATGCAAGCTCTGGAATACAGGTGGTTATACAAACCCTCCAGTTTAGGCAAAGCTACTTGATCAACATGAGGTGTCTTGGATCAGCCTTATCTCTTCCGTGGGCTATGTAAGACCATTAGTTTGATTTCAGGACTATTCTGCAGATTTATAATCTGGTTCCCGCTTCACCATAGACTTTGGAAGCTGGCAAGCCTCCGTTTCCTCATCTGTCTAATGGGGATAGTACCACGAAAGTGAAAGCTTTTTGCAAAACAAAGCATACCACTCAGAGGACACAAGGTGGCTGGGGACGCTGGGGATGCTGGGGAGGGCAGGGTCCATGGCCACAAAGCCAACGGCATGGAGGTGCTAGACCATTTCAGATGAAGCATCAGCTGATGTGTGGGTAAAAACCACAGTTGAAGGGTCTTCTCCTCTCTGAACCAAAATCCTGGGTGTGCACCACCTCAAAGAAAGTCTGAGTGTTTGACCAAGCATGAGAAAAAAGGAAGGTCAAATGCATACTTCATTCGTGGAGCTAGAACCCAGACGCCCCAGAGGGCATCACCCATCCATCTCTGGTGTGAGACATCAATGTCACCTGAAGCCTGGGGACAGGAGATAAGAGGCAAGACAGCAGCAGCCCCCTGTTGGTCCTGTCACCTGAGTTGGCCCGCACTCAGAAGGTGCCCCTTGGGGACACCTGTCAGTGTAGGCCAGGGGGGTCTGCTGAAGGGTGAACCCATAGGGGGGTTGCAGTCACCACATCCAGGAGAAGCCTAGGAGGTACCTGTCTTCGGAAGCCTTTCCAGCCTTCTCCAGGAGCAGCTGCCGTTACTGAATACTCACGAACTCCCCTGGTGTCTTCTGAGGCCATGTTGACAAGTCCACTTCCCCACTGGCCCGCTGGCCTCATTCAAGTCCACAACAGCGATTCCTGCCGAACCCTGGAACCTGGAAGTCAGGAGCCATTCCCTCTGCTCCCTCCCCCAACTCCACCCCACATTGCCTCCTGAGTTTTGCATGAAAACCAGAGGCCTACAGGCCCAAGGGAGATCCCTATTTATAGCTCTGTCTCCAAATGCATAAAAAAAGGAAATTTCTGCAGGAGCAAAATATTCCTGAGAAGGAAAGAGCAATGGATCGTGACACCCTCACATGGTAATGAGGGTGAGACCTTGTGAATTTCAACTATTCTTTTTTTTTTTTTTACGATTTTATCCACTTATTTGACAGAGCAAGAGAGCACAAGCTGGGGGAGCACAAGCAGGGGGAACGGGAGAGGGAGAAGCAGGCTCTCTACTGAGCAGGGACCCGGATGCGGGGCTGGATCCCAGGACCCCGGGATCATGAACTAGGCCGAAGGCAGAGGCTTAACCAACTGAGCCACCCAGGCGCCCCAATTTCAACTATTTTAATCAACAAGCCATCTAAGGTGGGATCTGTCATGCTCTAGGATACGGGGGCTGCATCTTTTCCCTGAAAAATCTCAGCACTTGGGCTAGCAGCGGAACACCAACTGGGGCATCCCCCTCCCTCCCAAACTGAGATGAGGTGCACTACAAAGGCACGTGGAATCTAGTAGCCGGAAGTCATTTCCACTTTAATTTTCGTCTGTCACATCTGTGTTGTCCCCTGTGCCCAGGGCAGTGGGGGAAGGAGCCTGACGGGTGGGGCTGGCGCTCCTGTAACTGCTGGAGACAGAGTGGGGGTTTCTTTCTGGCTGGAAGAGCAGTTGGGGGGGTTGCAGGGACAATGCGGGATCCCGGCTCAGGTGGAAGCGTGGAAGGCGGGGCTTCTGTGGGGGATCACTGGACTCCGAAATAGTTATGGGAAGCTCACGGAGGAGGGCAGCTATTCTGTAAACCTGCAGGGCCAGCATCATTCTGTCGTGTGTACTTTTCACAAATTAGAAGTGAAATCGAAGGGTCAAGGGGTTTTTAACTGATTTTGGATTTGCTGGAAGCAGAGAACAGCATTTTCCTTCCCACTTCCTTCATTAAACTCCCAGGAAGCAAAATCCAGACTTGTTCTTTGAGCTCCCTCTGGTGACAACTGTCAAAAATACTCCAGCTCTATGGGATTTGCAGGGGGTTGGTGACACCGAGGCCTCCTGGGGATGCAGTTGGAAGCAGTAGGAGGGAGGACCCTCTACCCTTTCAGGGACAGGGCTAAGGATCAGTAGCCCCTCCATGTGGACTCTGAGGGATTGGAATGCCTGCAGGTGTCCGGCCCTGCTGCCATACTCGTGTGTCCTGGGATGAGTGACCGGGGCAGAGGACTTGGAAATCTGCTCTGTGCCACTTTGGTGCTCATGCCCTAGTCTGGCCTTTCTTAGACCTGTCCCAGCCTCTCCACCAGCCTGGCAGCTTCTCTAGCACCGAAATGGCAACTGGATCATCTTTAAAGGATGCCTCCCTCCCTGTAGCCCCTAGCAGGGGACTTTGCTGACCGGAGTGCTTCCTGGAGGAACTGGGGCCCCGGGGCAGGTCACAAGGTGAACTGCGGTGTCACCTCTGAGGCTGATGCTGGCTGACTGACCGCCTACCCCATGCCGTGTGCCTTCTCATAGGTCTTGACAGATGGTGGCGGGTTTGACAGCTTGTCAGCCCCACGTGGACACTTGTCCCCGGTCACCGCGCTCCGACTGCCAGCTCTGATTGCAGGTGCGCTGGGCTTTTCCGAGAATGCTTGCAGCTGGGGCGATGGGGCGGGAGCAGCGGGCGGGACCCTGAAGGCAGCAGTGGGGTTGGCAGGGAGATCTGAGAAGGGCATGACCTGCACGGAACGCTCAGGAAAGGCTCCAGAGAGCAGGAAGTGGTGGCACCAAGAGCCCCAGGCAGGAAGACACTGGACCTGGGTCCAGGCCTGGCTCTGTGGTCCTGGGCTGGTCACCGAACATCTCCTAACGCAGCATCTGTGTTTGTATAATAACCTTGCGGGACGTATTTTCCAAAGATTCTTTTCCAGGTACAATAGTCTCTTCAATACACATATGTATTTAAAAGGCTGAGGACGTGTCCAGTGACCTGTGGCTATGTGCTACCACTTTCAAGGATGAAAACTCAAGAATCTGTAACTCAGGATTTCTACTAATTTCCTCCTTAGCTGGTGAGGCCATTACCTGGACACTACTGCCCCCTTGTGGCAGCGAATCTCATTTTGTGGGGTGGTGATCAGAAATTCAACAGTTCATAAGGCTTTATAAACTTGGATTTATAAAAGGGTTGGATGATGAATGTCCACAAAGCTTTATTCATGCCTGGAAGGAACGCATACCTGTAACCAGATCAGACGCCTTCGTCATTCACCCCCTCAATGCCTTTCCCTTATCTCAAAACTTTATTTATTTATTTTAATATATATTTTTTATTTTTATTTTTTCTTTTCAAATTCCTCTTTAAATTCTAGTTCGTTAACATACAGTGCAATATTGGTTTTGGGATTAGAATTCAGTGATTCATCGCTTACATATAACACCCAGTGCTCATTACAAGTGCCCTCCTTAATACTCATCACCTAACCCATCCCCCACCTCCCCTCAATCAACCCTCAGTTTCTTCCCTATCTTTAAGAGTCTCTTATGTTTCCCTCTCTTTTTTTTCTTTTCCCCCTTCCCATATGTTCATCTGCTTTGTTTCTTAAATTCCACGAGTGAGATTATATGCTGTCTTTCTCCGACTGACTTATTTCACTTAGTATAATACACTCTAGCTCCATCCATAGCATTGCAAATGGCAAGATTTCATTCTTTTTGATGGCTAAGTAATATTCCATTGTATATATATATATATATATATATATATATATATATACATATGTATATATATATACACACACACACACACACACACACATATATATATATATACACCACATCTTTACCCATTCCTCAGTCGATGGACTGAGGCTCTCTCCATAGATTAGCTATTGTTGATAATGTTACTATAAACATTGGGGTGCATGTGCCCCTCCAAATCTGTATTTTTGTATCCTTTGGTTAAATACCTAGTAGTGCAATTGATGGATTGTAGGGTAGCTCTGTTTTTAACTTTCTGAGGAGACTCCATACTTTTCAAAACAGTAATTTAGAGGCAATCTTTATTTTTTTTAAATTTTTTTAAAAGATTTTATTTATTTATTATTTGACAGAGAGAGAGACAGCGAGAGAGGGAACACAAGCAGGGGGAGCGGGAGAGGGAGAAGCAGGCTTCCTGCTGAACAGGGAGCCCAACGCAGGGCTCGATCCAGGATCCCAGGACCCCGGGACCCCGGGACCAGGACACGAGCCAAAGGCAAACGCCCAGCGACTGAGCCACCCAGGCACCCCTAGAGACAGTCTGGATTTACAGCCAGATAAATTTACAGCCAGATAAAAATTGGCTGCAGATAAAAATTTGCAAGCTTCTGAGAACCGGTATGCTCCTACTTCAGAGTAGATTCGTTAATCTTTTTTTTTTTTTTAAAGATTTTATTTATTTATTTGACAGAGAGCGAGAGAGCATAAGTAGGGGGAGCAGCAGAGGGAGAGAGAGAAGCAGACTCTCTGCTGAGCAGGGAGCCTGATGTGGGACGCTTGATCCAAGCACGCTGAGATCATGATCTGAGCTGAAGGCCGATGCTTAACTGACTGAGCCCCCCAGGTGCCCCGAGTGGATTTGTTAAAGGGGGAAATGACACTAAGCCCAGATGGCACTTGTAGGTATTAAACATCTGTTTGTGCGAACATTTCTTTTTTCTTTTTATTGAGGTAAGATCTACATAACATAAAATCAACCATTTTAAAATGAACAATTCAGCCGGCGCTGTGGCTTAGCTGGTTAAAGCGCCTGTTTAGTAAAATGAACAATTCAGTGGCATTTAGTACATTCATGATGGTGTCTTAACCTTAATCCTTAATCCTTGAAGGATGCCCCCTTCCCTCCAGCATCTAGCATGGGGCTCTGCCGATTGGAGTGCTTCCTGGAGGAATTTATGAAAACATCTAGCTCCAAAACACTTTGATAATCCTAAAAGAAACCTCCTGTACCCACATAGTTAGTCTCCAATCCCCATGCCCACCCCCCGCCCCCAACACCTGGAAACCACCAAGTTGCTTTCTGCCTCTATGGAATTACTTATTCTAGATATTTCATCGGAATGGAATCATAGATGGTATCTGTCATTCTGGCTTCTTTCACTTACCATAAAACCTTCAGGCACTTCCTTCTTACGGCTCAGTAATACTCCATTACACACAAGCCATATTTTATTTATCTACTCATCCATTGATGGGCATTGGGGTTGTTTCCACCTTTCGGTGATGGTAAATAGTGCTGCTCTGAGCAAATGGTATTTGTTTGAGACCCTGTTTTCAATTCTTTTGAGCATATATCTAGGAGTGGAATTTCTGGGGCATACAGTAATTCTGTGTTTAACTTTTTGATGAACTGAATCTTTAGAATGATGTATCATTAGGAGGGAAGATGACACGCTCCAGGATGGGCACCTCCTTGTTTATAATCCAGGATCTGTCTCCGGTTTGCAGGTTGGTTGGTGTGGTTTCATTCGGGGCGGGGGGGTTCTGGTCTGCTCCCCATGTCTGGGATGAATAGCTCCCAGAGAATGTTCTTCTTAAGATGCATAGCAGGAGGGGCGCCTGGGTGGCTCAGTCGTTAAGCGTCTGCCTTCGGCTCAGGTCATGATCCCAGAGTCCTGGGATCGAGCCCCGCATCGGGCTCCCTGCTCTGCGTGGAGCCTGCTTCTCCTTCACCCTCTGCTTGCCTCTCTGCCTACTTGTGCTCTCCCTCTCTCTCTCTTTGTCAAATAAATAAAGAAAATCTTTAAGAAAAAAAAAAAAGATGCATAGCAGGAGACCAAACCAATCTGTGCAAACACATTAAAAAGCCTCTTCCCATCGGCCACCACTTCACTGGCCAAAGATCACAGGGCCAAGCCCAGTTTTAATGGAGAGGGAAATATAATGCTGGCTGGGTCTATCAGAAGGCACCGTGACGTCACACAGCTGAGGGTGTGGGTGCATCGGGGTGTCACAGACAAGGAACAGTTATATTCCCCACCATTCCCTGGGGTATTTGTTCCCTCTTGGTAAGGGGCTGGGGTCCTGTGAAATACTTAATTTACTTTTTCTGTGTCATATTTACATTGTCTCCAAGACATTCATGATCTCGATGTAAATGCATTTGCACTGTGGGGTGTTTGTTGGTAGAGAACCCTCAGATTGCAGCACTGGGCGGCAAGCATCCTGCTGCCGGATGGGCCTCTGGGGAAGCGGGGCTTGCGCTGGGTGGAAAACATCAGGCTCCTTTAACCCAGGCCTCTTAAGAAATGGGAATCGATAAGTGGCATAAATTATTCACCTCAAGGAACAGTCTCAGAAATGAACAACAGGGTATTCATCCTTTTCAGTGTTTGGACCTTTCCTCACCTTCTGAATGGCTGGACATTTCTAACTATTAAAAATTCAGATCTCAGGGAAGAATGAATCTAATCTTTGTATGGAGATTTCCACGCAACTCCGAGTTTCTGAGGGTCAGACGAGTGAGTAAGCAGGCTCGGTCTTGTGGGGTAACCTCTGGGCTGTCGAAAGGATCTAGCCTCTGTTCAAAAAGATCTTTTCTACCTGTCGGCTGAGATACCAGAAATTCATTCCATCTCTAAAATTCAATCTGAGGGCTTTGTCTCTTTGGAATGGAAGACTTCTTTCAGAAAGCCAAACTCGGGAGGGGAGGTAAACTAACATTTATGAAACACCTATTATATGGATGCATCATCACCCCAAGATAAATAAAAAGATTAAGAGTGCCTTTCTTCTCACACATCAGAGACAATCTCTGGTAATGGTGTATAATCCTGCAGATTTTTCTCTGTACTGATACATGTATTAATATCTTTCTTGACTTATAAGCAACATTTGACTGGATTGGCTACTCTGGGTTGTCCTCCTGGCTTCTGAGACGGCTTCCCCATGATTTTCCACCTGGTGCTCTGGCTGCCGGCCTCAGGGGCTTCTGTGGGTCTCTGGATCATCTTCTCTGCTCACTCTATACATATTAGGAAGTCTTGTTCAGTCCTTTACGATCCTCATGTACCATCCACCCAACGGTGGATCTCCAGCCTCCTTCTGTCTTCTGAGCTCCAAACTGAATACCCAACTGCCTCCTGACAGCCTCACTTGAATGACTTGCAGGAACCCCAAACTTACTTTGAACAAAATCAAGATGTTGATCTCTCTCTTTCAAAACCAACTACTCTTCCATCTCAGAATTAGGACCTCTACCTCCTGAATTATGACTTGATATCTTCCTCTTCCTTGCTTCCCTCATTCAATCCATCATTAAGTCCTGTCAACCTGGCCTGCAAATATATCCACATAGTACAATAGGCACATTTTATCAAATCTGAAATGTGTTGCTGCTGGTACTTTTTTAATCTTTTTTTTTTTTGAGAGAGAGTGTACAAGTCGGGAGAGTGGCAGAGGGAGAGAGAGAATCTCAGGTAGACTCCATGCTGAGGGCAGAACCTGACTCGGGGCTTGATCTCCCGACCCTGAGATCATGACCTGAGCCAAAATCAAGAGTCAGATGCTCAACCGACTGAGCCACCCAGATGCCCCAGGACTTTTTAAATCTTAGCAAAATGTGTCAATGGAATGTTTTCACCACACAATTACCTCATAATTGTTCCATGGTTGATAGTAATCGAAAGATACTATCGGTTGGAGGATACATCTTGTTTTTTAAAAAGATTTTATTTATTCATTTGACAGAGAGAGAGAGAGAGGGAGAGAGTGAGCACAAGCAGGGGGAGCAGCAGAGAGAGAGAGAGAGAAGCAGGCTCTCCACTGAGCAGGGAGCCCTGGGATCCCAAGACCCTGGGATCATGACCTGAGTCAAAGGCAGATGCTTGACCAACTAAGCCACCCAGGCACCCCTGGAGGATACATCCTGATTTCAGAGAAGCATAAATGTGAGAAAGAATGTGGATCTTCAAGTCAACGAAATACAGAACCTTAAGTCCATCTGTTTCCATCTCGGTCACTCCTGTTCTAGTATAAGTCTTCTCCCATCTGGACTTCCTGCATCCTCTTTCAGACCTCATATTTACTCCTCCTCAAGCCTTCTCTTCTCCCATTTATCCACTGGCGAGTCCTGTTTACCTCCAAAATCTACCTGCATTCTAGTGATGTCTCCATACTTCTCTTCTGTGACCCTCGTCCAGGCCCCACCATCTCTTGCCTAGGCAACCGGTTTCCTCACTTCCTCCAGCAAGCCACAGGAAATCTTTCTAAAGAGGAAGCCAACCTCATCACCCCTCATGTCAAAACTCTCCAGAGATTTCCAGTTGTACTTGGAATACATTTAATGGCCAGGCTACCTGTTCATCGTTTTCCAATTGTCAGCTTGCTCTCTGGGCCGCAGCTCCCTGCACGTTTTTCTCTGCCTCAGACACGCTGAGCTCATATCCATCTCAGGGCTCTGGCATCTGCCATTCTGTTTGCTTCAAAAACTCTTGTCCTGGGCCTTTGCACAGATACTTCCTTCCCACCAGTAAGGGGTCAGCTCAAATGTCACTTCTGAGGAGGGACTAAAGCTGCCTCTCCACCCTTATGTCCCCCTCCCAGTCACTGTCACTTAATACCTAACAGTATCTGATTTATGCATTTATTTCTCTTTCTCCTGTTACTAAAACGTAAGCTTCTTGAGGGCAGGGACTCTGTTCTCTGCTCCTACTTCAGCACCTTTGGGCTTAGGACAGAGTAGGCAGTCAATAAATATTGACAAATTACTTGGTACTCCCTACTTGCTCTTTTGTCCTTCTGAACTTGACTGCTAGACTGATCTTTTAAAAATGAAAATCCTGACCATGACTCCTCTACTTAAAACCCGTAACTGCTCATTACAGTACTGAAGCAATGCGTTAGCAGCATTCTGCTCTCTCTGATCTGTTCTATTTTCATTTTCATTCCGTTCAAAATGCTTTCTAATTTCCCTCATGATTTCTTCTTTGAAAGAAGAAGGGCTAGTTAGAAGTGTGTTACATTTAGTTTCCAAATATTTGGGGATTTCCAGATATCTTTGTGTTACTGATTTTTAATTTAATTCCACAGTGCCCAAAGAACATACTTGGTACGACTTGGATCCCTTTACATCTATTGAGACTTGTTTTGTGACCTCAGATATGATTGATTCCCATAAATGTTCCATGTGCATCTGAGAAGAATGTATATTCTGCAGTCATGCACAGGAATGTTCTATAAATGTCAGTTACTCAGTTTTGGTCGAGAGTGTCATTCAAGTCTACTCTATTCTTGCTGATTTTTTGCCTACTTATATCAATTCTTTAGAGAGGGGTATTGACATTTCCAACGATAATTGTGGATTTGTTCATTTGTCCTTGAATTTTATCACTTTTTATTTCATATATTTTGAAGCTCTATTATTAGGAGCAAGCCATTTAAGATTGTTATGTCTTTTTGATTAATTGACTCATTTATCATTACAAAATGACCTTCGTTATCTCTGGTAGTATTCTTTGTTCTGAAATCTATTTTATCTGATAGTAATATAGTCATCACGGCCTTTTCTTCTTCTTTTTAAAAAAAGATTTGTTTATTTATTTTAGAGAGAGAGAAAGCGCCAGCGGGAGGAGCATTGAAAGGGAGAGAGGGGTGCCTGGGTGGCTCAGTCGTTAAGCGTCTGCCTTCGGCTCAGGTCATGATCCCAGGGTCCTGGGATCGAGCCCCGCATCGGGCTCCCTGCTCCGCGGAAAGCCTGCTTCTCCCTCTCCCACTCCCCCTGCCTGTATTCCCTCTCTCGCTGTGTCTCTCTCTGTCGAGTGAATAAATAAAATCTTTAAAAAAAAAAAAAAAGAAAGAAAGGGAGAGAGAGAGGATCCCAAGTAGGCTCCCCACTGAGCATGGAGTCCCATGCGGGGCTCGATCTCACGACCCTGAGATCAGGACCTGAGCTGAAACCAAGAGTTGGATGCTTAACCAACTACACCACCCAGGCGCCCCACAGCCCTATCTTCTGACCGGTTTAACATGGTATATCTTTCTCCATTCTCCTAACCTACTTGTGTCTTTCTATTTAAAGTGTGTTTCCTATAGACGGCAACTAGTATCCCCATCTCACCCTGAACGCGCCCGATCTCGTCTGATCTTGGAAGCTAAGCAGGGTGGGGCCTGGTTAGTACTTGGATGGGAGGCTTTGCTTTTATATCCAATCTGACAATCTATGCCATTTAATTGGGATGTTTAAAACATATATATTTAATGATTATATTGTTATGGTTAGGTTTCAGTCTATCATCTTGCTATTTAATTTTCGTTTGTCTCATTTGTTCTTTTCTTCATAGATCACTGTGCTTTGTTGTCTGATATCCATCTTTTTTTTAAAGATTTTATTTATTTATTTGAGAGAGAGAGAATGAGAGAGAGCACATGAGAGGGGGGAGGGTCAGAGGGAGAAACAGACTCCCTGCTGAGCAGGGAGCCCGATGCGGGACTCGATCCAGGGACTCCAGGATCATGACCTGAGCTGAAGGCACTCGCTTAACCAACTGAGTCACCCAGGCGCCCCCTAATATCCATCTTTTTATTTTTTATTTATTTATTTTTATTTTTTTAAAGATTTTATTTATTTATTTATTTGAGAGAGAGAAAGAGAGAGCATGAGAGGGAAGAGGGTCAGAGGGAGAAGCAGACTCCCTGCCGAGCAGGGAGCCCGATGCGGGACTCGATCCAGGGACTCCAGGTTCATGACCTGAGCCGAAGGCAGTCGCTTAACCAACTTAGCCACCCAGGAGCCCTGATACCCATCTTTTTAAACATTGTTTTATATAATTTGTCTTTTTTTTCTGGTCAGAAGGATATCTTATCCCTGTTATTCCATTTTGACTGGACCTATTGATTGTCTCTGAGTTCATTAATTCTATCTTCTGTTGTATCCAAGTCTTGAGTTAAACCTATTTAGTTAAACCTATACATTTCTAAAAAAAATAGACTTCATCTTTAGGACAGTTTTAGATTCATAGCAAAATGGAGCAGAAAGTTCGGAGAGTTCCCATATACCCCCTGCCCAGACACATACACAACCTTCCCTACTATCAACATCCTGCACCAGAGTGGTACATTTGTTATAATCAATGAGCCTACGTTGACACATCGTTATCATCCAAAGTCCATAGTTTACATTAGAGTTCACTCTTAATGTTGTACATTCTATGGATTTTGATAAATGTATAATGACATGTATCCACCAGTATAGTATCATGCAGAATCATTGAATTGCCTTAAAAGTTGTCTGTGCTCTGCCTATTAATCCCTCTCTGCCTCCTAGCCCCTGACAACCGCTGATTCTCTTACTGTCCCCATTGTTTTGCCTTTTCTAGAATGTCATATAATTGGCATTGTACAGTATGTAGCCTTTTCAAATTGGCTTCTTTCACTTAGTAATGTGCATTTAAAGCTCTTCTATGTGTTTTCGTGGCTTGATAGCTCATTTCATTTTTAGCACCTTAGCAGGGAGCCCGACATGGGGCTTGATCCAGAACTCTGGGATCCTGACCTGAGCCGAAGGCAGCTGCTTAACTGACTGAGCCACCCAGGCGCCCCTAATTAGGCTTCTTTATTTTGTATGTCAAATTACATGGGAAGCATTGTCAGACAAGTGATGATAAACCTTCTTATGTTATGAGTGAATGCTATAATTGTTCTGGAAATTACATACAGTTCCTAAGCTTTTGATATGTCCTAGTATAATGTCATCACTTGTAATCCTAATTATTAAAATGTTGTCTGTCACAGAAATAACTGAATTTCCCTGTCACCTGCATTATAATGAACTCTCATTAGATCTTTAACCGTGGCCATTTTTGAGTCCTTTGTCATTTACAGTTATTGTTTTATTCTGATGCCCTTGAAAATGGGTTTCAGCTTCAAAGAGATTCATGGAAAGGACTTTTTTAAAAATTTATTTTATTTGAATTCAATTAATTAACATATAGTGTATTATTAGTTTCAGAGGTGGAAAGGACTTTTGACAAACACAGGTTTCCTACATCTGTAAGATCATAAAACGAAACTAAGAATTTCTTACTAATAGGAAAGCTGCATTCAAACAGAACATGCACGTCAGCAGGGGGAGGGGCAGAGGAAGAGGGAGAAAAGCAGACTTCCCACTGAGCTGGACACAACCTGAGCAAAAACCAAGAGTCAGACGCTCAACCAATTGAGCCACCCAGGCGCCCCTGGGCTACTCTTCGGATAGTAAAACTTTCTCTGCTTACAGAGATATTGGCTTACAGTGCGTTAGACCCATGAATCTGATTCCAGGGTTTGGTAACAACTTTATTGAGATGTAATTGATATGTAACATTGTGTAAGTTTAAGGTATATAATGTATGATTTGATAATGTTATGTATTGCAAAATGAGGTTGCTCTTATTGAGTTTTAAAACTTCTTCGTAGATTGTGGATAACAATCCTTTATCAGATATGTCTTTTGAAAATATTTTCTTTTAGTCTTTGGCTTGTCCTCTCATTCTCTGGACATCCAGTAAGTTTTAAATTTCATATGTTTTAATTTTAAATTTAGAATATACTTTTGATTGTCTTTTTTAAAAGATTTTATTAGAGAGTGAGCAAGCACAAACAGGGGAGGGGCAGAGGGAGAGGGAGAGGGAGAAGCAGACTGCCCACTGAGCAGGGAGCCTGATGTGGGGCTCGATCCCAGGACCCTGAGATCATGACCTGAGCTCAAGGCAGATGCCAAACTGACTGTGTGACCCAGGCACCCCTTGATTGTCTTTTATAACTTGTAGATATTGTTAAAATTTTTCATTCAGCCATTTGTCAACCTTTTCTTCTATTTTCTTTAACATATGAAGCTATGTTAAACTAATTGTCTGCTAACTCTCTCATCTGGATCATCTGTGGGTCTACTTCTTCTTTCCCTACTTGATTATGGTCACATTTTCCTCTCAGTGTGTCTGTAAGTTTTTTATTGTGTGCTAAATCTTCAGGATGGAAAGTGTGGGAAACTCCAGCCCCCAACATTCTGGAATAATAAAAATAACTGTACTTCAAAGTTTTCAAAGCACTTCCCATGTATTGTATATTTTGACTTTCCTCATTCTGCCTGCCACCAACCAGGATAACTATAAGAAGAAGTTATCTCTGCCAAGAGATTTTATGAAGGCCCTGGCCAGAGACTTGGAGACATGAGTCTCCATCCAAGTCTGTGAGGGCAGTGTCTCTGGCTACAGTCTCAGGATGCCCTCTGCCCCTTGGGGGTGTGGTCAGTTATGTCCTCACCATCAATGACCCCCATCTTCCTGGGCCATGGCCACCTGTTAGAGGTTACATTTTTTAGCCAACCTTATGGCTGAATGTAGCTGTGACAAAGTTCTCATCAACTGAATGTGAATAGAAGTGGGGGCGCCTGGGAGGCTCAGTTAGTTGGGCGTCCAACTCTTGGTTTTGGCTCCGGTCATGATCTCCGGATTGTGGGATCAGGCTCTGATAAATAAATTAATTAATTAATAAATTAATAAAACCTTAAAAAAAAAGTGATGTGTGTTATTTCCACCCCACTGGCTTAAAAGAAAGTAGATTGCCCTGACGCCCTCTTTCCCTTCCCTTTACTAAAACAGAGGCGGGCCTCAGAGGCCAGTTTTAAACGTGTAGGTGAGGACAGTGCCCTAGGGTAGTGCTTCTCAGACTTCAGTGTGCTTCTAAATTGCCCCGGGGGGCTTGGTCAGACTGCTATGTCCCACCCCCAGAATTTTGAAATCTATAGATCTGGGATAGGGCCCATGAGCTTGCATTTCTAACAAGTTCCCAGACAATGGTCATGCTGTTGGTCTAGGGACCACAATTTGAAAATTGCTGCCCTAGGGTAAAGATGGAAAGACCCCGGCTACTTAGTGTCAGGATGGAGCAGGGCTGCCCCAGCAATGTGTAAATCTTGCTTTTGGACTATTATGTAAGAGATCAATATACCTCCTTTTTTTTTTTTTTTTTTTTTTTTTTTTTAAGCACTGTATATAGTTCAAGCAACTTTGCCTTCACCCCATCAAGGACACAGGTGACTGCCCTGTGTGATCTCTAGGCAGGTTTTGGATCAGTGACAGCCCTCACATTCAATCTTCTTCTTTGGTCTGCAGGTCCAGCTCTCTCTGAAGGAATCAGCCCTTCCCCATAAGCCTGACCATGCAGATGGCAGGCCACAGGGCCCTCTGCCCAGGGCAAAGCTGACTGGACCGGAGGTGGAGACCCGACCTGAGAGGTGCCCACCTAGGCTGGCATATGTGGGCTGGATAAAGCAAACAAGCTTTGGAGGTCTGGTTTGTACACCCCACCCCCACCTCCCTGCCTTCTCTCCACCAACCTGTTTGTATTAAGACTTTGTTTCTTCAGTTCCCACACTCTCCCTTAGGTTAAGATTGTAGGTCGTAAGTATAAAGTGGGTTGTACAACTTGATTGTAACACAGCAATTTGATTTTAGGAACCAATGCCGTGTTTAATGTAGGAGTGTAATTGGCTCCTCATTATTTTTAAAAGAATTGGTGGGTTCATTGTGACCGAGAAGCCCACCCACCTGCCATGCTTGTCCTCTCTCAAGAGAGAGAAACAGAAACACACACACATACACACACACCCATGGGCAGAAAGCATGGCGCCATGTCTCCTTCCAGGGCACGCTGTGGTGCGAGAGTTCGCCCGCGGCCAACACTGCTGCTCTTGCACTAGAAGAATCCAGCCTGGGTGACGCTCTTCCAACTCTGCCTGGATTAGAAGGACTCGTCCTTGGCTGCTGGAATAGCACCATCCCCCTTCTCCACTGTCTGTGTACGCAGTACCTGCCTGAGGTGAGGTACCCAACTGGATCTCAGGAGACCAGGAGGTGGCCCTAAACCTTGATTTTGTTTTATCTGTACCTTGAGTTCCTGTGTTCTCAGCAACACCACCACTCATTTAGAGGAACAAAAACCCTTGCTGTATTTCCACCCACCCCCAACTCCAGAACTAGGAAATTTTACCTCAGTCAGACCTATGACCAAGGATCTGCTCTCAGCTGGCCATTGTTTTCCTTCTCCTTGGACATCTTTTGAACTCTTCTCTTCCATGTGGCTACCCTAGGCTGCTTGGTCTCCCAGCATCCCTCTTTCTTCTGCCTCCATAAGTCACAGAGTGTTTGCATCTCACTTCCTAATTCATCCCTCATTATATTGAAATGAATGAATCCATCTATCTGTATCCTCTCTTTCCATGGATGGTGGGGACCTTTGTTGGCCTCACATCATCTGGCCTCTAGTGGGCTCCCAGGAAGTGCTTTTTTGGCTGGTTGATGTCCATCTGATGCCTCATTAGCGGAGGGATTTAGACTTCAGCAAGAGGAGGTCTTTCGCTAATCTTTGTCCCTTCCTCTCTAGGAAAAGGGGCTAGATAATGTATAGGAAGCAGAAAAATTCCCCTCTCCTAAAAATGAAGGAAACTTGGGTCTTCTCAGAGGTGGGGAGGGGTGACTGGATCTCATGGCCTGCCTTTATCCACAAGAGTCCCTTCTCTTGTGGATTCTCACCTATTCCTGCCACCACTATCCCACTGGCCCAAATGTGGGTGGATAACTCCTGTATACTGATAAAAACCATAACATTGAATCACATACAACTAGATCTTGTGGCTAACAGGCCGGAGCTCACCTGTCTCCAGTTCATGTTCTATCACAGGGTCTTTCTCTACCCAGCAACCTATCTCCCTCCAGATGGTGCATGGCATCAGGGGTAATGGATACATGGCACTTGTTATGTTATTTTTTTAAAGATTTATTTATTTGTTTATTTGACAGAGAGAAAGAGCACAAACAGGGGGAGTGGCAGGCAGAGGGAGAGGGAGAAGCAGGCTCCCTGTTGAGCAGAGAGCCCAATGTGGGGCCCAATTCCAGGACCCTGAGCCAAAGGCAGCTACTTAACCGACTGAGCCACCCAGGCACCCTGGTTACGTTATTTTTTATAGTATTCTAGATGCTTGAATTATGTATTAAAAGAAAAAAAAAGCCCTTAAAAAGATAATGCAAATACACTCTCTGACCTCCACCATCTAATACTTTCACTTAGTAACACTGCCCCCAAGCACAGTAAATAGCGCTTAATAACAAATGACTTATGCATTCTTATCTTAAAATGTTGATTCTTGGCTTGAGTAAAGAACAATGGGAGCAAACTAAGGTGTTGTTCAAAAGTAACAGCCGGGAGAGGCATCCCATGTTCATGGACAGGAAGGCTTAACACAGTGAAGATGTCAAGTGTCTTCCCATTGGTCTGTGGGTTTAATGCAATTCCTAGCAAAATCCCAGCTAGGTTTTATGTAGACATAGATGCGATTATTTTAAAACTTATATAGAAGGTCATTTAAATAGCTCAAACAATCTTGAAAAAGAAGAATAAGGTAGGAGAAATCACTATACCTGATATTAAGGCCTACTACATAGCTATAGTAATCAGACAGTATGGTATTAGTGGAAGGATAGACATCGGCTCAATGAACCAGAATAAAGAACCCAGAAGTAGATTTACATAAATTCACTCAACAGACTTTTCATAAAGGTGAAAAAACAATCCAATGGAGTGACGATAGACTTTTCAATAAGTGGCACTGGAGCAACTGAGTATCCATAGGCAAAAAAATGAGCCTTGACCTAAGTGTGACACGTTTCGCAAAAATTAACTCAAATGGATCACGGACTTAAATATAAGCAGAAAAATGATAAAACTTTTAGAAGAAAACAGAAGAAAATCTTTGGGATCTAGGGCTAGGCAAAGAGTTCTTAAACTTGACCTCATCTAGGAGGCTGGATACAGATGTAAGAGTGGGGGTGGGGATGCAGACTGTTGGCTTGTTCTAGGCTTGGAGATTTTCTCGTTCTTCAGGACTGTAAAGAAGCAATGAAGCATTGGTTGCTTTCCATTTCAAACTGAGAATTACATGATCATATTCCTTTACTGTCTTCCATCCCCACAATTCTGGGCTCTGTAGAGGTCCTGATCCCCAAGGGGGACACATTCACCAGGAAACCTAGTAAGGGGCCCATTGAACTACACCCTATGGCTGCTGCCTGGGCACTTTAGGATCTTCATAATCAGGAGCCAGAAAGCAAGAGAAGGGGTGACCATCTTGTCGAGGGCAATTGCCTTGTCAACGGAAGGATGTAGGGCTGCTTTCACACAATGGGGGCTGAAAGGAATATGAATGTAACTCAGGTGACCCACATGGGTACATCTTGGTACTTCTTACCCAACTGTGTCTATGAATGGACAAACATAAGCAACTCCAACCTGAAGAGGGTATGGTTACCATGGACTCAGACCCCCCAGGAATGAGGATTTGGCTCGTGCCATGGGGTAAGCCATTGAGACAATAGAAGAGTTGGCAGAGGGCAAGGGGAATTTAGAATGGGTAGTGCAGGAAGGGAATGATGAGTATCAGTTGCAGCCCTGAGGCCAACTGCAGCAGAGGCTGTGGTCTGTCCTACTAACCTCCCTCTTCTAAGTTTGCCTTCAGGGGATCGATGTAACTTCATGGTAACCATCCAAACTTGTTGTCCTTACATTTATCATTTCTCCAATATGTTTTCAATGCCTGAATTGTTGCACTGGTCAACACCTTCCACCTGCACACCATCCCAGTCACCACTGGGGGAAGTTTATCAGCTGGAAGGCCATCTGGAACCAAGAGCTGTCTGTCCACCATCTCCCCACCAGTTGGGCATTGGTCAACCCAGTTCCAAACCCCCATCTTAGAGTCTGCTCTCTCAGGACGCTTTTGGTGTCAACTACCACAGCTTGGATCCTCTGCGAAGCAGACATGGAGATCTAGGGTAAGAACTGCAAAAACTGTACTGGGATGCAGGATGAGACCGAGAAAGCCTTCTGATCATGATGCAGAGCTGACAAAATCCCTGGCGAACCAACGGGGAGTTCTGGAACGTAGGTTGCAGGTTGGAGGAGTCCCTGGGGGTGGGGGCAGGTGTAGGGAATCTCTTGAACCCCCACCTTGCTCAGTCATTGCACAGGGCTTCCCGGCGAAGAGGGCTTGAAAGTTGAGGCACGCCCTGAAGGGATGAAGAGCTGGAGGCTGTCGTGAACCGTGTTCCTTGAAGCTGTGCAGAGGATCTTTTTACGAAGGGGAATCCGAATGTGCCCGCAACCCCGTGCTTGTGGCTGGCCATGTTTTTCTTGTGGCGGAGATAGGGCACAGGGGACAGACATTTCAAGGCCCTGCTTAGGTCATATCTGCTAACAGCCGATTGGTTAGAGCAAATCACGTGGTCTAGCTCTGCCCACCTTAAGGCGGTGGCAAGGCGGCGGGGGGCGGACTATGCTACAGGGGAGTGAAGAATTAGGACCGATAATTAGATCCATACAGGACAACGGTTGTAGACTGTCGAGTTCCGGCCACGGCTGTTGCTGTTATTACTACCAGTCCAAGAAACCAGGTACCACAGACAACCCTCAGGAAGGACAAAAGTCAGATTTGGTACCTGGAGGTCAAAATTGCAGCTGCCGGATGGGAAAGGCCAAAGCACAAAGCCACCCCCACAGCATCTACCCAAATCCCCTGCAGGGCAGCTCCCGGGCCCGCGGATCAATAGCAATTTGGGGTGCTAGGGGGGTGCCATCTAAGTAACTGAACGTGATGAGAACCGGCTGCTTCCCAGTCCTTGGGGAAGCACCCGCACCATCCACTTAGTGCTGGAGCCTGGCCATTCCCTGGGCACTCCCATTCCTCCCCCGTCCCTCCTCCTGCTCCAGCTGGGGCCTGCTCCCGCCTCTTCCACCAGTTCCTCCTGTTCTGAGCGCTCCTGGGAGGATGGAGGCTGCAGGGCTACCCCTGGCCCGGAGGTGCTTTCAGGAGGCCCTGGAGAAGCTTTTCCCTCGCCTCTGCTTCCTCTGCTCCCTGGTGACCTATGCACTGCTGGGTGCCGCCCTCTTCTCAGCCATCGAGGGCGGCCAGAACCTGGGGCCAAATGACCCGGAATTTGAGGAGTTCTTGGTGGAGCTCTGTGGCATCTTGAAATGCAACAGAACAGGTAGGTGGCTCACCTGGGTGGGGTGGGCCTTTTCTCCGTGGGTGGAGGCAGCCCCCAGAGAACAGAGGGCTGTCTTGCAGGAGGCTGGGGGGCGGGGGGTCTGGGAGCCCTCAGTTTGGATCCTCCCCATCTCTGTGTGGGACCTCAGGCAAACCACTTCTCTCTGAGCCTCAGTTTTCTCCTCCATAAAACAGGGACAACAGCAGCCTGTTAGTGTTGCTATGAAGAATGTAGGGAAAGCACTGAGCACCAAGTACATGCTCTGGAAGGACCAGCTCCCTTCCCTTTGCCTCAGTTCCCAGCCCCACCCAGACCGGCAGGCTCCAAGGAGGATGGATTGCTGGAGATTTGGTGAGGTTGGTTGGGGGACAATGGGTGACTAGAGTTGGGGCTGGGGGTTCATAGGCTGGTCCTCCGAATTATGCCTGCCTGGCCCCATGACTCAGTTTACAGGAACTAGGATTCAACAGGCAACTAAACTGGGCTTGGCCCCCTCGGAGGAGCAGCCTGGGCCCCCCCCTTCTCTCCCATTTCCTGTTCCCAATGGCCTTTTCTACCGTCAGACTCAGGGGAAGGGAATTGGTAACTTGGGCGCCTGGTTTCAGTCCCGGTTGCTCCCCCAACTTGCTGTGTGATCTGAGGTAGAGCTGTTGCCCTCTCTGGGTCTCAGTGTGCTGGACAGTGGGGGCCCACAGTCTCAGGCCTGCCAAGCATAGGGACCCTGTGGGAAGCAGATAAAGCACATGAGGCCTCTTGAAAGGCACAGGCTCTTTACCTATCTCCTTACTGCCTTTCATTTATCTTTAGTCACTTACTACTGCTCTGCCTTGTTCCCCCAAAGCTTGCAAGTATGTATTTATCAGACCAGAATAAAAATATAGAGAGTCAATAAATAAAAGACAAAGGAAAAACAGCCTCTACAAGTGAGGGGAAGGATGTCCCTGGGGTGACAGGTAGGTCCTCAGCTGGGCTGCTCACGGCTCCTTCATTGGGCCTGACCTTGCTTCTCGAGCAGGTTCTTTCAGCTGAGGCCGGCGGGAGGCTGGTCACAGGAGGCAGTCTCTCCTCCATGGAGGGTCCTACTCCTTCTCTCTGCATCTGTACCAGGCAGACACACGCCTACTCGGCTGACCCAGGAGGTGTCCTCTGCCACTGCCACCTGCTGGACTCGGAGCCACCCCTGGCCCTGAGGGTAACAAGTTCAGAGCTTCCCAACCCTGGCCACACATCAGAATCATCCAGGGAGCTTGTCTGAAATACACATTTCCAGGCTCTTCTCCAAACCCACTAAATCAGGATTTCCAGAGCTGGGTTGGGAATCTTATTTCTAAAGTTTCTAAAGATTCTGACGCACAGAATACAAGGGGAATACAGCACTTGTCCAACCCCATTTTGTTTTTGTTTTTTGAATAATCTCCACACCCGGTGTGGGGCTCGAACTCACGGCCCTGAGATCAAGAGGCACATGCTCTTCTGACTGAGCCAGCCAGGCGCCCCTCCAACCCCATTTTGTACTGATTTTTGTTGGAGATTAAAATGCTCAGTAAGCGCAGACCCTGTGCTGAACATGTCCTGCGTTATCCCACTTAATCCTCACGCCAACCCCAGGGGCCTGTATGAATTGACCCCTTTCACAGATTAGGAAACAGAGGCTCTGGGAGTTAAGCAAATGGCCAAGGTCACAAACTACAAAGTGGAGCCAAGGATTCCACCCCAGGCATTTGGACTCCAGAGCCCACTTATCACTGCCACGTCATGCTGCCTCCCTGGTGGGGAAACAGGCTCGGAAAGAAGCCTCTTGTCCACGGCTGTGGGAGCTACTCAGGGCCAGAGCCGGGTCTAGGATGTCTGGACTCCCAGGTCGGCACCCTTTCACATAAGTACTGACTTCCCCCTGCATGCCGGAGTCCCAAGATGGTTCTGGGATCCTAAAGCCCACTGGCCACCCAGGCCAACAGAACTATTTGGGAACCTCCCTGAGGAACCAGGGCCCCAGTCCTGCTCTGTTGGCCCTGGGTCAGATGTTGTGAAAGTCAAGGCTTCCCAGAAATCCTCAGGCGCCTCGGTGCCCACAGATCCCAGTGTGAGTACCAAATGCCATCAGGCGTAATGACCCCTGGGAGTGGGGATGGTTTGTATCCATATAAGAGCTTGCATTTCATAAGACCCATTTTGCTTTCAATTCTCAAGAACCCTCTGAGAGAGACTGAGCAGAAGTAGAATGCCCCTTTGCAAAGTGAAAGACTTAGAGGCTCAGAAGTTTCAGGAAGCCCCCTCAGGCCACACAGCAATCCTGTGGCTGAGCTTGGGTCGGACCCCGGTGGGCCTCTCCCTGGGGGGTTCCTCTCACGGCGGGTGTGGCCTCGTCATCTCTGAAGGCACTAAATGCAGGAACTAAGTGCAGAGACAGCAAAAGCAGAACCAGGTTTTGGCATTAAGGGTCCACAAGGCAGGGGGCGTGCTGGTCCCTGGGGAAGACCCCTGCGCGTGGTGGGACCTGTCTGGAGCAAAACCCTCTGCCTCACTCTGGTCCTCCCTTTCCCCAGTTGAGGAAGGCAGGAAACGGGACCTCGGGGCGCTGCTGCAGAAGGTGAAGCCCCACTGGTTTAGCAAGTTTGCAGACTGGTCCTTCCTGAGCTCACTCTTTTTCTGCTGCACAGTGATCAGCACTGTGGGTAAGTCCTAGGGCAAAGGCAGGCCTGGGAGAGAGATGTGGGGGAGCAAGAGGGAGAAGGGGGAGGCTGGGGCCCCTTGGTGGGGAGGTGGAATGTTCGGTTCACTCGGTCAAGAAATGGTGATGGGGGCCGCCCCTGTGTGGGGTCCACCAAGCCGGTGAGCAGAGCTGTGCTCCTAAGGTGGGGGCCCCTGCTGGTGGGAATTCGGAAAGAATGCCCTTCCTTCTGGTGGGTGCAGCCCCTTGCCCGGGTGGAGGCCCCAGGGAGCAAGGTGGGGGAAGCCTTTCAGCCCCCTCCTGCCCCTTGGCTGAATGTTCTCGTACGACAACCTCTTGCCAGCGGTGCCTGCCAGCCCAGGCTCCCGGGCATCGAATGTGGTCAGCACGCGAAGTATTCGGGGTATCGTGGGAGCGCAGAGTAGGGGCAGCTGTCCCAGGCTTGGGGTGGTCCAAGAGGCAAGACTTAAGTGGTAAGAACATTTTAAAGGTTCCCGGGAGGGGATGCCGGCCATGCTGAGTCAGGCAGGGAGAGCAGGAGTCACCAGTGTGGGGGAAGGTGGGCGTCAAGACAAAGGCCCAGTAGCAGAAGGGGTGGCAGGCACTGTAAGGTTAATTAGGGGTGACGAGGGGTGGGAGGGAGAAGAGGGGCCAGTCCACGGGAAGGCCCTGCAAGCCGGGCAAAGAGGTTGGGTTCATCCTGAGGGCGGTGGGGAATGTCTAGAGGGTTTTAAGCAAGGGAAGAACACGGTAGCTCAGCATTCCAGAAGGATCACCCCAGCTGTAGCATGGGGGGTGGGGGGATCAGAGAGGGTAAGACTGGCAGCAGGGAGAGCGGTAGGGCGGCTTCTGTGGCAGCCTATGTGAGTGATGATGGCAATGGCCTCATCCAGGACAATGGTCATGAGGACGGAGAAGAGGGGTGGATTGGAGGAAGGCTGCAGGAAAGTCTGCAGTGGTTGGATACCTGGGGGATGAGGAAGGCACGGCAGTCTCTAGCTTTGCTGGGTGGGACCGGCAGACTGTGGGGAGGGTGGTGAGGATGCTGGGCCTGGGGATGGAAGTGATGATTCAGGGCCAGTCAAGGTCAAGGCTCCAGTGGAGCTTCCGAGGGGAGACACCCAGCACTGCTGGAAATGTGGGTCTGGGGCTCAGGGCTCTGGGCAGGGCTGCGGAGCTGGGTTTCAGAGTCACCAGCATATAGATGGCAATTGACTCCCAGGGGACAGAAGGGAGCACCGAAGTGGGGGGTGTGGTGTGGGGAGGGAGGCCGATGGGCCAGCGCAGGATTGGGAGCACTAACAGTGAGGTTGGAGGGAGGAAGGACCGCGATGGTAATGGGAGCTAACAGTTACCCCGGGGTTGTACTACGCTGCCTCCTTTAAAGCTCAGCGAGGTCTTATGAATCAGCTGGGGGAGCCTGAGCCCAGAGAGGTGCTGCCAGGGGCCAAGGGCACACAGTGAGTAGAGCTGGTGCCCACGAATAGGCCTCAAGACTTCAAGTCCAGTGCTCTTTCCCCAGAGCAGCCTGCCAGCCTTGCAGGTCTGTGGGGTGCTGCAGGGACCCTGCCCAGCCCTGCCCAGGGAGCCCCAGGGAGAGCCTGCCTGTGCCTGGGGGGCAGGGGCTGCTCAAATTCCCAGAGAGACCTTGTGTCTGCCTGGAGTTGATGCCGGTGCCTGGAAGGAGAGGCACTCGGAGAGAAGGAGCCAGCCTGACCCTGCTCCCTGCCCTTCCTTTACGTGTGTCTTCAGCCCCCAAAGAAAGCAAAGATCCCTTATGTGCAAGTCACTGGCCCAGGGCAGCCCTTCCAGAGCCCAGGGTAGAGGGGAGGGTGTGGGGCACAGCTGTCCCCTGCAGTGGCCACTTGCTCATTTAAAGGGGCTCCAGATCCTCTTCTCAGGGGCCACACGAGGTGTGGGCTCCTGGGTGACCGAACAGAGAGCGGACAGGAGTGGGGGGGACATGGCAGAGCAGTAGCCTCCTGAGCTGGGGGGCTGGGCCTGTTCTTGAACTTGGGCGCTGTGTCCCTGGGTCTGCCTCTGAGGATGCTCGAGTAACTAAGAGCCCCTGGCTTCCCTCCGCAGCGGTGCAGCAGGAAGGGCCAGGTCGGAGGGGCCATGCCAGGGCTGGCAGGCGTGTCCCCTGCTGGGGATGGGGGTCACAGGAGTGGAGGTGGTGAGGCTGCCTTCCGCCAAGGCTCGGGAGCTCCTGGGTCAGCATCCCCACCGGGAGTGGGGCCCATGGCTCAGCCCCTGCCCCTCTTGGTCAGGGAAAAGGCCTGGGGCCCCGTCTTCATTCAAGAGAGTACCAGTCCCTGAGAGGGATGGGCCAACAAGGGTCACAGAGCCCTGGCCGTGGCTGCGTGCTCGTGCTGAGGCTCCTTCCCACGTGGGGGTGGCGGACACTGGTTAGCTGTGGACTCTGGAGGCTGGCCACCTTGGGTCAGCGGTGTGAGCACCAGGGGGCAATGTGGCCCCTCTGAGCCTCGTCCCCTCATCTGTAACGCCTCCCAGGCCTGCCTTTCAGATCAGTGTGAGGATAAATGTAAGTGGCAGCCAGGATCCTCTCAGCTGCCACTAATGGAAAATCCAACCCAGCTGGCTTAAACTGCAAGGAAAACGTGTTCCCTCCGGAGTAAGGAGTCCGGTGGAGACAGCCCTGGGGCTGGTCCGTGTGCAGCTCAGCCGTGGCATTGAGCGTCAGGTTCTCTCCCATCCTGCTCAGCAGGTCACCAATGTCCACTCCCGCCGGGGCTTCACTGCATCTCGTAGACAGAGAAAGGGATGGCCATCACCACCAGCATAGAAACTCTCCCCAGAAAACTCCCAGCCCTAAGCCAGTCCCGGCAAGCGGATTAGATCACCAGAATGACTTAGACCGGTTGGCTCTATCCCTAAAGCAGGTGGGGGAGCAGTGGTACCCCAGGAAAGAGGAAGGAACGGTTGCTGGGGGGACAGAGTTGTGGCAACGGGCGTCACGAATGGGCCCGTGTTTGTGTCCACGAGCGCCCCCATGTGGCTCCTTTCGGAGCCGGTCTCTTCCCCTCCGTCGCCGCTACCCGCGGGAGGTACCGGTAACCCGCAGAACGAAAACCACCAACTACTGCAGTGCCGAGCAGTTGCCAGCACTGGGCATGGCCCGCACGGCCTTTACATGCATGATCTTGTCTAATCCTCATGACATGACAGTCCTGTGGGGTAGGCGCTGCGGCCTCCTGCAGCGAGCTGAGGCTCTGGACAGGGAGGTCACAGCCAGCAAGGCAGGGGCAGGGTGCAGCTGGCCTTTCCAGGGAAACCTGTAGCTCAGTGTAGCAACCGTGCCGGGGAAACAGTAGCCCCAAGGAAGATAGTGGAGATGAGCAAAGGGGTTCAGTTTGTTTTCCTTTGCCTCCAGAACTTCTGGGGATTAATGTAACGCAGGCTTTCTGGGCTGGCGCTGTGGGCGTCTCGAGCTAGATGATTCTTTGTGGCGGGGGCTGTCCTGTGCATTGTAGGATGATTAGCAGCATCCCTGGCCTCTACCCCCCCAATGCCCCCACCTCTTCCCCTGCTGTCTCCACATTGCCAAATGTCCCCTGGGGGGGGGGGGCAAAATTGTCCCCGTTGAGAACTGATCTAATGCAGTGGTCCCTGGACCTGTTAGCATACATGAGCATCACCTGAGAACTTGTTAGAAATGAGAATTAATTCTCAGGCCCCATCCTAGACCTACTGAGCTGGAAACTATGGATGTGGGGCCCAGACACCTGTATTTAACAAGTTCTCCAGGTGATGCTGATGCACATTAACGTTTGCGAAGCACTGACCCTGGTGGAGGGTTCTCAGCCCTGGCTGCACATTGCAATCATCTGGCATCTTTTTTTTTTTTTTAAAGATTTTATTTATTTATTTGAGAGAGAGAATGAGAGAGAGCACATGAGAGTGGGGAGGGTCAGAGGGAGAAGCAGACTCCCTGCCGAGCAGGGAGCCCGATGCGGGACTCGATCCAGGGACTCCAGGATCATGACCTGAGCCGAAGGCAGTCGCTTAACCAACTGAGCCACCCAGGCGCCCTCATCTGGCATCTTTTATAAGCTCCCAAGCCTGGACCCGTGGCAATCAAGTCAGAGTCTCTAGTGACAAACCCAGGCCTCAGTATTTTTCAGAGCCCTCCAGGTGATTCTAATGGGAGTCCAGGCTGTGAACCACTGATCTAATGGAAATGCATTATCTTGGTTTAAATCCCAAGAAAGCGATGCTCCTATCAAATCAATTAGGATATCATGCCGTCCAGTAATTACAACTGGAAGAGGATGTTGGGGAGGTTCTCCACCGCATGTAATCAATAACAGTGTTGGAAGTGCTTCCTGCCCTACATCTCTGGGTCACCCTTAATGCACCTGGCCTTGATGCTGAAAAAGGGACACCTGGCAGGTGTGAGTTGGTCAATCCCCAGTCATTTCCAATTGGGGCAGTCCCCCTGGATGAGAAAGTAAAGCACGTGGGGGTGCCTGGGTGGCTCAGTCCTTTAAGCCTCGGACTCTTGATCTCAGGGTAATGAGTTCAAGCCCCACGTTGGGGGGGCTCCATGCTGGGCATGGAGCCTACTAAGAAAGAAAGAGAAGAAAGAAAAGAAAGAAAGAAAAGAAAGAAAGAAAGAAAAGAAAGAAAGAAAAGAAAGAAAGTGCATGGACTATTAAATACTCACAGCCTAAGTGGAGTGGACTGACCGTATTGGAATATATGAATACATTATAAGAAATGATAGGATTTTCCATTATGCATTTCAGCATTCAGTAATTGGTACAGTTAATACAATTTCCTTCACAGGGGCCGTGTGCTCTCTGAGATTTGCTTCCTTGATGCATTTTCTGGAATATGGCATATCTCCTGGGCTCTGAACATGTTCGACCTAGAGGCAGCCACCTCTAGTTTAAATCCACTAAATTCACCTTTGCCAAGGAGAACACTAGGGTGGCAGGTGGACAGGGGAAGTCTTCAGGTAAGGGGTGCACACCCGTGTCAGCTTTGAGCTGTGCCACCCCAAACAGGTCACCTGACTTCCCTGTTCCTTGTCCATTAAATGCAGTGGTAATGGTGGTTGCAGGCATTAGGGATTTCGCTATGCAGGGAATTTTCATTATAAAAGACACTTTAGGGGCACCTGGGTGGCTCAGATGGTTGAGCGTCTGCCTTCGGCTCAGGTCATGATCCCAGCGTCCTGGGATTGAGTCCCGCATCGGGCTCCCTGCTCCTTGGGAGCCTGCTTCTCCCTCTGCCTCTCTCTCTATCTCTCTCTGTCTCTCATGAATAAATAAATAAAAAATAAAAAATAAAATAAAATAAAAGACACTTTATCCTAGAAATGGGATGTTCTTTTCTTTAAAATAGATCTGACCCTGGGACCCTCTCCTGGAAGCTGAGAGGTTTCTACTGTGGAGCCTCTCCTGAATCACCGGGGGGTGCACAGGAACCCAGGGGGCTCATCCACCATCTAGAAAACAGGGTGGTCCCCATCTCTGGGCCCTCATGGCTGTTGCTGACATCCTAAGGACTGATGGCTGTGTGGGGCCCATGATAAGCTTTGGCACAAGAATCTTTGCTGATATTCAGGGCCCAGGCTCTACCAGGACTCCGTGGCCAGGCCTCTCTGAGCTCCTGCCCCTCCAGGAGAGGCTCCAGGTGCCCTCTTCCCTCATCTTCCCTGCTCCAGAGACTCTTTCCACACCCTTCTTCATGGCTGGAGTGACCACCTGCCCAGTTTGCCTGGGACTGCCACAGTTTTAGCACAGAAAATAGGGTGTTCTGGGAAACCTCTCAGCCCTAGGCAAACTGGGCAGGTGGTCATCCCACCATGGCCCACTTCTGTTCCTCTTCTCCACCTTCCCCTTTAAGTCCCCACCCCCACCTTCATCGCCTCAGTGCTTCTGGGCTTTTACTGAAGCCTGGACAAGGCGCTGAGGCCACTTCTGCAACCTCCTCTCCTAGAGGGGAGGACTGGAGCTGCGAGTGAGCCTCATGGAACAGGGAGGGGCAACAGAGGCATTTGGAACCCTTGGCACTGTCTCAACAAGTCCTGCCCCATGGAACAAACCTGGGTTTCTAATGGGAGGGTTAACCAATGCGGCTCCCATTCCTGTCCCCTGGTGCATACATACACCTGTCGCCACATCCTGCTGATGGTGGAGAGCTAAGCTCACGGCCTTGCTTCCTTCTCAACTAGGATTACTAGAGGGCAGGATCTCCGCCTGTTTCTTGTTGTACCCCCAACCCCACCCACAAGTGCCTGGCATAAGGTAGGTGCTCAATAAATGCAAATCCAGGATGGGCGCCTTTGTTCTAATTGCTCATGGAACAGTCTGCTCTTTTATGTCCTTTTATTGATCTCCATCTGCCATAGCATACTCACTAGTGTGGGTATTTGATTCATATCTGCCTCTCCCCCTAAACCAGAAGCTCAGCAAGGTTGGATACCTCACCACTGTGTCCCCAGCACATGCAGTAAGGGCTAAATATGCACATACGCTGTGAATGTACATTCAGATTTAACTGCCCCTGCCACCAAATGGTGCCTCGTGGAATCAAGGGTGGCGTGGAGTGCTTTGTGGTGGATGCCAACTGATTAGACCCTTTGAGGTCCCCAGCCCTCTCCAGGACCCTGGTGAGGGTGGGCAACTTGAACACGTGCATGCTCCTGGAAGGCAGAGCCTGAGGCCAGAGTCGGCCACAGGGAGCTGGAGCCCTGGAGGAGGCTGGGGCTTAGCCAGCCTAGCAAATGCCTTCAAATCAATTTACATAATTGGCCTAGGTTTTCCTGTATTAATCATCCCTTATGACATCAAAAATTGAACACAGGCATTTAATACAAAAGCTTTTCCCTCACTTTGTTGAAATCACTGAGCTCGCTCACTCCAGAAGATCCAGCTACCTGGGCTGTGGGGTTTGACGCCTCTCTGCTCCTGCCCTGCTGTAGACAGGAGGGTTGGGGCTGGGGTGGGAAGGACGGGGGGCTCCTGAAGAGAACGGAAGCTGCAGCCCACCCCTCCCTTTGCTTGGCTGACTGGTTCGTAAGGATTGCCAGGTTCCATGCCCTTGGGTGCTCCTGACCCAGCGGGGATGAATGCTGGCGTGGCAGCTGGGTGGGTCTAGGGGTTTGGCTGCCAACTCCACTCTTTGTCCCTGAATGCTCTTGGCCGGGTTGCTCCATTTCTCCAAGCCTCAGTTTCCCCACCTGTGAATGGTGCTAACGATGTCTACCTCTGCTGGTAGGTCGATACCAGCCCACGGTAAGCGCCACTGGCAGCTATTCTCAGCTTGAGGGCAGGGCTGCCAACATTTCTCAGCTGCCCACTATGGGTCAGACCCTGGGCTCACATAATCCTTCCAGCTGGTCAGTATACCAAGCAAGGATGGTCATCCCTATTTTACAGACAAGAAACTTGAAAATGTGAGCCAAAGTCAAGTAACGTTCTAGTAAATGGCAGAGCTGGGATTCGAACTCAGGTTGGTAAGATTCTAGATGCTGGGGTCCTCACCACTTCACTAGCATTTGTGAACGGGTTTGTCCAATCTCCTAAAACACAATGGCTCTGAGGGCAGCAGCTGTATTTCATTCCTTCCATCGTTCCACTGCAGATGGAAGATACTAGTAGCCTGTTATAGAGGAACAAATAAACGAGGAGGGCCGGACATCCTGGGGAGGACAAGAGTGGCTTCTTAACAACAGGTGCTTTCGTGGAGGATGAAGGAGGAGGTGGGTCTGATGGCAAAGCCGTCCATGGCCTCTCCCCTGCATTCATCCTGCCATGTGGATGCTTAGACATGACTGTAGCAAAATGAAAAGGGATCAGCTCACTCCCAGACATGCTTGTCCCCTGCCAAGGACATCTTGGGTCAAAGATCTGGACATGAATTGCTCCTCATCCTAAAGAGAAGCTGAGTTCCACCTGTCACTCCCGCCACCAAAGCGAGCCCAAGGCCAGACGGCGGATGAATGCTTTAAGCTGAATATTTTCAAACACATTGTGTAAACCATCATACCAGGGAGGAGAAATGACAGAAGGTCTTTTTAAAGCTCTTTTGGGGGAGGGGGAAGAGCAGACAACCACCCTGGGCTCTGTCCTCTTTTTCAGGTTACGGCCACATCTACCCTGTCACCAGGCTCGGCAAATACTTGCGCATGCTCTACGCCCTCTTTGGCATCCCGCTGATGTTCCTAGTCCTCACGGACACAGGTGACATCCTGGCCACCATCCTGTCCACGTCCTATCATCGGTTCCAAAAACTCCCATTCTTCCCACCTCCCCTCCCCTCCTGGTGCTCCCGCCTGCTCTGCAGAAAGCCAGCCACCAAGCCCGTGGGCGAGGTTGTCCCGAGGATCGTCATAGATGCCCAAGAGCTTCCGGGCCCCAACCCCGGCCCGTGTCCGTCCACCCCAAGCAGAAACACGGATCTGTTCGAGAGACTTCTTGCACGAGAGAAGCAGAACACGCTGCACCTGCCCCTGCGGGCCGTGGAGAGGAGTAACTCGTGTCCCGAGCTGGTGTCGGGGAGGCTCTCCTACTCGCTTATCAGCAATCTGGACCAGGAGGGACGGCAGGTGGAGAAGCTGGACGTGCCCCTCTCGGTCATCGCCCTCCTTGTGTTCGCCTACATCTCCTGTGCGGCTGCCATCCTCCCCATCTGGGAGAAGAAGCTGGACTTTGAGAACGCCTTCTATTTCTGCTTCGTCACACTGACCACCATTGGGTTCGGGGATACCGTTTTAGAACACCCCCACTTCTTCTTGTTCTTCTCCATTTATATCATCATTGGGATGGAGATCGTGTGCATCGCTTTCAAGTTGGTGCAAAACAGGCTGATTCACATCTACAAAAATCTCATGCTGTTCTTTGCAAAAGGGGTATTTTACCACCCTGTTAAAAAGTGAAATCTCCGCCATCTCTTGTGTGACAAACACCAGCTGAGCTGGTTTCCTCGTGTTGTCTTTTGGGAGCCAGGGTAGTTGGAACTGGTGTCCCTGCAGCCTGTCCCCTGAGACCTTGGGGCTTAGAGACAAATCCTGCATGAGGGCTGATTTTGGTCCTGAGGCCCTGCAGAAACGTGGCTAATGCCCTTCATATCAAGACGTCAGAAAAAAAACTCACCATCCTCCAAAGCCCGGTTAACTGGAGCCCTGCCTTCATTTTTCAAACCTCCCACCTGATGTAGATGAAAGCACCTTATGAATGTCACAGCTTTTCTTGAGTCACCAGAAAAAAAATTACCATTGCTCTTGCAATTTGTACCTTCAGCTCAATTAACATCTTCCCGAGCTACTCCCTGTTCACCCTTGATGAAACAGGGTGAGTCTGAACCACCTCTTTTCTTGAATGTGCGCATTCATGGACGTGTGCAAGGTCAGCCCAATCCTGGCCCACCCAAAATGCACTGAGGCCAGGGTGGGATTGTCACCTGTGTTCTCAGGGGCCTGGGCTATTTCGACAGCCAGATTCTGTGTGGACCAGTGTTGTCACTAGGGTGGAGGAATGGCGCCTCCTGAGAGAGTAGGCGTGTGCAAATGTAGATGCCCGGGTGGATGGTTGGTACAGGAGACGGCTGGAGCTCAGTGAGGGGGATACTCTCCTGAGCTGTTCCTGAGTTGGCACGTGAATGAGCTGAGCTGTGTAGCAGATGCTGTAGATGCCCCACTCTTACGCCCTGGGACTCCAGCTTCCTTTGCCTGAGAACTGTCCCTAGTCACTAAAGCACGAGCCTATGCGGGGCAGTCTAGAAGTGCCAAGGGGTGAGTGCTTCTGGGCGTACCCCTCAATCAACAACTGACAGGAACAGGTGGATGGATGGTGCCCAGCTGCTTGCCCCTCCCATGGGCTGACTCTGGGTCGTATCCAGCACTGTCTCGCCGAGTTCCCCAGTGGAATGGAGCCTCAGTTGCTCATCCACTTCCCCTGTCTTGGTCTCCTTCATCTCAGTTTCATTTCTCCATTCCTCTTGGGATCACCCCCAAATGACCCACTTGCACACAAATCCTTGTCTCAGAGTCACTCCTGGGAAGCCCAGCCAGGGAGAGGATGTAACAAATCGGTGTGTGGTCAAGAGTCTTCCTAGTTCCTCGGCTGGTTATGAGAAATGTCTTAAGAGGATAAACGTTTCTGGAAAACTACTTTGAGAGAATCTTGGAAATCTGGTGATTCACAAAATGAGTCCCTGGGTAAGTGGTGAACTTTGCTCCAGGGTATAGCACAAAAGTGCAAAAACCAATAAAAAGTGCCAGGAGGTTCCAATTAGAAAGGAAAGGAAGCACCTACCTTTTGAACCTTTTCTATTCTGCCTTAGGTTCAGGTCACTGCCAAGGGGCCAGCTCTCAGGGGGCCTCAGGTCTTCTTTTCTGGATCTTTCCTCCTCCTCCCCACAACTATGAGGTTCCTGCCCTTTCAACACTTTAAGACCTGCCTCAGGAAAGGGAATTGGCAAGGTGTAAGCAAGAACCACTGAAAGACAGAAAGCACCGAAAATGGGATTTCAGGCAGCAGCTCACCAGGATGGGGGTTTTTATGGGGTTTCTTGACCTCCCTGAAATCACAGCGGCCCGGGTGCAGCAAAGCCCCTTGAACTCAAAGGTCAATCCAGACCGGCCACTCAAATGAGAGCACATGACCAGGCCAAAGGGCTATTCAAGGTTCATTCAGTTCTACCAACATTTATGGAGTGACTGTTACTTTCCACTCTCAAAAAGGATTCCAAAGATGAATCAGGTACATCCTAGAAGCATGGAGGTAATCACAGGTGGTTTCGAATTTCTCAGCCACTTCCTTCTGGAGGCAAGAGCAAGTCCTGTTTGAATGCAAGAATGCAGTTTGTCAGGGATACTTATTATGTGAATTAAGCATCATGATCATTTGCTTATTGCACTTGCTAGTGGGTGTTCTTCTGCGGTTCTGGGGAAATGGCCCCGCATGCCTTTCTGCTCCTCATTTCTTGCCCACATGCACCCCATATTCCGGCCACCTTGCGCTATTCATTTCTGCAGCCCTGTGCAGGAATATGAATTCATTCCTCCAAGGATTTGCTAGGGGGTTCTCAACCTTGCCTGTACAATAATACCCAAGGGGTTTCAAAGAATTCATGTCTCCCTCCCCTCTTCAAGGGACTCAGTCATTGGTCTGGAGTGCCACCCGGGTAGCGGGGTACTGGGGTGATCGAGTATGTGGTCAGAGTTGAGAACCAGCTGCTCTCTTGGCCTGAATGCCTTTCTCTCATCCAGGATAGATGAAGACTCATCTCTGAGGTTCAGCGCACATGGCACCTCCTCTGGGTGGTGACCCCTGACTCTTGGGAGTGATCACCACAGTCTCCCCCACACTCTCACTGCACCCACTCTAATCCCTTCCTTAGTTACAGTACTGTAGCTGGGCCCTCTCCAGACTCAGGTCTGCCCTGCTAAAGATGGTGTCTTTTTCCATCATCATTGTTTTTTAGATTTTATTTAATTTATTTTATTTTTTTTAATTATTTTTTTTTCTTTTTTTTTCTTTTTTAAAGATTTATTTATTTATTTGAGAGAGCGAGAATGAGAGAGAGTACATGAGAGGGGGGAGGGTCAGAGGGAGAAGCAGGCTCCCCGCCGAGCAGGGAGCCCGATGCGGGACTCGATCCCGGGACTCCAGGATCATGACCTGAGCCGAAGGCAGTTGCTTAACCAACTGAGCCACCCAGGCGCCCTAATTTATTTTAATTTAATTTAATTTTATCTTATTTCTTAAGTAGGCTCTACGCCCAGCATGGAGCCCAATGAGAGGCTCAATCTCATGACCCTGAGATCAAGACCTGAGCTGAGATCAAGAATCAGACTGTTAACCGACTGAGCCCCCCAGGGTCCCCCATCATCAGTGTTCTTGCTCCCTTGTCATCTTCCTAGCCCTGCTCTGCTGTGTCAGCCGCATACATATAGGGGGACCGAGGGCAGGACTAGGTGCCAAAGGAGGTTTGCCAGCACTTACTGCACACCTACCACATCCAGGCCTGAGCTGAGTCCTCATGTGCACCATCTTATCTAACACTCCCTGCAGTGCTGAGAGAATGGTGCCCATTTTACAGGTGAGGAAGCCGAGGCCAAGTAACTAGCTCAGGGACTCACCGCTAGGAAGTGGCAAAGCAAGGATTCACGCCCAGGTCTAATCTGACTCTAAGTGGTTCTCAGTGGACCACCTGAATCAGCATCCCCTGGGAACTTGTTGGAAATGCAGATTCTCAGGCTCCATCCAAGACCTCCTGGACCAAAATGCTGGACAGTGAGCTTGGTGGTTTTCACAAGCCTTCCAGAGGATTCTGATGTTTGATTCAGAAAGTTTCATTCTCAAGCTTGAAAACCACTGCTCTGACTGCTGTATTCACAGCCTCTATGAGTGTCACCAGCCGGTGGGGACAGTCACCTGGGGGAAGGCTTGAGGTCTCCTGGATGGGGAAAGCACACTGCAGGGGTAGTCCAGCCAGGAAGGCCTCCTGCAGAATGGAATGGACCCTGTCCCCAAAAGAGCTAACACTCTGTCTTCTCCAAACTCAGGCTATGTCTTGGTGATCAGGGGAGGCTGCTTCCTGCCTGGCAGGGCCTCACCTGCGGGCTCATGATCAAACTCCCCAGCAGCACTGGGCTCTCTAGGAATGGCTGCAGGGTCTCAGCTTGGCTAGAGTCAGCGTGGGGACTTAGGGGACTTGGAAGTGGCCCGGAAGCTCTTGGACTGGAGGTAGAAGGGAGTATTTTGGTGATCACCTACTGCATCTCTGACTCAGGGGGCAGAACCTCCCCGTGCAGATGCACGGCTCATCTCTGACTTCCAGGCACCTGGACCAAAGCCTTTGGGAGGCGCTGCCCTAGCAGCCGTGGAGGTCGCCCTGTCCGGTTGTGCACCAGCCCGGCACATGGTATTGTTAGATTCCAGCCCCCCCCCCCTCTTTTTTTTTTAACAGAAGAAGAAACTGAACTTCTGTTCTCGGACGTGAAGCAGTTCTCTCAAGATGACCCAGCCAAAGACATGGGGGAAGGTCAACGATGAAAGAGGCCCAATTCCCGCGGAGCCTGGGCGCTGCGAGAGCGAGCGCTGCCCAGGGAAGGGCAACCTGACCTGGCCGGTGCTGCCAGGTGGGGTGGGGACTCGGAGCTTCATAGGGTGGAGAAACCGAAGGAGGAACCGCTCCGACCGGGACCCTAGGACGGTGTCCGGCGGCTGGACCGCGCTCCCCAGAACGGCCAGCAGATGGCGCCACCAGACCGCTCGAGCCCCGCGCTCCGACGCCAGCAGGGGGCGCGTCCGCGGCTCCGCGCCTCCGGGAGGGAGCCTCGGACCCTGTCTGCCGCCATGGCCCCCCGAGAGTGGACGCCTCGGACTTCTGTCCTCGCCGCGGTCCCCGAAGAGGAGGCTCGTCGCCTTTGCCCCGCCGCGGACATCTGGGGAGGCAGCACATTTGTGAACCCTTGTCCTCAGAGCAGCGCTCTAGACGGCGCGCTTTGGACTCCTGTCCTGGCCATGACCCCCCGAGAGGGGGCG
This sequence comes from Mirounga leonina, assembly GCF_011800145.1. Taxonomy (NCBI): domain Eukaryota; kingdom Metazoa; phylum Chordata; class Mammalia; order Carnivora; family Phocidae; genus Mirounga; species Mirounga leonina. The sequence continues at coordinate 40,593,983 of NW_023270265.1, forward strand.
CCAAGGACCACCGTCCCTGTCCCCTGCTCCTCAAACCTCATGTCCTGCCACGCTCATGTCAGGGCCGGAAATGTTAGCACTTGAGTCCTGGCCACTTGACACGTCAGTGCCCTTCACCCTGGACCCTTCTTCCCCGATGCACCAGCCTCGCTCCGTGGAGCAGGGTCTTCCAGCAGACTGCCCGAAGCCTGCCAGAAAGGCGCTTGGAAGCTTCGACCATGTGCAGACGCCCTGTCTCACCCAAGTCCACTAGGGTGGAGGCTCTGAGTGATGCCCGGGGATGACCGTGCTGTTGGTTTGGGTGTGTTTTCTGTTTCTAACTCCGATGACAGGTAATTCCCCCCCCGTGGGGTTGGGAAGTACTGTCCTAAGGGAGGGGGGCCAGGGCCAGGCCAGGCCGAAAGGAAGAGGCTTGGGGAGGGCCTCTGGATGGGCCGCTGGGGACGGAGGGCCTGGGAGTCAGGGGACCTGACTGAGCGGTAGTCCTGGCTGTTTCTACTCTGCTGAGTGGCCCAAACGACTGGATGCCTGCTTCTGGGTCGCTTGGAGGAGATGATTGGTCAGGATAGCCCCTGCAGTCCTGGTCCCAGGGTGTGAGTGTCGAGCCAGGTCCACCAAAAGAGCAGGTGTTGCTTTGATAGGTGGGAAGTAGGAGTGACCTGGTCTCCTAGGACATTGGCCTGGGGGCTGCTGGATGCATTGCACTGACCTGGGCCTCGGCTTCAGAGGGTGTTTGCCAGACGGGAAGAAGGCAAGGAAACCAACATTTAATGAGCAACTAATATGCGCCAGGCTCTCTGCCCATGTAACAAATCTAAACCTTTTTAGCTATATCGGCATGGTTCATCACGGTGATCCACCCCAGGCCCTAGTGCAATGCTGGCTTGCAATAAGTACGTGGCAAACATACGTTGGGTGAATAAATCCCTGTGGGTAGTCTACAGAGAGGATAAAAGTTGGGGTTCAGATCAGAGCCTTTGCCCCTGAATGCTTGTGCCAAACCACTGGGGTGGGCCCAGTTCAGAACGACTGGAAACTTCTCTAATCCTGCCCCTTCCCCAGTTTGGGTGGGTTGCACCAAGCCCTAGAATAAGGATCAGAGGCTTCCACTGACTCCAATCAAGGTCAGTGTGTGAAGGACAGAGCTGATCCACCCGGAAATGAAAGAAACAGAAGCTCAGGGACCTTCCGAGGCCAAGAGAAGCTCTGACAATGTGGTCACGCAGGGGCGTGTTTTTGTATTTGTCATCCTTGTAATTTGTTATTTGTTCTCATTCTAAGCAAATACACGTGCTCTCATCTGGTTTGGATTGGGTAATTTCGCGTTCTTTTTAGGAAGACCCCTTAAGTTGAATAAACATCCATAAAACCTGATGCCCCCTCACCCCAGCCGAGAAGGAAAAGGATGTCCAAAGGGACAGCCTCTTAAGCCAGCCACCTGCTGACTTTTCCAGCATCCTGTCCAGACAGAGGTCCGGCCACATTTCCACGGGGCATCACGTCCCTTCCTGCCACCTCAGCCTGCACGCACAGTCAAGTAACCTTAAAATAACCTAACAAGATCCATGCCCTGGTTTCTGCCAAGTGCTAGGACAGCTCGCTATCCAGAGACACCCAGAAAGAAGGTGACCGATAGAAAGGGTGAAGAGGAAGGCAATCAGATGGCCAGCCATCTAGAAACTTCCTCCAGAGCACCCCTCGGCGTCATGCTGACCAGCAAGGAGCAGTGTGGCTTAGTGGTTAAGACCCTCCTTGGCCAGCCTTGAATCTTGGTGGGTTTCTTTACCTGTCGAATCGACATAAAATTAGTACCTACCTCAAAGGGTTGTGAGGATCAAACAAGATAATCCATGGAAAGTGTGGTAGCCCAGTGTCCAGCTTTGCAAGCTCTTTTCTTTTTTTTTTTTTTTAAAGATTTTATTTATTTATTTGACAGAGAGAGAGAGAGAGAACAAGTAGGCAGAGAGGCAGGCAGAGGCAGAGGGAGAAGCAGGCTCCCCGCTGAGCAGGGAGCCTGATGTGGGGCTCGATCCCAGGACCCTGGGATCATGACCTGAGTCGAAGGCAGCGGCTTAACCGACTGAGCCACCCAGGTGCCCCTAGCTTTGCAAGCTCTTAAAAAAATTCTAACTGTGCCCATTACTATGACTAGGAGGCAGAAAATGGCACATTTCCATTTTCTCCAGCAACCCCCACTGCCTGCGAGGTGGAAAGGGTGTGTTTAGCCTCAGTTTGTAGGACACTCTCAGTGGGTCCCCCAGTGGTTCCGGGGTGGTCTGGATCGTGGGGGCTCAGGCAGGATGTGCACCCCGCACCCAGGTGTGGCGCATTCTGTAGCTAACAGCCCAGCACGCAAGGGGTGGGAGGCATTCTTTCCCAGCTCCCCTCTTTGCATGCTGGGGTCCCCGTGCCTGGCTGTGTCCTTCTTCCCCAGCCTGTGCTTGTCACTTTCTCTTGGCTTCCCCTGCACTGCACCCTTTGACACTCTCTTTCATGGCCTTTGCTATCCCCCTGTGCTCCAGAGTTCACACCCGAGACCCCTCATTTCTCCCCGGCTCTACTCCCTCCCTTGTGTTCTCTAGTGGATATAAAAACCATCTCCAGTCCTTCACCCCAGAACTCTGGATTCACATCTGCTTCCCCGGCAGCTCAAGTTGACATGTTCAAGATGGAGCCCAAACCTGCTCTCGGGCCCTGCTCTTCCCCATCCAGAGAGGGGCAGCCCCAGCCTTCCAAGTTGCTCAAGACAGAAGCCTGGGAGGCTGTCTTGACCTGGCCTTGCTCTCTTCCACTGTGACCTGAGAGGTGCGTTTGCAGCCCCCATTTTGAGTCTGCCTCCCTGATGCAGCGAGTTGCAGGCAAGGCCCCTCACGTGTATATTTTAGAAGCTCCTGGCGGACTCTGGGGCTAGCTGAATAGCCCTCAAGAGGAGCATCTCTGATGGATGGGCGCACAGTGGGTGAAGATACGTCTAATGGAGGTGGCGGCCCAGGCCATTCCCCTCCTCCCCACAAAGAACCCATAAGACAGCTGGATGAGAGAGGGGCCAGGCTGAGCCGGTCCTCCGGCTCCCCACCCACCCAGCTCCCAGGAAGAGCCAGGCACATGGCGAGGCTGAGAGGGGCCCGTCCAGGGTTGGGAGGCCCAGACACAGTGCTCTTGTTGCCATGGAGATGGATGTGCGTCCGTTGGGCAGAGAACTTTGGAGTAGCTTGGAAGCCGGACAACAAAGGGCACCTCCACCTTGGACACAAATTGTGGTTTCTTTTCATCCTCTTTGGCCCTTTTATGCTCTGCTTTTGTTCTTGCCATTTAGATCAGAGAATGAGACTCTTTCAAATGCTATAAATTCAAAACATCGGCAATTAGGGGGCCTCTCTGCGGTTGCAGTCCCCCTGTAGTCTCTTTAGAAAGCAATTGCATGTGTGGTGAAACAGAGATGACCGAGCAGAGGTGGTCAGCACCTCCCAGATGTCACTCTGCAGCCAGTAATGACTGAGCACCTACTATGTGCCAGGACCCAGGCTGGCGCTGGGGATTCAGTGTGGTTCAGTGTGGTACAAGACTGACCCGATCGCTGCCCCATGCCTCAGTTTCCCCAGTGTAAAACAAGGGGCTGACTTGGTCCAGGGGTTTCATGTGGAAAGAAGATCCCAGTCACCTATTTTGACTGAGTAGCTTTGCTTTGCTCTGTGTTATGTGCTCCTCTTCCCTACAACATTTTGTTTGGAGAGAGAAGTTCATAACTGAAAAAAAAAAAAAAAAAAAAAAAAAAAGGAATGAAAACCAGTAGGCAAGGATTCCCTAAGGCTTTTTCCAGATGGAATGTTCCGTGCTGTTGACAGCTAAGGAGACTGCAGATTCCCCAGGCTGTTAGGACACATAGAGACTGATACACAGAAGAAGCTAGGTTGCATTTGGGATGTTTATCTACCTGGATGACTGATATCCTGCCTTCATTTTAAATAAAGTCAGGAACCTCACTGAGTGTTGGAAAGAGAACAGACTCAGGGCTTTAGGCACCTGCCCTTGTCAGACTTGGGATCCCAGCCCGGCCTCAGACCCCATCCTCACCCTTTCCTCGTGGGACTTCACCTGGGCCAGGAGGCTTCCGGAACACATCCTCCTCAGAGCTCCCCCCGCCCATTCTGGCCTCGATGCACCTGCCCTGTGGTGATTTGGGGTCTGCCGTCTCTGCCTGGCTGGACTGTGCAGTCTCAGAACATGATGTGTGTTGAGGAACTCACTAGATGAGGTGCTGGGAGTCCCACTGGTACCACTTCTTCTCTGGGCCCTGCCTCTCACCCTGTGCCCTTCCTGGTTTTCTCCTGAAATGCAGGAGAGCCCAGTGGGCAGTGTGCAGAGCAGGCCCTCTGCCATCTCCTCTCCCTCCCTAACGGACGGCTGAAGGACACCAGGCCCCCATTACAAAGGTGACCTGAGTTTTTCCCAAAAGCCATTTACACTGTCTGGGCAGCGAAGCGGGAAATAAGTCGGGGACAGGGTGTTTTATTGACTGTCTCTTGTCTTGAGGAGCTGCAGGAAAGCTTTATTAATACAGCAAAACCAAACAAGCTCATTTAGGGCCATGCACCACCTGGGCCCATTGGAAGTTCAAGCTGATATTTTTGCCTGAAGGCTGAGTCCCCTTTTCTTCATTTCTTTATCACGTACGTTACCTTTTCCCCTGAAGACCAAATGGGTGCAAGAAACAAAGAGATTCTGGATTAGAGAACAGCTTCTATTCAAAACACCCTGAACTTGGCGAAGTTACCCTACTACGTGGGGACTGTTGAAATTTTGCCCTCTTGCCTTATTATCATGGGGCCCATCCAGAGATCGGAGGATCCCAGGGAGTGGAGGCCACACCCTTCTCTGCGCTGCACGGTCCCGGGCGCATGGTGGGCCTGCAGCAGGGACAGCCCCTCTGCACTGGCCACATAGGATTAGTAACCTCTTGGTTTCAACACCTTGGGGGGCCCTTTTTCTGGGGATGTGTGGCGTTTAGGGTCACCAGCACTCCAGGCCTGCACCCCGCCCCTCCCTTATCCTCTGGGGAGATGTGAGCTGCGGGGAGCAGAGGAAAGATGCCCGAAGCAGGCTGGTTGGTGGGTGATCTGCTTTACCTTCTCATGCAGCTGCATGATGAGCCTAGAAGTGGGAACCGCTGGCCACACATTTGGAGGAAAGGGCACCTTCACGTGTGCATGCATCTCAACACAGATGGTTTCACCCTTTGCCAATGTCATTTCCTTGAGCCCTTCCTTCTGTAACTCCCTGACGGCAGAGGGGTGCGATTACCATCATGAAAGTGTGGGCGCCCTGCGGACGGTGATGACCACCCACAGATGGGCTCCCATGGCAGGGCTCCTGCCCTTCTGGGTGGCTGGACGTCAGTCTCCCGGGCCTTCGGGTGGCTCTGTTCCAAATCCCAGCAAAGCTGGCTGCAGACAGATAGCCAAGGAACAGAGCATGAGGGTCAGGGAATGAAAAATCTCTAAGAGCAGATAGCAAGGGTGGAAGGATTCTTGCTGAACCTACTTAACATGATTTTCAATGAAAGCAGACCAGGACAATCAGACATCCGGAGTGAAGGGTGTGGAATTTGACCAGATAGAGAGGGTGATCAGATATCAAGGATGGGGGTGGTTCTTGCTAAACTGATTTAGGAGATTCTTGCTACAGCTGAACTAGACTGGCTGAAGACAGGCCCAAGAGCAAGACCTAGTTGGAAAGAAGCCTCTGAGAAGCATGTCTACGGTTTGGTCGGGGAGAGGCTTGGCATGGACATTTGGACTGATGGGCCTTTTTGAGGGCTGCCATTTTTAAAAACCTCATCCCCATTTCTTTTGTTTCTTCAAAGGTTTTCTTCCTTTGGTCTCTCATAGAGAATCTTCTAGCACAACACTGCAGCTGCTTCATTGGAGCAGAGTTCAATGGACAACAGAAAACAAAAACACAGATTTGTCCTTGAGAAAACAATAAATTTTTAAAAGGAACAAGAGTGATTTTCTTGGGAGACAGGGGTGTTCGGGGCCAGGAGCTGAGTCTGTGAGGCAGAGTGCTGGCCCAGTGTGGGATTGGAGGCAGGAGGGGTGGGGTGGGCTCTGGAGGAGAACCATGGGTGATTACACATCTACAGTTTCTGTTTACCCAGTGTTCTTCCAGAACCTTCATGCTATGCTAACCAGGGCTCTGTGACAAGGACAGCTGGTCAGGACACACCCCAGGTGGGAACCACCCCTACTGCTGTGAGGCTTCCAGCACCTTCTGGACATTGTGCCACTTGAGGCAGGATAATGGGAATGATCACCTGCTTTTAGGGGAGGAAACATAGAGGCTTAGGGGGTGAGGGGAGCTGACCGTGGTCTTAGAGGGGACAAATGGAAGAGAGGATGCCAGCCAGTGTCTCTCTAAACCCTCCTAACCACTGCGCTCTGCAAAGAACAGCTATGGAAGATTGAAATGGGCTCTACCCACATTGGGAATTTTCCTGCCCTTTGACCCCATATGCCACCCCATATGTCACTCCTAGGGGTTTTCCTGAAGGTGATAATTGCACAGATATGAAAAGGTGTGATCATAGGGACTGTGGCATTGTTTATCACTGACCGACAAGGCAAATGTCCATCAAAAGAGAGCAATTAGGTGAATCCTTGTGCATTTATACACTGGACTCCCTCGAACCACTAAAAGTGAAACTTTTTGCAACCAACTTTTTGCAATCAATGTATTACTTGTATAGGAAGGCAAAAGCACATTAAAATCTTTTAAAAAATTATCGGGGTGGTTTGCCACAAAAGGACATCATTCCCAAAATTAGACTCACTGGGCAATACTGGTGCACAGTTCAGTGTGCAAAGCCTTGTGCTAAGCTCTGTGGGGAGTCATGACATTTAGTGATAGTCAGCCTTGGCCTCTGGGGGTTTGCAGAGGGAGATGGTAGGGCAGCCTCTGACAGATGGCTGCCTGTGTTGGGCCATGAGGCAGCGGAGGAGAGGGAGCGAAGCCTGCCGGGGAAGGCTTGGGTTCAAGTTCTCGGGTGGTGGGAGAGCCAGGTGCAAACAAAGGGCACGGGGCATCCTGGGTGCTGGGATGCCAGAGTGCAAGCAGCGGGGAGAAGTCAGCAGCGGCGAGGTTACTTTGAGAAAGCCTTCTTACTTCTCCTCCCTCCCTCCTTTCTTTTCATTTGCACGAAGACCTTAAAAAACCTTCAAAATTAGCAATATGTGTTCATGCAACTATTTTGGAAAGTGTTTGGCATTGCCTGGGAAGGGCGAAGCTGGGCCTAGCCCACAATCCAGCAGTTTCTTCCACATGCAGACCCTGGAGACACATGTGCGTAAGTGCACCAGGGTGTGGGGCACGCATCTCCACCGCAGCCTGGCTGATGAGAGCCCCAGATCGGGGAGGCCCCAGTGTCCACTCGCAGAATGAACACGGAGAATGCGGTACGGTCATACAAGGGAATACTAGACAGCGATGAACACGAATGAGCTGCACTTACACAGAATATGGCTGAATCTCATCGGCGATATTGTACCAAAGGAACCAGAAGAACAAGGAAGTTGTCATCAAGTAAGTCAGGAGAGTGCTTACTTTTAGGGGAAGGGAGGTGATTGTGATGGAGGAGAGGCACCTGGGGGCCCTGGGGCTTCTACATCTCGACCTGGATGGGGGTCACCTGGGGCTCACCAAACAACTCCCCTTTACATGACAAACACATGCTTTGTGCCCTCTTCTGCGCATGCACCTCCTAATAAAAAATATAAGAAGCAATAGAAGCTTGTGGTAAATAACACTTCAAAAATATGGAAGGGCATAAAATTACAAGTGGAAAATAAAGATCTTCACCCTCCTACCTGCCCCCCCATTTCACTTCCTGGAACTGATTACTCTGGGCACCCCCGGGGGTTGACCAACACCCACCCAGAACCCAGCTGTGTGCACGTAGAGCCTCTTTAATAAATGTGCTTGTTTTCCTAAATTGGATTGTAAGAGGCCTGCTGCCCTGTGAGTTTGATTGCACTGGAGGATAACATCTCTCGGATATTTTTCTATGGTAAACACCGTGCTACCTAATTTTCTTAAGTGACCACTTGGTATTTTGTTGTAAGAGTGACCACCCCTTATTTCATAGGCCTCAATGTGCCCACGCTCCGGAAGTTTCCAGATTCTTCTTATTGACCAACAGTTCTGAAGTCACGCAAGAGACTTGACATACAAACATCTTTTCCAAAAGCTTTCTCATCTTTAAGTCTTTTCTCCCATTTGGTGGGTTTGGTGAATGTTTGGGCTGGTAGAAGACACTCTCGGGCGCCTGGGTGGCTCAGATGGTTAAGCGTCTGCCTTCGGCTCAGGTCATGATCTCAGGGTCCTGGGATCGAGTCCCGCATCGGGTTCCCTGCTCAGTGCAGAGCCTGCTTCTCCCTCTCCCTCTGCCACTCCCTCTGCTTGTGCTCTTCTGTCTATCTCTCTGTCAAATAAATAAATAAAATCTTAAAAAAAAAAAAAAAAGACACTCTGCATGCGGCCATTTTAAAGGGATTCATTTTCTGCTCCCCTCAGAGGAATTAGGGTTGCGAAATCTGGAACAAAATAAGACCAAGACCCAGAAAGTCATGCTGGTAGCAGCTCAGGCTATCTGTGCAGAAGGGGTGGACCAGAACCTTCCGCAAAGGCTCCTGGAAAAGGGAAAGCTCTCTGCGTGTGTGTGTGTGTGTGTGTGTGTGTGTGTACGTGCGTGTTTCCCTGCGGCACCCAGCACTGGTTTTGCGGGGAGACAACATCTTCTACAAGAAGACAACAGTCAATATAAATCCAATTGGATATAATGACTGGATTTCTCTCCCCCCACAGAGATGGTGACGGTGATTTCTCAGATGCCTTTTAGTTACAGACAAGTTTCCGAACAAAATAATTAGGTTTGGGTCTTTGCAGCCTGCCCTATTGGACTATTGATTAACCACTGAAGTCTCCTGCCCTGCGGATGTCTGGGTGTGCAGTCGGCATAGCAAGTGGGCAAAGACCGCTCTGAGCAGGGGGTGGGGGAGGCGGGGGTGGTAGAGGTGAGGCTCTACAGAGCTGCATCCTGAGTCTGTGCTTTCTCCCAGAGTCCTCTGCTGCTGAGAGCCACCTGTGGGCACCCACCTGTTGGTACCCCCAGTTTTAGACACCTGCTGCCCCCAGACCGTAAAGGTCCAGGAAGCAGAGTTCCAGTCCCCACTGCCTGGTCTCACACCCGTGTGACATGGGGCAAGGCTGTGTCCGTCTCTGGGTGCTTCCTTGTGTGGGAAGGGCAGCCTTTAGACTTCGTAGCCTCCCAGGCCCCTTCCAGCCCTGGTGTTTTGTCCCAGCGCTGCCCAGGAGAAATACAACGCGAGCCACAAACTTGGGCCATGCAGGTAATTTAAAACTTTCTAGCAGCCACATTAAGAGAAGTAGCAACTGGTGAAATTAGTTTGAATAATATATTTTATTTAACCTAATGTATCTAAAATAGTGTTGTTTCAGCATGTAAACAATACCAAAGCTATTAACGAAATACTTCACATTTTTTGTACCAAGTCTTCGCAATTCAGTGTGTGTTAAAACAGAATATAAATGTCGACAGCGCATCTCGAGCCTGGTTGCATTTCAAGCGCTCCAAGGCCCCATGTGCCGAGTGGCTCCTGGATTGGACAGTGCAGGTCTACCTGGTTCATCTGCTGTCAGGCAGATGGGGAAACTGAGGCCCAGCTGGTTGGGGCAGAATCGGCTCTGGCCCCGGGGCTCCTCACCGTGCGTCCGATGTTAGTCCTGTGGTCCTACTCTGCGAGTAGCTCCGTGCACACTTCCTCGGGGAGACAAAGGAGGAAGAGATCACGTCCTTTGCTGTCAAGGAGTTAAAGGTCCAGTTGGAAAAGGAAAAAAAAAAAAAAAAGAATGAGCCCAGCTGAACCTGTTGGGGTACACCGCACTTAGCAATGCTTTAGTGGGGTTTTTGGAGGCAGAAACCCAGGGAGCGTGGCCGCAGTTATCCCAGGCTTGACTGCCCTGTGCAGAGAGGACTTCAGCTGGGCTCTGGGGGGATGAGGAAAACGTGAATAATGTCTGTGGCTGGGCTTGGAGGGGCACAGTCCGATTAGAGCAGAGGGTGGGAGCTGGGGGTAGGGTGGGGGAATTGTAGACGACCCTAAGAGCTAGGCAGAAGGGTTTAGACGTGAGTATCAGGGAGCCACCTAAGGCTCTTGAGCTGGGGCAGGGGCCCTTGGAAGCTGTGGTCCATGGAGACCTGCTGAGTTCCCGATGGGTTGGAGGCAGCACCTGGAGCCCGGGAGGCCGGTCAGGAGGCTGCTGGAGCAGTAGCTAGTGATGGGGATTGGGGGTTAAGACGAAAGAGGAGCCATTCCATGGACTTGGAGGAAGCCTGTGCCGTGGCCATGCTTTGGTGGTGACAATGTGCCCCTGTGATGACATCTGGGTATTTTGCTTCTTGCCGGCCTCCCTTGCCCAAGGGCAGGAAGGTCATTTGAGGTGGATGGATCTGCCTAAGCAAAGACTCGGAGTCAGGAAGAAACAGAGGTTGGAGGGTCAGGGGGCCGGGATGGCTGCAGGGAAGAGGGCATGAAGGATTCAATTACCCGAGACTTTAACAAGCAGAGACAGCCATCCCTCGTGGCATCACAAACAGAATGGGCTTTTTGGTGAGTCAGTGGGATGGTGGGAAAAAAGTTTTTCACGCCAAACCAGGTAGGAGGAGATGGGGCTTGGGCAGGTAGAAGGGGGTGCACACGGCAGGTGAGGGAATGACTTTTGCGAAGGCAGGGGGCTGGACTGAGCTAGCACATCACTGGGTGGGAGGGCAGACACCTGCTAGGGCACCTGTCGGTTCAGTTAGTTACCCACAGCTGGTGCTCATTGCTTGGGTGATTAGGGACCGTGAGCCAAGCACAGCATTTACTGAATGCTGTTTTCTGTGCCAGGCAGTGTGAGACTCTGGGGGAGGGGGGTGCGGATGATGTGGTGAGCAAGACACCAGAGGCCCTGGCCTCAGCTTGCATGGAGGAAGATGCAAAAATCAGACATTAATCACAGTTGCAGTGAAATTGTGATTATAATAAGTGCCAGGAACAACAGGTGTAGGGACCTATCAAAATAGCGCGGGGGACATACGCATGCATAAGGGTCGGTGAGGACTTCTCTGAAATGCTTTTCCATCCACTTACTTTTTTTTTCCTTTCAAAAGTTTATTTAGTATCAAGCAAGAGGAGACTTTGCTTAACACTACAGAACATTTCCAGACTTGAGTTACAAAGAATACTGCATTGCTCCCACTTGCAATTGGCTTCCCTTTTTATGCTTGTTGTTGGCAAGTGGGAAAAAAATTAGCATACGGCTGAAAGATAAAATAACTACATTTCTATGGAAACCTTTAAAATGAAAGGTGAGGCTTATGTTAAAAGTCCATTCATTTACTTTTAAATGTCTTGACCTGAGACATAAAGGCTAAGGGGGAATTAAGTAGGTAAATGGGAAGAGGGGAGGACATTCTAGGCAGCAGAAATGGTCTGAGCGAAGGCTCTGGGGTGAGAAGGAACACAGGGTGTACGGACAGATGGGAGACTAGGAATGAGAAAGATAATCAGACAAAGAGGAAGAGGAGGAACCTCTCAGGCAGAAGGAGCAGAGAGTGCAAAGGCCCTGAGGCAGAGAACCCACCTTGAGAGAAGCCCTTTGTGGCTAGAGGGGGAAGACAGGGCAGAGCAGCATCAGAGGTGTGGAGGCTGCATGGCCCAGGTTGGCGAGGGCCCTTCAGGGTGCAATGCTGGGACCCTCGGGACACACAAGACATCTGAAGCCATGTGAGAGCCCAAGTAATCAGGGAATCCGATTTTCTTTCTTTTTTTTTTTTTAAGATTTTATTTATTTATTTGACAGAGAGAGAGAGAGACAGTGAGAGAGGGAACACAAGCAGGGGAGTGGGAGGGGCTTGATCCCAGGACTCTGGGACCATAACCCGAGCCGAAGGCAGACGCTTAACGACTGAGCCACCTGGGCGCCCGGGAATCCGATTTTCGATCAGAGGCCAGGGCAACGTGGCGAATGAAATCGGAGGGAGTGGTTGAGGCTGGACAGGGTCCCACTGAGCCACACTGGAGACATTTGACGTTATCCCAAGTGCAAGGCCCCTGAAGGGTTTTAGATCAGGGAGTGGCATGACCACACTGGTGTTCTGGAGCTCTCTCCCACTGGTGGTGAGGAGGGTGGACAGTGGGAGGCCTGGGTGGCTGCTGGGGTAGCCACTGGGGATGATGGCAATGGTCCAAATGAGGGGGGAAATTAAGGCATGGAGCTGATGAGACACAGCTCTTCACAGCTGGCTGGCTCTTTGCAGCCTCCAATTACAGCGAATGTCCTCAGACAGGTTGGTGATTCTATTAAAGTGGCCAAACCTGGAGACCTGCATTTTACAGATAATGCTGCATGAAGCCAGCTAATTCAGGGATTGAATTATTAAGTTAGAGCATCTATGACTTAATTTTATCGGCAGTCAGCAAGGCATCCTTCAAGTAAATTGACATTTGCTTTGCCCTTCCCTCTTAAACCACAACAGATTTGGTTCAATTTTAAACAGAAAATGTTCTTTTGCAGTATGCAGAAGAACTCAGAAATGAATGGAAATGAAATGCATTTGTTCCCAATCGTAGCCTCATTATTTACATGTAGGCTCAGCAACTGACAGAGGCTTCAAAGAAAAAAACCCCAAAACCAACCAGCCAACAAACCAAACAACCTTTTAACTGAATGTGACGGATCCTGGCTGAGACCTTCCATGAGCACCGGGAAAGAATAAAGTCAGCTGTGGTTCAGGGTAAATAAATACCAATTAAGCCAACGTGGTTGTTGGTATTGTTTTGATCTTGTATACGTCTGCTGGTTCTTTTGGTCTAGGTGCTCTATCAGTTGTGAGAAAGAGGTGTTAAATCCCTCAGTTAGGATTGTGAAATTGAGGGGTGCCTGGGTGGCTCAGTCGGTTGGGCGACTGCCTTTGGCTCAGGTCGTGATCCTGGAGTCCCAGGATCGAGTCCCGCATTGGGCTCTCTGCTCGGCAGGGAGTCTGCTTCTCCCTCTGACCCTCCCCCTCTCATGCTCTCTCTCTCTCTCATTCTCTCTCAAATAAAATCTTTAAAAAAAAAAAGGATTGTGAAATTGTCTTTTTTCTTCCTGTCTAGCTTTGTTCCGTATGTTTTGAAGTTCTCTTATGGTGTACATACACGCTGTGAATGATGATGTTTTTCTACTGCACTGATCACTTTTGTCATGATTAGAGTTCCTTCTTTATATCTCCGTTTAAAGTTTGGTTTGGGAATCCACACGACCTGACAGTACTCCAGGGTTCTATGCTTGCGGTTTGCCTGGTATATTTTTCCCACCCATTGACTTCCAACCCATCTGTGTCTTTATATTTAAAGAATGTCTCTTACGGGCAGCGTAGAGTTCAGACTTTTTTTTTTTTTAAACCATCCTAACAATTTCTGTCTTTCAAATGTAGTGTCCATTACCACTGAAAGTAATTTGGGGTCTAGTTGGATTTCATCTATCATTTTATTCATTCCTCATTGTTTTTGCTCATCTGTTCCTCCTTTCCCCTCCTTTTAAAATGATTTGAATACTTTATAGAATTCCGTTTAATTTTGATTTTCCTGTTCAGCTATTCTCCTTCGAATTATTTTTTACAGTGGTGTCCCTACGGATTACAATATACATCCTTAATTTTTTACAGTCCATTTACAGGTAATAATCTACCACCACACGTAAAACATAGAAGTCTGGTCACTTTATAGCCTCATAACCACCTCATCCTTTACTTATTATTGTTATAAGTAATACATCTGCACATGTCACGAATCCATCAAAAGAGCAATATACTTTTGTTTGACAGTGTTATATTTTTAAAGAGTTAAAGGTTTGGAAAGGGAAAAGGTCAAAAAAAAGAGAGAAAAAAACCCAAAACATCTGAGTCTGTTGCAGTTAGCCAGGTATTTATTTACCTTTTCTGAAGCTCTTCATTCTTTCCTGAGGATCTGGGTTTCCATCGGCTGTCATTCCCCCTCAGTCGGGCTTGAGACACAGCACAGCCCTGCCCATCCCTGGGAGATGCAATCCACGTGTGGCCCACGTGCTCAATACGGCCACCTCTGCATGGAAAGCCTTTGTCCTTTCCAGGCAATCACGGCTGACAGCCCCTTTGGAAAGGAGCCCCTTGTACAGAGAGCTGATCGTCTGTCTCGGTTCTGTGCACACTATGGTCATTGGTCTTTGCAAGGCCCATTTCTTGGTTTATTTCTATGTCTTTCCACTTTCCCACCTCATCCCGGATTCCCCCTCCTGGGCCCCTCCTCCTACAAAGGCATCCAGGTCCGTGTGCTCAATACATAGCCTTGGACAGGAATGAAGCCCCAACATAGGCAGGGGTGCTCTGTGTACTTTTAATGAACTAACATGCAATCACGCCCTAGAACTTGCTCTTCTCTGCCCTCCCCCACCTCCCTTCCTCCTTCATCACTGTGAAATCTGCGCGCAGACACGCGGGTAATCCGACGTGCCGCCTCTCACGGCTCCAGGGGGCTCCTCCTCATTCCACTCCTTTGTTCCCCAGGGATGGAAAGCGGGCTCGCCTGCAGCTGCCCACCACTGCCGAGGACACTGCAATGTCTCTGCCTGTTCTGGCCCCCTTAGGGATTGGGGAGAGAGGGCTGGATCAGAGGGTGCCTGCTGACTTCATTCCCCCAAGCAGTCCTGATTGCTCTCCAGAAAGGCTGCACCAGTCCCCCCACCCCACCCCAAGGTAAGGAACCCCATTTCCTTACATCTTCACCAACAAATGGCATTTACCCAACTTCCTAACTGTTGCCAGGCCGATGGGGGTCGCACTATTTCTCACGGTCTTTGATCGGCATGTCTCTCATCACTAGTGTGCCCGAGTGTCTCCTCAAGAGCTTGGCAGCCCTCTGGGCTTCCCTTCATGTGACCTGCCTGCTCCACCCTGTGCCTGGCTCTCCAGAGGGTACGCTGGCTCCTTTCACACCCCCCCCACCCCGTGTTGCCTAGTACATCAGGTTTTAAGGTCAGAACCATTGTGTCTTCAGGGCGCCTTTGTTCATTTCTGCTCTGAACACTATTTGCATTTCATAGTTCAATGCCCAGGAGCTAAGTCTGTTTTCCTTCATTCCAAGTTCCCTCATAGGCGAGGCCCTAAGAATTTTCCCCACAGACCACCTACGCCTTCCAGGTACTCAGCACGTTCACTTTTCCAATGCCAGGGAACACATCTTAAAATTTTGATATCATTTTGTTTTAATTCCAATATAGTTAATAGGGTTATATTTAGTTTCAGGTGAACAATATAGTGATTCAGCACTTCCATACATCACCTGGTGCTCGTCACAAGTGCCCTCCTTAATCCCTAGCACCTGTTTCCCGCCCCCCTCTGGTCACCAGCAGTGCGTTCTCTATAGTGAAGTGTCCGTTTCTTGGTTTGCCTCTCTTTTCTCCCCCTTTGCTCATTTGTTTTGTTGCTTAAATTCCACATCTGAGTGAAATCATATGGTATTTGTCTTTCTCTGACTGACATTTTGCTTTGCATAGTTATACTCTCTAGCTCCATCCATGTCGGTACAGAATGGCAAGAGCTCATTCTTTTTTACGGCTGAATAATATTCCGTTAAATACATACACCACATCTTCTTTATCTGTTCATCCATCCACGGACACTTGGGCTGCTTCCACAGTCTGGCTAGAGTAAAGAATGCTGCTACAAACATATGGGTGCATGTATCCCTTTGAATTAATGCTTTATTTCTTTGGGGGGTAAATACCCCATAGGGTGATTCCTGGATCGTAGGGTAGTTCTATTTTTAACTTTTTGAGGGACTTGCATATCGTTTTCGACATGGCTGGGCCAGTGGCTTTCCCACCAACAGTGCAAGAGGGTCCTTTTCCTCCACACTCTCGCCAATACGTGTTTCTTGTGTTCTTGATTTTAACCGTTCTGCCAGGTGTGAGGTGATACCTCGTTGTAGTTTTGATTTGCATTTCCCTGATGATGAATGATGTTGAGCATCTTTTCACGTGTCTGCTTCCAATGCCAGACAACATTTTATGAGCGTGAGCATCTGCTGTGTGCCTGGCACTATGCAAGCATCATCTCCCTGAATCCCCGTAACAACTCTGGGAGGGGGCCTTTTATCATGCTTGAATGACAGACGTGAAAGAAGGCACAAAGGGGTTTAGTAAATGCCCAAAGTCATATCACTTGTAAAAGTGACCCAATCAGGATGCTATCTACAGCTGAGATTCCGTCCAGTTTATGTCAAATAATGCCGATTTCAAATAGCTGCTATGTTCTAAGCAGCTCCCTATCATTCATGCCTTCTCATTCCTAAATATTGAAATTTACTGAAAAAAGCCAACCCTGGTGGTACCTTTGTACTTTCCCAGTCCCTGGTGTTTGAAAGGGTGGGGGCAGGTGGAGGCAGGGGGCTTGGTGGCTGAGCTCAGCCGTCTGAGTTCCCAGGGAACTATCTATCCCCCGTGTTCATACTCCTTACAGGCATTTAATGAGCACTGACTGTGTTTGGCAATCTTGGTGATGAGCAAAAAGAGTGTCCTTTGTCCTGATACCTGGAGAGACAGAGATAATTGCTTACACTCATGGGAATATCATTCTTCATGGAGAGACAAGTTCTGGAGGAAGTAACGGTCCCATGAGGGTTTAAAAGAGAAGGCCCTGTCTGATACTGAAGGTGGGGTCCACGAAAGGATGGCTTCTCATTAAGAAGTGACAGTTAGGGCTGATAAAGAAGAATGAGAAGGAGATAACTAGGAGAAGAAGGGGAAGATCTTCTCAGGCAGAGGGAACAGTTGCAAAGGCCCTGAGGCAGAGAAACACTGAGAGGAACCAGGGTGGCTGAAGGGGAAGGCAGGGGCTAAATGGGATAAGAGAAGGTTGTGGATCCCCAAAGGCCCAGATCAGACTGGGCTTCCCAGGGTGGATCTTCAACCTGGAATGCCAGGACACTGGGTATATATGAAGGCTTCTCAAGCCATGGGAGACCCTCGATTTACACATGTTCTCTATTTTAAAAATGATCTGGCTGAGATGGACCCGGGTAGAGACATGAGGTTGCTCCTTAACCACCTCCCCTTTCAATAATCCCCCCTGTCTCCCACTGGTCAGAGAAGACGCTCACCTCTCATCCAACCTGATTCTTACCACCTTACTGTGTTATATCGTCCTGAGGCATAAGAACACCCAGAGGCAATGTTAGTGCCTGTTTTTGCCAAAAAATCCTCCCCCCATCCATCTCATTCAGTCATGCACTTCTAATACAATTTTTCTTATTATGTTTAATAATTATCAAAATTCATATGTGTATGATGCCTTTATCATTTATATGCTACTAATGATTGTTGTAACAACACAATCATAAAGGGAGTTTTAAAATTCACCTGTATGGTGCTGCTACCAGAATGTGTAGGCACCCCAAGAACAGTGATTTTGCCTGCTTCGACCATTCCTGTCTCCCCAGCATCAACCATCATGCCTGGCACGTAGTAAGCACTCAATAAATCCTTATCGGGTGAATGAATGGTGGACAAGCCAAGCTCTCACTTTGCACAGGGCACTGTGTTAAGGGATTCCCACTTCATCTTCACTACAACCCTGTAGTCATTCCAATTAGTATCCCCATGTCAGAGATGGGGAAACTAAGGCACAGAGAGGCTACGTAATTTGCCCAAGGTCACCTACCAAGGAAGTAGCAGAGTGGGACCCAGGCATCCTGACCAGAACCCTTAACCATGACCCGTCTCTGCCCAAGGGAGCATGGGGCAGAGTCTGTCTTTGGGTTCTGAAACTCCAGGCACGTTGGGGCACTCCCCGAGTGTGATACCCGCCACAGCCCTCTCCACGACTCCCTGCCATCTACTCTCTCCTCCTAAGTGGTTTTCCTTCTCTCCGTGTTTAATATTTCAGTTGACACATCCTGGGACATCCCGGAGTCCCCATCTTACTGACCTACTTACTTATCCAGCCATCGTTCTCACACATCAGGGGCAGCATGGGGGTGTATGGAAGGAAGGAGGTGAGAGAGTGGGGAGCACCACGCATCCCCCTCTGCTGTAAGCAGCCTCCAGCTGACAATAGGCCAACATTAATAAAACAAGGCTGGGCTCCATGGCTAGGAGACTGCAGCGGGGTTACCTTTATTCTATGTGGCTTTCCAAGAAACTAGCTCCAGTTCCTTCCACCCCCCAGAAGGGTCTCCAAAGCTCCAGCTGTGTCAGGACATCTGTTTGTTTCTGTTCTGCTTATAAAACGGAGGGACTTGGAAATCAAAGGTGGGCCCTTACCCCTTGGGAGTGAGGATTACAGCTCCTGATCACCTACAAACAGGCCTGTCTTAACCAGGCCCACGCCCCCCACTTGGCCTAGCACAAAGAGTAGAGGACTACAGCATACGGGATCTGGACCAGCTGCCTCCCCAGTCCTTTTACTAAGATGCCAGGTACCTACCTGGTCTCTAGTGTCCCCTGTCCAGGGTGACATACTCCTGCTGGCCCCAGAGGCCCAGGCCCCTACTCCTACTTTCTGAGTCCTAGGCTCCCAGGGCTGGGGTCTTCACGTCCCCACTGTTCTTGGGGTGCCTACACACAGAGGTGTCCCCTTTCCCCCTGTTTCCCCATCCCAACCTGAGGGGACCCAAGGACCTGCCCGTCAAAGACTCCAAGTGGCACCCTGCATCATGCTCGGGGGGGGGGGGGGGGGGAGAGGAGAGGAATGGTGGGGGTGCTCAGTGGCTTCCCCTGGAAAGAGATCTGTCCCTGTCTCCCAACACCCTATGACCCCTTTCCCTGGCACTCTCATCCAGTAGCCTTCACGTCCTCACGGCCAGTCTCAGAGGCGGTGAGGCTCAAAGAGCAGCTGCAGCCCCTACCTGGGGCCAGGTGAAAGGACTAATCCCGGACTCGCCCTCTTGGCCCTGACCTTAACCGCAGGACCCTTGACCTCCCGCTCTGGGGCCCCTGACTTCTTCCCTCGGCGCCCCAGCCGCGTCCCCCGGACGGCTTGGGATGGCGCACCGTCGGGTCCGGACGGAGAGCCGGGGAGGCCGGCGCAGGTCTGGGGAGAGGGGGTGCTGAGGCCGGGATGGAAGGTGGCGCCCTCCCGCCCCCGCCGGCCGTGACGTCAGAGCCGGACCGGGTAAAGTGAGCGGCGGCGGCGGCGGCGGGGCGCTGGGGTGGAGGCTGCGACCCGGCGCGCACGGACGGAGCCCACGGTGTAGGGCAGGCGACCCCGAGGTAACGCGGGAAGTGGGAGGAGGCGGCGCGGGGACAGCGGGGTCGCGCGGGGAGCGGGGAAGAACGCCAGCGCCGCGCGTGGGTCTCCGGGGTGGCCGGGGCGCCGGCCGCACGGGGCGCGGGGTCCCGCGGCGCCTTCCGAGCGCTTGGTGGGAGGACGGGGGCCTCGGGGGCGGCGGAGAGCGGGACGCAACCCCGCGGCCCCAGCTTCGGGCCCCGACGGCGCTCGCGGGCGGCGCTGAGCCCGAGCGCAGGCGAGCCGAGGGTGGGACGCCGGGGCCCGGCCCGTGCGCGCGGCTCCCGGACCTCTCCTGCTGCCCGGGCGCGCTCCGAGCGTTGCGGGTGCGGGGAGCCCCCCGGCCCGCCGTGGCCCCTCACCGCGCGCCGCGCCCGCAGCCCAGCCGCCCAGCCATGGCCCTGAGCGAGCTGGCGCTGCTCCGCTGGCTGCTGGAGAGCCGCCACTCGCGGAAGCTCATCCTGTTCATCGTGTTCCTGGCGCTGCTGCTGGACAACATGCTGCTCACCGTCGTGGGTACGTACGGGCCGGGCGGCCCCCCGCCCCGGGGACCCCTTCCCTGGGTACCTTCCTCCCCGGCCCCGCCCCCCCCGCCCCTGAGCGCGCTCGGGAAAGTTGGAGAACACATCTTGCCAAAACCTCTCCTTCCCCCTTCTCCCGTCCAGCCCCCATCCCCATCCCCATCCCCAGGTCTGCCGCACTGGGCTAGTTGCAGTCGCGTTTTGTGGCTTCGTTTTCCTGGTGGTCAGGTCAAAAAATGTGATATCTGTTAAGAACCGGAACTTGTGTTTCCTCCTGATAATTTCCTGCTTCCCCCTGCCTACTTTGGCCGCGATGAAAAAGATTTCTACTAAGAACCAGCAATTCCCCAGGGTTCAAAATAATGTTACAATAATTATTATGCCAACCAGCAAGGTGGGTTAACAATTCGGCTTCACATTTAAAGGAACAAGTCAACATCCCTCCCCAAAAAGGGAAGTGACATGTAAATATATTGTTATCAATGCATGGCTGGAGATGGAAAGGTTTCAGGATCTTTTCAAGAGCAATTTAAACAGTGTTGGTTTTAGTCTTTTCCCTATAATGGATTTTTGAAAAACAATTAAAACCCAGGTCTCTTAATTAGCCCCATTAATAGCAGCATTTGGTATGCTTTTCCTTCATGTCTAAATTTCTAATGAATATATTTTTTAATTCGGATTCTCAGGGGTGGGTTATGCCCCTCCTCTCCATTTGTGGGTTCTCACCTCTAGGACTACCAGAGTATTGGGGCTCATCCGAGTTCAGTAACAAGGACCTCACTTCTCCTTTGTGTTGAACGCTCTGTTGTCACACACATGCCTAGAGCTGGCTATTACATCAGTTTTTCTTTATAGAAGTCTCAGGAATTTTTACATTTTCCAGGTTGTATGAAAAATTGTGGACTCCCACTCAAGTACTAGAAAGATGAAGTGGGCCTGTTGCAGAATTTCCAAATTATTACTTCCTGTGGCTTTATCTTCCCCTAAGACACATAATGAAATTTCAATTTCTATTTCTTGGATTCATTCACTGAAAGGTCTCTCTGAGTCTCTCTCTGAGGAGCTCTCGTTGACCCCAGGTCAGCCCTGAACAGACTTCAGACCCCATTTTGCTTTCCTAACCTATTCCTGGGAGGGAACCCTGTAAATGAGCAACCCCACAGAGGCCCAGAACCCCAGGCAGGTCCCTTCTGCACAAAGCAGACGGACCTCTCGCAGCCTCCTGGGGCTCAGCGTCCTCGAAGGTTCCATCTATGTTGTTGTCCGCAGTTCCGATCATCCCAAGCTACTTGTATAGCATTAATCATGAGAAGAACGCCACCGAAATCCAGACCGCCAAGCCAGGGCTCACAGCCTCTCCCTCAGACCGCTTCCAGAGCATCTTCTCTTATTATGACAACACCACCATAGTCACGGGGAACAGCACCCGAGCCCTTCACGGGGGGTTGCTGCCGGCCACCACACAGCGTGCAGTGACGAACACCTCCACGGGGCCTTCTGACTGTCCCAGTGAGGACAAGGACCTCCTGAATGAGAACGTGCAAGTTGGCCTGCTCTTTGCCTCTAAAGCTACCGTCCAGCTCCTCACCAACCCCTTTGTAGGAATGCTGACCAACAGGTAGGTTCTGTTATTTTGGCCAAGGAGGGGTTTTTTGTTGTTTTTTTAAAAAGGTTTTATTTGAGAGAGAGAGTGAAAGAGTGCACGTGCGCACGTGTAGGGAGGAGCAGAGGGGGACCTGGGAGAAAGAATCTGAAGCCGACTCCACACTGAGCGCGGAGCCCCATACGGGGCTCGATCCCACGACCCTGAGTTCATGACCTGAGCCCAAACCAAGAGCCGGAGGCTTAACTAACTGAACCTCCCAGGCGACCCTGGCCAAGGGGTTTCATATTTATATTGTTTCCAAGTTATTTCTCCCTGGGATTCTGTTTCTTGTTCATTCATCAGAAGGTGGAAAACCAGTGGTGGGTGAGCTGGGGAAGAACCCCGATCTCCTCCTTTTTGTTTCCTAAATCACGACTTTGCATTTGTTCAGCCTTTCTGTTGCCCCCTCTATTGCTTAGGAAGTGAGATGAGACACTACTGAAAGAGAAGAAAGGGGCCCTCCCCAAGTGGGAGAACTCTGATTCTGTCTAAATGCCGGATTTCATTAGTGCATTTGCCAGACTCACTCTTGGGCAGCAAGAAGTCTGCAGCCACATGGCATCGTCATTGGATTCAGTGTGTCACACAGCTTTGTCTTGTCTTCTACCTCGGGTCACCCACTTCCCTAAAGCAAGCCAGGGTGGTTTGCTTTCCAGCTGGCGGGGTGAAGCCTCAAGATGGCAGTGGGGGGCGGGGGGGGGGTTGGGACTGTGGACAAAGACCAGTGGTCCTGCCTCATCGTTGGAATTTTAGTGGACGCTGAGGCTATGGGCAGTGTAAGCGGCTCCCTGGCCAGTTACTGAGCTGGGTCCACGTGCACAAAGAGAAAAGTGAAGCTGTTTTCTGGATAAATCAAACCGGCCAACAATGCCCCCAGATGATGCTCCAAGCTAGCTTTATGTTAATCTGGATGTTCTGGATTTTTTTTTTTTTCTGGACCCCCCCTCCTAATTTTGAATAATTGTTCCCGTCTCTACTGTCAATGGCTATCTGGCTAGTATTCTACAGCTGAGGTGGCCAGCTCTGCCCGGTGCGTCAGGGCCTCAACGCGGAGGCCAGGAGGCTGGAGAAAAGAGCGAGGCAGCCCCTGCTGGCATCAGCTGCAGAGAGGGGGAGCTGGTACAGTGTGTGGGGGCTGTGGATAGCCATACACACACCATGGCCCTCAGGCAGAAAAGTGGTAGAGAGGGGAGTGCCCGGAGTCCTACTTGTGAGACAGGCGCAGACACAGGAGCGGAGACCAAGAGTAGAGCTGGAAAGGAGGCCGTGGGGCTGGGGGGGGTTATTCCTCTGAATAAGGAAGGCAGGGCAAGCAGGACGGGCCAGGGCAAGGCTGGAAGAGGCCCCAGGTGCCAGGCCGGGAGAGGAGGGGGGTTTTGTTGGAGTGAGGGGGCACTTGGGAGCCACTAGATGTTCCAAAGCCAAGTTGAAGAGTCCAGGAACCCAGCACAATTTTCAGTAGGTCAGCCTGGCACCCTGTGTAGTCTGGGAGCAGGGATATCTTTACATTCACCCAGGTTTGGGCCTGTGGTAGGGGAAGCAGGCCCAGCTACGTTACTCGCAGGGCCCTTTGTTCAAATACTATTGAGCATTTCAAGAATGTAACAATAGATTATTAAAGCAAGCACAGGGCCCTCCTGAGATGGGGCTGGCTCTGGGGCAGAGAAAAGGAGGTCTGTTGAGTGGGGGGCCCCGGGGTGGTGGCAGAGGCTCAGGTGGATCTGGCCTTTCCCCCGACCCCCACACCGGGCAGGCCTGAGACGCACATACAGGTTTCTGGTCACGTACCCGTGGCCACTTGGATGGAAGCACGTTTTAGGCGTTTGCACTCTGACTCTCTGGACTGGGTAGCAGTGTCCCTGAATAAATTTTTAAAAATCCCAAGCCCCGTCCATCACCGCCCCGCCCCCGCCGTCTGTGTCAAGCAATATTACGAAGCTGCCAGGTTAAAATATGCTGAGCAAATGAACCTCGCAAGGACAGGCTGACTGGGAGCCCACCTCGAAGCACGGTTATCAAGGTGCCATTTGGAGGTTTCGCTCTTCTTCAGCGAGAAAACCAAATAGCCGTCGAAGGGTTGTTTTTCTCTAAGAGTGCCTCTTAAAACGCATCTGGTGTAATTACAGAAAACGTCTCCGGGTTTTGTATTCTGAGAAAGCAAACAGCTCGAAGGCTATATGAGGAAAATTGAAGACATTACTGTAATAATGCCTCGCCAATCACTGGGGCACGAATCGTCCTAGCTGAGGAGTGCAATACAGCACTCAGAAACTCGGCCGAAATGGTGTGAGCGTCCCAATCTTCCAAATGCAAATGGCAAATGAAAAGCTTTTTTAAAAAAAATCCCATTCTTGTTTTGAATGCTTTGCTTACACCATGGGGAAGAAGCTTGTTTAAAGCCCGTGAGACCTTTTCCCCTATTAAATACTCCAAAGGCTTTGATATTGTAGCCACTCAAGGCTCCTGTTTGGGGCTCAAAAGAAAAAAAAGTCTTCCAAGAGAAACCTAATTTTGTTCTGTGACCTGTGAAATTCGGTCTCTTCTTGTGATGAGTTAATCCACTTTGCAGTTTAGAGCAAAATTGTAATCCCTGACTAGTTCCCCCAGCAAATTTCAAAAGCGTATCTATTGCTGCCTTGTAATATGGAAATGCAAACAAGTTGTAACATTGATACAGCGCGAACTCTGTTGTCCCTCCAAAATGATCCTGATTTTTGTATATTCCGTATTTTCCAAGCCCACTAGACATGAATTTTGAGGATTTGCGGCGTTTCTGAGCACCCCACAGCTCTGCTCAGAGACGTGATATATTCCACTTTCCTTTACAGGGCTTTCCCTTGTGAGCCCCTGCAGTTAGTCTTTTGATGTAATTTGTGCCAATTGCATCCTCAATTATGAACAAGATGTGTGACTCACATTTTCAGCGTCGTAAACAAGTGTTTAAAACAGCATTTTGCAGTTGGTTAATACATTTCTGATTAAAGAAAGAGTGGTTAAAAGCATGGAGCATCAGAGCTGAAAGAGACTTTAGCAAGGGCTTTGGGGCCAGTCCTACCATTTTATAGGCAAAGGAGTTTGTCACTCAGGAAGAGAAATCGTCCGCCCCGGGCAGCGGCAGGGCTAGAGCCAGTGACCAGACTCTGTCTGGGTGTCTTCCTCCTTTCCTGTTCTTTCCACCTGCTTCGTGATTTATAGGTTTTACAATTCACTACTCAGAATCAACAGCGCAGGTCAGAACCTGTCCTCCTTGCATCTGTTTGGGCTCTAATTGTACCAGGCTGAGCTAGTGAAAGTGAAAGCCCAAACAGTGAGTTGTTGATTGCTATTTTTTTTTTTTTTTTTGAGATCTATTTATTAGCGAGCATGTGCACACGAGCTGGGGGAGGAGTAGAGGGAGAGAGAATCTCCAACAGATTCCCTTTTGAGCACGGAGCCGGACCTGGGACTCGATCTCATGACCTGAGCTGAAATCAAGAGTCAAGACACTTAACCAACAGAGCCACCCAGGTGCCCCCCGATTGCTATCTTTTAATCATCGGGTAGGGAGTTTAGAAGAAAACCTGTGTGGTTTTTTTTTGGACATGGACCCTCCCTTACCTCCCCAGCTCTGGAAAAATATCTTTCTCTTGCTCTTGGTGTGATCTGGCCCTGCTTGCTTCTGACAGTGGGGAAAAGAAAGGTCTCCTATATCCCCCGAAACTGGGGAAGCTACGGGGAGGCTGGTTGGAGCCCCTCCTTTCTAGAGCCTTTTGTTGTAAGTGGGACCCACTCATCACATGCGTCATGTCATGGCTCGGACCCTGCTATTCATGGTCAAGGTGCTGCTGCCTGAGTGGCTCTTATGGGTGGGTGATCCTAGAGGTGGGCTGCCGGTATGTTGTTTTAAATACTGGAGAAGTGCTCTCCTTCCAAACCCTGAGATAAAAAATGACAATTCCTGAGAAATGTTTAATTGCCCATTGCGCTGCTAATATACAAGTTTTATTCCTGTTTGATTTCATCTTCAGGTGCTACATTTTTACTGGAAACAGATGCCCAGAGAGGGAGCGAAGGACTTTTGATTTTGGCAAGATTGGTGCTCGCATATCCAGCAGCGCGCTTTCCAAAGCCCGCGGGTGCCTTGATTTTTATCTTTGAGGCTCATGAGGTTTCTAATTCCAGTTTATTCATCTCACGATTGCAGCTGTGCATCAAAGGGAGGGGTAGAAGGAACTCGACTAGCAGCATCTGTTACCGTCTACCCCCGTGAGTGAATTTGAGGCATAGGTAGACCTAACGGGAATGTTCCAGGCAGACAAACACTGCAAAAGCACCTTTCTGTTTCTCTCCATAAATCAGGTTAAGAACGTGGCATCATGGTCTTCACTTGCTTACTCTGGGGCTTCCGTAGTTGTTGCATCTTGAGAACCAAGAGCTGTTCCAGATGCACTGGATGGCTGGGGAAAGAGTTAACTCGGGGTGCTTGGGGGACAGCTCCCTCGGCTTCCTCCTTCGCTCGTTGTTGGCGGCTCCCTGGTCTGCTTTTTATCAAGCCAGCATCAGTGGCTTAATATATTTCCATAGTTACCTCGTATATTTGAAAGCCAGTTATTTGTCCTCACAAATCTTAGCCTACATCTGAATGACAAGAAGGAAGCCGCAGGGCATGGAGTCTCTACAGAATGCACAGTGGTAATTTTTTTTTCCTTCGCTTCAGCCAGTTGGTCCGAAGTAGGCTCTGTGGGAATAAGCAGTGACCTTTTCATTGCTTCCGAGGACAGGGAAACCAGCTCTTCTGGAAAGTGATCTCCCGTCTTAGATGTTGTTAGGATGGTGTGACACAGTCTTTGCCTCTGAACTGGAGAGAAGCTGGCAGTTGATGGGGTGTTTCCCGCAGGAGCCAAGCCCCCACTTGAGCTGTGTGGCTGGGACAGGGGTCACCCCCACCCACAAAAGTATGAAGTCCACGGCTCGCGTAACTCCCTGCGTGCATCTGATAGCTGAACAAGACAGACTTAAGGACTAAACCTAAGAATTTTGTTTTGTCTATGAAATGGGGGACAGTCAACTCCCTAGTAGTACATTTTAGCAAACGTTAGGCATCATTCATTACTGATCTCTCTTACTGCACCACCTTTCAGAAGATCATTGAAAAGGGAGATGCCTCCTCTTGTCTCATCTGATGATCGTTTGTACCCTTTCGGATCCCCTACTTTGTGTCAGGCAGAGGGAGCCTGACTTTTAACAGCCCTGAGAATGGGGCGTGCATTGGTCTCTATGGCAAAGATAAGCTAGTTCTATTAAAGAAAAAAATACTGATTTTCAGTGATGATTTAGGGACTGTGGAGTTTCTCCACTGGTGTGTAGGTATATATAATGAGCACCACTTTTATTGCTTTGTACTTTTTTTTCCTGGGGATTCAATATATGACTTTTAGTCTTATTTCAATTGGATTAACTGCTCCCTGATGCTCTACAGAGGACGACCGTGGGCTGGGATGACGCATAAGGGAATGGTAATGGGATATTTTGCTAAAGGTTTGCTCTATCAGATCTAGCTCTGCTTAGCACTGAGACGAGAGGCTGACTCAGATCTTCATGACTAATGTCACTTGAGTCTTTGTCCATTTAGGAGACATTGTGGGGAAGGAGAAAGGGCACTGGTGATCTGCCCATCACTCAGTGACCCTGGGGCACGGGACAACTTTCCTTTGGAGGTGGGTGTTTGGGGGGTGGGGAGGGGTAGAAGAATTTGAGGGTGGAGGGGTCCAGGATCTGCCCATTGTGCCCTGCTGCCTTGTCACTGAGCCCTGGGGGAAGATGCTGCCCAGCACTTTCCACTGGGCAGCCCGCTCAGCAGCCTGGCCGGCAATGGAAGTATAGGGGGCATGTGTATCTGGTAACGGGAAGGAAGCCGTGCGAGCCCAGGGGTATCCAGAGTGGTTGGCTCGCTCTGCCACCAGGGGTGAGCCACTCTCTCTCTCTCTCTTTTTTTTTTTTTTTTAAGATTTTAATTTATTTTTTGACAGACAGCCAGAGAGGGAACACAAGTGGGGGAGGGCAGGGGGGGAGAGGGAGAAGCAGGATCCCCACTGAGCAGGGAGCCCGATGCAGTGCTTGATCCCAGGACCCCGGGATCATGACCTGAGCCGAAGGCAGACACTAAATGCCTGAGTCACCCAGGCGCCCCGAGCCATTCTACCTTTGAACCTCCATGATCTCATCCAGCATGAGGGTTTGGCCTGGCCAACCTTTGAGTTTCCTTCCAGTTTGGCCACGTGGTTATTCCCTACGTGCTTATTAAAATCCCAAAGGGATTTAAAACAAACAGCCTGTAGCTGCAGTGGTTTTAAAGCAAACACAGCACCTGGGCTTGGTAACAAGAATCCTGTGTAAGCACATAGCCCTCTGGGCACAGAGCTACCTGCTGCTAACCCAGAGACCGTCCGTTCCACCCACGCAGTGTGACCCTGTGCTCCCGTATTGGGCATCCCCACCCACGTGTATGCCAGCAGGACCGGACACACCCCAGGCGCTCAAAATAGGCCTGTTATCCTGAATTTGGGACAAGTTACTTAAATTCCCTGGCCCTAAAAGGTAGTCGTCTGAAAAATGAGGGTCCTGCCAGCTACCTCAAGGAGCTGCGGTGAGAATCACAAGGGACCCCATTGCTAGTTTCCTACTTATGGTCTTGGGGAATGCCAGAGCCTCCTGGTAAGAAGAAGCTACTCGAGATGTGTCCTGCCAGGTGGCCCTGGCCAGTTATCAGGGCTGCAGATTGAGCATCGTTGCACTGGTATTTCCACCAGCTTCGACAAGTACGTTGTTTTCCAAGGGGTGTGTTGAAAGGGGGTGAGAAGGCTCTGTCTATTCTAGGGCAGCTACAAGCATTGCCATATTCCATTCTCTCCCCAAGATGTGCAGGAGTTGCTGGGGAAAAATGAACTGCCTGTGAGTTCTCCTCGCTGAGCCTCTTGGAAGTTTCTTTATTCAGTATCTGGCAGTGCTGTGTAGGGCCTGGGGTTGCGAATGGGGTTCTTTTGCCTAAGTGAGGAAAGCGCACAGAGCAGTCGGCTCCAGGCTAGCTGAGGTTAGAGATGCTGCCATCTGACGCCCATCGGAGCTGCTGTGTCGAACCCTGGCTTCTTTCCTGGTTTGTCTGATTGGCTCCGAGCCCCGCCTGGTGAATTAATAAACTCATCTCCGGTCATAGTAGGGGAATTTTTGCATGGGACAGAGGGCTGTTTGGGAATCTGACATGATTTTGCGATGCTATGTGTATTTTTGCTAGTTTCTGGAGCACATGAAGCAGTTAAAAAAAAAAATGGGGGGAGGCGGGAGTATGACCAGGAACTTTTGGAAAGATTTTATTTAAAGCCACATATGTCCTTTGGCTTCCCGGGGAGGTGGTGAAGTTTGCAGGGAAAAGTCCTGGACTGGGCAGGATAGTCCTGAGTGAAATTAGCCCCAGGACCTTTGACAAGTCACTGTTTCGCACCTCTGTCTCTTCACCTGTGAGATGGGGAGGTGGTCATCTGCCCTTATCAAATCATTGAGCTGGTGGGCATAAGAGCCTGGAGAATTGAATGTAATTTTATTATTATTATTTTTTAAGATTTTATTTTTTTTTAATTAGAGAGAGTGAGAGAGAGAGAGCACAAGAGGGGGTAGGGTCAGAGGGAGGAGCAGACTCGCTGCTGAGCAGGGAGCCCGATGTGGGACTCGATCCTGGGACTCCGGGATCATGACCTGAGCTGAAGGCAGTCGCTTAACCAACTGAGCCACCCAGGTGCCCTGAATGTAACTTTAAATGAAGGTATTGTTGTCATGATTTTTTTAGTCAAGCCTGGAAGAGAAGAGCCCTTCAGGCTGAGTAACTGGGGACTCAGGACTCCTTGGTCCTCACTTGGTTCCTGTCCAGGAGCCAGTGGGTCTAGGGCTGGGAGGAAACAAAGCCTGGAGATGTTCTGGGCTGTTCTGCTAGAGGGCGGCCACTCAGCTGGCGTTGAACCCCCTCGCGGGGCAGCAGGACCCAGGAAGCTGCCTTCACTCTCCTGTCCCATCCATGTGGCAGGAGCCAAGCGGTCTGCTTACCTGCAGGAACAGAGAGGAACGAATGAAGAGAAGGGTGGGGGGGAGGAAACACTTTCTGAAGCATCTACTATGTCCCATAGTAGCAGTTGATCATCCACATCTCATTCTGTCGTCCCTCCCGTGCTGGCAGGTGGGTGGTGGCCGGATGTGATACCTGAAGACCAGGGTCTCCCCACCGCCCCCGTCCACCCGGGGCAGAGCCCTGTATGGACCCCACGTGGTCTTTCCGAGCAATCAGGATGTTGAATTTTTGCACAGAAAACGAGGCCGATTTTTCTAGGCTGGCCCCGTTGAGGTCGATATGAAGATAGACTTGAGTATTTTCTTGTATCCCTGATGCCTCTCAAATGTAGTCTCTGCTGCCAGTTGAATCACTTGATGACCTTTTACTGGAATCGTTGCTTGCCATTGTCCCTTTGGAGAAGCTCTAGCAAAGACAGTAATTGAAGAATTAAAAAAAAAAAAAAAAAGATGGGAACCGGGGTTGTGTATTTTAGACATGCTCTGGGTTGCTTGCCAATATTGTGTTAACATTTAGTGCAGAGAAATTTCTGTTCAGAGTGGCAATCCTGAAATGTATTCATGTTCCAAGGCAGTCAAACACGAAAAGGTCACATAGGAAGCACCAACTATATGAATTTTTAGAAAAGTCGACCAAACACTCATCCGCCTGATCCCAAAGGGTAGGCAGGAGAGACTCCATATAAAGCCTTAGAAAAATACAGAGAGTCACCAAAGTGTCCCCATGCTTTTCTTTTGCAGAATCGGCTATCCAATTCCAATGTTTGCGGGATTCTGCATCATGTTTGTGTCAACAATTAGTAAGTGTCTACTGTTTGCCTTCTGCGTGTGGGTCACGGGATGGGCTCTGAGGACCCCACACCGGGAATCGAGGCTGCAACCCCAGGGTGGGGGTGGGGGGCTGTGTATTGGCCACAGTTGCAGAAGGGGGTCCGTCAAGCGGTTCGTGGCACTAAAGTGCAGTGCGGTTAGTCCAGAAATGGGCCGTCGGGTTCAGGGCTGGCTTCACGGAGCCCGTGTGAGGCATCAGGCTGGGACTGATGCGCCGCCGGGCCGCTCCCCCGGCAGTGTTCGCCTTCTCCAGCAGCTACGCCTTCCTGCTCATCGCCAGGTCGCTACAGGGCATTGGCTCATCCTGCTCGTCTGTAGCTGGTAGGTGTGCAAAAACGCCTGGTAAGTCAGTGGCCCCAGGGCTGGCTGGCCAGCCCCTTGCGGAATTGGCTGGAATAATGTAGGGAATCACGGTATTAGTCGTGGTGCTTGGGGAGGGGTGCTTAAGGAGGGTACTGCTTTCTCCTTGGCTTCTGCTTCGTCTTACATTTCTGTGCATCTGGCCGGTTTGGGAGATCACAGGTCTGGGCCCGAGAGGGAGGGCGAGTCACAGGTGATTTCTTTTGGTGCTCCCTGGAGAGCTTGGCTGTTGAGCATTTCTTCTCTTGTTTAGGGATGGGCATGCTGGCCAGTGTGTACACGGATGACGAAGAGCGAGGCAACGCCATGGGCATCGCCCTGGGAGGCCTGGCCATGGGGGTGCTAGGTGGGCAAGGGCCACGTGGAGGCCGTCTGCGGGGAGGGGCCTGTCGGCCGTTGGCGGAGGGCCACAGTGCTCCCTGAGTCCACTCCGAGTCTGTTCCCCTGGTATTCCCTACTTCCGTGGAGCCTGTGTAAACTGGTGGGAACTTCCTGACCTGGGGGATGTGGGCTCCCCTGCCTCCCCCTCCCAGCCTGCTGGGTGACTTTGGGCAAAAAAAAACCAGAGACCTTCACGGGTCCAGATGTAAAATGAAGGCTGGAAAAGGGTGGTCTGCCAAGCTCCTTTCTCTTGGGCATTCTCTGAGTTACCATCCCACCTGCGGACCTTCCCACCTTGCTCCCTTCCAAGTCTGCCTCTCCCCCCTGCCCTGGCTGACCTCCCTGGCCAGGTGACAGATACCTTCCCTGAGAGGCGATTTGGGTCCTCTGCCTTTGTCGCATTCCCGGCCTTCACTTGGGAGCCCAAGGTTCTGCCCATGCTGGTTTATAAGGACCAAGGTCCTCACTGACCCATTTTCCTGCTCTCGTTAAATAGCACAGTTGTGTGGTCTGGGTATGGTTTCTCTTTGGTTTTTACTTTTGGGGTACCCTTGTATGCTCTTGCCCATGTCTTGGGTATAAAACTGGAGGAAGTTGCCAGGGCAACTTGACCTGCATAGAATGTAGGGTGGCCACCCCAAATAGTTTTTGGAGCAAAGTACAAACTCAGGAAACAAATGGATGCTTCTTGTGGAGTGGCGGGGGCTGGGGGGGCTGGCATCAGTCCCAGGGCCTGGCAGCAGCGCCTCTTTCTCTTCCTTGCAGTGGGCCCCCCCTTTGGGAGTGTGCTTTACGAGTTTGTGGGGAAGACCGCTCCGTTCCTGGTGCTGGCTGCCCTGGTGCTCTTGGATGGGGGTGAGTCCACGTGGGCACCTTGGCCGTGACCTCGGCGGCTGTGACCTGTGTCAGGAGGTGCTTGTGCTCACACTGCTTTTTCTTTTTTTTTTCTTTCCCCCTCCCCCTCATAGCTATTCAGCTCTTCGTGCTCCAGCCGTCCCGGGTACAGCCAGAGGTAAGCCCCTGGGGAAGGAGGGTGCTGGGGCGGCCACATCAGCTTTTTTAACCCCTGTTTTTTGCTGACAGAGCCAGAAGGGGACGCCGCTAGCCACATTGCTGAAGGACCCCTACATCCTCATCGCCGCAGGTGGAGCTCCCCTCAGTCTCCCTGATCTTCCTCCGCCAAAGCGTGGGGGGTGGCTGGCGAGAACCAGTGCCCGCTGCTGGGAACTGTAGAGAATCATGAGCGGCCAAGAGGTTATATATGCGTCACCAGGAATGTCTTTCTTCCATCATTAATCTCTGACCCTCAGCCAAGGTCCTTCCTTGGTTTTCACTTGGGGCAAAGGGGTCTGGGTCATGGGGATGCCCTGACCCCGAGGTTTGTTTGTGTCAGTGGCCATCACTGTTTGGCCTTGAACTCCCAGAAGGAGTCGGTGGCCTCCCTGCAGACCTTGTAGGTGGGCGGTCTGATTCACCTGGGCGTGCGTGAGTCAGGGCTGACGGCAGAGCCCCAGAGGACCGCTCCCTTCCCGTGGAGAGGTCACTCTGCTCAGCACCAGAGAGGCTGCCGGGAAACCCTGTCTACAGAAGGTCCCGTCTTCGGGTTCTTGGCCTAGATGGGCTCAGGCGAAGCCCCGGTTCTGTGGTTTGTTCATTCATCCACGGGACTGTCCCGCCAAGACCATCTCAGGGATGCGGGCCTGGGGCTGCCTGGGCCTGGACGCTGGTCAGCAGTGACCCTTGGGGCCCGGCCAGGAGAGGGCAGCCCTGAAGTGCGGCAGCCGACGCGGTTAGGGTGAGATTTGTCCAAGCAGTGGTCCCGAACACGGCTAGGGCTGTGGGAGTCTGGCTGAACTGGACGCGTGCCCTACCTGAGAGCATTCCAGTTTAGCCTCTTTATGCCCCAGGCTGGCTTTGTTGAAGGCTTCTGCTGCTGGATTTGGTCATGGGGGCACCTATGTAACCCTGGTCTAGACCCTCTCCATCAGGCCAGCTGGCCCCAGTGTTGCAAACCTGGTGTGGTGACTTCCTTATGCGGGGGACCTCTCTGTGCCCCCAGCATGATGCAGGGACTGTTCCAGCGCCCAGACGCCCATGTAGCCCGGGCGGTCTCAGGTGGAGTGAGGAGATGTGTGGTGAGAGCGGGCCTCCCTGCAGCCCAGCACCCACTGCCTCAGGCTTTCTTTGACCCTCACCGCCTCACCCTCACTCAGGGAGGAAAGATCCACCCAGCACTGAATATCAGGCTGTCATACCTCCACGCAGCCTCGGCTGAGGGAGCTGGAGGCCAGGCGGTGTCTTCTTTGTTCTGGTGAGATTTTAACTTACGAAGGTGACTGAGTGATGACCCAGAGAGGCCAGTGCTATTGAAAGGAGATTTTATTACCACACCACTCAGGGCCACCTGGGGAAGGAGCAGGTTTCCTAGGCCAGAGGTTTGCATGAGAAGGGCAAGGCAGGGCTGGGGGAACAGCTTTGGATGGGCAGGCTTTGGAGCTGGGGGCCGACCCCGGGTGCCTGGCGCCTGGTCCTGGGTGGATTTACTGCAGGGATGTCGGTTTGCTGTGTGAGAGTTGGACAAGGAGGGGTTCAGAGCATGGCCCTGGGTCCCAGGGGAGACATAGGAATGGTATCAGTTTGGCCCTACTGAACAGACGGCAAATAACCCGCAACCCTGAATCTGGGCAGCAGGTAGGTGGGGGGAGCTGGTCATGTCCGTATCCTTTCTCTGTTCCACCTGTAACGTCACGAAGCATGAAAAAAACCTTTTTTCATTATATGAGCCCCTTAATCACCACAGCACAATGTTCTTTGAATCAGGATTCTGGCAAATTAGAGGTTCCCGGGGACATGGCACAGGAAGCTCCCAGCACTGTGGGGGAAGGGCCCCGTGCATCTTCTCCCGCAGTGGCTCTACCTTTACCAAGGGTTCTGGTTAACAGGGTGGTAATGGATATTTGCAAAGATACACTATATGGATAGTTGATTTAAAAAAAAAAAAAAATCCCTCAACAGCCCATCTGTACTGAATGTACTGGATTTGGGGACATCCCAGGGCATCTTTAGAAATGTCTGTGTTCATTGCACAGTAAAACTTAGGTGCAGGAGCCTCCAGTTGCTGGGGTCTGTGTGTGGTCTAGAAGGGGCCCACACTGGTGGGCGGCCTCAGGCAAGTTACTTCGTTAATAAATTGGAACTCCTTTGCCAGTAGGTTGGGATGGGTAATCAAATGACCTCTAAGGCTCCCTCCAATTCCTTTATGACTCTGGGATTCCAGTTTGAAAATACTGTTTCTTAATACTTTGTTTAAAATTTAATATTTGACTTCAGTTACTAGTATTTCATTTTAATAGATTTAACTTAATATTTGATTATTATTGAATAAGAATAATGATGATGATGATAGTAATAATAAACCCAACTTCCCCAGTCTCCCCTTGACCTGTTGTCTGTCTTTTCCTCACAAATAGAAGTTCTGGGCCTCCAAGTGGATTGTTCTGGCTGTGGGCATGTGGGGTTTAACTGTGTTTGGAATCAGTAAGAGATGCTCAAGACCCCAAAATGGAAGCACACTAACCCTCTCCCTCCCTTGAAGGGTCCATCTGCTTTGCAAACATGGGGATTGCCATGCTGGAGCCAGCCCTGCCCATCTGGATGATGGAGACCATGTGTTCCCGCAAGTGGCAGCTGGGTAAGGACTGGAGTGGGTGCTTCTGATTCTAGAATTTTTGTCCTCAGGGCAAGTCCTATCATTGTAAGCCCTGCCAAGCTGCAGGTACCAGGATGATAAAATGATGGTTTCTCTTTGACACTTAATGGGGTCTGTGCTTAGGGTTGCAATGAGCTTTGGGGTCTGTTTCAGCTCCAGTTTTGTTTTTTTTTTTTAATCATCCCTGATGGATACAGAATTAGCATAGAGGCATCAGACGTGGGCAGAAACGAGAGCGCAAAAATACATTCAGTGTCTCCCCATGTTTCTGAATTAGACTAGTTATGTTTATGTGGACAGCAATAAAATTTATGTGAAAGAAGCTAACAAGCAGGAGTTAAGAGGATTAATTTTAACATTTCTAATTTAGAAAGTAATACATACTTTATTATTTAAAAAACAGACCCAGATCAAGGAAATGAATCTTAAAATCTCATGTTCATCTTTTTCCTCCCAGCCCAGTCCTCCATGATACTCATTTTTAATAGTTTTGTGTCTTTACCCAGATGGTTCTGCCACGTAGGAGATGCTTAAAAGCCCAACTCAAGTGGAATCTTCCCAAATGTATCACTGTGTGACCTCTTGTTTGTTCATGTTTCCAGGTCAGATGGGTAGATTTAATTTTGAAAACTAATTAAATGTAAATTTTTACAAGTTACACATGTACTTAATGTTTAAGTGGAACATTACTAGCATTACTAGAATTATAATGAAAAAGCCAGTAGTCTTTGACCTATACCTCCCCATTTCCAACCCCCTTCCTAGATTTGATAACCTTCAACTCTTTTGGTTGTTTTTTCTGCTAATTTAGGTCTCTAATAAGTGTAACTGCTTTTTTTTTTTTTTTTTTAAGTTCTCCAGTTTCTGACATTATCTACCAGCTCCCTAACGTGGTAGATGGAGATTTAATGCCATTATTCTACCTGAAAACATCAAACAACCAACTTACCTGTTTTCTCAACTTCTGTTTTCCTAAAACAGTTATATTACGGTTGTTGGTTAGATTGGTATTCAGTATTGACATTATCGTGACTATGTAAATATTGTTCAAAGAAGAGCTATATAGAGTTTTGTGATTATTTCTTTTTACAAACTTTTGTTTTTCCTGGAGTTAGTCATGGCCATGTCTTTCCATTTTCTTAGTTTTCAATGTAGCATTTATGGACATATTCCGAAACTCTCTGGCAGAAGTTAAAGACCCTCTAAATGTGGCCAAGTACATCAGCAAGACTAATCTGTGTTTTTGCTTGTTTGTGGACATTTGTCTCACATTACTCTGTCTTGCTTCAGTCTGGACTTACCACTAGGTCGTCCTAGGACTTTCCTCTTCCAGTATCTGGGCATCGTTGCCTCTCTTCTGTTTCCTATATCCTTCTCCTCTATATTCCTTTCTCTTGGTTTACTCTATCATTATGATAGAACACATCCTCTAGCTGCTTTCTGAGAGATGGTGCATGGCATGTAAAGTTTTCAGAGATCCTGCATATCAACAAACATCTTTATTCTCATGTTTGGTTGACTTAGTCTATTTGGGTATATGATTCTTGGTTGGAAACTATTTTTCTTCAGTTTTGAGGCCACTGCCCTATTGTGCTCTAGTGTCCAGGGTTGTTGTTGAGGAGGCTAGTGTCCTCCTCATTCCCCATCCCCTGTAAGTGGTGAAAGGATCTCTTCCTCTCTAGGTTATGAGCGTCCATGATGGTTTTTGCAGTGGGGTCTGTTTTCTTCTACTGGGCACTTGCTTGGTTAGCCTGTTCACTTGGGAAGCTGCTCCTTTTAGTTCCGGGAAACCATTTTGTATTATTTCCTTAATTAATCCTCTCCTCTACTCCATTTTCTTTCTTTTACTGTTACCCTTGTTGTTTTGATGTTGGACCCTCTGTGCTTTATCCTTTTAATTTCTTGTCTTTTTCTTATTTCCACTGATTTTTTTTTAAAGATTTTATTTATTCATTTGAGAGAGAGAGAGCGAGCATGCACACATAAGCAGGGGGGGAGAGGCAGAGGGAGAAGCAGACTCCCTGCTGAGCAGGGAGCCTGATGTGGGGCTTGATCCCAGAACCCAGAGATCATGACCTGAGCTGAAGGCAGAGGCTTAACCATGAGCCACCCAGGCACCCCTATAACTGATTTCTTCATCTTCATTTTCTAGTCTATTAAATTTTTGTAATTGGTGTCTTCATATCTTAAATTTGAAGAGCCCTTTCATATTTACTCTAAATGGTTTTGGATGTGTGGAAAGGCTGTTGAAATAACAGCCTCTTACCATTTAGTAGGAAGACTTCCACTCCCTATCTCAGCCTCTCGTGTTATCCCTGGTCTCCATGCTGCCTGGGCTCCCTGGGCCAATTGAGCTTAGTTTCTCTAAAGAAGCTGTTCTCCTGCCAGGGTGAGTGATTGAGAGCTAGGAGGGTCCAAATGCTCTTCAAACAGCCTTTCAACCCTCTTTTCCAGCTGACAGACTCAGCCTTACATTCACAGTACCTGGAGCCTTCAGTTCCTGAATATTCTGGGTTCTGAGGCACAAAAGCTGTTCCTTCTTGTTGGCTGCCCCATGTGCAAGTGGAAGGTTCCAGTGTTTTCTGCTTTGTCCATCACTGCTCTCACTCTGCTGCTTCCTCCCTCTCACTGCATTTTCTCCTTTTATTTGTTTTTGGGCATTGAGGGGAGGGTGTGGAGTTTTCTTTTGTTCCTTTATTAAAATTTAAACAGAATTTGGGATAGGAATAGAGAAAAACCTATAGATTCAGTGTGCCCTGTTTAACTGGAAGCCCAACATTCATTTTAATGATTGGATATTGTTCTATTTTAAGGTTATACCATAAATTTTCCGCCAGTTCCTATTGCCAGACATTTGGGTTGGTTCGTTTTTGCCATAGAAACCATACTTGTAGCAAGATATTCTTACATGTATTCCCGTTCATGTTTGCAAGTATTTCTGTGTGCAAATTCCTGAAAGTTCAGCGGGCATTCGATAATTAGTAGCATTGCACTAACACAAGTATTGTCTTTCCCAGTTGTGTATGTGAGAAGGCGAGGGGGTCTCATTTTGATTTCTTTTTACAAATTCTTCGCAGTTGAGCATTTTTTCATATGTTTCTTAGCTATATCTATTTCCTCTATGTGGATTTCTTATTAATATACTTTGCCCATTTTTTTTCTGGGGAGTTTTGCCCTTACTGATTTTAAATGTTCTTTGTATGTTGATATTAATCCTTTATCAGATGTTTTGCAAATATTGCCTCTGTCTTGTTGTATGTCTTTTGAGTTTATAAATGGACTCCCCCCCCCCCCCGCCCCCAACTCAGAACATTTAAGATGCCGCTAGTCAGGGTTAGTGGTCTGCCCCTTCGTGTCCTTGTCATTTCAAGGCGAGACCTTTCCCATGTGGAGATTATTTTTGTCATCCATATTTTCCCCTCATTTATGATTTGTTTTTTTACATGAAAATCTTGGATTTACACAGACTTACTTTACGTGCATGGTGTGTGAGAAGGATCTGGTGTTACTGTTTTCTGTATGACTAGCCAGTTACCCTAAGTGTCCACCCAGTTTTTCCCACCTTTATCATACTTGAAATGACTGTGTGTCCTTGGGTCTGTTTCTGGGTTCTCTCTTCTGTTCCATTAGTCGGCAGGAATTTCTGTGTCAAGATCCTCCTATTTGATTACTGGAGCTTTAGGACATTGTTGAATATCTGGACAGCTAGTCCCTGCACGCACACCTTTTTCTTTAAGAATTTATTGATTATCCTTCCTGGGGATTTATTTTCTTTTCATAGTTCTCTCAGCTTATAAGTTGCCATCTTTGGATGGAGATTCTCAGTTCCAAGTGAAGCTGACATTTTTAGTGCCCCCAGCCTTCCCACAAGCAACTTTCTATTCCCTCTGCCGTGACATCTTGCTAGATGCTGCTTCCTGGTTCACACTTGTCCCTACCGCAGCCCTTATGGACGCTGCCCTGATTCGCCGTGTTCTTTCATCAAATAATCCTTCCTTAAAAAGTCCCAAATTGCTTGGGGCAGGGCAGGATGAGGAGGAGCTGCTATTGGGTGTGGGGTTTCTCTTTGGGGCGATAAAAGTAGTTTGGAAACAAATAGTGCTGATGGTTGCACAACCCTGTGAACGGTACACTTGCAAAGGGGGAGTTTTAGGGTATATAAATGATGTCACGAACAAAATCAAAACCACGCCCCAAACAGCAAGAGTCATTCAGCGACAGAGGAAGGATTCTTGGAGCAAACCTAAGGCTGGTTCTTAGAAATTTAGCTCAGAACCTCCTGGCAAGGGAGATGCCAGAGGAGACCCAGAGACCCGAAGCTCCCAGGGAAGGCATACCACTTTGCAGAGGGAAGGACTTGTTCTAACCGGGAGTTTTATTTATTTTTTTATTTTATTTTATTTTTTTTAAAGATTTTATTTATTTATTTGATAGAGAGAGACACAGCGAGAGAGGGAACACAAGCAGGGGGAGTGGGAGAGGGAGAAGCAGGCTCCCCGCAGAGCAGGGAGCCCGATGCGGGGCTCGATCCCAGGACCCTGAGATCATGACCTGAGCTGAAGGCAGTCGCTTAACCGACTGAGCCACCCAGGCGCCCCTAACCGGGAGTTTTATAAAAGATGAAGAGCCGCTCTTCCTGTCTTGTTGCCCATGCTGGCCGTTAACCCTGTGGGCGCCGTTTCTCCCCATGGTGGTTTGGGCCTCCAGGTGTTTCCAGGAGGCGCCCCTCATCCCCCGCGGCACTTGGTGTGCGCACTGCGGGGTCCACGGAGCCTCTGCGTTCGCTTTGCGAGCGCTCTTGGGCTGAAGCCCTTTTCTGGTGTTTCTCTTGTCCCCACCTAACTGACTTCTTTTCTTTCCTGACTGAATGCATCTTGGCCATGAGCAGGGCACCTCGGCTGCTCCATCCTTTTCCTCTCCAGACGCAGCCTGAGGTTTTCTTTAGAAAGTCCTGAAG
Organism: Mirounga leonina; assembly: GCF_011800145.1. Lineage (NCBI taxonomy): Eukaryota > Metazoa > Chordata > Mammalia > Carnivora > Phocidae > Mirounga > Mirounga leonina. The sequence goes on from NW_023270265.1 coordinate 40,633,841, forward strand.
TCCATCAGAGGCCGGGGCCTTCTGGGTTAGATAACAGGCTGCAGACCACCTCGGTTTTATCAGGAGATCCTCTTGGGCTTATCTCCTGGGCCAGATGGTCCGCCCGTTGCACCTTTCCACCCTGAGCTCACGCCCTTCCTGCCTCCGACCCGGACTTGTGTTTCAAGAGAATCCATATCTGCACCTGTTCTGCCACGTCCTCCCCAGTGTGCGCGGAGCACCTCTCCCTGAGCCCCTCAGGCCCCTCGGAGCCTTGGGGTGAGGAGGCCACGGGGCGGAGGGGACGCAGTATGAGGACTGAGGGTGGAGGTGAGGACCCGCCGGCAGGGTGCACAGCTGTTCTCGGGAGGCCCGGGCGGCCTCCCCTCCCGGTGCAAGGTCATGTGTCAGCTCTCTCTCCAGTCCCTTCTGCCCCTCTGCTTCCCTCAGCATTTCTGGAAAAAGACCGTAAGCTGTGAAGTCAAAGCAAAACAATCTTACCAGCTGCCCAGGGGACGCATGACAGCTTTTGTTGAACGCTGTGTTTTCGGCCATAATTTTTAGAGGAGGTAGATGGCGGCCTCAGGAATGGGTCATCTGGAGCTCGGAAGAAGCCCACGGGCGCATTCCCACCATCCCTCTGGGGCTGCATGTCCAGCATCGGCTCCTTGGGGGCTTCATGGTGGGTTGAGCCTTGCCCTCTTGTGCCCGTCGAGCCGGTGGTCAAAGCCAGGCTTTCCATGGAAGCACAGGGGTGGGCGGACGATCCCCGTGGATGAACTTTCTCATAGGTGCAGGGGTGAGTGAGGAGGTGCAGGCACCCCTGTGAGGAGAGCAGCGGCCCAGCAGAAGGGGAGGCTCCCACGTGTGGCCCCCGCACTGTGTGCAGGCCGGCCTGTCAACACGTTCCTCCTCGTGTCAGGAAGAGGCGGACAGAGACTTCTTGTCGCATTTGCAGGGGCTACGGGTTTGGGGAGGGACAGAGTTGGCCAGTTGGTGACAGATCCTAAAAGATCTCCCCTGGCACCAACCAAGGGCTGAAAAGGACAAGGAGGAATCCCTCTGGTGAGAAGGTAGAGTCCTGCCCTAGGGTGGAAGACGCCCCCCGGAGGCTGGCGGGGACGGGGTGGGGGGGGTGCGGGTCGGTGTGCCGTGAGCCCCTCGAAGGTTGTGTGAGCGTGAGCGGCGGCTCCCCGGGTGCTGAACAGGCGTGACTGCCTGCAGAACCCGGAGTAGCCCAGGGGCCAGATGGTGGGGCCAGCCCCGCCGTTCCCTCGGCCCTTCCCCAAGCGCTATGGTCACGTGTTGTGCACCCAGCATGGAGCTGGGCGGGGTCAGTTCCGGGCACCGTGTTTCAAGGTCGAGGAGTCACTTGAACTTGTACACGAGGGTGTTAGTGGATGCCTAGCCACTGGGAACGACCCGGAGCCCTGGTGGTGGTTCGCTGGGGAAGCCAAACCATGGGTGGGATGCATTTTCTCTCATGCGGGTGGCCTGGCTGGGGGAGGAGGTGGAAGGTCCAGAATGCACACCAGGACCAGTGGGTGGAAGTGATGGCAAACTTTGGGCTTCGTGTTAGGACACCTGCCCCTCGCAGGAACGGTCCTTAAAGATCTGTCTGGAAGAGCAGTGCTCCCAGCCCGGGTCTCTCTGAGCAAAGCCAGGTGGTCTCCTCTTGGGACACCAGGCAGGCTGCTGTGGGAGGCACACTGAGGTTTCTAGATTTCTTTGAGTTCCTAGAACGGGTTCTGTAGGTTGTGTGGTGTGGTGGGGGCCCTGGCAATGCAGAGGATGCGAAGCTGTGGCAGATCAGCTCTCAGGGGCTCGGAGGCTGAGGTCCGAAGCTGGAAGTCAAGAAAAGAGGATCCTGGCTCCAGACGACACTGTCGTCTCTCACCCCCCGGAGGCAGGCTGCTGGACAAAGGGGGCCCTGCCTTCAAGGGACAGTGGCCTCCCTCAATACTTTTGGTTCTGTGATGTCAGTGTCCTTACACGGGTTTTTTTCTCTAAGTGCTCAGCCGTGTTCTGAGCACCACCTGTGTGCCACCCAGAGCTGGGCGGTGGGAACAGGTGTTGTGGTCCCCCCTGCCCGCTAGGAGATCACTCCAGTTTGGGGAAGGCCAGCCCGCCAGGGTGAAATGGCAGGAAGGAGCTCACAGGGAGGGACAGGGCAGGGGAATCAGATGGGGAGGACTAGTTGCCCTTGGAACCTCAAAGCCTTCCTATGAGATGCGTGCTGTAGGAGCGGTCGCTGTTTCTCGGGCTCTGAGAGGTTACGGTGACCCCCCAAGCCTCCGCTAGTCCGTGTCTAGCTGAAAGGAACATCTTGTTTCTTGCCTTACTTCCGGTGCTTTCTCCCGGAGAAGCTCGAAACTGGAGTTTGCCACCTGAGAGTATTTGCCGTCTATGGAAAATCAGGTGCATCCACAGGCGGGTCCCACGGGTGAGCTTAGCACCCCATTCATAAGTCCGGAAGCTGTGGCTGATCTGTGGCTTCCTCGGGAGCACGTCCTGCTTTGAGGCTTTGCCCCTAGAATCCAGATTCACCAGGAGGCAGGGCTCCCGGCCGGGTTCTCTGCCATCCACGTCCTTTGGCTCCAGGTTACGGCGGTGTGTGTGGACCGGAGTTCAGCCCATAGGTGGGTTTTGGTTGGCTGCTTCAGTGTCAGCCTGCAAGGGCTTTGCGTTTTTAAAAATTAGTTGCCAACATTTACAAATCCCAGGAGGTTTCATGTAAGACCCTTGAGTTCAGGCTTTTCTAGAAAATTGGATCTTCCAATCTGGGACCTCAGTCCTCCAGAGCAGTAATCGCCCGGGAGGAAGCGCAGTTGCTTTCCTGGAGGGGGTCGAGGCCCTTCCCCTCCGTTTTCCTTTTGTTTCTTGGACGCTGAGGCCCAACGTTGGTGGCTCTTTATCATGGCCCCTGTGCTGTTATTTATCTCATACTTTGCTTCCTTCCTTGATTTACCTCCTCCCCAAACCCCAGAGACACTCATCCTGAGACCAAGGCCTTCGTGATTTCTTATGTCTCCAGACTAACTCGACTACGTTGTGATCAAGGTTAGGCCTAATTACCGGCTACTTTGGGGAGCTTCTGGGTTCCCAGAGCACTGCGTCCATACCTGTGTTCGTCAGTTCCTAACATAGCCATGTCCCAGTTCAGGCGTCATCTGCTTCCTTCCTTTGAAGACGCGCTCATGGCGACCAGAGCCACGTTGTGGTCATTGTCTTCACTGTAGCGCTGAGCCAGGGCCGTGCTATCAGTCACGTTTACTGAATCCGATTACACCCAACAATCATCTGGCCGCCCCTATGACAAGTGTGACGGAAATGGTTTCCTGGAACATGAAAATGAGATTGCTCTCTATTATTATTTCCCAGATCACCAAGCCTAGGATGATTTGGTTTTGGATTTTGCTCCTGAACCTAATCATTTTGGAAGTCCCTCCTGTGCTGGAAGGCTCAGCCTCTCTGGAGGGTTTGATGGCTTGCATTCGTGCTTAGAGAGGTGCAGGGGGAGGCTGCTGTATCCTTGAAGGGGCGAGATCACACTTGTCTGTCTGCACGCTGCAGAGCTGCTGGGACAAGAAGGGCCCCGGGCCCTGGGCATTTCCAGTGCCTACCTGCTGACCATCTAGTATCTGGCATGCATGTCTAGCTCGCACAGTCATGGGATCGAGGACTGAGCAACGTTCACCATGAGTGGGCAGGGCTTAGAATCAAATCTGGCATAACTGAGTCCAAGAAGAACATTAAAAGTATGACTAGTCTGGGGCACCTGGTGGCTCACTTGTTAAGCGTCTGCCTTCGGCTCAGGTCATGATCGCAGGGTCCTGGGATCGAGCCCCACATCGGGCCCCCTGCTCAGCGGGGAGCCTGCTTCTCCCTCTCCCTCTGCCTGCCGCTCTCCCTGCTTGTGCTCTCTATCTCTCTGTCAAGTAAATAAATAAAATCTTAAAAAATATATATATGACTAGTTCGAAAAAAGCCATCTTTTGAGAAGAGATTGTCTATTGTCCTGATAATGGATGGGGACCACACGGAGCTGATGTGGACAAATCCCCAGCAGCCAGGCAGGTCAGACTTGAGGAGGACTTTCTGTTTAATGCAGAGACGACGTTCAAGGCGACCACCGCCACCCACCTGGAAATTGGCACAGGCTTGGCCCGGGGATGCCAGGTGCCCGGGAGAGCGTGGAAACCTTGGACATGTTAATGTCCGTCACATGACTCGGCCACAGAAAAGGACCACGTGGACATCTATTTTTTTAGACATGGAAAGATGTTCATAAAGCTAGTTGAAAGAAGCAGGGTGTAGAACAGTAGTACAAACCCATGTTTTGTTTTTTGGTTTTTTCTTAAAATCCCATGGACACACATTTATCTGTGTGTGTATGAACTTGCGTGTATAAACTTACGGGAGGGGATGCCCATGCTCATTCTCTGAGTGATGGGGTTTGGGATGATTTTAACTTTTTTCTTGGTCCTTAACATTCCCGTTTTTTCCCCCAATGCCCGTGTCTTCCTCCTTGTGGTAAAGTAACAAAGGGGTGAGGCCGGGGCGCATGTGGGGTCGCAGTGGCCCCGCTCCCGTGGCGGGAGACGCCCATATCAGGCCACGCGTGCAGCCACCACCAGGCAAGATGGAGCTGTTGATAGAGGCATGGATTTCATTTCTGGAGTGTCTCAGCAGCTTTGGGAGGACGGGTCAGACCCGTGGGGGCCAGTCTGGATCTGTCAGCCGCCGGATATTAGCTGCTTGGGTGCTGGCCCCAGGGCTTCTCTCCTCGGTTCTAATCACCATCATGGTGTCTGACAATTATTACTTTTTCTAACACTTGACTGATAATCAATACTGATAAGGTGTCCTTTTCATAAATTTACAGGCATTGCTTTCTTGCCAGCTAGCATCTCTTATCTCATTGGAACCAATATTTTTGGGATGCTCGCACACAAAATGGGGAGGTAAGATGAAATGCGAACAGCGCTCACTCTCTTAGAACAATGTAGCTCTTTTAAGCAAATTCTGCATGTTTCTGCCTTAGTTATCACAAGCAATTGTTTTAATTTCTATTGAAAAATTGGACTGGGGAAAAAATCGGAGTGGTCATTTATTGAAGGTGCTTTTTTTGTTTTCTTGGTAGGTGGCTTTGTGCTCTTCTAGGAATGATAATTGTTGGAATCAGCATTTTATGTGTGAGTAAAAGATATTTGACAAGTGGTAATGGTCTGTAAATAAAACTTTTGTTTTGGGCCAGGATCCCCAGGAAACCTTTTACAGCTGTTTAAAGTTTGTTGATATTTGGTTTTATGACATCTCCCATTTTCTTCTAATTTTTTTGTCATCTTAAACACTTTGGACAAGATTTTCCAAGGAATATATTTTCATTTTATGTCAGTTGGAGGTTCTGTAGTATATTTTGTTACATAGTGTAAATGTCACTACTCCCTCATCATTTTAAACATTATAGTGTCTTAAAACACTTTCAGACAACTAGCCTGAAACAATAGCAAGATGTTTTTGTAGAATAAAACACCTTCTACCAATGGCCCGTATCTACCGCAGGTGAGGCCTTCTGGTTCTTGTCAGAGTGGAGTGTGGTCCAGGCTGATCTCAACTATGGCAGTCAGCGAGTTTTCCTTGGTGGTCGCAAAAACCCATTTCAGCTTCAACTTTTAAAGACTCGGAGGTCCCAGTTCTCCCCAGACAGCACCCTCTTCCTTTCTCCCATTTCTTTCCGAAGGAAACATGCACACCCAGGCCAGAGAAAACATGTCTTTAAGGTTTTCCCAGAAGATTTGCAGTTGGATATCACGATTCTCGTGTAATGTTTATTTCCTCTTACAGATTCCTTTTGCAAAAAACATTTATGGACTCATAGCTCCCAACTTTGGAGTTGGTTTTGCAATCGGTAAGTTGCATAACCTTATGCCTAAATTTGAAACTCTGTTTTCCCCACAACTAAGAAAGATCTCCTCTTATTTGGGCAGACTGTAGTTTCTCAACCTAAAATTTCTGGAAGCTTGAGAGGAGGCTGTGGGCAGCCATGTTCAAGTACAGCCTGACGATTATCTGTAGATAGATACCTGCTTCTGCATACTAGTCCTTTATTTCCAGAAAACCAGTATTTTTAAAGGCCTGATATTTACAGAAGCAAACGGATACTCCGTTGCTGCCCTTGGGCAAACAAGAGAATCCCTCGCTCGGAGCGCGTTTGTTTGGGCTCAGGTCTGTGCACGGAGCTGCTCCTATGAACCGGGGTGGGGTGGGGGCAGAGACCTCACATGTATTTTCTGTGAGGTTTGGTACAGGAAGGGTGAACAGAGATCTCGATCACCACCGTGCTGCGGGACTTCTCACCGGCAAAGGGGACGAGTCTGTAATGGGAGGAATAGTCACATGTTAGGAACAATCTCGTGAACGTTTTTGATAAATAGCATGCATTTGTTTCTCATTTGTAATATACAGATGGGGCCTAATAAAAGTAAATGCAAATCTATCACAAGCTAAAGGCAAGAATTGAATCTTTGGTACCGTGGAAAGAGAGAAGGGAGCCTCTGCGACTCCCCGGGCTGGGTTAGGTTTGTCCTCACACAGCACCTCATGGTGTTCGTGACAGCTGATTCACGTTTCAGCTTTTTGTGGCCCGTCCGCCCCTTCTGTCCACGTTGTTCACCCCATGGCCCCAGCACCCTCCACATGTTAGGGGATCAAGGAATACGCATTGAATGAAAGAAACTTCCCTCCTCTTCTTGCTGCTAGTCCTTGGTGGGGGTGAGGGAGCTAACTTTGGAGTACCCCGCTGGAGGGGTCCACGGATGATACAGCCTCATTTTAGCCGATCATCATCTGCACCATTTTATGGATGGGGAAGCCAGTGTTTGGAGAGAGAAGGAATGGCTGTGCTCACCCCGCCAGGGACTTGAGGCCAGGACTCAGCACACATGCTCTTTCTTTATGCTTCCTGTCCCTGCCTGTTGAAGGAACAAGAGATTATAATACTGGCCTTGGACGTGGTGTTTGTTTGAGCCCCAAATCAGACCTCTTTCAGTCTCTTCCCTGAGCAGGGCAGGGTGACCTCTCAGACAGCTTCATGTTCTGATTCCTTCCCATCTTCCCTGATACTTTCCAGCTTCTTCTTATGGTCTGCGTGTGAGGCTAAGCTGTGGATGAGGATGGGGGTGTGTGAGGTTTGTAGGTGTGCCCCTGGGTGAGGGCAAGGGGCCAGTGGGCCGGAAGAGAGTTAATCTGGAAAGCACCAGCTGGGAGCAAGTAGGAGGGCCACACAGCTGGTAGCTGGCACCCCACTGGATGTGAAGCCTGGTCTGTGAGTCACCGGAGGACTGGGGGCCCTCCCCTGGAAGATGGGCCCTTCAGACCATAGAGGACAGGTGAGGTAAGGTGGAGAACAGGCAAAGGTGGCCTGGGTTCCAGTCCCAGCCTCAGTGACTGGCAGTCTGTCTTCAGTGAAGGGTATGCCTCAGGCAGCCTGCCTTGAGACTCACAGGTGGTGATGACCACTGGGGAAGAGCTGGTGGGGTTGTGAGGTTAGGACACATCCCCGATATTCCCCACATTTTTGGGTTACATCCGTTTTCCATAGACCATGTTCCCTGACTGTCCACAGGAATGGTGGATTCATCAATGATGCCCATCATGGGCTACCTGGTCGACCTGCGGCACGTGTCTGTCTACGGGAGCGTGTATGCCATTGCGGATGTGGCCTTCTGCATGGGATATGCCATAGGTAAGGACGCTGGCTCTTCAGAACAGTGTTTTAGCTTAATGCATGATCATGCTGATTGAAAATTATTTAAACTTTTGTATCTTCCTATCTGTGAGACATCTGGAGAGAGGTCGATCTAATTCTCTGTTTCCTGAAAGGTCCTTCTGCTGGTGGGGCTATCGCAAAGGCAATCGGATTTCCATGGCTCATGACCATTATTGGAATAATTGATATTCTTTTTGCTCCTCTCTGCTTTTTTCTTCGAAGTCCACCTGCCAAGGAAGAAAAAATGGTAAGAAAATTTTAGGCCACAGTCAAGTGTTTCTTTTTTTTTTTAAAGATTTTATTTATTTATTTGACAAAGAGAGACACAGCGAGAGAGGGAACACAAGCAGGGGGAGTGGGAGAGGGAGAAGCAGGCTTTCCGCCGAGCAGGGAGCTCGATGCGGGGCTCGACCCCAGGACCCTGGGATCAAACCTGAGCCGAAGGCAGAAGCTTAGCAACTGAGCCACCCAGGCGCCCCAGCAGTCAAGTGTTTCTTGATCATTTTAGCATGGTCTTCTGGATAGTTTCTTCATGGCTGAATTATAAAATATGTTTCCGCTCCTTTTGGACAGAATTCCCCAAACATAAATGGTCAAAGTTCCTTTTGAGTTTATACCACGTGGACCATAGTTTTTTTTTTTTACTATATCAAGCATTTCGTTTGTAAATGTGAAGAATGAAATGACTTTTATACATATGTTAGGAGTCTGTGTAGCTCTTTTGTCAACCAGACATGGGGTAGTTCAATGTAATTTTCTTCAGTTCTTGAAAATCTTGGATATTATTTTTTTTGCCTCCTGTGCCGAGTCCTAAGATTAGCCATTTTTGGTGCCGTTTGCTTTTCTCCTGAGCCTTACAGCTTTCACTAATAGTGTTTTAGTCCTTACTGCAAAAGATTCTGGAGATGGTTTGGTGTAGATAACAGAGCATTTGGGGGAAAACTATCATATATGTACCTCTGGGCACACAGGGGCATGTCTAACCTTTAAATTCACAATTTTATAACCAGAACCGTAACTAGATGAAAGATATAGAATTGAGTATGAGGTGTTCCTCTTCCGAACAGATTCACTTATTGATTCTAAACTTGAATTTTGAAATGCATTAGTCGTGTTAACCTGACAGCCTTCATACGTGGTGATTGGAGTTTTTAAAAAACCTCCCATGGTGACAGATTCTCATCCAGCTGGAAGAAGAGTGGTTTAGATTAAGAATGAATGAGATAACCAAGGCAGGGAGAGACCATATTTTTGTGATTATGAGGTTCACTTGTGATGTTCTCTTGGGGGTACATCCGAAGTTCTTTCTGACGGTTGAACTGAAATGGGTCTTGATGCTTTGGCATTTCTCGAACTGCCCTTTTATGATTTTCCCCAAAGAGTGGGTTTAAAAACAGACACAGATTCTAAAGTTAGGCCATGTGCAGCCTTTATTTGTTTGGAGCATTCTTTGTATTCATTAATTCCTTCAATATATTTAAAAAATATATTCTGCATTGGGCACTGGTCTTATGCCCTTTATTATACAGGATGTAAAGCGGTAATTTTGAATCACTCAGGACCCGTTCGATGCAAAGAAAAGGAGTGGAAGGTGTTGTGGAAATAACCCGGTGGAAACCACCCTTTCTTCCTTCCTCTTGCTTAGATGCTGAACAACCATAGTGCTTTATTGATCATCTGACCTGTCTCCCGGCCTGACCCCCACACAGTGCCTTGCCCAAATCAGGGTCAGAAAATTCTCAGTGCAACAACTAAAAACTGTCGTTCTGTTGCCCCCATATCAATTTGATTAAGGCTGAAGGAAGGTTACTCCCAACCCTTTTTGACCAACAAAAGACAAATCACCTACGAATGCTCCTGTCACCCAGGAGACTGTTTACGATTCTTGGGAGATAGTGAAGGGCTGGCATGGCCCTGGGGCCAAACTGTCCCATGCGGAAATGACCGCGTCTGCCTCACTGGCTGGCTGGGAGCATTCGGAGGAGAATCCCACAGGGTGCTTAGCCCCGTGCTTAGCACACAGGAAATGTTCATTCAGCAAATGTGTTACTATTTCCAGTACCACCCTATACTTCTTTCTTGCTTTTACTGAATGCTCTGATTTACTGCCCGCCCAGAGGGCCCCTGCTATTGTCCCTTTGTCCCCTCTGTGAGGTGAGTGCTTCCTTTGGCTACTGAGACCCCAGGGCTGCTGAATGGGTTTCCCTGGCCAAGCAGCGGACGTTAGTGGCTGTTGGGTTATCTGTGTGTCGGCAGCAGCACGATGGCTTATCTGGGGCGTCGGAGGAAATGAGCGAGATGAGCGAGGTCCGAGGATGAGCTGGGGGATCAGCCTGCCCACCAGCTGCCACCGTGGGGTCCACATGACGCCGGGCAGGAGGCAGGCCCCTGGTGCCTCTCTCTTCCCTCATGTAAATCCGTGCTTTAGTTCACTTGACAATGCCCAGGAAGTGAAAGGGACGATCTTGAGAGGCAAAGCAACAAGAATTGCAGGCTTCCAGAAAGCCACTCTCACTGTAAAATGTCAAAATCCTTAATGCATGCCTAGCAAGAGGAATCCTTAAAAACTTGAGAAGACGCGCATCTCGCCGCCCGTAATTGCTGCCCGTGATCGAAGGTATCACACTGGATTCCGTTTGCCCCATGGGATGGTAGCTTTTGTGGGTGGCCGGCGGTGGCTGCCTACTCACGGAGCAGGAAGCAACCTAATGATTGGGGGGGGGGGGGGTGAGGCCGGGCTGGCAGTGTGCCACGGAGGGGACAGAAGTGATTACTGCCCGCTTGAGAAAATCCAATCCCAACCAGTGCTGGCGTTCAGGATGAGCGGTTACCAGATGCAGATGGGGACAGGAGAGCCTGAAGAAGGCCTATAAACCGTAGCAATTAATTCTTTCATTAGGCAACGCTCTGATAGTGAGGCATTTGGGCTTCAGCTATTTTATGTTGAAGGATCAAATGCTGTTTTCATGGGTCCCCAGCCGGAGAATCATGAACTAGTTTGTGAGCACTTGAGTGTTTTTTTCTATTTGGTGTACTTGATTTCCTTCTTTCTTCCTTTCCTTTCCTCTCCCTCTCTCTTTCTCTTTCTCTTTCCCTCCCTCCCTCCCTCCCTTTCATAAGTACAGAGGGAGAAAAAAACCTGTTTGTTACTCAGGTCCCTTTGCAAGTATAAGAAACATCCACTCTGCCATGTGAGGACAATTGTGTTTTAGGTACACGACAATGACATGCAGCCTGTGATTCTCAGAATACCCAGTTGAGAACAGCTGTGTGCTGGTATGGATATTTTTTCAGGTTGAAGAATTATTTTTGAAGATAGGGCACGTTTCTTACATCTTACTCTTAAAGTTTCTGGTTGTGGGCCAGACAGGAAGGTCGGTGTTTGAGATCGCAGCTTGTTTTCCTGGGTGACTCTTGGCTCTCTCATAGTTGTTTCCAGAGAGTCCTTCCTGCTACTGTTTCCTGAATGCAGGGGCCAGGCAAAGACCTGCATGTTACAATCTATTTACAGAAATGTGTCCCTTTGCAGGGCATTTACATAGTGGGTATGCACAACCATCACTAAATTTTTTTTTTTTTTTTTTTTTTTTTTTTAGATACAGTAAATAAAACTTTTCAGCATACAGGCCTGGTGTATCTCAAAATCTCCAAGCCTGGAGGGGCTTATGCTTCAATGCTTTTCCTGAGTATCCTGCTGTGTATTTAATTTATATACGTCATTTGGTCCAACAAGGCTTTTACCACTTTGGAGAGCCTCACTCTGCTCTGTGTCTGGTAGGAAGCCAGGCGCTTGGCAGCGGTTCAGTTCTCAGTAACTGGGCTCTGCTCGGAATTCAGACGCCCTCCTCCTTCCTCTGTTGTCTTCGGTGGAGAGTCCGACACACCTTGCTCCCCAGCAGAGTGCTGGCTTAAATTACCTGGCGGCTCCATGAGCCGCGCTCCTCGTGGCCCCTGTGCGCGCGCTTGACTTACCCACTCTCTCCTGTTCACCCCTCTCTGTCCCTGGCTCTTTGGGAATATTACAGATGCCGTCTGGCTTATTTGATCACGTATAACTTGTTATAAAAGCAGATGTCACACATTCTTTCAAAAGAGGTTCGGAAGCCAGTAAGCTAGGTTTTAAAAGCTACAAAGCAATATTTCAAGAAAGAAAACTTACTTATCTGGAATAGGCTTTGGGTGCAAATGTGATTTGGCTGCACTGATAACTTCTGACCACTGAAGTCTGTTCGATGCTCCTATCATCAGTCTGAACCTCCCTTGCAACACAGCTGTTTGAGTCCGTACCAGGTGCCCAGTGTTAGGTTTCGGGGTCCTTAAGAAGTCTACATATATGCAGAGTCAGGTCTAAGGGGGGTGAACCAAGAGAGGGCCGTTATGAGAGGGGTAGAATGATGGCCATCCTTCCCAAGGCTCTTGCTGCCTGTGGGTCAGGGATCGAGGCCCCCTGCCTGGCATCCAGGGCCCTGCAGTCTGGTTCTGGTTGGTCTTTCTAATGAATGTCTGTGTACCTCAACATCAGACCTCTGTGGTGGTCAGGCTGGCTCACTTAGTGTCTCTGTTTTTATTTTATTATTTTATTTTTATGTTCTTTTTGAGAGAGAGAGTGAGCAAGTGTGCTAGTTGGGGGAGGTGGTCAGAGGGAGAGGGAGAGAGAAGCCCAAGCAGACTGCTCGCTGAGTGTGGAGCCCAATGTGGGGCTCAATCCCATGACCCTCTGAGATCATGACCTGAGCCGAAATCGAGAGTCAGCCGCTTAACCGACTGAGCCACCCAGGTGCCCGTGGCCCTGTTTTACATAGTGGCTCGTTGAGTAGATAATTCATACTGTGCTCACAGCTCCTTTGCTGTGCCCATCCTTCCCATCCTTCCAGGTTCAGCTCGTGCCCCATCTCCTCCATACAGCTGTCCCTGAACACTTCACCCACCTGTGCATGCTGTGGGACCTGTCTTTCCCTTGCGGGGAAGTCACGGAGGTGCTGGGATAGGACCTTAGGGGGACAGCAGCAGGTGCCCAGCAGGCTGTTGGTAGCCATTCGGCTCTGCTGTAGTTCTAGATAATACCGTATCACCAAGGCAGTGCTTCTCATAGCATGTTGACACCACGGTCGTGAAGGGTTAGGGACCTGAATTTCAGGTTTAACCCCCCCACCCCCAGGTGATTATTGTGCATGTTTGAGGATCACTACCCTGTAGAGGTGAGACATTGAGATCTTTGGAGGTTAAACCGTTTGTGTAACAAGGATACATCCATATGGGGAGAATGGTCCTTGTGGACAATGTCTGTTGCATCAGTTACTGAGTTTTGGAAATTGAGCTCTTTATTAAATACATGTATTAATTCACTTGGCACGAAGCATAAAAAAAAAAAATTAAATTTGCAGCTGACGATTTGAGCTGGCAGCCTGACTTAGAGGGTCAAGGAAGTCATTATCTTAACATGTCACCCAGGCAGATCATTTTAGAATTTCTCAGGAAATGATAAATGGGTTAGCACTGAGTGGAGTCACAGAAGTTATCAAATGTATGGGGCAAGACCTGGGGGGCGTAGCTGACGAAACACCGAGATAGGTTGCCGTAGACCAACATGAGATAAATTTTAACAGATAAATGTTTCCAAGTAGATTTTCATGCTGCATAAAAAGGTATTGGGGGAATAGTTTATGTGGAGGAAGACTCCAGAAGGCACAGCTGGTGGGAGAATCCGTTAGTTGTACCCAGTGCTCTGTTCCCTGTCCCCCCCCCGCCGCCGCCAGCAGGAACAGACTTCGGCACAAGGCCATCTGGCGCACATCTGCCCCATTGTAGCTGTACGTCCCATGGTCATGTTCTTTAATTGCTGTGCCTACGCAGGGGGTTATGGGCCTACCACGTAGGGCGCTCGTGAAGCTGAGGTCTTGCAGCAAGGCTGCCGGCACAGGCCTGGCAGGATCAGGGCAGCTGTATTCTCAGACAGCGGGCTTGGTCTGCACATGTTCAAGAGGAATAATGATTACCAGGACTTACTAATTGAGGATCAATGGGCTGTTTTTCAGTAACAATGAGAAGGCACACGATTTGTATGTTCATGACACTGTCTGTGTTTTGTTTTAAAACCTCCATTTGAGCAAGAGGAAAACACCCAGGATTTGGGGAGAGGTGCCTGGAAATGCCATTTATGAAGACAGGGGCCCTGTGAGGAGTGTAGGGAAACCTAAGGGGCCAGGGCAGTGGTCTTAAAATATCAGGGCAGTCTGTGAAGATGGCTCGAATCTGAACCAGATCCACGTAGAGAAACAAGGGAGGCAGTTTAGTCTCAGGTACATTTCCAAGAGGAGTCCACCTCATTGAGGGTATGTTGCCACAGTGAAATCCATGCATAGCAATTGGACTGGGTGACCTCCAGGATTCCCACCCGCTTCTCACCCCAGCCCCAATTCCAAGATTCTAAATAGAACTCTTCCTAAACGTGACCCGCATAGCCCTTGCTTCATGGCTTGCAGGTTGCCCCGACTGGACTTCACGGCCCTGGGGGAGACCATGGCTGCCGTCTCTCGCCTGGAACCCTCCCGGAGTGTGGAACCCCGGGGCTTCGGGGCCAGGCACCCGGCAGTTGCACCGAAGGACTGGTTGACAGCGGGTGGTGCTAGATACAGCTTTCCAACTAGTAATCCTTAAAGATGGTAGGTTAAAACCATCTTCTCTTTATGAAACAAGGTTACTATATCTGCACTTTGCTCTCTTTCAGGCTATTCTCATGGATCACAACTGTCCCATTAAAACAAAAATGTACACCCAGAATAATATCCAGTCGTATCCAGTAGGTGATGATGAAGAATCTGAAAGTGACTGAGATCCTCAAAAGTCTCAAAGTATTTATTGTATAAAACCGTGTTTCCAGAAGTGAAATGACTCCTCCGGAACAGTCTTAGTCCTACCATTCATCCCTGGTGAAAGCAAAACAACCAAAGGTTATTCATTCTTCTCCATGGTTGTGATTGATTGCCAACAGCCTTATAAAGAAAAAGCAGCTTTTCTAGGGGTTTGTATAAATAGTGTTGAAAACTTTATTTTACGTATTTGATTTTATTAAATATTGTACAATATATTTTGACGAAATAGATATAGTGTAAATCTATAAATATTTGAATCCAAATCAAATATAATTTTTAAAAAACTTACATTCATGAACACTTGGGCAAAAAAATCTATTTTTTCTGAATATTGGTAATGAGTGTTTAAAATGAAAGCACACATTATCTCCAAGACACTTCCAACACTGAGAAACTAGAAGGAAGTCTGAAAAACAGAATCAAGTAAGACAGCATATGATGTTGTGACACAGTGTGGTTAACTTGTAATTACTATCAATATATTTCTGAGCTAAAAGCTAGTTATCTCAGATGCAGAGGACAGGAAGTTGAGTCTGTCATCTTTTGGACTTACCCATAATCGTGGCTGGCATTAGTTTTCTACAGAATCATCTACCTGGAAACAGATGGTTGTAAATTATGTATTTACATGTCGTGTGGCGGGCAGCAGACACTAAAGCCAACAGGGAAAATAGTAAATGTTCTGAAAGCAGAGAAAAGCACCCGGAAGTATAGTTATGAACAACTAGCTTTCCCTTTCTAGTATATATTTGATTGTCTTAGGATGAAAAGAAAATTGAGGGTAGATTCACCTTATACTGTCGAGGTTGTTTAAGCCTAAGATATATTAACTTTTAGAAATTTAGTTCAACTTTTAGAAACTTAAAAGGCTAATAGCTGCTAGGATATGAAAAAAATCTGACCTTTGACCTGGTAAGAGGTCATCCAAGTGTCTTTTAGGAATCTATTAAGTTTTGAATTGCAACTATTATTTTTTAGACTTCTTAAGGTTGTTCACATTAATGTGAAAAATTTTAAACGAAGATGGAGGAGGAATGAAATTATCTTGAATCACATTAGGAAAACAGGTAAAAATAATAGGTCAGGACACATTCCCTTTCAAAGACAGAAAAACCCTAGAAACATCTAGAAATGTCTGTGTATTCTTCTATCATCTAGTGCTGTATAATGTGGTTTTTCTAAGCATGACAACATTGACGTGCCTTTTCAATTTAACAGCAAATACTGTGTTAGCACTGTCAGTTGCCATCAGGTTTTGTATGAGATGTGATTGGAGTGTGCAGATAGTGTAGAATGTCTCAGATAATACTTGTAAATTCTAGAGTTCTGCAATCAACAAAAATTACCTAATGTCTGTATTTTGTTAGCTAAAATTGTGTTTCTGTTAACTTGGTCAAGGAGCAAAGAACTTTAGAACAAGGACTCGACCTCTAAGAGAGTAGCTGGTACTTTCTTTCCATTTGCTTTATGAAGCTTCTCTGTAGCTTTATGAAGCTTCTTGGAGTGACTTGAAATCTGGTGTTCAAGTGCAGTGTGGTGGAAGCAAACAAGTTTCCTATTCACATATTTGCACCGGGCAACTTACAAATCTCTGATAGCACTTTCATATGGCTAACGTAAACCATCAGGATTGTTCTCTACTCCCACAGGGGAGACCCTTCAAGAACGTGCTGCAGATCAATTCTCTTAGAGGGTTGGTGGCTCTCCCTGACCACAATACTGTATGATTTACTCCAATTTCATTCTTGCCTTTAAGGCTTCAGTCTCTTCAAGAATGACTGGCAGAGGCATGCCCACTGTTGATCTCTAGAAAGAACGTAAAAGACGTGAGTGTTTCAGAACTGTTTTGGGAGCAAAAGTATCAATTATATCTGACTGAGGGGGAAAATTACAAGGTCTTTTATTAGGACTAAAATTCTGGCCTTAGCAAAACTGTGAAGTGAGGCTTTTTTTCTCAGTGTATCAGAACCGTGAACATACAGCTCCCTGAATGTTTTTTTGAGCAGAGGTGGGTTTGTACCTGGCAAAACAGATACAAAATTGTTACTGAGGTAGCAAAGAATATTCAGTTCTTTCTTCTGACTGCTAAGTGTATGTGCATACTTGTTTTAGCTAGTTTCCTTAATAAATCTTCTGAACACTACTGTGCCTGTTTGTATTCCTTTATAAACCAGACATCGTTGGAATAAAATGCATAATGTATTGACTGTGAATATCTAATATCTAATTAAAAACTATTCTTTTCTGCTTGCAGGCATCAGGTAAAAATTCAGGTTAGTCTGAACCCTACTTTTTGGCTTTGCAAAATTGGCTTTAAATTGAAATCTGTAACTAGTCCCATGGCGTCAATGTGGAAAAGCCCAGTTAAGTTACCCTTGCATTTCTAAAGTTAAATTGCTTTCCTGACTGTCGTGAACAAATAACCATATATGATGGAAGTAACTAAGCTCTTCCACATGGTGAGCCCACAGGGCCCTGGAATCTAGACAACTCAGGGTGTGTACGTACGTCTCTTTCAGGCATGAGACTCACAGGCACAAGAATCGCAGTTTTACTCAGATCTTAGAGGGGCTCTAAACCTTCCCCAAGCCTTCTATTAAAAGAAAGCTATTATCTCAATTTAGAAAAAAAGACAATACATTTTCAAAGTGATTTTAAATTTATTCACTTTTAGGGAAATTAAGATCTTTGTAATCAGGAGCCAAGTATTTTCAAACTGCCTTTCAAAAAATCGAGATAAATTTAGAGCTTGACAGTACCCTTCAATTTTCAGCTTGTTTTCTCTTCTCAAATCATAAAATAGCCAATAGTATTTCAGCTATTCTGATACTTGAGTATAGGACTTAATATTAGGAAATGTAGCATATTAATTGATTCCAAAATAATGCTAAAATATTGTTCAGCGTGATTGTTTAACCTAGTTCTTCACCTCACCTAAATACCAGAAATACAGAAAATAGTCTAATTCCTAATAAATAGCAGGGCCGATCCATATATCTGAGATTTCACAGCTTAGAAAAAACAACAGTAAAACCAGAATTTAATACTTTTAGGCAAATTTCAAAAGAGCAATTTTGTTTAGCAAAAGTGGACTTTGTGAAGAGCTTGTTTGCATGGCCAAATTCAACCAGGCGGTAATTCCAGAGATGTAGCAATCACCGCTTTCAGATGTTAGCAAATGAAGATATTCTTGTTTTCTGTGGTAGTTCTTTTTATTATTTTTTAGCTATTGATAACATAGCATGGCAGCAAGATTACATCAGGAATGTAGGAGAATACAACTGTTTTCAAGGAAGCCTCACACCTCACTACCCCCTAGGCTATTTGGAGTGACCCCCCCCCCACACACTAAAGCACAACTGTGATGCTTCTAATGCCTGTCCGAGTAGATAGAAAAATATTGCACTACATTAAAGGTAGATTTTACAAATATCATTAGCAGCATTACTGAGCTTTTCATAACTGTGGTTCTACAGAGTTAAATACTTTTAAAACAGGAGATTTTTATGAACCAAAATTTTGCGTTATTTCTGCAGCTCTTTCAAACGCATCGGTTTCAGCAGCATGCTTGGATGTCACTAAAACTCCTGTGGTGTCATCCATCCATACACACCAGCCACTTACAGACACTGGCCTTCCAGGTCATCACCGGTAAGTTATTTTTCATAAGATAAAAGTTGGTTATTACATTGGGCAGATTGTTTCAAGCACATGTTACAGAACTTTTTTTTAGCTTTCAGAGTAGGTGTATAAAGACTTCTACAGCAGTGTTCTTTTAAAATGCAAACATGCTTAATACAAAAAAGGGGATACACAGATCTATTTTTGTTATAAACTTGGCCAATAAAGGTACTTCCTAAAGTTCACTTAATAAAAGTAGAATAACTCCTCTACCTTCAAAAAATGTTTTTGTCCCCCATTTGAGTCATAGCTTTTCTTGAATAGCTTTTTACTGTTCAGAACACTTCTGCAGTTCTGTTGTTCTCCTCACAACAATCCTGTGAGGTAGTTAAAGTATTGTTTATTCCTACTTTGGAGTTGGGGAGACGGCGGCATGGAAGCCGCTTGTGATTATAAAGTTCATTAATGGCCAGTGGAAGAGCTTGACCTTTAACTCTTGCCTGGAGTTCTGGGCTCTAAACCTGGGCCAGAACCCTCACTATTACATCTTACACTATGCCTCTTCCTGCCGGCCATCGAAACTGTCCCACCTACCTTTAAATTCATGTCAATCTTTAGTATATGTCATTTATCACAGTAGTTACCTATAAGAGGAAAACAGACCTATAAAAGGCCAAAACTTTCATGGTATACCAACAGAGGTCATGCTCACACGTTTTCCCTCAGTCACATGTTACTGGGGTCCACACAGTGGACCGAGTATTGGAATAGATCTTTATTATCAGAGAACTGATCCCAATTCCTACGTATCTATACTGTTTTTATTTTTTTTTTAAACAAAAGACTGAACTATAGACGTGTTCAGAATGACCACCATTCCTTCAACCTGCAGCATGTCAATCTATCTTGCATGATTCCTTTCCTTTATGACATCCTCCTGCATGAAAATGTTCCTAAAACAAAACAGCCAAACCCAGTTATCAACACGGTCATTTTAAGAACAGTCCTCTGAAACTTTATCCTTGACATGCTTTATTTCCCATGGGAGAACTGAAGATGAAAAAAATCAAATGTTCAGAACTTCCATTTAAAAGGAGAAAGCATCCACATTTCGAAAGATTTTATTTCAAAATCCTACTGGTTACTGTTTTTTTTAGTAATCTTCTCTACAAAATTCTTGACCAACTGCATTCTCTATTTCCTATTACATTTGGTTTGTCAATGCAACCTCTTCAAATTAATAACTGTATTCTCACTAAAACTGCACAAAAACTAGAAAATTCACAGGATAGAAAGCAAGCAATATACGTAATTTTTTTTTTTTTTTTTACTGATCAGTGTAACTGACTAAAGCCGCAGCATCTGCTTTTATGTTACATTTGGCAAAAACAAAAAATCACCCTCAAAACCCCAAAGTAACAAAAATTTCAAGCAAGTAGAGATGACAAACTTCCTAACACGAAGATTCAAAACCTGTTCCCTCAATGATTGCCGTTGTCAATTTGGGCATGCAGCAAACTTGTTATAACCGTGATGGAAATGAAAAGACTTCAAGAATTTGGACAGTATCCTATTTAACACTCATTCAAAACTAAATGAAGGAAAGTAACACAATGAGACATCACACGTACACATAAATATGAAAAGTTAGCTTACATAATTACATAATTAGAAAAAGTTAAAAATAAATTAGTAAAAATAAATTCCCAGTATAAACCCAAAAACGCATAGCTATAAATGCAATCTGAAACAACCAATTTAGTGAGCTGGTCATGTTTTTGCTGGAAAACAACCTCTTTTCACTCTTGTTCTTACACAAGCAAATGGCTGTGGAGAAGCAGGCCGAAGTGCATTAGAAGAGGGCTTACATGTGGGTTATCTGTGGTACTTGAGATGCAACTTTTCCCCAATCACTCGGACAGTTTAAATAGGCTGTTAAACAGACTCTGATGGGCCAAATAAGTCCTCTGATATGTTGCTGAATGGCTGGGAGTCTATTAGTTGGGTTATTTCATTATCGAGGTCTTCTTCTGTATCATCTGTGTACTTGCTTATTTTTTTGGAGTGCTGGTCTAAAGACAGACTTTCTAAAGATTCAAGATCTTCAATGCCCGCTCTGTAGTGGATCATGAGAAGTGTTAGAGCTTGTAGTCTTTCACTTGATTTAGACAAAGCAGCAGAAAGAAGGGATTTTTTCCTTGATTCAGTTGCTTCTTTTTCTTCTCTAACAAGGGAATTATTATGTTCCAGCTCCTGGTCAATTTCGTTCTGCAGTTTATCCAGCATGAACTCTAGTTTCTGGATCCTCTCCTCTGTAGGCAAGCCCCTGTACAGATCACGGCCGATTTCTTTAACTGCAATGAAAACACTGTCGTCCAGACCACCATCCTTCCTCACCAACTTTATTCCTGTGTTGTTTCCCCGCTTAGAAGGACTGTTCGGACCACAGACCTCGGTGTCACTGCCTTCGTTGTCTGATGTGTTGGGTGTGTGTTTTGGTGAAGGTTCCACTAGATCAGTTCCTGGTTCAGAAAGGCGAGTTTTAGAGACTTGGCGCAAATTTAACAAACGAGAGCTCGTATTGATGATGTGTCTTGTCAGACCTGTTGTTTTATTGACTGACTTGCTAGCTTCAGCATCAATCCGAGGAGGCAGGCCTAAGAAGGTTTCTTGTCCTTCCAGCCTGAGGTTTTTCAGGGTCCGGTCTATCCGCCTATCAGTTGCTCCACAAAGAGGTGTCTCCGCTAGACACTTTTCCTGACATTTTTTATGGCAAACATAAGCACAGAACATACACTGGGAAGCAGCTTTAGTCCACACTTTTTTCTTACAGTAATCACACCAAGTTGGGTTCTGGAACTGAGTATCCTGGAAACTATGTTTATTTTCTGTTAAACCCATCTGTCCAACAAAATGTTCCTCTTTAGGTAGGGCAGAAACCTCTTCGACCAAATGGAGTTCTTTTTCTTTCTCTAAGTTAGTAACTGTAGGGTGGTCTGGTTCTCCTTCTTTCAAATATTTGAAGTGAATGGTAATGTCACCAAAGCAAAATTTGTCATTGAATCCCTTCTGCATACTCAGATTCCGTAGTGCGGTTCTCGTGACCATTGCCTTAGGCGAGGGGGCTTCCAGTCTGAATTTTGAAGAGTATTCCATGTTTGACGTGGCCAGACATCCTAAGGCCACCTCTTCAAGTTTTAAGCTGACATGCCCCAAACAGGTAAGACCCCCTAACTTGAAAGGATCTCTGCACCACAGTGCAATGTTTAAGTATCTGTGGCAGGCTTCTATGTCAAAGAAACAGGTTGCTCTGGTTCTTGTCCATTTTCCTAGCTTATTACGGTAAGGAATTTCTGATGATTCCCACATCTGAGGGTCATCTGAACTGTCCTTAGGAGGGCAGGAACTTTCTGAAGTAAAATCTCTCGCCACTTCTTGCTTTGCTAAAAATGGCTTAGATGCAGCTACATCTTCTGTATGATCCATATTTTTCGCTTGCTTTTCAGCAGGTTTATCCGCAGGAGGAGGAGGCAGCACCTTTTCCGGCTTTTCAGGGAGAACATCGGGTTCTGTCTGATTTGGGGTGTCGGCAGAAGGCAAAGGAACTTTCACTTGTGGTCGTGGTGGCACGGGTGGTTTGACAGTGGATCCCTGGGTGGGTTTTGACACTTGTGTTGGGTCCGTTAACTCAGAAGCTTTTAGGGCCAAGGGTTTATTTCCCTCTTTACATGGAGGTTTTGGTGGTGGTGGGTGATTTCCTACAGCTAATTTACGGTTTAAAACTGGTGATATCGTTCCAAGGGGTTTAACAGAAAGTGTTGTTGGAGTACGTTTGGGGCTGTGACTTACTGACGGAGCCTCATCTTTGAGCTCATTCTGTGCTCTGACATCACTTGCCAAGTCTTCAAATTCAGAATCCAAATCTCTATTTTCAGCATCTACTGCCAACCCAGTGGTTTCCTCTTCATAGTTTGGCTGGCATGAGCTTGACAGAAAGTTTTCTTCCAACTGCCCAAAATTATCTTGCAGCGCTGTACCTTGATTACTCTGGCCGACAGGTCTCTCATAATACACCAGGACCCGGTCCCCAGCCTGCTTGATCAGCTTCAACACTTGCAGGGTAGATGTGATTTTCACACCTGTTGTAAGATTTTAAAAGGGAAAACATGTAAATTACTGCAATGAAAATCACTTAAGTTTGCTGAATGTAACTGCCCTTAGTTTATGATTATGGAAAAGCAATACAGAAATGTGGTGAATGATCAAATTCAGAGACCAATGCTTGAAGTAAACTTAGCAAAATACTGTATTATGAATAGCGGACTCTTTTACATATTCTTTTTATTAGCCCTACCCATCAAACTAATCTTTTTATCAGGACCAGAAAGAATAAGGAAAGCATAAATTGCTTTAAAGTTAAACAAGTTGGTTACTATCTGCATCGATAATATCAGCTTAAATTTTCATTTTATTATGTTCTAATAGGTGGCTACATTAACACAGTTTGAAATTCAAAAGGTACAGAAAAATGTAGATGAAAAATCTCGCTTCCACCTCTATTTCCCAACCACACTGTCCCTTCCCTGAGGCAGTCAAAGCTAGCAGCTTCTGGTGGAGTCTTCTAGAGATACTCTAGGTGTTATCTTTAAAGGCTCTGTTTGTTTCCTGCCCTCCCCCCACCTTCCCCCAAACAGTACTTACCCAAGCTAGCCCTTTCTGTAGGACTTAGAAAAAGGTGAGAAGGGGTCTTTGCTTTCCAAAGGTCTTAGGACCACCCTAAATAAATCAGAGTAACATCAGCCCCATCTAACAACCTGACTTCAGAGTTCCTTAACCTATATCCTCTCCTATCTCAGTTGCCCAGGCAAGATCATGCTTTAGACCTGATTATCACTTGGTATTTTCCACATCAGAGGTCCTTCACTTGTAGTTAATCTCTGCTCACAATCTCCTATTTCCCGCCTCGTTACAATGTTGTCTGTTACTAACTGAATCTGTTTTGAGGTCATTTCCAGGCCCAATCATTCCTCCTTTGCTGTCCTGGTCCAACTGGTCTCCTAACACCACTTGCTTTTCTCCCCAACCTTAGTCTCAAGATTTCACTGATGTTCACTCACATCAAGATTTGGGATTCTTTTGCCCTGGCACTTTCCTCTTCTGTCTATCTGGCTTTCTGATCCCAGCTTGCTAGCCCCATCTCCTTTTTCTGCTCCTGGGCTTACCACCGGTACCTAGTGCTAACTGACACTGGCCATCCTCAGCAAGGCATTCTTTTGAATTGTTTCTGGTCTCTAAACAACTAAGTCTCTAAAACCCCAGCTTCAAACCCTCCCTATTCCCCTGAAGCCCACCCTCCCTACTGTCTTTTATTCTGCAGGTGATCTCTCCTTATTTACTGAAGAGATCAACAAGCAGCCCCCTTTTCTCCTGGCCAATCATTTTTAGTATGAACCTATCTCCGAGGACGAAGTAGCCTTTACTTGTACTTTGGATCCTATTCCCCATCTCCTTCAGGACTTTGCTCCATCAGCTATCCTGGCTCATATCTTTATTCCCTTCCTTCTTCTCCTTTAAAACCTTTTTCTTGGTTTTCATGACACTGTACTACTAATTTGGCTCTGACCACCTCTGCTTTCTTTTTCTCCATCCATATCTGCCCCTTGTACCAAACGTCCCCATGGTTTTTATATGCCCTAGTTCTCTCCCTTTTTGCTCTCTCCCTGGATCACAACCACCTCAGTGGTTGCAACCTTCAACTTTTTCTTTGGTTGGTCTCCCCTCTTCTTCACACTATTCCTACATCCCTAACTACTTCTGGAGATCAGCACCTGGATGTTTCCTTGACGTAACAAATTCAGCTTAGTTAAAACCCCTCTCTGATCTTCTCATTCTCCTGTCCCTATGTGAATTAACTTGCCACCCTCCCAATTAACCCAATGTGCACCTCAGAGACAGCTGACCCCCTCGATCCCAGCAGCTCTCAGTTTTGTCAGAGTTCTAGTCGTTTTCCTCCCCTGTTCAGATCCACCTGGTCACTGGCTTCAGTTCCAAGAATCCACAGCTCCTTGCTGTGACCCCTCAGATCTTCCCTGTTTTAATCATCAAACATACTGCTCCCCAATTTTCCTAAAGCTTTGGCTCAAAAACCTTTAGTGTACAAACTCATCACACTGGAATCCAGGGCTTTCTAATGTGGCTCTCTCCATGATTCATCCAGCCTGCTCTTTCCCTCTAACCACACTATGTTTCAACAAAATTGTAGTCTGACATACATACAAATGAAAAATAAGTCCATCTACTGAGCTGCAGGAAAACTTCAACTCAATCTAAACTCATTCCCTGTGACTTAACACCTGGCCTCATCTCTTCCCCAACCACCAGGAACTTTGGGGAGACAACCACTGTTCCTCTAAGGACTAGTTGGCCAAATCTGGATTCCTTTTCTTTTGCAATGTTACAAATACACACAAAACTAGAGGAAACAGAAGAAAAATGAACTCCATCATTGAGCTTCAAATATAATAAGCATTTTGCTGATCTTATTTCAACTACCACCAATCCCATTATTAAATATTTAAAAATTATATACCCATATAAACAAATTATAGGTATAAAAAATAAGTATTATACCTGTCCCTTATCTCAGTACTTTGTTTTTATAAATGTTAGCTATAAAGGGGTGACCTTTACTTTTTCCAATCTGTACACATTTATATTGCTTTCTTTTTGAGAAGAGATATTTTTGAGAATATTTACTACATGTGTAACTGAAAACAAAAACCTTCCCATAAAAGGACATAAAAAAGAAAAAAAAATACCCTGTAGGTAAAACCAGAACAAAGGTATGTGTGGATATAAAAAATTTATACTGAATTCTAGTTTTTGGCTGAGGGGGAGTAACTGCTATGTTTGTTAAACAATTACGTAACAGAGGAGGTCTGTTTCATGGCTCTGCCATCCTCAGTGCCTACAAAGAGCCGCAGCATCTGGGGGCTTGTGAGAAATGCAGAATCTTGGGCCCCTGTCCAGGTCTGCTGAAGCAGAATCCCTATTTTAACACCACGTCTGGGTGACTGGAATACAGTCAGAAGGTTTGAGAAGCATTGTTTATGACCTATCGAAGGGATTTCCATGTGAAAATATGGACTTAGTTGGGCTTCCAGGGGTGCAACTAAATGATTTTCATTATTTTACTGTCACGATGGCTTTGAATCAAAGCTTTAACATGTAACAAAGGAAAACTCCTTGCTTTGAGGGGCGCCTGGGTGGCTCAGTCAGTTAAGCGTCTGCCTTCGGCTCAGATCATGATCCCAGCGTTCTGGGATCGAGTCCCACGTCCGATTCCCTGCTCAGCAGGGAGTCTGCTTCTCTCTCTCTCTCTGTCCCTCCCTCTACCCTTCCACCCCTGCTCATTCTCTCTCTCAAATAAAAATAAAATCTTGGGAAAAAAAAAAGAAAACTCCTTGCTTTGGGAACTGACCTACCTTGTTGTTTATTATCTTAGCTGTGAAAGAATATACCACACTGTCTTCGGAAGCTCAGCTGTGACCAACCATGTGTTCAAGAAATCTCTTGACAAGCCTAGAATGGGGGGACGGGGCAGGTACTACAAAGGTCTGAAAAGGTTTGGACTTTTTCCCCCATTGGTGTGTACAGGGAGTCCTACTGCTTATTCATAAACATCCAAGCAAATAATCTGCCTATCAACAGAATTTATGTAGTTATCAATCCAACTGATAGGAAGGCATACAGGTGACACATTCTTCCACTAGCAATAGTGATTTGGGCTGTACTCTAATGACTGCATATTAACAAATGGCTGGCCAATCAGGGACAATACAGAGCCATCAATATGGGGCCACAGGACAGTTCAAGTGTGCCCTCTTGGACAAGAAATATTAGTCTCTCTCCTGTTCATTATCTAGTCCTAAGTGATGGGGGTCATAGTGCTAATACTGTCAATTTTAGGCCCAGAGGAGTTAGGTGGTTATACAGAAGGAACTGCTGACCTGCCCTTTCTTTCATATTCATTAAACACTAGAGGAATAGAAGATGGGATGGAAAGGAAAATTAGAGAAGTTTACCGAAGAGTGGTCTAAAAATGAAGTATTTTACAGATTCATACATAAGGACTAAAATGGCATATGTATTGTAAATTAAGGCTTCCTTCAGATTTTTATTTTTAATAAAGTTATTCTCTTTCCATTATAAAAGTAACATGTGCTCACAGAAAGAATGAAGATAGGGAAAACTCCCACATTTGCTCACTGATTTCTCTATAAATGTGATGTGTGTTGCATATTAGCATAATTACCTCCAATAGCAATCAGTCGGTCTCCCCGCTGAAGATCTGCAAGTGCAGCAGGCGAGTTTGGGGCCACCGTCTCAATTATGACATGCCCAGCATACCCATCAGTTGACTGGACAAGACGAAGTGTAAGTCCGACACTTTGTAAATTCCCCTTTATTAATTCAACCTTTGATAAAGAGAAAAAAGTGAAAACAATGGGTTCATGGTAGGCGAGTGAGAAAACATTAGCCCACTGAGAGAACACTGCAGCTGATGCTGACTTTTGTACCATGGTGACTATTTTTACAGACAAATAAAAGAGGAGGAGATTTTTATTGTGACAATGTTAACACGTGCTCAGACTACACATACGGGGTTCAAAAACATTAAACATACTTATCTTCAACATGTCTTATTTAAGATCCATTCTCACTGTAGAATATTTGGAAATAGAAAGGCAAAATAAAACACTCCTAATCATACCATCCAGAACTGCTGTATACTTTCTAATATATATATTTTAACAAAATTATGATCTGATTGTGAATATAATTCTGAATCTTGCTTTTTTGAAATATAATGGGAAATATCTTCTATGTCATTAGATGTGCTTTGGAACCTCTTTTTTTATGATATATTGTTAAATTATCTTTTGGGGGGGCAAAGTAAAAGAGTTTACATTTTATTAACAGGTATCTTATTAATGAGATAGCCTTTTCTAACTCATCAAGATCATTTTGTTTTCTAAACAAATGTCACCTAATTTATCAAAATATGTGTCCCAGATTCACATCATCTGTGAACTAAAGACAATGCAACATGTTATGTCCTCAGTTAAATTACTGATTAAAAAAAACAGATTGAATGCTACATCCTTCTAGATGACAAGAATTCAATCTGTGTTTATTGAGTTAAATAAATTACAAATCAGTCTAATTGTATTATCATTCAGTCCATGTTTCTTAGTTCTGGTCTTCAAGGGATCTCATGAGGGAGATCTCTGCCAAATAACTTGCTAATATCCTAATGTATCACTGTCTGTATTACTTTAATAAATAAACCCTACTTTTAAAAGCCAGAAATTTAATTCTCCTACCTAATGGTGTTGGCTGGTAAAAGAGACCTAACTGGAAATTGTTTTTTAATATGGATGTTACTAGATTTTGTAAAGTTGCTTTTAGATTAAGTAAAATCTTAATCACATTATGCTCAAGAAATGGGAGATGTAGTCAAGTTTTTGATTATCTAAAGGTTTACACACAAACAAAAAACCCTCCAAAAAACATATGTATTTAAACCTCCAAAAAAACTGTCCAATTCTTGCCTTATGATACAGTAAATAATCACCTTATAATGTTAATAGTGGTTTTCACTTTTAAAAAGCCCTTAAGAAAATCGCAGGAAACAAACTGAGTGTTGTTGGAGTGGGGGGTGGGGGGGGAGGGATGGGGTGACTGGGTGATAGACACTGGGGAGGGTATGTGCTCTGGTAAGCGCTGTGAATTGTGCAAGACTGTTGAATCTCAGATCTGTACCTCTGAAACAAATAATGCAATATATGTTAAGAAAAAAAAAAGAAGGTAGCGGGAGGCGAAGAATGAAGCGGGGGAAATCGGAGGGGTAGATGAACCATGAGAGATGATGGACTCTGAAAAACAAACAGGGTTCTAGAGGGGAGGGGGGTGGGAGGATGGGTTAGCCTGGTGGTGGGTATTGAGGAGGGCACATTCTGCATGGAGCACTGGGTGTTGTGCACAAACGATGAATCATGGAACACTTCATCTAAAACTAATGATGTAATGTATGGGGATTAACATAAGAAAAAAATAAATAAAAAAAAAAAAGCCCTTAAGAATACATTCTTTCAAATCCACAAACATAAACAGATTCTTAATATACAGAGTGCCAAAACTAAAACTTATAATGTAACATTTTCTAATATGAGAAAGTTAATAGTACCAAATGGGCAAAAAACTAAATTGTATGAGTCTGAGAACTGTAAATTTTAAAAAACACTTTGAATGTGTTTTTTGTGATTTCTCTTTGTTCTTAACATAGAATAGAGGTTGGGTGGATGGGGTTGAGAAGGGAATTGAGGCCAGTAGAGGTTTTGTGTAACTGACTTAATTTATTTTCTATATACCAATCAGACTATTCCCTTTGCTTTTCTAATCTCAAATGATTCTTGAAGTAAACATTCCAGATGGAAAAGGATAAGGTTTTCAGGAGGAAAAATAAGGGCAGATAATACATTACTGCCTGCCCCCCCCTTTTTACTACTGGTTAATAGTAAATGCTATTGATTTCATACTTACACAGGGAACCAAACTTAAGACACTATTTCTTCTGCCTCTTTTCTGGTTAAGATTGTTTTGCTTCCTTCTAAACTCACAGTGCTGACGTGTCTAATTTTGGGATTATAGGTACAGCCTTCTCTGAAACAGAAACTTAAAAATTTAAGTTCTGACAGCAAAAGTTTTAAAAGTATAAAAACACCTCATAATTAAAACCCTGACAAAACATTTAAAAATGAGTATCACACAAAAATTTTTTATGTGAAATTTATGATAAAGTTTACAAGACTATCCAAATGATACCATGACTTCTGGAACAAAACTGACATCTCCATTGGGATGAAACTATTTTTAAACATGAATAGCCAAAAATAAAAATTTCTCCTCCATACACAGGTATTTATTTTTTTTTAAAGATTTTATTTATTTATTTATTTGAGAGAGAGAGAGAGAGAGAGAAACAGCATGAGAGGGGATAGGGTCAGAGGGAGAAGCAGGCTCCCCGCTGAGCTGGGAGCCCGACGTGGGACTCAATCCCAGGACTCCAGGATCATGACCTGAGCTGAAGGCAGTCGCTTAACCAACTGAGCCACCCAGGCGCCCTATTTTTTAAAATTATATATATGACTACTGGATATACCATGCACTATTAAATATATGCCAAAATATAATTCTTTAAACCAATATAAATTCTTTAAAAGGTGAAAATAAAACAGAAATCCTAAATACTTTTTATGTATCTGCATGTGGCATGTACCCCTCTGAAATACGGAACATCTTATTACCTGGGAGGTTTTGGTTTTGAAATTTTTATTATGGAAAATTTAAAATATATACAAAAACAGAGGAGAGGTAAAATGAACCCTGTGGTAGGTTATAAAACATGGTCACAAATTACTATCCTCGTATGCACGTCCCTCTGTAATTATTCCCTTACCCAACCTGCCATTAGAGGTGTAACTTGTTTCTCCACCTTTCTCAGCAGCCAATATAACCAGAAAAAAATAAGCAAAGACAAGATGATCTGAACATTATCATCCCTGACATAAGTGACATTTAAAGAACATGATACCTAATTATGACAAATACACATTCAAGTGTACATAATAAGTTCACCAGAATGTGCTAGGTTATAAAATAAGTGTCAATAAATTTAAAAGACTGAAATTCAAGATATGTTCTCTGAATGGAATTAAATTAGAAGTCAACTAACAATAAGATAACTAGGAAAACCCCCAAGTATTTGGAAAGTAAAAACAATACGTTTCTACATAATTCATGGCCAAAGAAGGAATCAAGAAAAATTTAAAAAACATTCTGAATGGAATGATGAAAATACAAATTATTAAAATCTGTAGGATGCAACTAAAGCTGTGTTTACTAGGAACTGATAGCTTTCAGTGCTTATACTAGGGGCAAAAAATACAAAACTAGTGAAATTAGTTCCTACATCAAATCAGAAATCTCAAAACAGAAGAAAAGAATAAAGAGCAGAAATCAATGAAATATAAAAACATGAGATCATGAGAGCTGATTAATGAAATAATAAAAGTGATAAGCCTCTAGGCCAGACTCATGAAGAAAAAAAGACACATTATCCAAAATCAAATAAGAGGGACCATCACTATAAAATCTACAAACATTAAGAGAATTAGGCCATATTTTGGACAATTTTATGCCAATACATTTGACAACTTAGATAGATGCGCTGGAAAAATTTCCTCAAAAGATACAAATGACAAAACCCCCAGAAGACAGAAATTTTGGATACTGCCATATCTACTATTTATATCAAATTCATAACCCTGCCATCCCCACCCCCACCCCCCAAACTCCAGGTCTAGACTGCTTTCGTTGGTGAATTCTCAAGGAAGAATAGCAATCTTATCTGGAATCTTCCCAAATCATGTGTTAAGGCCAATGCTATCCCCTAATTCTAAAACCCAGACAAACACAAAACAAGAAAGCAGAACTACAGACTAATATTTCTAATGTTCAATCATAGAAGCAAAATCTCCTAAAAAATTTTTTAGGAAATTTAACCTAACAATATATAAAAAGGATAATATAATAAAAAACAACTGGAGTTGATTTCCAGGAATTTAAGTCTGATTTAAGCAGCCAAGAATCAATCAATATAATTTACCATATTAAGAAAACAAAAACAAAACAAAAAAAGAAAAAACCCCTAACATCCATTCATGATAAAAGTCCCGAACAAACTAAAAATACAAGGGGACTCTTAAACCTGATTATGGGCATCTACAAAATTCTACAGGTAACATCACAGTCAATGTTTTCTACCTAAGATCAGGAACAAAGGATTTCTGCTTTTACCATTTCAATTCAGTATTATACTGGAAGGTACAGTCAGGGTAATAACACAAGAAAAAGGGAAGGCATAGAGATTGGAAAGAGAAGAGAAAAACGGTCTTTATTTACAAATAACATGATCTTATACATGAGTAATCCTATGAAATCTATAAAACAGCTATTAATAAGTGAAATTAGGTCACAGACTACAAATTCACTTACAATAGCATAAAAAATACTTAGGGTTAAATTTAATGAAAGATGTACAAGATCTGTATGCTGAAAACTATAAAGCACTGCAAAGGATAATTAAAGAAGACCAAAATAAATGGATAATGATACCATGTTCACAGAATGAAAAACTCATTACTGTTAAGATGCCAATTCTTCCCAAATTTACCTACAGATTCGAACAGAAATCTCTGCAGGCCTTTGGAGAGGCAAAGTCAAAGATAGGTAAAGGACCTGGAATACCCAAACCCATCCTTAAATAGAACAAGGATATAAGACTTATACTCTCTGATTTCAAGGCTTACTATATACAGCACACACAACATAGATAAATCTCAAAGACATGTGGAGTGAAAGGAGTCAAACACAAAAGACCATATGCTCTATGATTCAATTTGTATGAAATTCTAGGAAAGGCAAAATTTATAGTGACAGGAAACAGATTAATACTTGTCAAGGACTGGGGGTTGGAGACTGCAGACTGAGGGCATACAGTACCACAAATAAAATTTTCAAGGTGATGGAAATATTCTGTATCTTGATTGGGGTGAAGGTTACATGATTGCATACAATTACCAAAATTCACCAACTGTATACTTAGTGAATTTATTGCATTTAAATGATGCCTTAATAAAGCTATTAAAAATAAAGCAAAAACAAAACCCCCAATATACCATTTTTGTCTTAAGATACTTAAATATATAGATTACTGATAATTCATTCACATAGCCCTTAGTTTTCCAATTTACTTAATTTAATAAAAACAACTTGGGGTGAATTTAGATGGTCCTTAAGTCAATCAGGAAGGACAGCAACATTTAGACAGTTTTTCCATTTAACTTATGTCAATGAAATGCATCCTGACTCTTATGTACAGATAACTGGAAATACTACACTGTAGATACAGGATTAAACCAGATATAATTATAAGAAGAACAAACTGTGTCTGAAAAAGAAAAACACTTGAAAATGTAACCCAAGTTTTAATGTTATGTACTGTTAAATCACCAAAAGAATATGAATAAACTCTTAATTTTTGTCAAATACTTGCATGTGGTTAAAAAAAATCAAATACATAAAATAACTTATACTAAAAAGCAACAGTCCTCTTTTTCTAAGCCCCCCACTCCCACACCACAGCAACTACCTAGTTTTTAGGGATTACCTTTTCTTCCTCTAGGGAATATATTATTATCTCCTAATGTATCAAATGTGAGACAATCTGCTGATTTCCTACTATTACAGACAAGGATGTAGCCCCATCTTCCTCTCCCCAAATACAGTAGAGTTCATCACTATTTTTAGTTCTTCTACATAAGCTCTTTATAATTTTAATTAATACACTTATACTTCTATTGCTTATTTCATCTTTCTTGATATTAGGACTTCTATCTTTCCCTTCACCTCTCCTCTTTACCTTCTACCTTCTAAACTCTGTCAAAGTTGGTAACTATTAACTTTCTAACTAAAATTAAGCTATCAAATTTGATTCTAAAAGCTAAAGATCAGCAGTGTTTATTTATAATTACTGCAACCATATAAACATTATTAATTGTAAAGCTGAGCATTATTACAGTTTCTGTTTTGTAGAGCGCCTTTTGTTTTTCTTGGGAGTTTTTTCTTTCAACAACATAGCTTTCACTTTAAATGCAGAATTTATGTAAGTACGGCTTCTGCAGTTAGCTCTTAAATTCATTTATCCATTTGTTTACATATTATTTAGCACCCAGTTGAAGGGAAGGCTTTCTTTACCCACCCTTTGCCTCCTGCCGAAAAGAAGCCAGTTAATAAATGCAGAAGAAATTATAAGATTAGAGAAATCACCTTCTGGCAAATACCACCACCCCCCGCAAAGGTAGAGGGGCTGTTTTAGATTAAAAAAAAAACAAAACAGGACACAGAGACTAAAGAGATGTAACAACCCAATGTTATATATGAATCTTGATCAGATACCAGCTTAGAAAGAAAAAAAGGCTGGGCGCCTGGGTGGCTCAGTCAGTTAAGCGACTGCCTTCGACTCAGGTCATGATCCTGGAGTCCCAGGATCGAGTCCCGCATCGGGCTCCCTGCTCGGCAGGGAGCCTGCTTCTCCCTCTGACCCTCTTCCCTCTCGTGCTCTCTGTCTCTCATTCTCTCTCTCTCAAATAAATAAATAAAATCTTAAAAAGAAAAAAAGGTTACAAAAATATGGGACATTGGGGCATTTTAATATAGACTATCAGGTAAAATTAGGGAATTATTAATTTTCTTATGTGTGATATTGGTTATTATGGTTATGTAAAATGCCCTACTTTTATTTTTTTTATTTATTTATTTTTAATTTATTCATTTGAGACACAGAGATACAGAGAGAGAGTGCATGAACAGGGGGAGAGGCAGAGGGAGAGGGAGAAGCAGGCTTCCCGCTGAGCCAGGAGCTGGCCGTGGGGCTCGATCCCAGGACCCTGGGATCATGACCTGAGCTGAAGGCAGACACTTAAACGACTGAGCCACCCAGGCGCCCCCAAAATGCCCTATTTTTAGAAGATTCATACTGAAATATTTAGGGGTGAAGTATCTACATGTTGATGTCTATAATAATCCTTGACGATGACTTGAGGCAAATGTTAACCTCTCTGAATATCATTGGTAAAATGAGACCTCTATCTCAAATGTGGAGCTCTGAAAAGGTTCAGTTGTTATTACTGTTATTAGCAAAACTCAGCACTACTAGTCAAAAATGGGAATGCAAAAGGAAATTTAAAAACCAGTCTGCTGCAAATGAACAAGGCAAACTATTATGACACAAACATCAATTCAGGACATTAAAATATTTAAATTATCTTATATCGGGCAAACATTAGTTTTATAGGATCAAGATTGAGAGGCTAAGTTTATGATAGACTTAAAAAATAAATAAATAAAAACCTGTCTAATAAGAAAAGACTCTTTGGTGACTGGTGTCAACAGTTGGTAAAAGAATAGCTGCCAGTTCAAACCAATTAGAAGTACAATGGGCTCAAGCATGGTCTTTACTTCCAAAGAGGTAGAAATTATACTAATGGTGGTAAATATCTACTTTTTCACAAAATTTTAAGTTTTCATTTCATTATAAAGATTCCTCTATGCAGGAGACTAAAGATATATCAGATGAAAGTAAAAGGAAAGGGCCAAAAAGAACAGTAGGGTGAGAAAAACTGTATTTCTTATGGACAAATAAAGTATTGTGAAGAAAAAATGAACATGGAACAATATTATATTGTCCTTTGGGGCTGAGCATGAAATCTTTTTTTTTTTTTTTGAGGGGGAGGGGCAGAAGGGGAGAGAGAATCTTAAGCAGACCCCACACCCAGCATGCAGTCTGATGTGGGGCTCGATCTCACAACCCTGAGATCATGACCTGAGCCAAAACCAAGAGTTGGACACTTAACTGACTGAGCCACCCAGATACCCCTGGTCATGATACCTTTACTAAAAAAGAGAAAGTGGGGGATGAAAGTGAAGGCAAAATGTCTGTGTAACAAATACAGGTATACATTAAGGTGGAAGGCCTGGGGTCAATTTCAATAATCATCATGTAATAACTTTCCTTTCTTATAAGAAGCCAACTGGATATTTTTAAGTTCAACCAAACTGGGTGATCCCCTACTGCAAAAGATAAGCTACAATTAAGGAAAAGTTAACCTCTATAAAATTTTTCCATCAAAATCTCTGTAGATATGCAAGTTTGCTTTCTATGTTTCTTCAAGGTAAACCTTCTTGTCCCAAGTGTAGATCAAAATAGTAAATAATAAATGGGGAGGTAATAAATGGGGTCACAAAACCTTTTCCCTTTGGAGCAGTCATCTGGTTAACTTCATGGAATTTGTCTGGAAGTCTTAAGCCAAGTCCTCCAAATCCAAATCTGTGGTGATGTAAACTGTAAAAACTCCATGATCCTGAGACTGTTCAGACCACAAGGATCCTACCTTCATCAGAGGATTGGAGGATTGGAAGCATCGTGGTCAATATTTAAATGTTTGTTAGCATTGTTCTAGAGATTAATATAGATTTAGATTAATATGGGATTTAGATTAATATCTAAATGATATTCCAAGAGCAAAGCACAATGGGCCACAAGACATGTATGGATATGGTGTTATGGGAATTCAGGGGGAAGTGAAGACTGCCTCTGGATGAGGGGTTTGGGGCAGGCTTCATATAAAGAAATGGCATTTAGGTTCTATCTTAAAGCATGAGAACAATTTGACTAGTGTAGGGAGTTGGGGGCAGAGTGGGAAGTGGTAGGAGAGGCTGTCATTCTAGGTCACAGTAACATTGCTAGAGCAAAGAGATGGAGACAAGAGTTCAGAGCACATCAGAAAATTAAAATCATCATGATGGTATTAGCTGAGATTTAATGGGAGAGAAAATTCTTACCCTGATTATAACAACACGTTTTACTAGGAAAAAGCAGCACTTCATAGAACATATCACAGAATCCTATGTATTCTGATATCTAATAGAGAAAAAGTCCTACAATATATCATTTTGCAATAAATGTATATAGTTTGCAAACCTCTATTAATATCTATTTGTTATAAATATGTTCCTTAAACCTGTATTTTGTGGCATGGCTGATATAAGAGAAAGAAGAAATTAGTAGGTTAGTACATATTAAACACTTACTATGTGCTTAGTAAAACAGACACTAATGTTTGTCATGTTCTCCCCTGCTCTGGGTCTATCTCTGCAACTCTCTAATTCCCAGTATGGTTAAGGTGGGAACAGCCAGACTTATATAACATGGTTCCACTGCTCTGCCTCCTTACATGGTCCAGACCATGACCCAAACTGGACCAATCAGAGTTCTTTTCTGGATGGTAGGAATTCATCAGATTCAGAGATTCCTTGAATGGGATAAACATAAGTCTAGTTGTAGGCATCTGGTATCTTCTTATGAACTGGGAAACAAAACCAGTCCGCAGAGTGAAGATTAAGGCATATAAATAGCCAGGAGCAGAGAGGAAAGGGAGGCCTGACAGTAGTTTAGTTTCTGGTTCCAGTTTGTTTCTAAGGCCTAGCCACACTCCTGCTAAAAGCTAAGCAGAGTCTAACCCACAGAACGATGAACAGTGGCCCTCGCATCGGCCTGTGGCATCCGTGCAACACCAAAAAAGTACCTCTTTCTTGCTTTAGCTAGTTTGGGTACAAATCTGTTTCAAATAAGCTCTAACTTAACAGGTACTGTGTTAAGAGACAGTCAGAGACAATATCTCATTAAACTCAAAGTGTTATATTTATTCAACTGGAAAGCTACAAATACATCATAAAAGTTGGATGTGGTGTTTTCTGTGTGGCTTAGCCTGTGTCAACTGGCCTGAATTTTGTTAAAACCAAAAAGTAGATTTTAATGGAGTAGAAATATTATTTCTAGTATTTTCTGAATTACATACAAAAAAAAGTTTATCAATTGCCAAGAACTGCTGACACATACTAACTAAAACAGCAATTACATGCGCTGAATCACAAGTCAATACATACAAGATTGCAGACAGCCTGCATTTAACTTTGCCAATAATGTCAGACACAGGTTAAAAAATTCTAGCTGTATGTGCATCTATCTTGGGGAGAGCAATTTAGTAAAAACACCGAGATAGCCTTTAAGAGCTCTCATACTCTGACATCCTTTTAGCCTTTCTTGGACCCAGCTGGGATGCTGTATTTTCACATTGGGGGAAAACAACATATTGATTTTTTAATCCCTTCCTAACACGCACATAATTCTATACAATGGATAAGAAAAGGATATATTTTAATAACACATCAATATAGCTCTTTTACAAACTGTTCTCTCCTATACAAGCTTTTAACATTGAGGAAAAAAAACAAAAAAACAAAAACCCAGACGTGCAAGAAAAAGGATCACTAAGTGAAAGACCCTAAATTACTATGACCAGGTATACTTTTGAGTATTTTTTCATCAAATACGTTTCTGAAAAAGACATCCTGAGAACTATTTCCCAGCTTTTTTAGTAGAGTAGCGGGGCAGGGATGGGAGAAATGGCACAACAATCTGTATACATATGTACACAACGCCAGTATATAATGGAACTTTTATCAGCAGCCTTTTAAGTGCAAATAACCATTCCCAGTCTTCCTGGTCCATGATGTAAACCAATACCTTTTCTACCAGAATTCTCATTATATTACAATTTAAAAACATGCTCATGATCTTCAGACACATCGGTGTATTCTATAACTCCTCTTCTCAAAATGAAGTGGTGTAACACTTTCAGAAAAATCAATGTTGATCTAAGAAACACATATTTAACAAAACCTACAGCAAAGCTACCAAGGAAGAAAGGTAATGGGAAGAAATGCACCAACTGACTCACTCACTCATTCAAATGCTTAGGCACTGGGCCTAGAGGTTTAGCTGTGAACAACACAGATGGGCTTCCCTGCCCTCATGGAAGCAGACAGAATAGGTAGGTAGAACAAATAATTACAATACTACATATGCCATTTAATAGGAGTCACCTAATTAACTAGAAAGCAAGGAAGGCATTCCTAAAAAAGCAAATTTAATTTGACACTTGACAGATTAGTAGTTTATCAGGCCAGGTCAGGAGTGCAGGCAATGTGTCTAACAACGAGAGCAGTAAATTTGAAGGGAGGAGATGACAGCTAGGCATATTTGAAAAAATGAAGGAAGTTTAGTATTACAGCTCTTTGACAAGCTCTGTCTACATGAAGAGCGAGGGAATCTTGGTTCATTCAACCAAAAGACCTTTCCAAAGTAAGAAGAAGAATATCAATTCCACCACCAATTTTATGCCCAAGATACTCAAAGTAACTATGGTATAAGAAGCATTTTGATGTGCTAATTAATACTATAATGTGACTGCAAACTTGAATGTGAATAATATTTAATCCACACTGGTCCATTCAAGCCCCTTTAAAAAAATGCCCAATTTCACAAATACTAGCACAAAAAGGGGAAGGGTTTTTTTCCCTTAAAGAAAAAAAAAAAGAAATCTAAAAAGTCAAATGTTTCAAAAAGATACATATGTTTGTAAACCATTAAGTACTTCTCCTTTTATACGTCACTGATGTAGATTATCCAAATTTCCGAAGTTCAAGTACTCTAAACCTAAAAGCCAAGGCCATAAAACACAAACCGAAGGAGTTTGGAAACAGAATTCTCCCATGGATACATTTTATTTACTTAACCAAAATGTGAATGCTGAGAAAGAGGCACTTCATCAATTGCTAAATGAAGACTGAGGCTCTAAAAATAAAATCATATAGTTGTTGTTTTCTCAGGGCAATCTGCCGTTGAGATGAGCAACTTGTGACTCAGAGTGATTGCTCTGACAGACTCCCTAGTGGGTAGTTACAAAGGAAAATGCCTACATGTAATGGACAAAATGGTGAGAAGCACAGAAACAGGTCTGACTTGGGCAACACAAGTGTTAGCTCAAAGTTTCCGGGCAAGCTCAGCCTAGCGGTGTTGCTTGCCTGGCTGCAGGGGCCAGGATCCAAGGGGAAAGGTCTGCGGACTACTTCTTTCCCACCTACCTGGGCAGGTTGAAACTTAATTCCCCTTTCTCCCTTCCTTCCCTTTCCTATGCAGGGGGTAAGGGCCCTGAGCCAGCCACCAAAGACCCAGGACAACAAGATTAAACAAGGAAGACAAACTACACTTAATTTGGCTCTTTCCAGATGGGCAGAGAGTGGATTACATCAGGGCAGTGATGGTCTGGAACAATGGAAGGGCTTCCTATAGGAGCTTTCTTTTTTGAGAAGCGTGTTGACAGGAGACAGCTAAGTGGCAGAATCTAGCTTTACAAGAGGTGGCCTTTGAAGAAGGAGCCATCTACATAGTTCTGTTCCCATCATTAAACATTTTTTAGAAGGGCATTCCCTACTCACTGCAGTATTCAACTATTACTGTGTTGATCTGCAGTGGTTTTGTTGCCTACATTTTTTAAAAACTGAAAGCATACACTCTTTCAACTATCTGATGAGTTTCTGCAGACTGGCTAAGAGCCTGGATAGCAACTGATGTGGGATGTCTCTGTCAATGCCTCTAACCTCTCGTCCTCCTCCAGGACTCTTCTCTACCATGTGAGGTCTCTAGCTTCACCTACTTCCTCACACATGACAGAGATTTGACCTGCTTTGCCCTCCTTTAAAAATCTGCCACCACCTAGGGTTAGGCCTGGCTTCCTAATTCCTATTCTTCTTGAAGGGCCCTCTGGTTGGGTACACATCCTAAGCAGGGATAGAATTAGAATAACAAGTACAGAGATTCTAAAAACAATTAGCTTATAAATTGAAGTTTTTGAAGATACATGCCTGAAAGTAGAACTATTTGTTTATGCCAACTAAATACCTTGGATCTTCTGGGATTGTGCAAATTTTAAAAGTTGTCTTCAGAAACTATTCTAGTAATGCAGCAAATTTTTCTGTCAGAAAGCCACCTGAGTTTACAAAATTTGGACACTGTGTTCATGAGAATATAATACAGATCCTTTGGTCAAAGTAGCTCAAACTCTAATTTCAGAAGGTGACTAAAAATCCCTATTTCTGATGGGCCATTGTAGAGATTACCTTTACTTGGCTTGCTTTGGGGCTTGGAAATTGAATTCTGAATATCAGGGATCTAGGCAATTATGATTACATTACTGAAGATTTATCCCTGAACTCTGAATTTCAATTGAGAGTTCAGGATTTCTAAAACTAGAACTTTTATATTAAGTTACTGAGCTGTATGCCAGAGAAACAACATACTCAGCACAAAATGTGGCAGAGGTGTAACATTCTGGTCATTTCCTTGAATACCAGATGTCAGACCAATTTGCTTATGGTTACAGAGCACAAATTACTGCCAGGCTAGGAACCAACAGCTTACCGTCCATCTCAATTAGAAGCAGCAACAACCTGCTGTTGAAGATCTTGGGCCAGATTTCATATTTTACCACCCATCACTTTTAAAAATTATAACCATAAGTGACAATCCCACCACAAGGAAAAGCATATGCTCCTGTTCACAGCCATTCTCTCTCCTTCTCCCCCACTCTTCCTTCTCCCTTTCTCTCCCCTCAACACACAAACACACTTGAGTGTAAAGTAACACAAGTAACATTTGGCTCAATTCTGAAGCGACAGAGCTAGAACTAGAGTACTATTACTAAACAGCTGCTCATAAAGCACATTTCAATAAATTATAATTCTGAGAAATTAATAAAACAATTTCTAGGTTCTAGAATGAAAATGGGCACATGTGAAAAGAAAGAAAATATTAAGTCTCTGAAAGGTCATTCTGTATCAGTCCAACCCCCTTTTAAGCACAGGCAGGTTTGACAACACAGAAGATACAAACTGAAATACTCCATGGGACCCTCAACTACTGGGTAACTGTGTGTGCACTTCCAAGGACCCAAGTACATTCTCAGCCACCTTCTATTCAGGTCCACCACCATCTAACAGGAAAGAGGAAGTACCGTATTCGTTAGCAGTCTTTTCTGAAACTGTCTTGTATGAGCAAAGAGGATTCACAATTTAACGACTGAGCCACCCAGGCGT
Organism: Mirounga leonina; assembly: GCF_011800145.1. Lineage (NCBI taxonomy): Eukaryota > Metazoa > Chordata > Mammalia > Carnivora > Phocidae > Mirounga > Mirounga leonina. Next base: position 40,674,764 of record NW_023270265.1, read on the forward strand.
CCCAAGGATTCACAATTTATACCTAATCGTATTGTCTTTTTCATAGAAGGTATAATTCTGGAAACAAATATGGCATATATCTTGGCATAAAAATTACTATCAACTCCCACAGAACTTTCCAAAGACAGGTCGTTAAAGTTTACTTCATAAAGGTTTAAATTAGAACAGTTTTTAAACTCATAAGCCAGATAAATGAAAAAGAACCTGTCAGGTAAAGAAGCGCTACTGCAGAAGTTTTCATACCCCCTGTCCCAAATGATGACAAAAATTATTATTATTATTATTATTTTTAAAGATTTTATTTATTTATTTGAGAAAGAGAGAATGAGAGACAGAGAGCATGAGAGGGAGGAGGGTCAGAGGGAGAAGCAGACTCCCTGCCGAGCAGGGAGCCCGATGCGGGACTCGATCCTGGGACTCCAGGATCATGACCTGAGCCGAAGGCAGTCGCTTAACCAACTGAGCCACCCAGGTGCCCGACAAAAATTATTTTTTAAAGACGTTTTTAAAGGGGCATATTTGAATAGTACAGTGAACAAAACCTAAATGTTCTCACTTGGAGTTTTACATGTAAATAGTTTTTCAGTAGAATGCCTCAATTTTCAGTGATCAGCTTTTAATGGATAGTTAACAAAACAAACTAACACTGGAATCAGCCCCTCCTCAGCACTAGGGCAGATTCAAAATTCCTTTTTGAAGAAAAACTGAAATGTCTGGGATGGCTTGTATTCAGCGCTGGGTTTGAATCTGGGCTCTAATGTTTACTAGTTCTGTGATCTCAGACAAGTGATTTAGCCACCGTGGGTCTTATGTGTATAAAGGGGATACTAATGTCTACCACACTGGTTGTCAAAATTAAAGAAACTACAGGAATAAATGATTGGCACAATCCAGGCACTTCCATTGCCTCTCAGGCGGAACAGGAAGACTCCTTTCGGGAGTGAAAATACAGTGAGGCCCCTCAATCTTCAAAACAGAATGCCAGCTTGGACACTTCTCTGATAACCTGGTCTCTAAAGCAATTAGATGGTAAATTAGAACCGCATCCTTTGGTGGCCTCATCTAAGAGACAACAAAGATACAGAAATATGCTGAAAAAGTGAAGTCCATTATACAAAACTGACCTAAGAGATCTAAAGAATAAAAATTAAAAATGATCAAAGTAATCATATCAAAATAACTACCTTACAATCCACTTAAGTTTCTTCTCTCTCTTTTTAAATCTGATTGAAGTCTCCATTAATGCTCTGATTTGAAACTAAATTTTATACAACCACTCCAGTGAAATAAAAAGCTCTGAAAAGTATGCAAAGTCTGAGGTTATTATGGAAACAACAGAATGGAACATTGTTGCCCTTTTAAATTTCTTTGTCAAATAGCTCTGATTCTGGATCACCAAGTCTACCCCTGGCTTCATATACTATCACTGTACTTTGGTAGGGGATTTATATCTTACTAAGGAAGTATTAAAGAGTTTTAGAGACAGATTATTTTATCTTGAAATAATTTCAAACTTATGGAAAAGATGCAAAGATAGTACAAAGGATTTCCATTTTATCCTGAATTCAGACTTCCCAGTTGTTAACATTTTGCCACATTTGGGTCTCTCTCTGCATATTTTTTCTGAACCATCTGAAAATAAATTGCAGACATAATGCCTCCTTTACCCCTAAATATTTGAGTGTGTTTCTTAACAAGGACATTTTCTTATAACCACAGTACAATTATCAAAGTCAGAAAATTAACACTGATACAATCTAAAGACCTTATTCTAGCTGGAATGCAACTGTGAAATATGTACAAAGAGCCTCTTACTTCTGCACAGTCTCTGACCAAAGAATCATTTGGATCAAGGGTCAACAAACTGTAACCTGTGGACTATTTTTTAAATAAGTTTTACTGGAAAAGAGCCACACTCATTTATGTATTGTCTCTAGGGGCTTTAGAGTTAGAATAGCAGAGTTGAGTAGTTGTGACTATGACTATCTGACTTGCAAAACCTGTCTGGCTTTTTATAGAAAAAGTATGCCAAACCATGACTTAAACAATGGATGTACATGAATATATTCACACTGACATTACAGATTTCTTTACAACATCAAAAAATGGGAAAGTCTACATGTTCATTAATAAGTGATTGGTTAAATAAAATATGTCACACAGTGGAGTATCAGGCAGAAATAAAAACAATAACACATGTATATGGAAATAAAAATAGGCCCTCGGTATATTGTTAAGTAGGAAAAAAGGCAGGTTATAAAAGACATGATCTCATTTTTAAGGAACCATGAACATAACCTGTGAATAGTATGTATATGCTTGTGTTTATAAAGTTCTTCTAAAAAGTTAACAGTGGTCTCCCTGGGTAGTGGGATTATGGTTGGCTTTCCACGGTTTTCTTTATAGCTTTCTGAATTTCTTTTATATGGGCAAAAAATATAGCTCATACCAATTTCCAAACATCATTTTTATCTTACAGAAACTGATTTAATTGTTAAATATGCATTTGCTCAAATTTCACACGAGTATATCACACAGAAATTAAAATTCTGCCTCATGATACCTATGCTTCCTTATGCTCAATGGCTTCCCACTTAGACTTCTAATAACATTCAGTGTTGATCGATTTATGAAAGATAATTCACACATCATTCATTTAGAAAGTGAGCCATCTGTCCATACTACGAGTCACTTGATAACCTTTAAAGAAATATAATGAGTTACCCAGAAGTAGTCTTATTTACAATGATTAATAAAACATTCTTATCTTTTCCAGTATAGAGCATACTGTTTATATATAAGCAGCTTTCAATATAACCACTTATTTGTCTAGTCTGATTCAGTATCAATGTAAATTAACATGCTTACAAATGAGAAACACAGCTGTCCTAAACCCACTTTGATCAGGTCATGTTCAATATTTATGTGGAGAAATACACAGCACCTTATGGAAATACTAAAAAAGACTGACTGTTAACAGGACATAGGAGTGAAGTGTGGTTGTTGCTGCCCTTTGCCTTTGCCCGTTTGAAGATACGAACAAAACCTTCAGCCTAGTTTTACTTTTAGTCTATTCATCTGAAAGTAACTTCAATTAGTAAATGACAGAACTTCACATTTACAGTAAAATGAAAAAGTCAGTGCTAGAGATCTCAGGTTAGTCCCATATACTACTACTTTCTAAATGTTCTAAAACTATGCTATTAATGACAGATATCTAGGCTTTTTTTCTATGCTATGACACTAACACTGTTTATTCCTATGAAGTTCTTAATTTATCTTAAACCTTCCTGAAATTTAAATGCTTGTCCATGTTTTAATCCTCATGTGAGATGGGCAGCAGCTGGCTGATCTCCATTCTTCTTATAAGAGCCCTTACTAAACTTGATTTTTTTTTAAATTGCTGATGTTCTTAAAAGTCACTATTTGGCCCGCTAAGTCTTAAAAAACAAACAAAAAACACTATCACATGACTGAAGAAGCTATTTCCCTGTCCTCCTCACCGTGTTATAGGAAGGATTTAAAAGGATATATAAAATGTCAGCACTAAAAACACAGGAGCAAAGGAGGTGGCATTTAGGTCAAGTTTGATGATAATAGTTACTATTATAGTTATTACAGGCCAGATACTGTGCCAAGTGTTTCACTGATATTTAACCCTTGTACTGTTACTATTATCTCTATTTTAGAGACTAGGAAATAACTTGTCCTACAGGCACAGAACTAGAATCAAAGAGCCCAGATCTGAACCCACCACTGGTGGGATGGTACAGTAATTAAGAACGCCAGCTCTGGAGTCACACTACCTGGGTGTGCAGACCGTCTTCACCACTTGCTAGGCTGGGGGATCTGGGTAAGTTACTTTCTCTCTGCGTGTCTCAGTTTCCTCCCATATAAAATGGAGATGACAAGCATGCCTATTCTTATGAGGCTGCTAAGAGAATTACACGGTTGCTGGATGCAGTCTTACCATCATGACTGGCACAAGAAAGTGCTCAGATCTTGTTACTGCTCCTAACGACTATGAGACTGAACACATGTGGACAGGGAGGTTTACGCTACTGCAGGATCTCTGGTAACACTCAACACTTTTCTCATTGTTTATTTCCTCGTTCTGCAACCTGCATCCGAGGGTATGACTTGGGAAATGAGCTATTTGGCTAAGTGGCTTTCTGTGGGGAGCTGCTACTGTGCCTCAGTAGGGTGCTTTAGTTCATGACAAAATATGGACCGAGTGGATGAGTATTACTCAGACCATAGCAGATAGGAGGGTCCTGAGGAACAGAATTCAAAAACAGTGTTTAAGTTTTATTAATATTATTTTCTTAACTTGTTTTCAAAAGCTCTTTTAAAAAATATTTAGATTCTTACTACTTTCTTGTGAAACCATTCTGCTTCTCTTTATCCTATTTGAAAAAGAGACCTAAAAACAGAGCATATAACCCCAACCAAAGTGTTCAACTTACTAGATGTCAAGACCTTAAATAACAGCATCAGATGTATAAAAACAAAAAACAGTAGATCAAAGAGGCACATGAACAAAATCCCATCTCTAGATCGGCCTTTGATAACCACTGTACCTCAAACCCGACATGTCCGGAATGAGATCTTCTTTCTCTTCTTCCTGCCGCCTCAGGCTCCAGTCCTTCTGGCTTCCTCTTTCACTCTCCCCAAACCCCACATTTCCAGTGGTATCCAAGCCACATCGATTCTGTTCTCCACTTTCATTGCCCACATTCTGGTTCAGACTTTCCTTGTCCCTGACCCCTACTATTTCACATCCTTCCCTTGTCAAATCATCCTTGACTTTATCCATTTGCTGCCAGATGTAGTGAAGTTATTAATTACTACATACTGTATGCCAGATACTGAACATTTTAAGATAGAGATTTCATTTATCCCTCCTACATCCATGTGAAGCACTATCAGTCCCATTTTATAGGGGAATAAAGTGCTTGTGGAGATGGGTTTGAAGACATTGACTAAGATCATGCTATCAATAAGTGACCTAGCTAAGACTCGAATTCAGAGCCAAGTATGCCTTTAACCAAGATTCTGATGAGATCACTTTCATTCTAAAAGCTTCCATAACTCCTACTGTCTTGGAGAGTAACAGCCAAACTTCTTAATCTGGTATTTAAAGCACTTCTGTAATACGGTCCAACCTTTTTCTTGTTGTTTTGTATAATCTTCCTACCCTACCATATTCTTTATCAACCCGGACAACACATATCCGAAACATACTCAAACATTCTCATTCTTTATTTGGTTTTTAACTCATGTCCTCCACCTTGAAATGCCCTCCCTACCATCTCAAAATACTACATATACCCGGGAAGCTTGGCTCAAAAGTCACCTCCTATTCTTTCCTGGTTTTCCTAAAAGAATGCTACCTCCCCTCCATAGTATTTGGTTCTGAAACTCTCTTAGAGCATTTAAATGTTAACTATAATACTGATGCTCACCATACTGCTGATCTTACTTCCTCACTGCTTATCTTCCTTGAAAGAAAGATCATACTCTCGTTGCTTATACCTCATATTAGGTTTCTTCTTTTTTTTTTTTTTTAAAGATTTTATTTATTTATTTGACAGAGAGAGAAAGAGAGAGGACAAGCAAGGGGAGTAGCAGAAGGAGAGGGAGAAGCAGGCTCCCCACTGAGCAGGGAGCCCAAAGCTGGGCTTCACACGGGGCTTGATCTCAGGAACTGAGCTGAAGGCAGACGCTTTACCGATTGAGCCACCCAGGCGCCCCTCAGCTTCTTTTTCATATTCAGACAGCGCCTTACACGGATTGGAGAGTTGATGTTTCTATATTTTAACCTAAGTTCCTACTCTTTTCACAGTATTTCACAATCATATTAAACACACTAAGAAACTATGAAACAGAGAACTGCATCCCTCATTTTTAACCAAGATGAACTTCAAGAGTGGAAATGCTGCATAGGATTTACTACTAAAGCTTAAAAGGCATTTAGCTTATTTAAGAAGCCAAATTATAGAACATTACATATGGTTAAAATTCCACTGAGTCCCTACTGTATTCACAAATATTATCAAATTGAATTAAACCAGAGTTTTCATAAAAACTGGCATTTTCAAAAAAGCTTTATTTGCTCTAATCTTTTTCTTCCTTTTGATAAGATTAAGACTGTAAATGGCAAATGGTTAAATAGGAACACCAAAATGCTATCTGCAAGGCATCTGGCCTTAAGCAAACACACCAAAATGCCAGCTCTGAAGCATCTAGCCTAATGTATTTATAATTTGTCTGTCTCAGATGTTCTTTAGGAACTCTTTTTGACTCTTTGTATGTATATTCAATAAATTGTAGACAGATCTGGATAGCTATCATTCAGCAAGACTTCTAAAACTCTCCAAAACCAAAAGGGAAATAAGACAAGTAAAATTTTGGATCACAGTCATTTTATTTAGGTTACTGACTATACACATAGAGTAAGAAGTTCTTCTAATGTTTTTAATAATGCCATTATTCCATTATGTACCATATTTGTAAACTAAAACCCTTACTGTAAAAACCAGGCTTTTGGGACGGTTGGGTGGTTCAGTCGGTTAAGCATCTGCCTTTGGCTCGGGTCATGACAGTGGGATCCTAGGATTGAGTCCCACATCGGGCTCCTTGCTCAGTGGGGAGCCTGCTTCTCCCTCTGCCTTCCGCTTCCCCTGCTTGTGCTCTCTCTGACAAATAAATAAAATCTTTAAAAAATATATTAAAACCAGGCTTTTATCAGTAAATCTCATTTTGTGACTAAGTCTTGCTGAAACCTAGAAGTCTAAAAGAAAAAAGGCTGAGGGTAAATGGAGGCTCAAGGCTAGTCAGTCATTTTCAATATTCCCAGAAACATTTACTGAATACCCATTAAATGCCAAGTGCTATCAGCAAAAACAATCACAGTGTCTGCGGTAAAGAAACACACTGGTGAAGATTACACCTATCAAATTATCATAGAAATATAAGTATGAATTCCCAACTATGAGAAATATTCCCAGGACGCCTGGGTGGCTCAGTTGGTTAAGCATCTGCCTTTGGCTCAGGTCATGATCCCAGAGTCCTGGGATTGAGTCCCGCATAAGGCTACCTGCTTGGGGGGAGTCTGCTTCTCCCTTTCCCTCTGCCCCTCCCTCTGCTCGTGCACACGCTCTCTCGCTCTAATAAATAAATAATAAATAATTAATAAATATCTTAAAAATATATTCCCAAGGTGTCTTATGCTCACTAGGCAAAGTTAAATAAATAAATAAATATCTTAAAAAAAATATTCCCAAGGTGTCTTATGCTCAGTAGGCAAAGTTTTCTAGAGGAATGATGATTGGTTGATGTATCAGCCAGGGTCTGATAAGGAAAGAGAAAACACCTTAGTATTTGAAACAGAGGTCCTTCAAAACAGGGGAATGGCTACCCAGTGACAGAACTGAAAACCAAACAGGAGAGAGTGGAGCGACTCAGATACTAGCAAAAGTCACAGGTCACTACCAACGTTAGGCTGGAAAAACAGAGGGGAGGAATTGGTATTAGTACAGGCCAGGGGCTAGAGCACCCAGCATAAGCAGGAAACATAGTGGGCCTGTCCTAGCAGAAGCATGGAGCCCTGGAGGAGAGATAGCAGCTGCCAAAAATATTTGTTCCCAAGGCAGAGGGGAACAGGAAGAATACCCCGGCTTCCCCAGTCCCCTTCTATTTCCCATCAGAACTTCACATTGGTCAAACCCAGCTGAGAGTCAACTGATATTAAAGCCCTGGGAAAATTGCCAGCAGAGGTCAACCCTGTCATGACATGGTGCAGGGGTCAGGCCCAATAATGTATCTAAGGGTGATCAAGCTAAGGGTTGCCACATAGACCTGAAGAATGGGATAGGTACAGGTATACATGTGGTAAAGGGAGTTGGGGGAAGGGTGCACATGTTCAAAAGCTGTGTAGTAGACAGACTATGGTAAGTGTGAAGGAGTGAAAGATAGCACAGCTAAAGCCAAACAGGAGCGTAGAAGAGAAGACTGGAGAAATAGAGGCCAGGCCAGGGAGTGCTTTGTGGGGCACATCAAAGAATTTGTCCTCGTTCTGGGAGCGACACGAAACCACTGAGAAATTTAAGGAGGCAACTGAAGGATCATATTTGCATCTCAAAATGATCACTTATCCTCCTCTCACCCTCCTAGGAGATCAACTGAACAAATGGAACATACCAGGGTGTCTTCTAGGTGCAGTACACATAGCATATTTGTCTCCCCATGAAGTCTATACCAGCAAGTATGTAGTGTGCAGAATTGTCGAAGACCTTTTAAGTATCTTTCTTTTAGCATTTATATCATCTGATCATCAACCATCAGGGACATAAGATTTATCTTCATTGCCCTACAGATCCAGTTCCTTGCTCAGTATATTTGTTGGTCATCCTACTGTTCACTTTTTGTGTTTATATGCTTCCATTAATCATTCACCCACCTTTGTATTTTCAGCTGAAGATCACTAACTTTTCCCCATTCATTTATCTATATATGGCTATCTCACTGCCATATTAATTTTACTTCTCTCTCCCCACATTATCAAGCTCTCATAAATTTCTTGTATTATAGAAACCAGAAATGCACAAATAATTAGTTGTGTGAGAATTTTATGGTTTTTAAGTAAGTGTATTCATTTTGTGACACTATCATGAAAAGCTGAAATTTCTTGTTTGGAGGCACAAAGACATATTTATTTCTTTAAGGATACTAGATCTCATATATTTTAAGCATAGATTCGAATTCTTATGTAATTGTCCTACGAGCTTTTTCTTCATTTTGTTCCTCTTAACTTAGAGCATCTTAGAAAAGTTTCGTGCCACGTGCAAATCTGAATATTATATTGTACATCCTTCTTTTTGGTCTGTGCTGCCCAGTATAGGAGCTACTAGCCACATGTGGCTACTGAGCACTTGAAATGTGGTTAGGATGAACTGTGATGTGTTGTAATTGTAAAATATGCACCAGATTTCAAAGACTTTAAAAGGGGGGAAAAAAAAAACCTCCTCATTTTTTATGTTGATCACATGTTGAAATAATAATGTTTTGGGTATATTGGTCAAATAAAACATTACTAAAATTAAGTTTACTCATTTATTTTTGCTTTTTAAAATGTGGCTACAAGAAAATTTAAAATCACCTAAATGGTGTACATTTTATTTCTATTGGACAGTGCAGTTTCAGATCATTTGTGAAAACTGATCAAAGTCCTAGACTCAATCACTCAGGATATTATACCTGGTCATCTTTGTTCTTAAGGCAGCTCTATTTGTAACAAAACATTCTCCTGCTAAAGAAATGATTTAGGAACCTTTCGTATAGTTCTTCATCAAAAACTTTGTGAAAGTTGAAATGCATTTACTGTTTCCATTTCTTCTATATGCTTGTTTAGCACTGTAATATTAGATAGGGAATGCGTTTCCTATATATTGTACTTTGTTCCAACTGATCATGTGCCCTCTACCAAGTGTTTCCTGGATTCAGTTGCCCCAACCTTTACTCTGAAAGTATAGGGAGACTCACTGGGCTCTATAATAAGGCAGATAGCCTCTGAATCAGGCTCAATCTTAGGCAGTTGAGCATGGCTCATCTTATTATAAAGGTCGTCCTTCCATTCAGATCTCATCTCCCTACAGTTTCAGAGCTCTCCCTGCCTCTGATTCCACTACCACCACTCCCAAACTGTCTTCTAATTATTAGAATACCACTCAGTCCAGTCTTTGTAGAGTAGTGGGATTTAATAGAACAAGTATAGATCCTCTAGGCAAAAGGCTTTGGCTCTCTGTATATGAGCAAAGTATATAACTCATGTTATATATTTGGTTCCCATGCCTCTCTTCTTATACTTACAGTTCCTTGAAAATAAGGCTCATTTCCTCAAATGCCTTTTTAATTGTAAGGGTATGTTTAAAAAGAAAATTGAGGAAGGCTGATATAAATTATTTATCTTTCAGAATCAGATCCTTTAAAAAAAAAAATGAGGTTTTTGATTGGGAAGTAGCAGTGAAGAGAAGGAAAAGTACCACTCAGGTCAAAACAGAGATAAACTCTAGACTCTAGGAGGTGAATTCTTCTGATTTCATAATCTGCAGTATGGCTGACCCTATCTAAAGCCTTTCTTACAGCAGCTGCCAATTTCAAGTTGCCAGTTGACACCATATAACCCTCTGATAGGAATATACTCATTCTGATTAAGAGTTCCAAATTATCTTTCATGGATTCTCCCCAAATGTCAGTTGAACGCTCATCAGGGATTTATTATTTTATCTTTCAGGCAGATCTGAAATATCATGACATCTCCTAATGCCTTTAACCGCAGTTCCCTTCGGAACCTGTATATTGGGCTCCAGAAGACATGAAGTGCTTCTATTTATACTGAACACACGACTATTCCAATATCTCCTTTCTGCCCATCTACTGTACATTCAGAGACCCAGAAGATTCCTTTCTATTTACTTGTCCATTTCAAAACAGGAAGAAATCCATATTCTTTTCCATTACTCGCTTATATCCCAATATAAGAAAAAGTCCCTTAAAAATAAGTCCTCAGACAGATTTGAATATTTTCTTATGGTAAGACTGTGGGTTGGGCACCTAAAATGCATTCATAACCCTTTACTCGTGCCTTCTACTCTACAAAGGTTGGAAAACTAAAATGATTCTCCATAGTTCCCTGCTGTTGAGGACACTGAGTGACTCAGTTCTAGCCAATGAGATACAAGTGGAAATCCCTGGGAGGAGCTTCCAGGAAAGCATTTAAAAAGGACAAAACCTGGCTGACCTGTGCCTTTGGCATGCTTTAGACCTCACCCCCCCCCCTTTTTTTAAAGATTTTATTTATTTATTTGAGAGAGCAGGAGCAGAGGGGAGGAGCAGAGGGAGACAGAGAAGCAGACTCCCCACTGAGCAGGAAGCCTGATGCAGGGCTGGATCCCAGGACCCTGAGATCATGACCAGAGCCAAAGGCAGATGCTTAACCAGCCAAAGGCAGACGCTTAACCGACAGAGCCACCCAGGCACCCCCTAAAGCTTTTCATCTATTGTTATTATTAGTGATCTTCCACTATCCAGCAACATGATAACATACATTATAATGCTTTAAAGACTCAAAGGCACATTTAAAATATGGAAAGAATTAAGTTTCTTTCATTCTACATATGCACTGAAACTAGTGGCTCTCTTCACTGAATAAATCTCAACACTTAAAAAACGAATTTAAGCCTGAAAACCGTATTTATATAAAGATAGCTTCTAAACTCATCAAATACCTTCTCATACTTATTTTTGTAATGATGTTTTTTTTCTATCCCAATTTGCAATATATTGCAAATAATCAAATCCTAGCCTGCAATCTTTTATGTAGCCCTAAAGAACACAATGAATTTTTCTCCCTAGAGTTATTAAATTCAGACATATGTAATTTAATGCCTAGAGACACTTAACCGCTGCTGACATTTTTGACACCGTAATTAGTAATCTAGAATTCTTTCTCCAAAACTATTTATGACATATGTGAAGACCCAAAATCGTAACTCAAGATTAAAGTCTTACTAACCTTTTCTGCAAAATATTAAAGCTGTCTAATCTCATATTTTGCAAATGTAATAAAGGAAAATGAAAATGCCATTAGCAATGGCAAGTTATGACCATTTCATACCTGGATAAAACAATAATGCTTTTTCATGTATTCATGTAATTCTGAACTGGTTATTTTATTCCTCTGAGGAGTTGCTTCAAATTGTTTGAGACATAACTTAAAAGAAAGCTGAGGTACGAACAACCACCAAAGAAATGAGAGACTTTCCTAAAAACCACTATTTTGACCATGTCATTCCTGTGCTCAAAATCTTTAATAGCTCTCTACTACTTTCATAAATTCAAACTCTGTGGCCCATCCTCCATTTCCAGCTTTACTCCTCCCTATTTTCCCACCCTGATCAAAATTACTCTATTTATTCCAAAAGAATTTCATACTACTCAATTTTTTGTAAGGATATGCACAACAGTTATTGTATAAAGAAATTATGAAATTTAGAAGCAATTTAAGGTCAAAGGAACATCCAAAGAATACCACATTATCATTAAAAAAGTAAAAAAAACCCTGATGAATCACAGATCTGTACCCCTGAAACAAATAATACATTATATGTTAATAATAAAATATATATATATTAATTAAAAAATAAAGTAAGATTCTCAACCAGAATTATAGACAACCTCAGATATTTAGAATACAACTGAGTCTGACATATATACCTAAACCTAGATATTCCAGAAAGAGCTCAAGTACCTTCTCTAAAATATGGGGACTGAAGAAATCCCACATAAGTACACATCCTATTGTACATATGCTAGAAATGTGATTCTACCTTCGGATAATATGGAGTTCAGAAAAATAAAACATATGTGGTCTGATTAAAAAAAAAAAAAGTCATGTTCTCCAAGAGCATGGATATATGCTTACAGACCTATTTTAAAAATTGAGAACCATGACTATTTTTTAAAATGTTACAAAGAATAACAGGTTATTCAAGAAACCAAAAGCACATCATTACTACTAAAAAACAGATAGGTAGCATAGTTCAGAAATACCTATTCACCATAATGAAGACATAACAGAGAAATAGTTTTCCTAAATATCAGCTACAGATAATAATCACAGGACTGGCTATATTGCCACCAAGAGTTAAATGTAATAGAAACAACTAAATATCTAAGTTATTAAATACATCTTTAAAGAATACAACTATAGGGCGCCTGGGTGGCTCAGTTGGTTAAGCGACTGCCTTTGGCTCAGGTCATGATCCCAGGGTCCTGGGATCGAGTCCCGCATTGGGCTCCCTGCTCTGCGGGGAGCCTGCTTCTCCCTCTCCCACTCCCCCTGCTTGTGTTCCCTCTCTCGCTGTGTCTCTCTCTGTCAAATAAATAAATAAAATCTTTAAAAAAAAAAAGAATACAACTATAATTTATTCCTGCAAAAAAACTATTGATGTGCTAAATGGATCTTATCTTTCAAAAGACTAAAAAGTAACTCCAGCGAGGTTTGGGGGTTCCAAGAAGCACTCTTGGAATTTTATTACCACCAAACCTATAATATTTCAGTATATACTTAATAAATGAAATAAATTATCTAAAAAAAGGGGGATATGGTTCCTTTAGGGCATAGACTGCCGCCCGCTCCCACCCCTACTTCAGCCATAAAATTCTGGAACTCTGGAAGTTTCCATTGTGAAACTTCATGGGCTTAATATAGAAATTCTGTAGACAATTTTGATAAATGCTCTAAATCTTCAATAGACTACTAGATTTATGCAAAACACAAGAAAGCACAGAAATAATTGCTATTAAAACTGCTATTCAGAATATTCAGAAACTACCAACTCACTTTGGAAACAAATTAACCAATACCTAGTGACAATTTTTATTCATATAAGAACCCAAAGGATTCAACAAGTCCAATTAAACCATGTTGAGAGCAAAGGACTATTTCTGTTTAATTCTAGCATTTAGAATATTTTAAAAGCCTTTACAATTTTTTCAGTCTTGTAATAGTCCTTTAAAGAAAGAAAAGAAACCAGAACTCTAAGTCCTTCGTATACCAAAAGTATAGCCCAAATCCATTCTCTTTTCTCTATTTTCTCAGCTACCACCTAGTTTTAGTAACCAACACTTCCCCTAAATGCCTCCTAACCGACCTCTCTCTAGCTTTACTCTTGTCCTCCTAGAATCCTTTGTCTACACAAGCCGAACATTTTGTGCAAAATGTACACAAGATCATATCACTTGTCATCTTAAAAGTCTCCCACCACAAATAATGAAATTCAAACCCCTTACAAGATGAAAACGTGACTCTCTAGCTCTCATACCATGCTCTAGCTATGTACTAGCTCTTTTTATCCTCAAACTCATGCGCCCTCACACACCTGTTGCTCCCTTTGCTAGAAATGCCTTCCACTCCCTCATTTCCCCAGACTCTCCATGTGGCTTGCTCCTCTTCAGGATTCAGGCCTCATCTCCAGTGTAAAGTCATCAGACTTAGCATATAAAATCTGGGTAAATACTTTTAAAAAAATTATTCACTGTTTATCTGAAATTCTAACTGGGGCATCCTGCTCCAGTGTCATCTCTTTAGAGGTTTTCCCTATTAATCATCAAATCTGAAGAATCTGCTCTATCATAATCCTATTTTCTTCATAGTATCTGTCAATCTCTGGAAATTACCTTGTTCACTTCTTTGGTTTACCCATTTATTGTCATTTTCTACCTCCATTCTATAACATATAGTTCACCTCTCTCCTCTAACCCTTATGCCAAACCTCTACCCCATGCTAGCACCACAAAAACAGGGTCTTTTCTTGTTTTGAACTGTTTCCCAAATCTAACACAGCACCTAGTACAAAGTAAGCACTCATAAAACATCTACTGAATGAAAGAATGCTCTAAATGATATATGCTACAATATGAATGCTTTCTAAGGTGTTTAGAATTACTTCCTTCTAATTCCATCCCTGTGAAATAATTTTAAAGTTCCAGAAGGAAAATCAGACAAGGTTTCTAATGCAAGCAAGTGATCTGAATATCAGTTTTATGTGATTCATTTTATTACTATTGTACTGCAACAAGACAAATAAGAGCTGTTCAAAATTATTTGTACATGACCAGAAGTAACTCTATAAATATAGAAACATTATTAAAGGTATGCTTATAGAAAACAAACTTTATAAGAATGTAAAACTATGCAAATCCACTGTACCGTCTTAATAGAACTCCTTTGTTTTTCTTCCCAAACACCACTGCTCAACTCGAGTGTACAATGAATATTTGCCTCTCTGTCATAGGATCCAAAAATGAGTAACCTGCAGTATAAAAATAAAACAAGGAGACTATTATAACAGTTATACACAATAAAATTTTTCTCTGATTATATCAAGAAATAATAAATTACTCCATTACTATTTATAATTTTGGTAACAGGAAAAAAAAAAATTAAGTCAAACACTTAGTACACCCTCTAGTGGAAAAGTGAAGTAAAGCTAAAATTAGGTGAAATTCCGGGACAAGCTGTTTCTTACAGCTAAGTCAAACAGAAAGTGGTATGTATTCATGAGGCAAACAAACTGACCAGACAGCAAAAGCTTCAGATCTTCAAATCAGACTGTTGAATTTAAAAACTAAGTTGCAGAGTGATATACATAGTATCATACCACCTCTGTAAAAATTAACACATTCATAAAATAGTACAATATAGTTGCTTATGAACACACCCACACACTTATCCATCTAACAGTGTGACTTCAGGCAAATTATTTAACTTCTCAAAAGCCATCTCTTTCTCTGAAAAATTCAGGGCAAAAATAATAACACTTAGAGCTGTTGTGAGAACAAAAGAAGACAATGCATACAAGGCATTTAGTATAGCACCTAGCAAACACTAAGTGTTCCATAAGTGTTTGCTATTTCTATTATCTTGAAAACAATTGTCAAGGAATAACAGCATCATCTAATTTTACTGTTTAATATTCAGATCTAAAAAGGAGATCTCAGGCCCAATCTTGAGATGATATAAAGCAGTTTTATTATTGAAGGAAAAAAATATTACCCACATGTCTAGCTTCCATATTACCTGTCTTCTAAATCAGAACATAAGTCTACCAAAGTATTTCAAGAGTAAGCTTGAGAATAGTTTTAGCGTTAATCAACATTTTGACTGCTACTCTATTACTTTATGTCTACACAAAGATCATGGGGATAGAAGTGAGATAAAAAAAAAAAGGTAGATAAAACTTTATTAGAGTAATATGAGAAAACTGTGTCCTAAGGTTGGAGACCACTAGCAAATCATGTCCATACTTCACAAACTGGCTTCATAAACTAAAAACCTGAATAAACTCATGGCAAAACAAAAACAAAACCAACCCTAAATTTAAATAGTTTTTTTTTTAAAGATTTTATTTATTTATTTGACAGAGAGAGACACAGCGAGAGAGGGAACACAAGCAGGGGGAGTGGGAGAGGGAGAAGCAGACTCCCCACAGAGCAGGGAGCCCGATGCGGGACTTGATCCCAGGACCCTGGGATCATGACCTGAGCTGAAGGCAGTCGCTTAACCAACTGAGCCACCCAGGCGCCCAAATTTAAATAGTTTTTAATCTTAAAAGTAAATTTAAACTTAGTGCTTAACAGCCTACTGCCAAAAAATTAAGAGTCATAATTATAAAATACTAAGTTTAGAAAAATGAGAATTTTCATTCATCAAAGCTCTGCTGCCACCATCTGGTCAAAAGAGTAAACTATCTATAGGTCTTTACTACCATGCACAGAAGGCTATGCACCAAATTCCCAGAAAGATATTAAAATTCCCAAAAGATAATAATCTTCAGGATTCAGGAATGAGAAAGCACATTTATCAGAACCCTTCCCTGAAACCACAACACTTTTATCATATTTTTATAACACCTTTTTAATGTTTTTTAAAAAGAATAACACAAAATTTAACAAATGATTAACTTAAAATGAGTCACAGAACTAAATATAAGAGAAGAAAACATAAATTCAAATCTTTGTGACCCTGACTTAGGCGATGGTTTCTTAAGATAGGACAGCAAAAGTACAAGTACCAAAGGGAAAAAAAAATAAATGGGACTTCAACAAAATTAAAATTTTTGTGCTTCAAAGGACATCACCAAGTAAGTGAAAAGACAATTCACAGAATGGGAGAAAATATTTTCAACTTAGGTATCTCATAAGGGTCTAGTATAACTCAATTTAAAACTGGACATTTCTCCATAGAAGATATGCAAATAGCCAATAAGGACATGTAAATAGGCTCAACATCATTAGCCGTCAGGGAAATGAAAATCAAAACCACAGTGAGATATGCTGCTTCACACTTTTGATTAGATGGCTAATCAAAAAAGGAGACAAGTACTGGTGAGGATGCAGAGAAATGAATACCTGTACTTTGCTGGAGGGAAGTAAAATGGTGCAGCCACTTTGAAAAACAGTTTGGCAGTTCCTTCAAAAGTTAACATATGCATAGCAGCACATCCATTCCTGGTATATAACCAAGAGAAATGAAAGCATACATTCATGCAAAAACTTAACATGCATGTTCATAGTAGCATTATTCTTAATAGCCAAAATGTGAAAACAACCCATATGCCCATCATCTGATGAAAAGGTAAATAAAATGTGGCATATACACACGATGGAATATTATTTGGCAATAAGAGGAAATGAATTAATGATAAATGATATATGCTACAATATGAATGAACCTCAAAAACATACTAAGTGAAAGAAGCCAGTCACAAAAGACCACATACTGTATGAATCCACATTTATATGAAAGGTTTGCAGTAAGCAAATTTATAGAGACAAAGTAGATTAGTGGTTACTTAGGGCTGGGGAGGAGGACTAGGGGGATTAGGGACTGACTGCTAATGGGTATGGGGTTTCTTTAGGAGGGACAAAAATGTTCTAAAATTAGATTGTGATGATGGTTGCACAACCCTGTGAATGTACTAAAACACAATGAACTGTACACTTTACCTGGATGAATTGTATGGTATGTGAATTATACCTCAATAAAGCTGATTAAAGAAAAAAGAATAAGGTATGATCATGACAATGAATAGTAATGATTAGGGTTACACTAAAACTTTTAAACATTTTAATATTCGTTACAAAAAGATATAATAAATACTTGGCTTATCATTACTATGAATCAATATATTGTGACAAGATTCATATTTCAATAAAGCATAAACATGATTTTTATCTGGTATTTGATAACAGAAAACATTAAAAGGGTACCTTGAAACCAAATAAATTCCAAATGAAAATCATTTAAAATACTGAAATACCACAAATATTTAACATTTAATAGTTATTCTTAACAATGAAATTTTAAAGTACACAAAGCATTAGTTGCCCTGATAAACCTGATCCCAGACACAGAAAACTTTCATTTTGCATTGCTAATAACTGGTCCAACTGTTAAAAGTATTTCCAAAAATAACTCCAGATTGGCTGTTAGGGTTCATTTTGCTTCAGATAACTTTCTTTTTTTAATAATGAAGATATTTTCCTTGACCGTCCAGAATTTGGTTTTACCACTGAAATAGATACTGCTTTTATTAATTCTGATTTTAGATCAATTTCTGGTTCTATGTCAGAGTATCCCACAACATTCACTTCTTCTCTACGTTTCTTCCATTAAAGCGCTTACAAAGAACTGTAGCCTATACTGAATATTCAAGTACCAGAAAAAGCCGGGAAACATTATTAGTACTCTAACAAAGTAACTGCAGTTTCTCTCAGAAAAGTTAACAACACAACACAGAAGCTTGTGTCGTACTGCCCATTTAAGGATTTATTTTGCTTAGAAAACTTATGTCTTGAAAAAAAAAAAAAAAAGCATCATTTCCTAGGGTTTGTATATACTATGTATGTAAATTTATTAATATTTATTTTGTTTGCAAGAATGACTCCCAATTAGCAGACAGGGCAAAAGCTGCACCCAAGACTGACTGCTCAGACCATGACTGTTCCCCTCTATAAACTCCATATCTGGTCCTCAGGACACACTTCCTATCAGTGTCTCCTGTGCCTACTTGTGACGTGTAATCAGTGGATTCCTGCACCCAATAATGACTATGTTGAATGCTAAGCTTTAATTCTCACAGAAGAATTGTAACATTTCCCCCCATTTTCTTGATCTCTTGAGATTTGGAAAAACATGTAAATTTCTGGAGAAATGCCAGGAAGAATTTCCTACCGAAACACAAGTACCAGCTAGTTAGGTGAATTTAGAAAGCATTTGCTTTAGTTTAGGCAGAATATTTAAAACAAGAATCAATTTTCATCCTACATCCCTATGCACTTACAATTCAGTCTTGAGTTAAACAAAGGCTTTCCATTCAGATTATATAAGCACCAGAAATACATGGTTACAATCACTGGCTAATACATATTTTGAGTCAAATGAACACTCAATATATGCTGAATAAGCAAGAAATGGTACAAAAATTTTTTACTAAACTACTTTGAAAGGGTAAAGAGTCCATACTGCTGAACAAAATGACAAAGGAAATTGCCTTTAGACCCCTGTCTCCTGAAAGAGGTATTATTTCCAAGTTCAAAAGGTTAATTTTTCTAAAGACAGAAGTATATTGAAACCTCATGTTAAATATAAACACAAACACCACCTATCAAGAGACAGAATTTATATGACTCAAGACCAAACCACTGAGAAAAGGAAAGTAATTCCCAATGTGCCCTTCTGTAAGAATCTCATTTTACACCAAAAAGGAAAAATAAAAATCCTTTTTTTTTTAAATGATTAATTTGAAAGGAGTCTTGCACCTGTAGGGAGTCAAGTAACAACTCACTGGTTGTGAAAAGAATCAAACGTAGCTGACCTCCTCCTATACAGGCTTAGGGCCTATACTACCCCTCCCTTCCCCCTGAAACCATCCTACTCAGAACTCAACTCTCTTATCTCTGACAAAGACTTCCAAACCTAATGTCCAGTCCTTGTCTTTTTCCTGCTTTGCTTCTTTTTCTTTTTTAAAAAGATTTATTTATTTTGAGACAGAGAGAGAGAGCACGCGAGTGGGAGGAGGGGCAGAGGGGGAGAGAGAGAATCCCAAGCAGACACCACGCTGAGCACAGAGCCCAACCTGGGGCCCAATCTCATGACCCCGAGACCATGACCTGAGCTGAAATCAAGAGGTGGAAGCTCAACTGACTGAGCCACCCAGGCACCCCTCTCCGCTTTGCTTCTAAAACCCCAAGTTTACAGACCACTTGTACAGGGAAATCTCACCATACCCTACACTACTAAAGATATATGAAATCACATTCATCTCTGAAAAAAGCACCTTTATTTCTCACACTAGTCCTAAAAGGCAGTAGCTGTGTCTTGCTCTTTATAACCTCCAATATCTAGAAAAATAATCAATACTCGATGACCAAATCGAAGTCAATTTTACCATAATTTTGCTCAACTCAAATCTTTAACAGTCATTTGCCTCCCCCACCTATACCCATCCACATATTCAGCCACTCGGGAAACCCTGTCCTAGTTATCCTATTTGTCCCTTTCTTTCTGTCCCTACTGATCCGTATCTTTTAAGTGCTTACCTCTTCACCTTTACCCTGTTAACACCTCTTAATTAGGCTCTAGGGCTTTAACCTTTCTCTCTATGCAATCTACCTTATAAGTAGCAATCTTCTTAAAACAAGTGTTTCTTAATATAACCTTGAGACACCTTCAATAATTCCCTCTGATTAAAGGATAACTATCTTGGACTTTTCTGTTAGCAAATTTGGCCCTGATTTTTCACATAAACATCTAGCAAATTTGGCCCTGATTTTTCACATAAGCATCTATATTTCACTCAGACAGGTCCCTGAAAATACAAATTTTCACTTTTGTCTTATTGGCTCTTTTCCCAATCACCTATATGATTTTATTTTTTTTTTGTTTTAAACTTTAATTTAAATTCTAGTTATTTAACATATAGTGTAATATTGGTTTCAGGAGAATTCAGTGATTCATCACTTACATATAACACCCAAGTGCTCATCGTTAACAAGTGCCCTCCTTAATACCCATCACCCATTTAACCCACCCCCACCTCCCTCCCTCCATCAACCCTCAGTTGTTCTCCATAGTTATGAGTGTCTTATGGTCTGCTTCCCTCTTTTTCCCCTCTTCCATATGTTCATCTGTTTTGTTTCTTAAATTTCACATGAGTGAAATCATATAGTATTTGTCTTTCTCTGACTTATTTTGGTTAGCATAATATACTCTAGCTCCATCCATGTCGTTACAAATGGCAAGATTTCAATTCTTTTTGATGGCTGAGTAATACTGCAGTGTGTGTGTGTATATATATATATATATATATATACACCCCATCTTCTTTATCCATTCATCAGGTGATGGATATTTGGCCTCTCTCCATAGTTTGGCTATGGTTAATAACATTGCTACAAACATCGGGGTGCAGATAACCCTTAAAATCTGCATTTTTGTATCCCCTGGGTAAATACCTAGTAGTACAATTGCTGGGTCACAGGGTAGTTCTAACTTTTTTTTTTTTTTTTTAAAGATTTTATTTATTTATTTGAGACAGAGAGAATGAGAGAGACAGAGAGCACATGAGAGGGGGGAGGGTCAGAGGGAGAAGCGGGCTCCCTGCTCGCGGGACTCGATCCCAGGACTCCAGGATCATGACCTGAGCTGAAGGCAGTCGCTTAACCAACTTAGCCACCCAGGCGCCCCTCTATTTTTAACTTTTTGAGGAACCTCCATACTGTTTTCCAGACTGGCTGCACTAGTTAGCATTCCCACCAACAGTATAAGAGGGTTCCCGTTTCTCCGCATCCTCACCAACATCTGTTGTTTCCTGTGTTGTTTATTTTAGCCATTCTGACAGGTGTGAGGTGGTAGCTCATTGTGGCTTTCATTCGTATTTCCCTGATGATGAGTGATGTTGAGCATCTTTTCATGTGTCTATTAGCCATCTGGATGTTTTCTTTTGAAAAATGTCTATTCATGTCTTCTGCCCATTTCTTAATTGGATTATTTCTGTTTCTTGGGTGTTGAGTTTGGTATGTTCTTTACAGATTTTGGATACTACGCCTTATCAGGTCATTTGCAAATATCTTCTCCCATTCCACAGGCCGCCTTTTAGTTTTACTGATTGTTTCCTCTGATATGCAGAAGATTTCTATCTTGATGAAGTCCCAATAGTTCATTTTTGCTTTTGTTTCCCTTGCCTCCAGAGATGTGTCTAGTAAGAAGTTCCTATGGCCAAGGTCAAAAAGGTTGTTGCCTATGTTCTCCTATAGGATTTTGATGGTTTCCTGTCTCACATTTAGGTCTTACAAAAATTTTGAATTTAGTTTTGTGTACGGTATAAGAAAGCGGTCCAGTTTCATTCTTGTGCATGTTGCTGTCTGTCCAGTTTTCCCAACACCATTTGTTGACGAGACTGTCTTTTCTCCATTGGATATTCTTTCCTGCTTTGTTGAAGATTAGTTGACCATATAGTTGTGGGTTCATTTCTGGGTTTTCTATTCTGTTCCACTGACCTATGCATCTGTTTTTTGCCAGTACCATACTGCTTGATGACTACAGCTTTGTAATATAGCTAGCTGAAGTTCAGAATTGTGATGCCTCCAGCTTTGCTTTTTTTTTTTCAGGACTGCTTTGGCTATTCAGGGTCTTTTGTGTTTTGAAACAAATTTTAGGATTGTTTGTCTAGATGTGTGAAAAATGCTGGTGGTATTTTGATAGGGATTGCATTAAATGTGTAGATTGCTTTGGGTAGTGCAGATATTTTAACCATGTTTGGTTAAATCCATCCAATCCATCAGCATGGAATGTTTTCCATTTTTTTTGTGTCTTCAATTTCTTTCATAAGTGTTTTATAGTTTTCAGAGTACAGATCTTTTACCTCTTTGGTTAGGTTTATTCCTAGGTATCTCATTATTTTTGGTTGCAACTGTAAATGGGATTGGTTCCCTGAGTTCTTTTTCTGCTGCTTCATTATGGTGGGATTATATCAAATTCAGAGTTACAGACCTTTATAGTTATAGATGTAAATAGCTTTAAAGACCTGAAGGAATAATATTCAGCAACAATTCCAAGTAATTCCTCCCATTTTTCAACATCATTCACACAAATTTAAATGTCTCATATTTGAGCTAATTTCCTCTGAGCTCTCCTTTCATTATTAGTATGCAAGATCTGTCCGAAGATCTTCCTGAAAAGGTAACATTTTAAAAATAATGACTTGCCCTCAAACAGGTAAAAAATTTCCAAAATTTGTATATTTCTAACATAAAATGAAAAATTTTTGGACCAGATTTTTCCTTGGTAAGATTTTTTTTAAGGATATAAAGATAACAGAATGAGGGATTTTGGAGTCAGACAAACCTAGATTCAAATTCTAGACAGGACGTGTTGGGCAAGTAACCTATAGATCTCAATTCATCATCTATAAAATAGATGTAATAATGCTAACTTTGTAAAGATATTCTGAGAGCCAGAAATAATGAATGCAAAGTGCCTATTATATGTTATATACCACAGGTAATAAATGCTATTAATAACAATGTAAGTATTTGCAGGGTCATGCTCCCAAATATCTTCAAATTTAGCTAGGTTTTTTCCCTTTTTAAAAAAGATAAAATATCATGGGGCGCCTGGGTGGCTCAGTTGGTTGAGCGACTGCCTTCGGCTCAGGTCATGATCCTGGAGTCCCTGGATCGAGTCCCGCCATCGGGCTCCCTGCTTGGCAGGGAGCCCGCTTCTCCCTCTGACCCTCCCCCCTCTCATGTGCTCTCTCTCTCTCTCTCATTCTCTCTGTCTCAAATAAATAAATAAAATCTTTTAAAAAATAAATAAATAAAAATAAAAAAGATAAAATATCAAACATTAAAGTAAATACAGATAATATAACAACACCCATTTATCAACTACTCAGAGAAAAAAAAAAGTTACCACTAGAATAAAAAATAACCAAGTGAATAGAATCAAACAATACTATAACCTAAATGAAGGATTCACAAACCAATGCAAGGTAGAAATTATTTTGTGGTTGTAACTTCTAAAACAGCTTGTCTTGTAAATGAATTTCAAAATCCATCATGTTAACAGGCTTCTCTACAGAAGAACTAAACATTTTGCTATATAACATGGACATAGTGCCATTAAAGGATTAATTCCTACTATCAAAATGTCACCTTGAAGCTGCCTCCCCTAATACAAGCATATCTCCTTTTATTGTGCTTCACTTTATTGTGCTTCAGAGATACTGTGCTTTTTACAAATTGAAGGTCTGTGTCAAGTCTAAATTCTAAAAATGTTTGATTCACAAAACAGGAAGAACAAAAAGGACAGAGGTGCAAAAAACCAAACCGAGCCAAACAGATGAGACAAAAAATAAATGGCAAAATGACAGACCTAAATATAACTTAATCGTTACATTAAATGTGAATGAACTAAACAGTCTAATGAAAAGGCAGAGATTGTTAGACTACACATAAAAGAACCATTTATATTTAAATATAAAAAAAAAAAGACTGAAAGTAAGAAACTGTAGAAAAAAACACAGAAACCATACAAACAATAAACATAAGAAAACTGTAGCATCTTTATCAGTTTAGACAAAATAAATACCAAGACAAGAAATATTATGAAACAAAAAAGGACCCTTCATAATGGTAAAAGGGTCAGTATGTCAAGAAGAAATATGCACCTAATAACTACAAAAAAGAGATAAACTCATAGTCATGCTTGAAGATTTATACACACTTTTATTCAGTAACTGAAGAACTAGACTAAAAAAATTAGTAAAGATACAGAAGATCTGAATGACTGTACAGGCACCCCTTACTTTGAGTTACTACATAGAACACTGTCCCTGCTTTGCACTGTTCTGATATGCAGGGTTTTGGTTAACATAGTTCCATGTGGAGTAAGGACTGTCTGTATATGTTTTTGTATAATTTTGGGTTTTGGAAGTATGTTAATGCCCCACATATTAAAATAAGAATCAATAAGGATGGAAAGGCAGAGGTGGGAGGGAGGGAAACTGAAACTGAAAGCAAACAGAAAAGAATAAACCCAGCTATATTTCAAATGCATAACATAACACGCTGAAGGGGGGAAATTAATCTAATTCATGAAAATAGTACTTGACCATATGCCCTTAATCTTGGGTAGAGTGGGGGAGAACCGCAAATAAATCCTGAATTTCTTTTAATGTTTTATTGTTATGTTAATCACCATCCATTACTTCATTAGTTTTTGATGTAGTGTTCCATGATTCATTGTTTGTGCATAACACCCCATGCTCCATGCAGAACGTGCCCTCTTTAATACCCATCACCAGGCTAACCCATCCCCCCACCCCCATCCCCTCTAGAACCCTCAGTTTGTTTTTCAGAGTCCATCATCTCTCATGGTTCGTCTCCCCCTCCGACTCCCCCCCCCTTCATTCTTCCCCTCCTGCTATCTTTTTTTTTTTCTTAACATATATTGCATTATTTGTTTCAGAGGTACAGATCTGTGATTCAACAGTCTTGTACAATTCACAGCACTCACCATAGCACATACCCTCCCCAGTGTCTATCATGTAGCCACCCCATCCCTCCCACCACCCCCCCCACTCCAGCAACCCTCAAGTTTGTTTCCTGAGATTAAGAATTCCTCATATCAGTGAAGTCATATGATACATGTCTTTCTCTGATTAACTTATAAATCCTGAATTTCTTTTCGTAAGTATGTTTTCTCTACTTATACAGACAAAGCAAGTCTGAAACTATCTGAGAGGTATTACGGGATAAAGCAAATGAGTAAACTGCTGATGTTACTGGGAGCCAGGGTTCAAGGGACAAAAATATGAAAGGAGCAAAAACCAAGGCACAGAACAACCCTATGAGAATGAACTGGAATTGGATATATTGGGTCAATTCACGATTTCTAAATTATATATGTGTTGTATATATTATATACCTGTAAGTGTCTATACATTTATGTATTTGTTAACTGTCCACTAATGGGGCCTCTGATTATATATGAGTAGCAATGACTATACCCAACACCCAGATCTTGATTTTTAGTATTATTTTCTACTAAAAGGAACCAAGGCTCTTTGGAAAAATAGCGGATTCTAGGACTGAGACAGAGAAGATACAAAATGAACCTAGAACAATTGTTATACCACAGAGTGATAAAGACCTTTAAAAAAAAATAAAAAGAAGCAAAAAAAGACAAGTTTATGTCAGATGCAGCATACCGGAGCCAGTTTGAAGAGGCTCCCAGAGGCCCAATTCGGGACAACTTAGGCACCAAATAATTAAGGAGAGTCAAAGAAAAAAACAGGAATCCATGCATCCATGCTGATAATAGATAATTAGGGAATAAGGGAAGACTCCTGGTAATAGAGTAGAATGTCAACTGCTGTGGTTTTCTGTCTTTGTGTTAACATTTGAAAAAATTTTAAATGATGTATTTTTGGAACCCAGTAAAACAAAACACTTTAGAAGTTAATGACAAAATATAGACTTTAGAACAGTGTGACTCAGTGAAGAACTGACCTTAATCAGAATTTCCTATCTATAATTAGGACAGGCTATCCTAAATATACTGCTTTAGAGTACAGAACTCTCACACAACAAAATTTCATAGGCTTTGCATTCACCAACTACAAACTTAGTTTGTTTAAAATATAACTGGTTGATAAAATAAGCCAAAGAAAAGAAAATATATCTATTATATCAATGTCTTTTAACATAAAGATGTATATGACAAATCCCATCTAGAATTTGGTGCCAGAATTTCTTTTCCCCTGAAGAACATGTATAGTACACCAGAAAATAAGAGCTAAGTAATCCATCAAGTTTCCTTTGCTGCCAGAAAATTGATCTTTTCTTCTCTATATGGTTATTTTTTATATAATTTATCTTCTATTTAACTGCACATGGGCATATATTTTCTCTGCAAAATACCTCAAATCCTTTAAGATGGAATGTAATTTATGAGATAAATTGTAAATCTAAAAATAATCTCAATATGATTGCAACACGAATGTTTAATTTAGTCTTCTAATAGCAGTGCTATGAATACAGCAATTGAGTTCATCTATGGTTAAAAAAAATCAGCTATAGTCAATGCAAAAAAAATTCAGAATGACTGTTTTTAAAAAAATTTGACAAATACAAAGTGTTAGAACCAATTTTTACAAGTGAAGTTGTGTTTCTGCTCCCAAGATTTTAATCGGGAAATTCAAAACTATATTTCAGATAATTAGAAAATAACTTCCCTTTACACCGCGAGACCCTTTTAAAGCAATAAAATTCAAATTCCAGGGGGCACCTGGGTGGCTCAGTCAGTTAAGTGTCTGCCTTCGGCTCGGGTCTTGATCACAGGGTCCTGGGATAGAGCCCTGCATGGGGCTCCCTGCTCACTGGGGAGTCTGCTTCTCCCTCTCCCTCTGCCAACTCGTGCTCTCTCTCAAATAAATAAAATCTTAAAAAAATTCCAGTTTTCACAACCAAATACACAAAGAAAAATATACTTTTGTTTAAAGATTTGTTTTCTTCTTGATAAATACTATGATTATATTAAGGCATAGTAACAGAGACTACTGGGGCGCCTGCGTGGCTCAGTCTGTTGAGCATCTGACTCTTGATTTCAGCTCAGGTCATGACCTTTGGGTTGTGAGATAGAGCCCTGCACTGGGCTCCTCGCTCAGCATGGAGTCTGCCTGTCCCTCTCCCTCTGTTCCTATCCCTGCTCCCCCCCATCACTTGCGCAGTCTTTCTCAAATTAATAAATAAATAAAAATCTTAAAAAAAAAAATATAGGCTACATCTGTCGAAGGCTTGCTATGCAGTAGGCACTGCGGGTTATGTACCTTTCTCTGATCACAATTACTAGCAAGGCAGCAAGCATCCTTGCCCATTCTAGAGATGTGCAACTTGTATAAGGACATACAGCAGTAAGAGCACATGGCTAAGATATGAACACAGCACTTTCCACCTCAAATGCCAGTATTATTTCCACAACTCCAATATTTTCAGTAAAGTTTGTTTTCTATGGATACTTCTGATTCGTTTCCTCATCGGCAAATGCATTTAAAAATGCATTTCCCTCTGTAAGTCTGAAACTACATCAAAATAAAGTTTAAAAAACGTCCTCACAACACAGCCATTACTTCAAATTAAAAAGTTTAAGAAAGAAAAAGAAATCCTCATAGAAAACTATGGTTGTCTGGGGATAATGAGTTTGATGTTCTATTTTATGGACTTGGGAAAAAAATTACTGAAGTTCTATTATTTTTACCAGATTCAAGGTCAAGTTCTACAAGCCTAGGAAATAAGCATTCATAAGAATGTTAACCTAAAACTATTAACAATAGTAAATGATACATATGACATTATAACAACTTGAACATATACGTCTCTTTCAAGCAAGAAAAATGTGAATATGCATGTCTAAAAGCTAAAAACCCAGGAAACTTTAACTCATGACAGCATGCTAATTTGAAACAACTTTATCCACATACAAATGGTCCACAGAAATGTTTTAATTTTAAATGTTTATGTTCTTGCGGGTCCTGGGTGGCTCAGTGGGTTGAGTGTCAGGTCATCTCATGGGTCATAGGATCAAGC
This sequence comes from Mirounga leonina, assembly GCF_011800145.1. NCBI lineage: Eukaryota > Metazoa > Chordata > Mammalia > Carnivora > Phocidae > Mirounga > Mirounga leonina. Next base: position 40,702,979 of record NW_023270265.1, read on the forward strand.
TCTGTGCTCGCTGGGAGTCCACTTGAAGATTCTCTCCCTCTGTCCCTCCCCCCAAGCACATGCTCTCCCTCTCTCTAAAATAAATAAATAAATCTTTAAAAAAAATGTTTATGTTCTCTTAAAAATTTGATCATTCAATAATTTTATTCTATTTGCCTCAAACCTTTTCATATCACTAAATGAAGTAGTCATGGTAAAAAACATCTCAAGGGTCTTAAACCTTTAAGTTTCCAAAATTGAAATGATAAGCATTTTTTTTTTGTCCTCCCTCCAAAAAAAGGACACTTATTTTTTCTTCTACTTTCTTTACAGTGTCACTTTCTTTCTGCTTTAGAGTTTATATCACACAAAATGAGTTTACATTCAGGAGCAGGAAAAATTATTAAAATATAAATGCTTAGATTACAATAATATGTCCTCTTTAGTTTAAATCCTACAAACTTGGGATCCATCTGACCTGAGAATTCTACTTTTTATACTAAGAAAATAGTTTAGAAGAAAAACAATGTAAGTAAGATTTTAATGAGAATGAATGTTAGAATTCAATTTGAAGACAAAAAGGCAGGGATGAGTAGAAAACAGTAATTTATTCTTTCCTTCATAAACAATTTTAAGTAATCCTTAAACTGTGTGAAAATAACACAGCACCACAATACTAGGTAACTTTACATGGTGGGGTTTATAAAGATAGTGACTGGAAAACGCTTTAGATAGTGTGCTTCCTCCCAAGATATAATCAATCTATAACCCCACCAGCAACATTAAGGCAAAAGAACTAGTTTTTAAAAATTCCTGGCACACTCTTAAATGAATAAGTAAAATCTAAAAAAAAAGGGGGGGGCACCTGGGTGGCTCAGATGGTTAAGCGCCTGCCCTCAGCTCAGGTCATGATCTCCAGGTCCTGGGATCGAGCCCCATGTCGGGCTCCCAGCTCAGCGAGGACTGTGCTTCTCCCTCTCCCTCTGCCTCTACTTCTCCCCTGCTTGTGCTCTGTCTCTGTCTCTCTCTCAAATGAATAAATAAAATCTTTAAAAAATAAATAAATAAAAGTTCCTAGCACATTATCTCTTTATTACATATCATCTACATCATAGTAAACAAATGTATGTTGAATAAGTGAATAATAAATCTCCTTCAAGGCTATCTTTTACAGGTTTGGGGAGGGGTAGATGAGTAGGTAGATTCGGAGAGTTAAGAAATTCTGTCCAAAATTGCCCTTCTAATATTTAAAAGTTGCTATGACTATTTTGGAAAAGATAATCCAATGGTATGATTGTGAATCTACAAGAAATGTGAATCTACAAGAAAATTCACTGAAAGAGAAAAAAACATCTGGTCAAAATTTCCTTAGACACAAATCACTTGAAAAATGTCCTTCCTAATGTTAATGTGACAAACCCAAATTATAATTAGATATTTAATACTCATGCTTACATACGTATTAGCTTAGCCAATTCAAATTCAGACTTGTGAGAGCTGTGTTTTTCTTGTGTCATTTAACTGTACACTACGGTCCCTTTTACAAAATCTACAGCATATTTAGTCTTTGATAAGAGCATTCCTTTCAAACAGTCTTTCTGACATAATGATGTACAATACTGAACCATTCCAACACAAAACAAAAAAAATGTTTAGCACATTCTTAGTATACTTAAAATTAACCTATTAGCAAGGACACAAATATATTAGGTACAAAATATAACTGTGTACTCAGGCACTTGTTTTTATTATGGGCGGGAAATAAAAATAGAAGTGATAAGTACCAAATAAGTGGTATAAACAAGTGTCATAGAAATGTAGCATAAGGGCAGTACACTTGTACTTGAAATGATCAGGAGACACATTAAAGAGGCAGGTGTTGAAGCCGATCTAGGAAGTTTGGTTTCAAGAAGCAGAAAATGGGATAGGGCCTTCAGCCTGGAAGACAGTGGGGAGTCAACATAAGAAGCTTAGTATGGTAAAACATCTAAGGCAGGGAATAGTGAACTATGGTCCATGGGCCAAATCTAGCCCCCTGCTTGTTTTTGTGTAGCCTATAAACTACCATAGGTTTTCACAGTTTTAAATGATTGAAAAAAATTAAAAGAATATTTCATGACACACGAAAATTATGAAATTCACATGTAGAGTTTTATGGGTACACAGCCATACCATGTACTATGACTGCTTTCATACTATATGGCCGAGCAACAGAGACCATGTGAATCGTAAAGCCTAAAATATTTACTATCTAGCCCTTGAGAGAGAAAGTTTACCAACATCTTCCTTTAGGAAAACCTATGTGGCTGAGGCACTCCGAGTGAGGCGCTGAGAGGAGAAAAAAGCCAGAGAGGCAAGAGGGGCATGCAGACCACAGCAAGGATTTGGGTCTATATTCTAGTAACGGGGAAGCCATTAAAGAATTTTAAGTAGGAAAGTGAAAAGAAGATTTGCATTTTAAAAAGGCCATTCTGGTGGTTATATCGGTAACCAGTATTAGGAGAAAGGTAAGGAGGTTAGTGTGGTAAGTAGTTTAAGCAAGATATGAACACAGTTTAGACTATAGGGCAGGCAAAGTAAAATAAGGGAGGCTGGGCAAGATTATTTCTGAGATCCCTTTCAGCTCTAAAATTTTAAGAATCACAGGGCTTTCTAAGCATTTCTGATTGGTATTTCCAATTATCACATAACAAGTCTCAAAAATGTTATACTATAAACAGCTCTCCAATAGTTAGTAAATTGGAAATATGCCAACAGAGCATCAAACATTTAAAAAGTCTGGGAATTACTGAAGGACAAATGATCCTCTCCATTAGAATGCTTTCTTAAAATATGGTTTATATTTTTTGCAAGCTGGAAAGGACTAGTTTTATGAAATTTATGATTAAAGATTTACTGATCATACATAATAAATTAACACAAAGGGGGAACAAACACAAACATGCTTAAGTATATTTTCACTGCACTTTCTTTCCCATAATGTAGCAATGATGAAATAAAGAACATACCTGCTACATTCTAACAATGTAACTTTAAGGCGGCCTTCAGTAAGTGCCCATTGTTGTATATGGATATGCTCTTCTTCATCTTCTTCAAATCCTTGCGAAGTTTGGAATGGAAAAAACGGCTTAAACCTGGGAAAAGTAAAGATAAGTCTAAATTTTTGGACAATAAACACCATAGTTTAAAGAGTAATAACAAAACCTACCTGTAGGAAAGCGATGTAAAACAAAAACCTAATACTGCATGAGCCCTAAAAATCCAAAGCTTATCATTCTCCCCTACAACTGGCAGCAGATGGTGTCTTCTCTCTGGCACCCAGACCTCCTGCTTTTTTTTTTTTTTGCATGCCCTCATTGACAAGGCAAGACACTTAGAAAAAAGAAAAAGAAAATCTAAAGACCACCATTAGGTCCTGAAACTTGGGTGGGTCAGGACAGTGATTCTTTCTGGACCAGATGGCAAGAGTGTTTCTACAGTACAAGATCAAAATTCAGAATGCACTGTTCTGGAAACAATATAATTCATAGTAATTAGTACATGAAAATGATTAATAATAACAACAATTAATGGTGGCAAAGGTATTCATCAGAATTGTCTACTATTTGCCAGGCAGTGTGTTAAGAGCTTTCCAAGCTTTCTCTTATGTAATGCTCACAATCCTGAGAGGGTGATAGAACCAGCTTCCCTTTCCAGATGAGAATAGTCAGCCTTATAAGTTAAAGGATTTGTTCAGTGTTACATGGTGGGTGGCAAAACCAGAATTCAAGCTAGTCTGACTCCACCTAAGCCCAAACACTTCAGTTACCTATGAATAACTCAGGCCTATATGTGCTTATTCTTTAATACTCTGGTTTTCATGGAGAAGCTTGTGCTGAGTTATGAACTCTTTAAAAACTTTAATTTGAAACACAATCCATACTCCTCATTAAAGCAAAGGACAAGGAAAATGAAGAGAAAATTGGGCTCGGGGGCCTAGTTTTCAATTCACCTTACACATTGTCACCAGACATGATGGCTTCTCACTAACCACACACAAAAAGAGACGGTCAAAAGTTCTTGGTTTCACATCCAAGGTCCACCACAATTAATCTTTCCACTGGCATTTTTCCTTATTAGAAAGAAACCTTCCTATATCGAAAGTGTAGTCACCTCATGTACTCTGAAGATACTATGCACATTCCTGCTTTCAGGCCTTCTGAACTAACTGGATGTTTTCCCTACTTCTCAAAGCCTAGCCAAATCCTAAATGCTTTTTGTAATCGGCTTTAGGTCCCAGATCACAGCAGAGCACATGCACTGCTTTCACTCTTCTTTATTTTGCAGTCACTTAAATTGCTGTGCATTTATGCCTTGAAATCTCAAACGTGACCTGGTCTCACACTGTTTGTACCCTTCAGGCAAATAATCAGGACTCAAGTATGTGTTGAGCTGATTTATAAAAATCCAACACTAAAAATGAAATAAACATTTAGAATATATTAATAGCCCACTACAGTTTATACCGGAAGATAGTGATAGAGGGGGAGAAATACTGTTTTACAGTTTCCCAATGAACAGGATAAAAGGAAAAACTTTTTAGGGAAAGATAAGTAGGTATACAAACCATGTTCAGTGCTTTTCTCCTGCTTCTGAATTAGGGGGCAGGCAGAAAAGAAAGTCCTCCTCAATTCCTTAATTTGCATTTGAAGTCATGTGATTCAAACTGGCACCAAATTTTTAGAGGGAAAAAAATTAGGAACTAAATCTATTATGTTAATACATTATTGTAGTTGAGTGCTTTTAACACACAAGTCTTATGGCTCCTGTAGAACACATTACTGTCACTCCATAAAACATTACAAAGATCACTATACTATACACAACCAACTTTGAATGTAACAATCCAGCTAAATCACAGCTGCTCTATGAATCAACTTTTCTTGTCATATATAAACTTAAAATTCAATAAAAACATTTCCCACAGGTGTGTGACTTCAATGTTCTATGGAATAAAGTCTAACTTGGTTTATTAATGCTGCTAGCAGTGTTTCCTAAAAGTGTTTATGCCACAAAAGTACACTAAAATCACAAAACTGAATTCCATTTAAAAATAACACACTAAACAGTGGGATAAAGCTATTGTTCACCGAGCTAATAATAAAATCCACACATTCACATTCCCTAAGGACACTTGGTTTTCAAAACTTTTAAGTCCAAGGCTTTAAGTATCCCAAAACCCATAAAGAAATCTAAACAATAAAGCAGGCTACCCTTTCCTTTTACCTTCCCATCCTACCACATTATCCTTCCTCAGAATTCATGAACCTTTTCTTCTGTTAACCTATCAACTTAAAAATGTCACTGTCTTCTCATTCAAGCTCCCTGAATAAGCTACTTGTATGTCGTCCTGCAGAAGCCCTAAAAAACCAACCCAGAAAGATCAACTTCTGACGTGACAGCATGAAGAGCTCCACTGACCCCCTCTGCAATAAAACTGGTGGAAATTATTAAAATAAAAACAAAAACGTAAAAAAAACACGTAAAGCCTCTGAAATGTCCCTAAGGGTAAACAGCAAATGAAGGAACTTCTATTCAAGAAAATCTACAAAAATTTGTTAAGAAAGGTGTGAGTCTGTGGTGCCTAAACCAAGACCGCCCCCTCCAACAAGCTCAGCAAGGAAGAGATTCCACTCTAGGCTGCTGCAGCCAAGAACACAAGCGTCTCACCTCCAGGTCACAGTCAAAGGGAGACTTCCTGAGAAGAGCAGGACAGCAGTGTTTCCCATCCAGGCTTCTGCCTCCTAGTACAGAGCCAAATTCCAGGCAGGTGTAGTCAAGAGATGGGAGCTCCCTTCCTTGACCCTGCCCCCATTTGTGGAATGGAGATTTCATGCTGGGCACAGTGCCCTGATCATCTTTGCTCTGGCTCCTGCTGCAATGGTCCTATGCCAAGAGAGGCAAGCCTAAAGCACCTCAGGCTGCTGCCACCCCTCCCCCACTCTTACCCAGCTTCTAGAGTGGGGGTGTCACTCACAGAGAAGCTTGCCATTGTTCCCACCCCCAGCTCCAGAACTGACTCAAAATTTTTGCTAAGGGGGCTGGAAAGGGTAAGGCATGCCATAAAAAAAGCTCCTGATCTCTTCCCAAAGGAACTAAGAAACTCAAACCTAAGGGGAAGGAGATTCATGGATTTAATGAAGATATAGCCTACAATAAAGGTTGCCTAGTTTACAGGAAATAAGACAGCTGGGCGATCTCTCCTGCGGTCAGAACAAGTATCAAACAAAGACCTCAGAAATTATTCCTTCAAAGAAGCCACAATTTGACTGGGTTAGATGGTAGAACAATATATGCCCCAGAGTACTGGTGAAAACAACAGGCACAATGGGGGTAGAGGGTAGACTTCACTAAAATAACCCAGGCAATCACTAAAAAACAAATAAATAATGAACCCTGGGAGGGGGGACCAGGGCTCAAAGTTGCTACAATATTATCTAAAATATTTAATTTCCAACAAAAATTGTGAAGCATGCAAAGAACCAGGAAAGCAGATTTCTTTCTGACCCATAAAGCAGAAAGCAGGCAACACAAACTGCCAGTGAGAATGACCAGGTATTGGATTTAACAGAAAAAGAATTCAAAACAGCCATTACAAATATGTCCACGAAAAATTTTAATAGCATGATTAAAGAGGTAAAGAGAGTATTATGCCAATGCCACATCAAATAGAGAATATCAATGTATATTTAAAAAAAAAGCAACCAAGTGGGAATTCCAGAGTTGAAAACTAACAACTGAAATAAATTCACCAAAAGGGCTCTCAACCATAAATATGAACTGGCAGAAGGAAAGAAGTAGTGAATCTGAAGACAGAGCAACAGACGTTATGCAAGCCAAAGGACAAAGAGAAAAAAGAATAAAGAAAAATGAAGTAAGCCTTAGAGAATGTGGGAGATCATTAAGTACACCAACACACACATAACGGGAGCGCCAGAGGGAGGGATGGGGAGGGGAGAGGAGGAGAGAGAGGGAGTAGAAAAAATAGTGAAAGAAATAATAGAGGCAGCCAGTAAGCCCTAAAGCCACAAATTATAGGATTCCATTCATATGAAAATCCAGAATAGAGAAATCTACAGAGACAGAAAGTACATTAGTACTTAGGGTTGGGGTGGTTAGGAGGAGGATAGCTGAAGGGTAGAGGGTTTTCTTTTTTGAGGTGATAAAACTGTTCTAAGAGGGACTGTGGTGATGGTTATACATACCTGTGAACATACTAAAAATCACTGAATTGTAAGCTCTAAATGGGTGAATTTTATGGACTATGAATTATACCTGAATAAAACTGTTAAGAAAAATCCCAACCCAGTTTACCCAGAAAGAATTTCTTATTGTTGCTTTGATATGTAAATGCTTGGTTAGAATTATCTGATTAAATAAGAAACAAAACCATAAATGACAGCTCCGTTAAAATAACTTATAGCCCCTTTTAAGACTTATGAAAAAGATTAAACAGTTACCATACCAGGTACTGACTAAAAGTCACTTATTTGCTCACTTAATCCTTACAACCACCCCAAAACTGGGCATTTGCAGGTCTAACTAGGTCTTAGAGGTCTCACAAATACTACACACTGAAGCCAAAACTGGAACTTATATTAGTCTGCTAGGGCTGCTGAAACAGAGTACCACAAACTGTGTGGCTTAAAAAACAGAAATTTATTTTCTCATAGTTCTAGAGTCTGAAAGTCCCAAGATTAAGGTACCAGGAGGTCTGGTGTCCCGTGAGGCCTCTCTCCTTGGCTTGCAGACAGGCACATTCTTGCTGTGTCCTCTCATGGCTTTTTCTCTCTGCACATACATTCCTGATGTTTCTTCCTCTTCTTATAAGGATACTGGTCCTACTGGATTAAGGCTCCATCCTTATGACCTCACTTAACCTTAATTACCTCATGAAAGGCCCTACCTCAAACACCATTACGCTGGGGGTTAGGGCTTCAACATATGAATTCTGGGGGACACAATTCAGTCCACAACAAAACTCAAATGTGACTCCAGAGCCTGATCTGACTGCTACCCAGTTTTCTGCAGGAATAATGCACTAAACCTGGCCTGAAGGTACCCAGCAAGGACACTCATGGTTTCACACATATTATTGTTCTTGATCCATAAAATAACATGGTGAAGCACAGTTGCAAATCATTTCTTCATTTTACACAGATAAGGAAACTAGTTCAGAAGAAAACAAAGAGACTGCTGGAGACTGCATCCTTTATTAAAAAGTTATATGAAAATAAATGCCAGCAAAATGAGGGCATAAAGCAAGAAAGAACAAAGTGATCCAGAAAACAGTGGATCCAAGTCCAGAAAGCAATGATATTGTACACCCAGAAGACAGGTATGTGACAAGCCAAGAGAGAGCTCTGTTGTGGAACAGGGGAAGAAGGCTCCAAGAAGATCTCTTGGAAATAAGGGGAATGGACAAGATAGAAGGAATGAGAAGGGAGAGGTTAATTTTTCATTTAAATCTTGAAAATTTGGTTAAGGCAATTAGGTAAAAAATAAAGAATTCAAACTTGATTATAGGGACATACTGCTTTGAATGGCACAAAGATTTTGAAATTGGAATATAGAGAAGGAAACATAAAACTGCATGTTAGGTAGCTCTGCAATAAAGAAAAATTATACAGACATAGTAACAATGTAAACACAAAGACCAGTCAAGGAAGACAACTCTGAACAGAATATAAATGTTATCAATTATATATAAATAAGCATATAGTTCAATTTATGAATTGAAAACAATGATATAACTAGATTAGGAGGGGCGCCTGGGTGGCTCAGTCGGTTAAGTGTCTGCCTTCGGCTCAGGTCATGACCCCAGAGTCCTGGGATCGAGCCCCGCATCGGGCTCCTCGTTCAAAGAGGAGCCTGTTTCTCCCTCTCCCTGCTGCTCCCCCTACTTGTGCTCTGTCAAATAAATAAAATCTTAAAACAAAACAATACAAAAACTGTATTAGGAGAAGGCAGAGGGAAGGTGAGAGAGGGTATCACCTAACTAAATCCTTACCTACCTCAGAAAGAAGTTAATCAACAGACAATGTCTGAAATTGTTAAATCAAGAACCGCAACATAACATTGTTGAGCAATATAGAGGTAACACCATAATTAATTAGCAAAGCTAACTTTACTGAGTACTTACTGTATAAAAAGCATTACGTTTATTAATTCTTAACAACAATTCTATGAGATGAGTACCATAATTCCCATTTTGTAGATGAGGAAACGGAGACACAGAAGTTAAACAGCTTGCTCAAGGTTATACAGCTAGTAAGCAGTGTAGCCAAAAAGAACCTAAGCAGTCAGGCTCCCAAATCTGTGTTCTTAATCAGTGCCTCTTAAAAGCTGTTAAAAACAGAAATAGTTACAAATGGTTGCTTCTGAAGAGTATGACTTAGGTGAGCAAAGTAGAGGGTTTAGGGAAGTGACTGCTGACTTTCATTTTAAGTCGTTCTGTTATTATTTGATTTTTTATTTGATTTTTAAATTATGTATATTAACTAAAATGAAAAGACAATACCAAGTGCTGGAGAAGATGTGAAACTGCTAGTGTAGACTATTAGAACTACTTTGAAAACTCTGTGGTAGTATTTACTAAACCTGAAGAGATACATAACCTGTGAACCAGCAAACCTACTCCTAGATATAGCCAATAGAAATGTCCACAAATGTGTAAGAATAATCATAACAGCGCTATCCAATGGTTCATCAACAATAGAAGGGATAAACTGAGGTACAATCACACAGTGGAATACTCCACAGCAAATACAATGAACTACACATCCATACACAATGACATGAATTAATTTCACAAATGTACTGCTGAACTACATAAAGAATCTAGAAAAACAATGAGCGCATACAGTATGGCTCAATTTATATAAAGTTCAAAAGCAGATAAAATAATAAAAACCACCCCAAAATCAATGGCGGTAGAAGTCAAGATAGTAGCTACTCTTAGGCAGAGCAGGGAGGGTAGTGACTGGGTGGCAGGGACTTCCTGACTGCTGGTAATATTCTACTTGCTTGTTCTGAATGCTCTTCTCTTCACTGTGTAAAATGCACTGAATTTTATAATTAGTGCACATTTAAGGGGTGAGTTGTATTTCTGTAAAAGTTTAAAAGAAATACCATGTTTAATTTAAAAATGTACATTACTTTGGTAACATTTTAAAAATATACAGTATTTAACTTTTACACCTACAAGAGAAGCCAAGCCTTCTCGTATGTGGATCTGAATCTTTTTTAATGTCTAAAATGTTTTTTCTCTCAGATGTTTCTTCAAGAATGCTCTATAAGCACCCTGAATGCCAGCTGGTGACATCTCCGTCACATGGTAGCAGTAAAACTGTTTGTAAACACTGTGATCTTTAGAGAAAGAGGGTTTACTACAAACCCAATATAAAAATAGTCTGAGGTCTAAATCTACTCTTGATTTCAGCATGGGCTTGTGTGTCTTTGCCAAAGTAATAAATCTGCTCAAGTTTTCAGCTCAATAAAAGGGAAAATTCATTAACAATTAGAGCAAGTAAAAAAAAAAAAAAGGCACCGCTATTTCACTGCATTGCATACCCTCTATCTCTAGAAATACAGGCAGAAGTTGGACGAGACTTGTCAAGGAGGGAGGGTGTCATGAAAACAACACAAAAGTTAGAATCATACAATCCCAACACCTAGAGATTTGTTTCAAAATAATCAGGGGAGGGGAGTGTGGGGAGACAGAGATGGTCAAAAGTGGCCATAAATTAATGACTGTCTGCTATGGATTATGGGGGTTTACTGAACGATTCTCTTAACTTCTGAGTTAAGTTTGAATTTTTCCATAGTGAAGAATTAAAAGAGGTTTTTTTCTGCATACTAAAACAACTTCAGTTCTCTCTTCCTGTCTCCTTTCTCTTCAATACTTTTTTTAGCAACATCATTTGCTCAGTTTCTACAAGTTCTATATATTGATGCCTAAAAGTAAATGAGACACCTTTTCTTTAAACTTCCTCCTCTTCTATTTTCTTACTGGCACTGTGGATTTCATAGACACTGGGGAACCTGCAGTTACATTATTTACTCTTTCCCTTCTCACAACTAATCCGTTCCACCTCCATTCCTCTCTGTTGTATTACTAAGATGTCTCTTCCACTGTTGTTTTGTGTTGCCCACTGGCCTGGCTCAGATTTTCACTGGTTACTTAGAAGGCTGCGGTTTCTGAAATTAGGTTTCCTCTTCTTAAAAAGAGTATTTTTAAAAAACAAAACAAAAGCCTGCAGTTTCTTTAAATAAAAAGCTACCTCATAGGACTTTTACAAAGATTTAGAGAATTCACACATGTGAAACACCTAGTGGAGTTCCTGGCATGTATCAGACGCGCAGATTCTGGTTTTCTTCCGAGTCTTATCAAACTGGTTTCCCCTTTACCTCACTGCATCCCTAAAGATAACCATACAATGTCCTGATTCAGTTCCTTTACTTCTCCCACCAACACTATACTTCTATCCCATCTCCCTGTGTCTAAAAAACTGGTCAGCTCAAATGTAATCTCATGCCTTTCCACAAATGTGCTTCCTTGAGAATACAGAGACCAAAGTTAGGCATTCAGAGACTATAGTCTTATTTCATGCTCAGGAATACAAACGACACTACATCCTGCCCAAGGAAGAGCGTAGAACAAGCAGTTCTCAAGAGGCAGTTGGGAGTTCTGTGTGGTTCCTGCCTTTCAGTCTGACAGTCGTGGCTCTCTCACATTGGGAACTAAACAAAGCTAAGTGTGTTCCAAACTCTCCTAAACCAAATACCTGGACTAGACAAAGCCGGGGCGATCATTTTCAAAGCATTTCATTTGTCGTTCTTCGGAGGTATCTTAGTATTCCTTTAAATAGCGAGTTCCCCGGCTGCATATAAGTATCATTACAAAACCTCAACTGGCCATAACCTTTCTGGCACACATTATTATACAAAGCGTGGCACACTAACACAAAACTACATACAAGTTAGAGAGAAAACAAAGTATGAGTGGTTCAAAATACTCTTTTAAGTTTCTATCTTAGTAAACCATGAAACTAAATTGCAAATTTTCAATTTTACTTAAACAACTTGATATTACATTAAAAAGACAATTCATGAAGGAAACTCCTCCATGCTTACCAGGGTTAGCATTGCCATATTATGTCTCCTGAGAGACTGTTTGCCTGCTAACCACTTATAACTAGTCCCCCCTGGTAAGCTCCTTCCACCATTCAAATTCTACTTCCGAAAGTCACCTCCTCTCTGTAAACTGTCCCCTCCACCCAGTATCACTTCCTCACCTGTGTTCTAAAAGCACTTTACACATACCTCTACTATGCGCCAATCACCCTGTTTACTTGTCTCTTTCTCTCTAGCTTTCCCTTCACACCACCCCCTCTTCCCAACTAAATTGTGAGTTGCCTGGAGAAAAGAAACATACATGACAGCTACTGGAGAATAGTGGGTAAGAGCAGACTTTGGAGCTTGAACATAGCTTGGCTTGGAATCCTGTTCTGCCACTTCCTAGCAACATAACCTTGAGCATACTCGGACTTTAAGCTTCAGTTTCCTCATATGAAAAAGGAGGATAATAATTACACCCAGCTGACAGAGCTGTTATAAGAATCACGTGAAATAATAAAAAGCATTTGGTATCCCTTACTCCTCAGCTTCTTTTTGACAAGGCAGTTTAAAGCAGTGTTAAGCACACAGGTTTTAGAGTCAGTACTTGGTTTTGAATTTTGGTTCTTACATCTGCTAACTTTAAGACCTTGGGCAAGCCGCTTCAACTTTGAGAGCCTCAGTTTCTTCATCTGTAAAAGTAAGATAATAATTATTACCTATCTTATAGGGTTATTGTAAGGATTAGATGAGAAGGTTCACATAAAGCATTAAGCACTGGGAGGTGCTCTAGAAATATTTCCTATCAAACTTTGTATTTATCTATTTTAAGGTTGGTCTCCTAGAGACCTAACCACAGAGCAAACTCCTTCCCTTCCACAAAGAACCATTTCAGGAGTCAGCATTCACCAAGTATGATGTTCAAGGTCATAGCTGTTGGCCTTCCTTGGACTTTAGATTCCACATGGCCATGATTTCGGTCATCATACCAGTTGATTTTTTTAAAAATTGTGTTCTTTCTGGGGGCACCTGGGTGGCTCAGCTGGTTAGGCGACTGCCTTCAGCTCAGGTCATGATCCTGGAGTCTCGGGATCGAGTCCCGCATCGGACTCCCTGCTCAGCAGGGAGTCTGCTTCTCCCTCTGATTCTCCCCCCTCTCATGTGCTCTCTCTCTGTCTCATTCTCTCTCTCAAATAAATAAATAAAAATCTTAAAAAAAAAAAATTGTGTTCTTTCTGAAGATAATCAACTTGCAAGTGCAAGGAAACTAATAATAGCCAGCATGCCTCCCTACCTGAGGCGTTACTTTTCTACCTCTGCATCATTAAGCTTTGTAACTAAAGCATATATTAAAGCTGAATATAGTAAGACACTGACTTATGGAAGCCTATGGAGAATTGTTCTATTTATGGAATTCCTGGGTGCGTACCACGCTGACAGAGTCTATACTTGGGAAAGTGATTTTAATTCCTGTGCTCGTAAGGAGAAAAAGGTATCCATGAATAGTTATGAAACTAATAAGAATGACAACAAACACGGTTATAAAAACTTCTTCCCAATCATCCACCTACCCTCTACTTAATATGAAATATTCACTTTTGTCCAAACTCCTAATTCTGCATAGAAGAATCAAGATCTAAAATTCTTCACAATTTTCTGATGTGGTTTTATATATACACTGTATACACTGAACAAAAGAGTGATAACAGAGGCTGCAGGTCCCTCATAATAGAACTCACCTTGAGTTCAATGTTAACTGATATCCTATGCACGGGAGAGATACAGTATCAAATGAGATGAGCCACTCAGGCAACCAAAGTAATCCTCTTGACCATGTCTGATAAATCTCATATCTTTTTATGTTCATCACAACTCACATGTGAGGGTCCCTTACCATAGCCTATGATCAATAAAACTGAAATTCTCAGCTTTCACAAAGCTGGGGGAGAAAAGAACTGTCCTCAAATCCAAACTCCTACTCCTCTCTACCAGCTCCCCCAACACACACCTGTGAATAAAAGAACACAAAAATTAGGGTGCCTGGGTGGCTCAGTTGGTTGAGCGACTGCCTTCGGCTCAGGTCATGATCCTGGAGTCCCGGGATCGAGTCCCGCATCGGGCTCCCTGCTCAGCAGGGAGTCTGCTTCTCCCTCTGACCCTCCCCCCTCTCATGTGCTCTCTCTCATTCTCTCTCTCTCTCAAATAAATAAAATCTTAAAAAAAAAAAAAGAATACAAAAATTACTACTTTATTGATTTCTAGCATGTCTGTGAATGATATAATACTTTCATATACATCCTTGATTCTCATGACTTCATAACAATGTGTAGCATTAAAAGTCTTATTTACATATGAAGAAACTAAGGATGAGGAAGTTCAAGTGGCTTTCATAATCATAACTGCAACAGATCCACTCAAACCTGTACTGCTTACAACACCAAGAATTAAATACTATAAATCAACTGAAAATAATATATGTATGTAATGTTCATTAAAGCTGACTCAGAAAGTGAGGCAACAGGGGTATCTCCTTCCCATATGGTAAAAATAAATGAGATTAGATCAGCAGTTCTCAAATATTTTGTTCACAGGACCCCTACACATTTTAAAAAATTAAGGAATCCAAAGACCAATTGTTTTTCTTAAAAAAAAACAAAACTTCTTTTTATTTATTTGACACAGAGAGAGAGAGCACAAGCAGGGGGAGAGGGAGGCAGAGGGAGAGGGAGAAGCAGGCTCCCCACTGAGCAGGGAGCCAGATGCAGGGCTGGATTCCAGGACCTGGGGATCATGACCTGAGCTGAAGGCAGATGCTTAACCGACTGAGCCACCCAGGTGCCCCCCAAAATAACACTATTTTAAACACAAGAATACACAAGCTCACAAGTTCACATTCCATTTACTGTCAGGATGATGACATCATCCTGGGAAAACACTTGAAAGAATGAGACTGAAAAAGGCAAATAGCATTTTTGTATTATTATGAGAATGGTTTTGACATGGTAGACCCCTTCTGCAAGGGTCTTGGAAATCCAAAGTGGTCCCAAGCCATACTCTGAAAACCACTTAAGTTAGAAGGTTAACAGCTATCATGGCAATTCTTAAATTCTAAGTTCTAACCCACCATCTTACTTTAAGTACATTGTTTCTCGGTACTGGATTAAAAAAAATTTCTCAAAGGAAGGGCTGTTTTATTTATTCCCTCTTAGCACTAATTCCCTTTACAGTGTATAGTGCCCTGGTCAAAGATGGTACAAACACAGAGTAAACTGAATCTCTTCTTAAGTCTAGTGGAATGGGAAAGAGAAAACATCTTAAAGTAAAATTATCACTTCTCTACTATGGTAAAGACATAAACAATGAAGTATGTAATACAAATGTCTGATCTTAAGCCAGTGAGATGTATCAAATAGACAAAAACTCCATTCAAGACATGAAGGAACAGCAAAAGATCTGAACAAGAGAAATAAGGAGAAAAATTAATACTTTAAGGTTATATATCTGTCCAGCTTTCTCCTAATTTTTTCTCTATCCAAATAAAAGTAGCAAAGCATATTCTGAAACATAAATGCTTTAATATTATCTGTATCTCTGCTTCTCTTACCTAAAGTTGGAACTTATTAAATTTTTACTGAAGTATTTTTAAGATGATTTGTAGTTGCATATTTGAGAGAAATCCCTACATGAGACCTCTGCAAAAATAACAGATAAGTGAATAATAATGCCACTTCACAATTACATAATTCCTTTTTCTTAGAATTTTTAAAACTTTAATTTTTATTTCATTAAGCCTTCAAAATAACAAGTTGCATGACTTGCCTAAAAATACACTAAATCAACAAATCAACAGTAATTCCAGAAGTAAAAGAGAAACTCCCAGTCATCTAATCCTATTGTTTCAAGACAAAGAGGCTGAGTTACTTTCGAGAGAAACCTTAAGAGCACAAAGTATCCCCAAGGCTCCAACAATTATTACCACAGAGTCTGGTCTAATAAATGCTTGTTGACTGGCATGATTCTCGGAATAACAAGTCCAAATCCTAAGTCTATAGCACTAAAAAATCCAAACATTTTGAATAATATACTCAGATATTTTAAATAAACAATTTACTAAAATATGGCCTGTAATTTAGATAAATTGTATTTATGGGCTTTATTACAGACTAAGACTGTCGGGAATTTTCTCCTTAAACTTGACTAATTTCAAAATGCCAGAACTAAATTCAATCTGTACTATCTACCACTCCAGTATTAATAAATGAAGGATGCATAGTTTGCTACATTTAAATTCTTTCCATGTCAAAAGTTGGCACGTTAGTCCTGTTTAAAATCCAAAGTTAAATACTGAGAGCTAATGACCTTTATTAGATGACCTAATATTAGAATATGACCTAATATGACCTAATACTAGAATAGACCAGACATCACCTGTCCTAAATCTTACAGAATATTATACTTATGGTAAGAAAATGAGGTTTTCAGTGCATTTAAAAAATGATTATTATACAGTGAAATTAGCTATAATAGAATGGCTCTTACTTCAACCACAGTAAGTTTCACAGAACTAAAAGCTTTGAATTATTTATTTGCTTGACCAAATAACTAAGGTAGCAAGACTGTGTAGTCAGCAACCACAATCATCCTTAGTGATGAGTAGGAGTATAATCGAGTATATATGAAAGACTATTGTGTGAAAAGGACAGTAAGCACACAACACTAACGCCAGATGCACTATTTAGTAGATACTGATGTCTGCATGAAATGCCTGTATCTAAGAACAGAACCCAGTTCTTTTTTAAAATATAGACTTTTGTAGCCAGCTACTAAATAGAAATATGTCCTCATTATTATTAAGATTTTATAGCAAAAAACAGTAGTCACTTGTAATTGCAGATTATACAGGTAGGATATGGGAGTTGATCCTACAACAATGTTTGTTTCTGTACAAGTATGTACAAGTATGTTTCTATGTTTCTATGTTAGAAACAAGTATGTTTCTAAACATACTGAGGTCACAAATACCTGTTTAACTGGCAATGTACCTTACCACTGAACCAAGTATGCATACAGATACTTAATACAAAGGAAAAAGCCCAACCAAAACATTTTTACTGTGCTAATCATAGTATTCTTGTTTGTCTGTCTGTTTGTTAAGTAGGCTCCAGGCCCAGTGTAGTATTGGGGCGCTTGGACTCATGACCCTGAGATCAAGAACTGAGCTGAGATCAAGAGTCAGATGCTTAACCAATTGAGCCACCCAGCCGCCCCCTAGTATTCTTGTTTTTAAGTACATACCAACAAGAACTAATTATGCTGGGCAGTGGGACATTTTCTAGCTCTTTTCTCAGAGCTATGCAAACCAAAGCACAAACATCCCAGTACTCCACCTACCATATCATCACCTCCATCCTCCCGACAATACATGAAGAATTCATGGGCATAACACCCAATGTGTTGATTAGAGAAGAAATACATGTACTAAAGCATTCTGCTGGTTTCATGAAAATTGCTAATTATGCACCAGACCAGTGAAAATTAGTTTTATTGTTATTCTATATCAGTCCAAGGAAAGGATCATCTAGAGTTTGTCTATATTGACCTTTCCTAAGAATGTGAAATTAAAAGCCACAGTTTCTGGAGTGTCAGAGAAGGTTGCAAACACATTCATGTTTTGTTTTTGTGGAAATGAGAGGAGAGCTGGTGCCCCTAAAGTGCCCAACAGACCTTAACTCAGCACTGTGAACTGCTGGTGACTTCAATCAGCATAATTTGTGTGCGTGTGTATGTTTGTAAAGGGAGGTGGCACTCCTCTTCCATATTTATTTTACAATCAGAATTAGGTTACATATCAGCAGCCTAACTGTGTTTATAATAACAACCTTCCACCATTAAAAAAAGAAGGTTAAAATATGTTCTGTACATCTGTTTATGAAAGTCAAAGAATACAGAGCTCTTTAGAGGTAGAATTCAAAATTCCAGCACTTCAGTTACATAGCTGAGTTTAATTTGTGAAAATTTATCAAGCATACACTTAGGAGTTGGGTAGTTTCTAGCTACACAGACACACACATGCACACACATATATATATGTCAATAAAAAGTTTATACAAAAAGAAAAGGTCTGGCATTTAAAGGGCTAACGTGCTTTTTCATATAGGACAGTCAAAAGATGGTATTTCAGCAGGGACATGAAAAATGGTGTGAGCTCTTTGGCTCTCTGTGGGAAAAACATTATTAACGAAAAACTAGGAAAGCCCTTGTGATGGGCGCATGCGTGGAGTGTGAGAACAGCCAGGAGGCCGGAAGAGACTAAGTGAAAGGAAGAGTTATAGAAGGTAAGGTCAAAGCTGGAGACGCAGCCAGGAGTGAAATGAAGTGGTGAATGAGAGACCCATACAAACTGCCAGGAGGGATATCCATGTTACTCTTACAAACCAATTTGCCGGGTGACATTTATAATATACTCCCCCATTTTATTGTTAAGGAAAGAGGGAGAGAAGATGGGAGAGGAAAAAGGAGAGGGAGAGAGAGGAACCTCCTCAGCATGCAAGAGGTCTGAATATGTGTCTGAGCATAGAGTTAGGTGTACACATCAAACTTAGTGGATATATTGGGGGATGAAATTAAAAGGGAGAGGAGTACATTTTCAACTTCTTTATGTTCCTAAATACTATTTGAGCATTTGCAAAAAATATGGCAAACAAAAACCAAAAAACAACCTGAAGAAACATCAGAAGAAAAAACCTAATATCTACAAAGATATAGGTAGAAGGATGTTTATGGTATCATTATTTATATTAGTTAGAAAAATGAAGAAAATCAATAAGGAATTGGTTCACTTATAGTACTTCTGATCAATGTAATTCTAAGAACCCGTTAAAACAAATGAGGTAGGTATATTTAGAAAAGCCGAGATATAGTAAGTTTAAAAAAAAAAAAGGGCAAGATGCTAAGAATGGGATGATCCTATTTTTATTAATTAATAAAAAATTAGAATATATTTAAGAAAAAGTATGGAAGAATAGTCCCTGAATTTAACCATTTTAAGATATTACAGATTTTTCACTTTGATATATCATATTTTCTATTTGCATTTTTACAATGAGCTTATCATTCCTTTGAAAGGGGAAACGAGTTTAATGTGTCACCTAGCAAATGCCTGACATACCTTGAGTAAAAAGTCTGACAGATGTAGGATAATCAATAAATGTGTATATTCAATTAGTTACTAAAGGGAAGATACGTTTATTCAGTAGATAGCATATACGTGACATTTAATATCTCTACATTAGATAGATATTATTTCCATTTCCATTTTACAGATATGGAAATTGAGACTAGGGAAGAGAAGGCCTCTTGTTCAGGGCTCTTGCTTGGGAGAGTGCTAAAGTCAGGCACATATTACCCCAAAGCTCTATTGACTGGAATAGACAATTTAAGCACTTCTCTATAGCTGCAACCCCCCAAAATAAAATAAATCCAATAACAGTGACAGTCTCTCCTTAGCACCTGTAGTTCCACTTATCTGAAGATAAATAATTAACATGTATTCCTCCATTTTCTCTGGTACAAGTACAGTACGTATGTGGTTTTATGTAAGTCTTAGCAATTTGGCAAGAAACATTTTCAAACTAAACTTCTGTAAAACCTGTACTAATAACTAGGTAGTTGCTTTATGACTTTCTAGTGAAGTATGATGTGCTCTGATGCCATGCCAAGTGTCGGTAGGTCCTATGACTCTAGTAATGGAACAAAGGGATTTAATAGCACTTGTTTCCTGGTGACACTGTTCTGAGAAAATAGAGAATTTGATAGGAAGAAATGTCAGGTCAATATTTAACTTCTAAACATGGTATTGGGTGGTAGAAACTCTTAACTTTAAATGTCAAATATTCTTACTGAACAACTGATTCAAAAAGCCTCAGTCTGCTATAGGGAATCTTATTAAAAGGGGAAAAAAAAAGAGAAACAGAGCGAGACCGGTTATACTTCCTTGGATAGAGATTTTTTAGGAATGTCTGAGCCATATGAGTCCTGTATACCTTCTAAGAAGGCCAACACAATTATTAAAGTGCTTAATATTTAACCATGTTAGTTTTAGTTATACTTATGGCAACAAAGTTGTATCCTTCTGTCTGTGCTTATTACTCAACCTGGAGTCTAAGCACCCTAAGCACACCATAAATTTCATGAAATTACATGAAAATCTGTTCATGCATTTTTCTGCAGAGAGCCACAATTCTCATTAGCTTTCCAAAATCCAAAAAGATAAAACCCTCAAAAGGCTTAAAAGTACCTTTCAACATCTATGTACATCTGCTCCTTTTCTGTAGGCACTTAAGTATGGTTTTTGTCTTGTTTTTTAGGTTTTTTTGTTTAAACGTTTAAAGCAAACTTTTTTTTTTTTTTTTACAAAGGGCCAGATAGTAAATATTTTAGAATCTGTGGGTGCATATGATCTGTCTCATATTCTTCTTCTTTTTTGAGCAACTCTAAATGTGAAGTTTAAAAATGTAAAAACCATTCTTAACTCAAAGGACTAACATCAGCTTGTTTTAGAGTAACAGTTGGTTTACCTCTACAGAAATAACACAGCATAAGCTTTGAAGTCAAGACTCTTTCTTTGAGAAAGTCACTAACCCCCTCTAAGTCTCAAGTTTCCACATCTGTAAAAATGAGATCCTAACTCTCCCACGCAGTAGTTCTAACTACTGAGGCAGCAAGTGTACTGAACTGCCCACGCAGTCCCTGGCATATAGTTAGCAAACTGATTTTATTATCCTTGCCTGTGCCTCATATGATAGATCATTAGTGATATTTGTAAGTCAATATTAAGTGTTTGATCAGTAGGTATGCTCCTCCCATACAATCTACTTTATAATGATCTGCTTTGGCTATTTTCAGAAACTAACTGGGGTTTTCCTGGACAGCCAGCAGGCATGCACGTTACTCATGAGAATCTAATAGTCTCCTCATAATTACTCTTCTCCCTTCAATGTGTGAACCAAGTTTCTAGAGCAAAGATTTAATTTATCAATATGGTTATTTTCCATCTAAAGTGTTATAAATGCCCAAATCACAATAATTCAAAAAAGCTTAAGAAAACCTAACTTGAAAGAAGTAAAACCAGCATTAATGGGAGTATACTTAGGTGTACCAAGGATCTAAGGTCACAAAATGTTATAGGACAGTCATCAGCAGAGATACTGATCTTTCCTCTTCCTGTTCCTCACAAAACGTAAGGTCTCAAATATATCCAAGATGCCATTATAATGAGCTTCAATTGTTCTCTGTTTTCTCCAGAAAGATTAACCAGCTTAAAAGCATGAACTATGTTATAACCATTTTTATCCTTCACCACACCTACCATAACACTAGGTATGCTAGTCTTCAGGAAACAGTTACTGAAAATAAGTATTTTAAAAATGATTTTATTTATCTTTTTTTTTTTTAAGATTTTATTTATTTATTTGAGAGAGAGAATGAGAGACAGAGCGCACGAGAGGGAAGAGGGTCAGACGGAGAAGCAGACCCCAAGCTGAGCAGGGAGCCCGATGCGGGACTCGATCCCGGGACTCCAGGATCATGACCTGAGCTGAAGGCAGTCGCTTAACCAACTGAGCCACCCAGGCGCCCTGATTTTATTTATCTAAGACAATGATCTTTCAATTCTTTTTATGCAGATATTCATCTACTGCTCCATCATGACTCCAGAATAGCTACCGTGATACAATAATGTCCCTGTCTGTACTCTCCCAAAGTATCAAAGGTTGTATTTCCTACTAACCTTAGTAAGTAAAACTATGATTCCTACAATCACTAAGGATTTGGGAAGCTATTGTAAAATATTTTCCAGCCTAAGACACCTTTTAAAAGTTGTCCATATAAAGTATATGAAAGAGTAAGTGAATAAATACAGTACATGACACTTACAAATGATTTTGTCAGCTTTCAGTAAATTTACTTTGGAAGTTTTTAAGACATGATTACTCAAACCATCTTTACAGGGGTCCTGGGTGGCTTAGTTGGTTCAGTGTCTGACTCTTGGTTTCAGCTCAAGTCACGATCTCAGGGTCGTGAGATCAAGCCCTGTGTCAGGCTCATGCTCAGCTTGGAGTCTGCTTGAGATTCTCTCTCCCTCTCCCTCTGCCCCTCCTCATGTGCTCGCACTCTCTCTCTAAAATAAATAAATCTTAAAAAAAAAAACTTTACTTCAAATAATCAGTAAAATGAAAAAGCTATAATTAACAGTAAGAGTAAATATTTTTCTTCCTCATCTCAGAAGACAAAGAAAAAATAATTACAGACCACATTATAGAGCATGAGGCTTTCCAGCCCAAGCCTAATTTAGTTCTCTGAAATAAATGGTATACTTAGAGAAGATATAGGTAAATTAAAACATGCTAAAAAGCCTACCTAACTAAATACAGCCCAGTCCTTGCCTTTGATGGGACAGTGGTCCTCCTTGGTCTTTAGTCAGTAGGAATATTTGAAAAATTTCCACAAATGTATACAGCACAAAGCTTTTCAGGAGTAAAAGAACAGAACAGTTATGACAAAAACAGCCATGTTCAAAAGATATTCTATGAATCTGAAGAGTGAAGTTTTCCCCCAAATATTTGTTCACATGCATTCATCAAATTCAAATATCAACAAGTAGTTGTCTCCTTTATTTGTAGATCAGATTAGTATATCCTTACATAGTTAATGATCCACTTCACACTAAAACAAAAATCCACCATACTCAAGTGAAAAACGGCCACTATGTACTTACTACCACTGTACTGCAGAGAACGAAAAATGTTTCAAGGGCTTTTTAAAAAAATTCTGGTAGAATGATTTTTTAAAATTCAACATTATATCGAAGTCTTTTATAAAATAAAATTGCTCAATGAAAGTCCCTTGAAAGATAATAATATTTAAAGAAAGGTAATAATTATCACCCTTTACTATCCAGCTATTAACTCTTCCCATTTTCACTGGTTAGCAACAGTATTACTCCCTATTTAGAAAGGATCTCAAATTCATATGATGCCAGGCCAGACAACTACCATTAGTAAGTAGGTGGGGACTATAAACTATGCATAAGAACTTCCTGCAGCTGCTACCAGACCTATCTCTCCATCCTGTTATTGCTATAAGGAATCCAGGCCTGGTGCAACAAGATCTTCCAATGTTTCCTAAAAGAAGCCAGAAATCCAAATCATGCAAAATCTTCCCTTTTTAAATATTGGCAATTACGAAACAACAACAGAAAAATACCATGAGGCCAAATAAAAAGTACCTGCAAACTGAATATGGCCTTTCAGTATGCAATCAGTGCTAAAACACAGCAGTAACAGTCTAGGAAGAGAAGCATCAGTAAGAATCTCAAGTGTCTGACTCCCAACCCTGGACCATTACTCAGATTTCACAATGAAGATGGATTCTCCATATAATCATAAATATTAATGGTAATCTTTCTTTCCTGAAGACTAATTTTTGAGTTAATAAAAAAAACAAAACAAAAAAACCTGGTAACCCCCCCCCCATACTAGTACTTTAATTTACTATTTTAGGGAAAAAGTTCAAAACAGCATTTGAGGGAGATGAATTTAGAATTATATTAGTAAAACTAAATATGTGGAAAATGTATACATATTATAATTCATTTTTTAAAAACATTATAATGTTTTACAAACTATGTTAGTTGGGTAAAATGAAGTGTTAATCTTCACAATCCTTAGAAAGCAACCACTTGGAACTCCTTCGAATCTCTAGATTGAGACATCAGGAACTGGCATTCCTCACAGGCCACTTTCACTTTAGAAACATGAAATGGAAAAACAAATAAAGGGTGGGGAGAAGTGACAACAATGTTAACTGGTAAGGTATTTCTGTTATATAATAATTAAAGTGCCAAAGGATACTAAGACTCAATACAATTTTCTTTACTGCTTTAGCTCTAAGTAGATTAGATGGCTAAAAAGGATAAACTAGCAGACCTTCTATTTGGAAACAAAATCTGCTGGATTAAAAAAGAAATACTAGTGGGGCAGCACCCAAAGATTAAACCTTTAAAGGATCTGCTCTCAGGGGCGCCTGGGTGGCTCAGTTGGTTAAGCAGCTGCCTTCGGCTCAGGTCATGATCCCAGGGTCCTGGGATCGAGCCCCGCATCGGGCTCCCTGCTCGGCGGGGAGCCTGCTTCTCCCTCTCGCTCTGCCTGTCTCTCTGCCTACTTGTTCTCTCTATCTGTCAAATAAATAAATAAAATCTTTAAACAAAACAAAAAGGATCTGCTCTCAAAATTTTCAATTTAAGAAAAAAAATCTTTAGTTACACTCTTCTCAAGAGTTCTCAGTTGATTTGTAAAAGTACCTCCATATATGTTATATTGATAGCATACTTAAAAAAACAAAAAATAAAACCTTAAGAACAAGGTGACAGAGTTGAAGGAAAAAAGGTAGCTTTGGCTTTATCAGGGCTGGATTTTACTACGTAACAGCTGTGTGACTTCAAGCAAGTTATTTAACTACTCTGAGCACTACTCTCTCATCTATATAAAAGGGTAAACAATAGCTACTTTAATTCTCATTATGAGAATTATGATACATCTTAAATGTATTTTAATTCACTCTCTTAACTGAAATCTGAATCCGCTCCACAACATCAGTAGCTTAAAATACTGGCAGAAAAGCTACATAGACAAGAGAACTCAACACTTCCTGGAGCAGCCCATTTCATCTTCACACTTCTATTATTTTCTTTTACTTAACTAAAATCAGCTGCCTAGTTACTTCAACCCTCCAATCAATCACATTCTAGTTAAATCATATTAAGTACTGCTAATTCAGTTCTCATTAAACTTTAGGCTCTACAATGGTTGAGGCTGTTCAGTACTGAAGCCCCAACACTGAAACAATGATAAGCACATAGCAGGTGTACGACAAATATTTGCAGATTAAGTAATAAGTTCTGTTAGTATTTACTGATTTACCACCTAAATGCCTTCTAATATAAAGAGCACAAACATACATTTCTGGAGGTGACCGTTTAATGTGTAAGGTTTAAAATTTGAACTATCATACATAACCAGACACATGCTATGTTTTTAAAAAACCCCTTCAGATATAGTAAATGAAAGCAATTTTACTGTACTTTAAATGGTGATGCTATTAAGTGATATAAAGTTCCTTCAATGCAATAAAACCTACTAATGTCTCCAAAACTGCTATTCATAATTTCCTTCAGATTTAACTGAATTCCAAGTCTACGTTAAAAAAAAAACAAACCCTCAAAATGATATCCAACCTCATTGCCATTGGCTATTCTGCAATAACCCCCCCAAATAATAATTTAGTCAAATTTGATTACCTGAAAGTTACCCAGAAAACAGAATACCAAAAATCTGTAACTTTTTCTCATTACTTTCTTAGCAACACACTGCCATAAATAAACATCTCACGGGTTAAATAAATACCAGAACTCATTTATAATTTAGTCACTTACATTCCAAAGCTTGAAGAGCAGGTTTCATAAAGTATGTTCTACTTCACAGAATGGGAAATCAAACACAGTGAACAACCAGTTCACCACCTTCTGCAAATCTATGGAAATATATCCATTATGAAGTAAATTTCTCCTGCCACTCAACAGTTTTAAGCTGTCACTCTATGCTATTAGCCTAAACAAAACATAATAAGTAAGGCGTATCTGCCACATACACAAGTCAATAATCCATTACAAACCCAAACATAAAATATCTCTGGATTACCTGGGTCACTGTTGCTTGACACTTTGGTAGAAAACTAGTGATCTAGAAATATGCAACTAGAGGGCACTAAGTAAGGCAAACACCAGACTGACAAAATCCAAGAGTCATTTTAATGAACAGAAAATTAGAGGACAGAAAGTGATAAAAAATTCAGCTGATTTTGAAGAAACAGCCACGTATGACCCTTTCCACTCCAACAATTCAGACCAAAGTAGATGAAGCCCCTATCCTTACAAAACTTTCTTTCCCTTTCCACTTCTTCTATGATATTAAAAAAAACAAAACAAAACACCAAAAACAGAAAACCCTTGCCCATTAATCGAAACAGTATACTACATAAAATTAAGCCACCACATACAGGAGAGCTTTAAAAAGTTAAAATCACTACCTATCATTAAAATTCCATCTGCAGGGTGATCTCAGGTACCGTGTGAGAAACTTGCAGCCAGAGTTGATACATGAGGAGCAGAATCTAGGTCTGCGCTGCAGAACCTCCCCCAAAGGGGAGGATGACATTAACACAAAATCTACAGCGAACTACGGTATGTATAGGCTCCCAACTGGCTTTCAGTTTGCTGTGGGAAAATACTCCTTTACAACAGACACTACATCTCTGGCCTGAAAGTTGGCAAAGCGCCACTGCGAAAGTGGCCTGCAGTTGCAAAATACAACAGCCTCGGGCTATCCGCACACTTCTTTCTCACGCCGGTACTTTGGGTCCGGGACCAATTTCTCAAGGTGGCCAAGGTGATGCTGCAAAACCGCCCTC
The DNA here is from genome assembly GCF_011800145.1 of Mirounga leonina. NCBI lineage: Eukaryota > Metazoa > Chordata > Mammalia > Carnivora > Phocidae > Mirounga > Mirounga leonina. The sequence continues at coordinate 40,729,637 of NW_023270265.1, forward strand.
AATGCCTCAACCACATACAGGAACAGTTTCTCACCGGCCCAAAACCGACTCCTGGGGACTAGGGAGACTGCCGTTCCTGGGGATTAGGGGGACTGCCCTTACATTTTCAACATGCTGCTCCTGCCCACGCTGACAGCACCCTGAGTGCCCGCGAACACGCGAGAAGGCTTCTGGCTCATACTGATGCCCTCTGGAAGCAAAGAATGTGTGCACTACTCGCCTTCCTCCCGGGTCCTGTCCGGCCAGGGCTGGGGAGATCCCTGGAAAAGCGGGGGCTGGGGATGCGCCTCTGGCCTTCCCATTCCACGCAGGCAGCAGCAGCCCGCCCAGGCCCGACTTCTTGGCAGCTAGGCCCCGGCGCCGGCAGGGTATCTTCCCCCCACGTCCCTCCCTCTCACCTGATCTTGTAACTCGGCAGAGTGTGCTTGCGCTTGATGATCTTCTTGAGCTGATTGACGATGATGGAGGTAAGCTGGGGCATAGGCCGCCCTTCAAACTGGGAGCGCACCTCGAAGTCGATCAGCGGGTCCTCCACGAAGGAGAAGAACCAGTGGGTGAAGGGCACGCGAGTGAAGACGCAGCGCAGCCTCCCCACCACTCGGGACAACTTGACGAACAGGTAGGCGGACTTGCCGAAGACCAAGTCCACGTCGATGGCCAGGTGGAAGCCCCCGTTGTACTCCACCTCCGCCTCGAAGGCCAGCTCCTCGGGGGAGGTGGCGGGCAGCGTCTCCCCCTCGGGGCCGTCCGACTCCCCGCTGGCCGAGGGCACCACCGGCCGGAGGAGCCGGATGGTCTTGATGAAGGGCACCGTCTCGCCCAGGAACACGTCCCGCAGGCTCAGCCCCTCCAGCAGGCGCCCGGCCGTCTTGGTCTGCAGCAGCTCCTCGAACTCCACCTTGATCTTCTTGGTGACCCAGCGGCGAGCCAGCGCGGTGTCCCGCAGCTCCCGGAACAGGAACAGGATGGTGGCGTTGAGGAAGTAGCAGGTCTCCCGCGTCGGCGGGGCGGGGGTCTCGGGGGCCGGGGCCGGGGCCGGGGCCGGGGTCGCGCCGCCCTCGGGGAGCCCGCCGGAGGGCTCCTCAGCCCCGCCGCCGCCATAAAGGTACTCCCTCAGGGCCAGGCCCGGCACCGGCTTGATGTAGCGGAAGCCGTCGCCCGCGCGGGCCGCCTCGTCCGGCAGCGGCTCGGGCTGTTTGCGGTACAGCAGCAAGAACTGGGTGAGGAGCGTGAGGAAGGAGCCCAGCACGGCCGACGCCAGAATCATGAGCAGCAGCCCCATCCCGGCGCCGCCTCCGCCCGGGCCGCCCGGGCCCCTGCTCCCGCGCCCACAGCGCCGCTCTCCTCACGTCGCCGCCCCCGCTGCCTCCATCTTGAGGACATCGGGCGGCGGGGCTGGGGCGAGCGGCTCCCTGGGCCTCGTCCGGCGGCTCCGGCGGGCGCGGTGCGGCGCCGGAGTCCGCAGCGGCCCGCGACTCCTCAGACGTTCCCGGAGGCTGCTGCTGTGCCGGCGGCAGCCGCGGCGGCGGCGGCGGCGGGCCGGAGGGGGCGGAACGGCACTCCCTCCGGCCTGTGCTCATTGGACGAACGGCGCGTGACGTCAGGGGCGTGCTCGCTCCCGGCCGTGTCGCCTGGCACCCGGCGCCGGGGCGCGCGTATGCGGCTCCCAGTTCACCTCCCAGGCGCCCTTCCAGCCCCGCCCCCCTCGCCAACATTCCATTCCCCCCGCGGTCCACGTGGCTGTCACTTCTGGAGCCAGCGACGGGATCCGGGGAGATAACTGGGGCCACCGTTGGAGGAGAAGGAGGCCGGGCGTAGATGGCGTGGCGCGTTCTTGATCCCGGCCCTCCCGTTACCTTCTGATGCGCCCATCCCCCCCTCTTTGGCCGCGGTCCCTGCTTGTTACCTCTGCTGCAGTGTGGTTCTTTCACTCGCGCCCCTGAGAGATGGGCTGGCAGCGGCTTTCCCTGCAGGGCAGCGCCGCAGAGGGTCTGAGCTGGCCGTTCGGAGACTTCCCAAGCCGAGGACAGGACTGAACTGCCTCAGAGACCGCCGTCGCTGACCGTCAATCCAACCAGCAGACGCTCTGCGTCTGCGAAGGGTGGGCCTGGGAAGGAGGGACGGAGAGAAACGGCGTAAGATGCAAACTTGAGCACCAAGGTGGATATTCGAGATTTAAGTGAGAAGGAAGTTAAAGAGCCCGGACGAGCAGGGATGATGAGTGAGATGAACTTGCCAGATGATCTGAAGATGAATAGTGGCTCACCGTCGAGCCCTTGCAGTGTGTTGAAGAGGAAGTTGTTAGCCCCCACCCATTTTACAGATGCAAACACTGGCGCAGAGAGGCAAAGAAGTTGCCTAGGTCACGCAATGGAAGCTGGTTTGTCTAAAACTAACTCCCCAGCCCTTGGTCACTAATCTGTACCATGACAACCAAACTGCTAGAGTTGGAAGGGGGTTTACTGGTTCCCTGGTGCACAGGAAGGGGGAGTTGGGGAGGAGGGTCAGGAAGGACTTGGAATTTTGCACAGGGTAGCACACTGACCAAAGCCATAAAGTTAACGAAGCCAGGTTGCCCAGAACAGTGATACTCCTCATGTCCTCTGGCTACTTGGTTGTTACATCATAAATGCTTATGTGGCTCCTGCCACGTGGACACCACAACAATTCTACCTCTAGCCCTACGGAGGTCAGATATTCCCTACTTAACAGTCAGGACGACTCCGGGTGGCCCTAAGGGCCAGGGCACGGCCCCTCTCTCTAGCCCTGTAAGATCTTCAAGCTACTGATTGTCTCGAATCTGGATGACTCTAGAACAAAGACAGAGTTCCACCCCATTTTGACCCAGCTGGAGCAGGTACAGAACTTTGGAGCCAGGCCTTACTTACTCATTACCAGGTGTGAGACCAGAATGGTTCCTTTACTGGGAGAATGTAAGACAGGTGCTTGCTGAGGAGCTGGGCTTAAACCCCATATTCCACGTAGTATGGAAGTCCAAAGCCCTGTCGGGATTTCTGGGAACTCCAGGATGGTCTTTTCTTGTCCTCACCTTTGACTCCTGGCGTCTGCTTCAGGACTGCTGTCTCAGTTCTCCATGGTTTCAACCCAAATGGGAATTGTAGGCTCTTCCTCAATTTCGACCAAAAACCTTATCCATAACTCATGCACCACTGTGAGAAAAGTCACTGAAGCTGGAGGTGAGGTGGAGCAAAGGAGTAGTTCTTATACATTCCTGAGATCCAAAATCCTCAAACTGTATACTGACCCATCCTGCATCTTAAAGTATTCCTTAGCCACCTCCACGAGGAAAGTTGGTGATCTTCCTGGGAGTGAGTCTACAGTGTGCACTCCATCTCACAGGCTCCTCCCTCCTCTCCTCTCCTCTCCCCTCCTTCCTCCTCAGATTGCCTCTGGGAATCCTGAATCTTTTCAATCCATTATACAGTCACTCCAAATCCATGAAGGAACTCAGCACACCTTTTGGGAAGATAAAAAAAATTTTTCCCTCGTGTTAAAAATGGCTAACATTTATTAAACACCTATAATGATTTTAATAATTATATTATCATAAATAATAATATTTTTAGAGAATTGACTATGTTCCAGGCACGGTGTTAAACATCTTACAGGCCTTATTCCTTTTAAAAATCAAAATGTCCAGGGTGCCTGGGTGGCTCAGTTGGTTAACTGTCCCTGCTCTTGATTTTGGCTCAGGTCATAATCTTGTGAGATCATGGGACTCTGCGCTGGGTGTGGAGCCTGCTTAAGATTCTCTCTCTCCTTCTCCCTCTGCCCCTCCCCCACTGTGTGTGCTGGCTCTTGTGTTTTCTCTCTCTCTAAAAAAAAAAAAAAATCAAAATGCCCATAAGTGTTAGCCTCATCCAGGCCTGGGGTAATGAGTCCAGCCCCTGACTGGCTGACCCCATCATAACCCACCTGGCCATCCCAGTCCATGTTGCCACCTGCAAACATTCACCAGGTTGAGACCTTTGTTTCTTTTGCCTTTTACTAGGTCATTCAGCCAACCCAAGCTATCTTAACCTTTATACTACCGCCGTTTGGAGCGAGAAGGTTCTCTGTTATGAGGACTGTCCTGTGCCTTGCAGGAGATGATGTTGTGTTAATAGAAGCTTATTATTTGTAATGGCATTCCCTGGAAGAATATAAATTCATCAACTTTAAAAAAAAATCAATCTAGTTCATAGAAACTCAAAAGTCTAAGAACCTTTGGTCCCAGCTCTGAAAATCTATGATTCTGAGTAGGTTTTTGAAGGAAGAAGTTGCATTTTGCCTGCCCGCTGACCTTTTTAATGAGTTTTAAATGACATCATTGAAATTAAGCTGCTCCAACAGACTTCATGGGAAGTATCTATTTCATGGGTAAAGGCGATTGAATACTGCAAGATGGGATGCTTATAAGACTAGCATCCTCACCAACTAGAGAGAGGCATGGACCACTTTTGCTGTTAAAGTCTGAATCCTTTCTACTGACCACTTAATAGGACTGGAAAGCCAAAGCATGTGAATATGGAGAGTTTGTGAGTAGCATGAAAACCAATTTGATAAAAATGATGTAAAATGACACAAATATCACAAAATGGGGGGGGGGGATGCAGAGAGAAATTTAGAATGATTGTCTAACAAATGATACATCACACCATTTTGTGAACTGTCAGAATTCAAATTCAATGACTATTCTTCAGCATCCAGTGTGTGCCAGGCTCGGGATATGGAATGAATTGGACAGAGTCCCTACCCCGCAGGGCTGCCAGGCCCCAGTGGAGGCAGACACACACACCTACGTAATTGAGGTTAAGAGATAGCACCTGGGGTACTGTTAGAACAGAGCCTTACTGGTTCGGGGATAGGGATAGTAGATCTCAAGGAACAGAAACTGCCTCAAGCTCACCTAACTAAAGTTGGATTCATGTTAACAATACTGGGGGTAGCTCCAGGAACTCAGCTGCCAAGATGCTCAGCTGGGGCTCTCTCAGAAACCTATGACAGAGAGGGCTGTTTCTCTCACTCGTTTTCTCTGGCCCCACCTACCCAGTATCTTGTTGCTACACCTCTCTGCAAGTCTGTGCCATTTTCCTCCATAAGGCTCTTGGTTCCGGCTGCCCCATAGCCTCAGCGTGTGGGCAGCTTTGGGAGGCACCAGCTCTGCACCCAAATCTAGAGGGTCCTATGTTCCTGGTGCCTAATGTGACCTGCTATTTCAATGTCAAGCACTAGGAGAGAAACCCAGGTTGGATCTACGAATCCAATCATTTATGCCCAAGGAGCTTGCCTCTTTTGGCTGCTGGTGTATGGAGCAACTTCGCCAAGGAGGCAGAGAGGGTTGAGAATGAGCATAAATGGACAATTCTAGTCCAACAGGGGATGAAAAGTTAATTCTGGCTGAGGAAAGTGAGGAACTTCTTGGGGTCAATGGAATTTTTGTTGGCTTTTGGTGACTAGAAGGGCATTCTAATCAGAAGGAGGCCAAAGCTCAGAAGTTGGAAGTCCAACAGTTGAGAGAAATTATGACCAGGATGGCTGGAGGGTGGTATAAATAACTTTGGTGCAGGGAGGGGGAGGAGAGATGGAGGTAAGACGGTAAAGCGGGCTTGAGCTGCATTAGGGAGGGTTTGAATGTCAAGGTGAGTTTAGATTCTGTTTTGCTGTCTTTATATAGGTCTCCAAAGATTTTTACGCCAAAACTATGGCATTATCCCTTTTCCTTCCATTATCTCTATCTCCAAAGCCTCAGCCAATTCAACTATCTACTTCCTTCCCTCTGCATCTATAAATTCATGATTTTTGTTCTTATTTGGGCCCTCAAATCAAGTGTGCATTTTTCTTCATCACCCTAGCCGGTATCTACGTGGCGCCAATGCTCATTTTTAGTTGGTTCAGAACTCAGGTGAGGCAGAGGAGTGTTATTGACTGATCCTTAAAAATCTCTACATTATTTTGGACCCCAAGTGATTCAACAGTACTAACATTAATTCTCCTTGTGCTTCCCTTCTCTGCTTTTGTTTGTTTGGGTTTGGCTTTGATGGCTACTCCTCCCCCCCAGCCCATACAGTTTTGAGCGATTCCACAATTCTCTACTTGGCCGTCTTCTTTCTTTACTCCACATCCTTTACCTGAATGATGACCAATTCTGGAGGCTTCAGCTCACACCTCTCCAGCCATACTTCTCTCCTGCCTATTCTCAAGACATCTTCAACTCAACTTGACCAAAACTGAACGTCTCCCCTCTGGCAGACACTGCTGGTTGCCAGCCTATTGTCTATTCTCCCCTTCTTCCTCGATAAGAGAACTCCCATTTTATCACAAATGGCAATGCACCTAGATAAAAGACTCTTATCCCCCAGTCTCCCTTATGCATAGATGTGTCCACGTGCCTGGTTTCTGATCTGTATGAAGTATTGTTAGGACCTTCTGGAAGTCTCTCAAAGGGAATTGACTCAGCTGTACACTACACCATTTTGCTCTCCTTTCTTGTTCCTTCTTCCAACTGTCTGAAATAAAGTCAAGATTTTTGGAGCTCCAGGAGTTATTTTGGACCTTGAGATAGGTTTGATGATGGAAGCTGTATGCTAAAGATGGCAAAGCAGACAGATGCCTGGATCCTTCATGACCTCTTGGGGCTACCATAGCAGGATTTTCTGTACCAACCTCTGGATTTTCTGTAACATTAAGTCAAATGTAATCCTAGTTGCTTCACCTTACAACTAGCCTCTTCAAGCTGGCTCTTCCTCTGTGTTCCCTACCATTGACCCACCTGTCCAAACTTTGCTTGCCCTCCTTACTCCCCCATGTTCTTTGTACTCCTTAGTATATCTCAAATGTGTCCCTCTGTCTCCCTATCACTAGAGCCTATTTCAGGCCCTCTTCCTTTCACTTGCGATGACTTTACTTCTTCAGTTAGGTCTTACCCAGTCACTCTGCCTGTCATGCCTCCTATAACCATCCTACACACTGTCACTAGAGTAATCTTTTCCAGGACAAATCTGATCTTGTCACTTCGCTGCTAAAATTCCTCCAATGGCTCCCCACAGCCATATTAATAATAATGTCTCTCATACATCAAGCACATTGTAACTGGGAAGCATTGTGCTAAGCACTTTAGAAGCATTTGGAGTCTCTCAATTGCCCTTTGGAGTAGGTGCTAGCATCTCCAGTTTATGGGGGAGAAAACAGACACTTAATGCAGATAATGTACCAAGGATTACTAAGTAAGTGGAGGAGCAGAGATTTGGACAAGCTGTTTAACCCCCAGCCTTTCATTTTAGGGCAGCATCCGTTTAGGATGACACCCAAACTCATTAGCAAGGCAAACAAGGGCTTTCGTGATCTGGCCTTTGCTTACACTTCAACTTCTTTTTTACACTACTCCAGAAGTAGAATTTGAAGATATTATTGACAAATCTGGTTCCATTAAAGCCGAGAAAGTAAAATTATAATAAACTCTGTTTGGGGTACAAAATATTTAGGCTTAATGTGAACTTTAATGTACCTACTCTTCAAACTTTTGATATATTTTCAACTGGTTTAATGTTCTGGGATACATTAGCCATTAAAAATACATAAAAGTGGGGGCACCTGGCTGGCTCAGTTAGTTATGCATCTGACTCTTGATCTCAGCTCAGGTCTTGATCTCAGGGTTGTGAGTTCAAGCCCTACATTGGGCTCCATGCTGGGCATAGAACCTACTTAAAAAAACAAAAAACATAAACATGTATATATAGGGATTCACATTTTTCCTTTTGTCTTAGGCTCCAACATTTCTTGGCATGGCACTGTCGGAGGCGGTCTTTATTTAAAATCTTGATCTTTTGCTTGTCATAGAGTCCATATGAATTTTTACTTTTTAGATGTTGTATTAAATGTTATTTATCTTGAAGACTGGGTTTTTGGCACCCCCTTAAATTTTGTGCCCAAGGCGAGTGCCTCACTCACCTCATCCTAATCCTGGCTCTGCTCATTAGCCATATGGAATCCCATTTGCAGGCTCCTGAATGCACAATGATCTTACTTTCCTTAGTTTTGTCATTCTTGCCTAGCACATAGTAGGTACTCAGTAAATATTTATGAATATGTGAATGGGGCACCTGGGGGACTCAGTCGGTTAAGTGTCTTCCTTCGGTTCAGGTTATGATCCCGGGGTCCTGGGATTGAGTCCCGCATCAGGCTCCCTGCTCAGTGGGGAGTCTGCCTCTCCCTCTCCCTCTATCCCTACCCCCTGCTCGTGCTCGTTCTCTCTCTCTAAATAAACACATAAATAAAATGTGAATGAATGCTTTTTCCTTCTGACCTTAACACCCTTTGCTCTGCCTGCCCATTGCCTGAATAACTCCTACTTGGGCTCTTTTTAGACTGAACTGGAGTATCACCTCTCCCAGGAAGCTTTCCCTCACTGTCCACACCCCCCTCCCTCCTGAACTTCTCTAAATCTGGTTAGGAACTTCTCCATTGCCCTCAGTGCACTTGAAGGTCAGCATGGAAATAGCATTTCTTACCATGTTCTGAGGTACTTGCTCAGAACCAAAGGCTACTTGTGAGCTTTTTGAGAGCAAAGACCATGGCTTGTTTGGTCTCTGTATCCTCAGCTCCCAAAGCACCTAGGAGGGAGCATGCTCAGAGGATGGAGGGAGGGAGGGGGGACTGGAGGGATAGAAGAATGAATGAGTGAATGCAATCCTTTTTAAGACATAACCGGTAACAGCATGCAAGGGGGTTTGTACTGAAGGAGAGCAAGACTTATGAGGAACTTTTGCCTGAATCCAGGCAAGAGTTGATCAGGGACTAGACTGAGGCCATCGTAGTACGTTGGATTTAAGAGACATTTTAGTCAATGGAATTTGGTTGGAAATTAAGTGAACCTCAAAAGCAACTGAGGTTTCACAGTTGGGTGAGCAGGAAGATGTGGTTTCTGGGAATGGACGAGTAATGCAGGAAGAGCAAACCCTAGGCCTGTCACTACTCCAGGGCATTGACCCAGAGAATGGAGAGATTGCCTATTAGCAGATTCTTATTAGATACATGAGGCTTAATCAGCATTTATACCCCCCTAAATTTTTCTCTAAAGCCTTTCCACTTCTCTCTATCGCCTGATGCTTCTCTGGTCTGGGCCACTATCCTCTCTCACCTAAATTCCTGCTACTGCCTCCTAATTGGTCTACCCACCTTCGGTTTTCCTCTCCTTACTTCATTCACCACTCTGCAACCAAGCCAAATTAAGCTACTCCCTACTTAAAATCTTTCAACAGCTCTCCACAGGCTTCTGGATGAAGTGCTAATTCCTGAGTGCAATCCCTCAAGCCTGTCTCCATCTAGCCCTTGCCTCAAGATTCCACGCCATCCCTAACACTCTCCCTGCTCATGGTTGTGCGCCAGGCTTCCTGCACTTGTTGTGCTTCCTCCTTGTGCCTTGCTCTTTCTCTTACTTCCGGGCCTTTGCACATGCTACTTCTTCCACCTGAAGCTCTCTCGCTCTTCTCTTTGCAGGCCACCACTACCTTTCAAGTCTAGACTTAAACATTCCTCTCTAGGAGGCTTCCTCCCGCCCTAGTCTAGGCATGGCCCCCTGCTTTATGCTCCTGTAACACCCTGTTCTTGCCTTATCTTAGGCTTGTGGCAGAAACTGCTAGCTGCCTCTCCAATATCCATTCATTCCTCCTTTCATTCCAAAGACGAATTTGAGGGGCGTTTGGCTGGCCCAGTCAGAAGAGCATGCAACTCTTGATCCTGGGGTCATGAGTTCCAGCCCCACGTTGGGTATGGAGGGTACTTAAATAAATAAATATTAAAAAGAAAAAACAAGAATTTGAAAGCAGCAAATGGTTCAGCTTAAAAAAAAAAAATGGCATTTCCCAACTTGTCTTGTAAATAAGAGCTGTTGGCTGTTCTCCTCTGGCAAAACAGGAAAAGGTAACCATGGGAGAAACTAACAGGCTGCAGCAGTAAGAGACTTAGTGATGCTAAGTCCTTGAGACCTGCTGGGAGAGCCAGATTCACTGTTTGGAGATCATTGTAACGGCTGGGGCCCCAGGACACACTCACCTCTTCTCTGTTTACATTCATTCCTTAGGTGATTTAATCAGCCTCATGGTTTTAAATATCACCCATATGCTTATGCTTCAAGATGTACTGATTCAATCTGCACATCTCCACCGAACTCCTTTAGGAAACCCATATATCCAACAGCCTCACAGACATCTCCACTTGGGTGTGGGTGTGGAATGACTTACTGTGTGTAAAACTGAGCTGATGTTCACCCCACACTAGTTCCTTGGCCGGTCCTCACCGTCTTAGTTAATGGCACCTCTGTTCTTAAGGCTCAGGCCAAAAGCCCTATGTTGTCCTCGACACCTTTCCTTCGTATCTACGTGTGCTCTGTTAACAAAATCTGTTGATTCTACCTTCAAAATATATTTGGAATTTAACCACTGCTTTTTTTTTTTTTTTTTAAGATTTATTGGGGCGCCTGGGTGGCTCAGTTGGTTAAGCGACTGCCTTCGGCTCAGGTCATGATCCTGGAGTCCCTGGATCGAGTCCCGCATCAGACTCCCTGCTCGGCAGGGAGTCTGCTCCTCCCTCTGACCCTCCCCCCTCTCATGTGCTCTCTCTCTCTCTCTCTCATTCTGTCTCAAATAAATAAATAAAATCTTTAAAAAAAAAGATTTATTTATTTTAGGGAGATAAAGAAAGAGAGCGTGTGAGCAGGGGAAAGGATAGAGGGAGAGGGTAAGAAGCAGACTCCCCACTGAGTGCAGAGCCCCATGCAGGGCTCGATCTCATGAACCTGACATCATGACCTAAGCCAAAATCAGGAGCTGATGCTTAACTGACTGAGCCACCCAGGTGCCCCGGAATTCTACCACTTGTTAACACATTTGCCATCCTGGTTCAAGCATCATCTGGGGCGTGGATTATTGGAGTGCTCTCCTAACTGGTCTGTCTGCTTCTGCCCTTCCCACCCCAATGTCTGTGCAAACACTGAAGCCAAAGCAACTGTGGAAAAGCACAAGTCTGATCGTGCCGCTCATCTACTCAAAAGCACTAGTGGTTCCTGTGGTGGCAGAATGATGACCCCCCAAAGACGTCCAAGTCCTAATCCCCAGAACCTGTGTGTATGTTGTGTTACATGGCCAAGAGGAATTAATGGTGCAGTTGAAATTAAGATTGCTTATCAGCTGACCTTAAAATAGGAAGATTATTCTGGATGATCCAGCTGTGCCCAGTGTAATCACAAGAGTTTTTCAAAGTGGAAGAGGGAGGCAGAAGGGAAATGGAAGTGAGAAAGACTCAACCACCATTAGTGGCTTGGAAGGTGGCTTGGGGCTAGGAGCAAGGAATGTGGACAGCTGCTAGAAGCTGGAAAAGACAAAACAAATGGATTCTCCCCTAGAGTTTCCAGGAAGAAACATAACCCTCCCAACACCTTGATTTCAGTCCAGTGAGACCTGCTGAAGTCAGGCTTTTGACCTCCAGAACTCTACGGTAATAAATTAGTGTTGTTTCGATCCATAAATTCATGGTCTTTTGTTACATCAACCATAAGAAACTAATACAGTTCTCGGGCGCCTGGGTGGCTCAGATGGTTAAGCGTCTGCCTTCAGCTCAGGTCATGATCCCAGGGTCCTGGGATCGAGTCCCACATCGGGCTCCCTGCTCCTTGGGAGCCTGCTTCTCCCTCTGCCTCTCTCTCTCTCTGTCTCTCATGAATAAATAAATAAAATCTTAAAAAAAAAAAAAAAGAAACTAATACAGTTCCCTTTCTCATGCAAGGTAAAAGCCAAAGTCCAAGGTTCCAAATGACCTGGTCCCTGTTACCTCTCAGGCCTCATCTCCCACTTTCTACCTTAACTCACTCTTCAGCCACACTTCCCTCTTGCTCCGGGCACACAGCTTTGCAGCATGAATGAATGATTTTGAAATTGTTCATTTTCCAGAAGAGAGGAGAGGCAGCTTGCCCACAGTGCCCCAGCAGGGACTTGAACCCAGGACACCTGCCCAACCCCCAGCAGGGTACTATTTCTGTTGTGCTTGGCTTTGACTTCGGCTTCCTCCCCCAGAAAGTCTTGTGGTTAAATCTCCCCTGGCCACCTACCAAAGCGTTTAAACTCCCTTCCAAAGAGGGAAGCTTTATGTTGGCCATATTGTTCCTTGCCAGAAGAGTAGCTCATTTTTTGCTGTGCGGAATTCAGCAACAGAAACATTTTCCCTTTGAAAGGCAGGGGAAGAAATGTCCAGGACATCAGATTGTATGGATCAATCCAGGCCAATTTCTTAGGAGGAAAAGACAGGCCTGGCTTTCCTTCAGCCAACTAGGTTTACTGTGTGGAGTCCTGTTTCTGCCCCGGGGATGCAGAGAGTGAGTTTCATGGAAACCTGGACAAATTGCTAAGGGTTGTTGGCAATCTCAATCTGAGTGCAAAACAGCCTTCCTTTTTTGCCAACCGGCCATTTATATTTCTAAATGAGAAAGTTTGATGGGTTAGCTCGGAGCCACCTAGTGAAGGGCCGCCACTGGCTGGCTGTGTGGAGTCAACTCAGAGCTGATCCGTCTCCTTGTGTCCAGCCAATACGTGTTGCAGGCTGCTCTGGGGCTTGTATCTGGTCTGGTCAGTTCTGGGCACAAGAGGAAAGGCAACTTCCTCTACAAAGCTTGTGGGTACTACCCAGGCAGATAGAACAGGACTCCTCTGCTGTTTTGGGTTTTGTTTTTGTCTGCCCAACACTCCTTTCTTCTGGGAACTCTCACTTTGACGCTGTTCTCCTGGAGTTCTCCATTCCTAACCCCTGATCTCAAGGATAGGCACAAGACCCACGTCTGGGCCAATCTGTAGTATCCAATCCTTCTGACAACAGTGACTGTTATAGAAAGGGTGGGCATGGATTTAAGCAGGGCCCATTAGAACCCAACCCCAAGAAGAATATATAGACTATAGGAAGGAGACTCTTATTTTTGGTTGGGACGGCTAAACTTGGGAGAACCTGAATCTGGATTTGCCCAGTAGAGAATACTGAATTAATAGGAGCCTTAGAAGGCAATCTTGAGCCAAGAACGGGTACATTACCTCTTGCGTATACTGGCCCTTACTTCCCACCACACCCGAGAAGAATGGGGTTCTTCAGTTGGGCATACTCAATCTGACTCTGCGCTCTGTGTGCTCTTGCTAAGCAGCAGTTGAGTAACAAAATATTTGGAAATCATATGTTTTGGGGCGCCTGGATGGCTCAGTCAGTTGAGTGTCTGACTCTTGGTTTCAGCTCAGGTCATGATCTCAGGGTCCTGTGATGGAGCCCTGTGTCTGGCTCCACGCTCAGCAGGGAGTCTGCTTGGGATTCTCTCTCTCTCCCCCTGCTCCTCCAACCCAAAGTAAATAAATAAATCTCTAAAAAAGGAAATCAAATGTTTTAATTCTTTATTTCCTGATTGATAGCTGAGTTTCAGCAAGTACTTTGACAAGTAACTTTAGGGGACAAGGGCAGGCTGACCCAAACTATGACACCTTGACATACTGATTATTTTATTTTAATTTTTAAAAGATTTATTTATTTGAGAGAGAGAGAGAGAGAGAGAGAATATGAGCGGGGGGAGAGGGAGGCCAAAGGAGAAGCAGGCTCCCCGCTGAGGAGGGAGCCTCACGCGAGGCTCAATCCCAGGACCCCGGGATCATGAACTGGCTGAAGGCAGACGCTTAACTGACTGAGCCACCCAGGTGCCCCATATACTGATTATTTTAAATAAAAGTTACTTAAGAGGCAGCCTGGGTAAGAAGGACACTTAGACCCACCTCTGTCCCACTGAAAGCAGGAAATAAAGTTCCTGTGTGAAAGGTCCCCTCCTGTATCAGGAGGTGAAGAGCCATCCTGATCACCAGAGATGGGGAATTTAAAGCTGAGAAGGCTATATAAACAAACCTTGTTACTTTTTACTCATTTACTACCCCTGCACAAATTCCGTTTAAAATTCCTTACTAAGGTTAAGCTTTCTTTGTCCTGTCAATTCCTCACAGATATATTGTCTCTTTGTTTAAAAAGTATAAAAATTGCCTGACTTGGTCATTTCTTTAGGTCTCAATTTTATTATTGGGCCTCAGTGCACTTGCAATAAGACTTTTTTTTTTTCCTCCTGTTACTGTTTCATGTAAATTTAATTCTTAGTTCAGCTGGAAGAGCATGGAAGGTAGAGGAAGAATTCTTCCTTGCCTACATAACTTAATAATAAACACATCAAAATAAAACAGAACTAATGAGTGGATAAGGTTCTGATCTACAGAAAAGGACAACACTATTTTTTTTTCAAGTCAGGAAAAAATTGCCAAGATATATTGCTCTTAAGTGCCTACTAAGAGTCTTTTAAAAATAAAAGTACTCTTAACGGGCACCCTACTATAGGATAAGCCTTCAAATAAAAACAGAGGTAAGTATAGAATTCCCATTTTACAGAGAGGAAATGGAGGCACAGAGAGGCTAAACACCTTGCACAAGGTCACACAGCTAGGAAGTGGCAGGGGCGGTATTCCAAGCCAGGTTCATCTGTGTCCAGATTCTGACTTGGTGACCACCATGGCATATTGGCTGTCTGCTCCCTCTCACCTCACATCAAGAAGAACCAAATGATCAACATCAGCAAAGAAAAATTCAGGAGGGCCCCTGACTAAGCATCTTTCTTCAGCTTACTCTTAAGTTTCCCCCCAAAGACAAGTCTTGTTATGACTGCATAACAGCTAAGCATGTGTTAAAGTGTTAGGTTACAAGATGTGAAGCAACACTTGCTGACTTATGCTTTCCAGTTGGGTAACACCTGACCATGAACTCTGGAGTACCTCTTCCCTCCAACTACAGAATGTTGACTTATCTTACTTTTTGAAAACCAACGAAATTTACAAGGTCACTATAAGTTGAAAAAGTGTCAACAGGGCCTTGAGTAGTAAGATGAAGAAACACATTGTAGTGCTATGAAGATATTTACAATATGTTTTTGTTTTGCCAATATCATTATGATTAATGAGATTTTGGCTTGATTGAGATATTTTTCACCTACCATAAAATTCACCTGTTGAAAGTGTATGGCTGATTAGATTTTAATGTATTCAGAGTTGCTTTACCATCACAATAGTATAATTTTAGGACATTTCAATAACCTAAAACGAAACCTCTTACCCATTCGCAATTATTCCCCATTTCCTCCCACCCCTGCCCTAGGCAACCACTAATCCCTTTCTGTCTTTACATATTTGCTTAATCTGAGTATTTCATGTGAAATGAATCATATGTTTGGTTTTTTTCTTGCTCCTTGCACTTAGCATGATGTTTTCGAGATTCATCCGTTATAGCTCAGTACTTCGTTCTTTTTTATGGTCAAATAATATTCCATTGCATGGATATACAGTTTGTTTTATGCATTTATCAGTTGTTAGACATTTAGATCATTTCTACTTTTTGGTATGATGAATAATGCTGCTATGAACATTTGTGTACAAGTTTTTGTGTGAACATGTATTTCCATTTCTCTTAGATATATGCCTATGAGTTCAATAGCTGGGTCATATGGTAGCTCTATGTTTAACCTTTTGAGGAACTACTAGAGAACTTTATAAAGCAGTTGTGTCATTTTACATTCCCAACAGCGGTGTGTGGGGGTCCATTTTCTCTACCTGTTCACCATTATTTATTGTCTTGATTTCAGTCATCTTAATGGCTGTGAAGTAGTATCTCATTATGGTTTTTATGTGCATTTCCTTAATGTCTAATAATGATCTTCTTTGGAGAAATGTCAGGACAAATTTTTTTGCCTATTTTAAACTGGGCTACTTATCTTTATTAAGTTGTAAGAGTTCTTTATATATTCTGGATGCCAGTCTTTTCCCAGATATATGATTTGCAAATATTTTCTCTCATTCTGTGAGTTTTCTTTTCACTTACTTGATGGTGTCCTTTGAACCATAAAAGTTTCTAATTCTGGTGAAGTTGAATTTATCCATTTTTCTTTGTTGCTTATGCTTTTGATGTCATATCTAAAAAAATCATTGCCTAACCCAAGGTAATGAAGAATTATTCCTATGTTTCCTTCTAGAAATTTTATAGTTTTAGCTCTTACATTTAGGTCTATAATCCATCTTGAATTAACTTTTGTCTGAGGTGTGAGATAGGTGTCCAACTTCAGTCTTTTGCATATTGATACCAGTTGTCCCTTTGTTGAAAAGACTCTTCTTTCCCCACTGAACGGTCTTGTATTCTTTTTTTAAAAAATCAATTGACCATAAATGTGGGAGTTTGTTTCTGGACATTAAATTCTACTCTATTGACCTATATATCTATCCTTATGCAAGAACCACCCTGTCTTGACTACTGTAGTTCTGCTGATTTTGAAATCAGGAAGTGTGAGTCCTCCAACTGATCTCTTTCAAGATCATTTTGGTTATTCTGGGTCCCTTGCGTTTTCATATGAATTTTAGAATCAGCTTGTCAATTTCTGCCAAAAAGGCAACTGGGATTTTTTTTTTTTTTTAAAGATTTTATTTATTTATTTGAGACAGAAAGAATGAGAGAGACAGAGAGCACATGAGAGGGGGGAGGGCCAGAGGGAGAAGCAGGCTCCCTGCCGAGCAGGGAGCCCAATGCGGGACTCGATCCAGGGACTCCAGGATCATGACCTGAGCCGAAGGCAGTCGCTTAACCAACTGAGCCACCCAGGTGCCCGCAACTGGGATTTTGACAGGGATTGCATTGAGTTTGTAGATCAATTTGGGAGAATTGCCATCCTAACAATGTTAAATCTATTGTTCCATGGACATGGGATGTCTTCCCATTTATTTAGATTTTCTTTGATTTATTTCAATAATGCTCTGTGTTTTTCAGTGTGACTATCTTGTACCTTTCTGTTCAATTTATTCTTAGTATTTTATTCTTCTTGTGTTATTAAAATGGGATTGTTTTCTTTATTTCATTTTCAGGTTATTCATTGCTAGTGTATAGAGATACAACTAATTTTTGTATATTGATCTTGTATCCTACCATACTGCTGAACTTGTTCATTAATTCAAATGTGTTTTTTAGTGGATTCCTTCTTATCTTCTATGTACACAATCATGTCATTTGCAGATACAGTTTTACTTCTTCCTTTCTAATCTCAATTCCTTTTTTTGTTGTTTTTGTTTTTGTTGCCTGATTGGCTAGGCTATTACAATGTTGCATAGACATGGCAAGGGCAGACACCATTTTCTTCTTCCTGATCTTGGGAGGTAAGCATTTAGTCTTTTTTCATTAAGTATGATATTAGTTGTGGGTCTTTGATAGATGCCCTTTACCAAACTAAGGAAGTTCTTTTCTATTCCTGGTATGTTAATACTTTTAGTATTTACTTCCATATCTCTAAGAATGTGCTTGTATTGCTACTTTAATTTTTTTTTTCCCGTTTTAGGCATTATCTATTAAGGTCTTCATATAGAAGAAGAAGATTTCACTCTTTTCTTCTCTCACAGTCCTATCCACACACTAAAATTACAATCCACTGGGGTAGGTCAATATTCAGCTTTAATACTAATGAGATCATATATAACTGTTTTGAGTTGACTCGTGTAGTAAAATAAGTATTCTTCCTTTTTCTTGTAACTTTTTATATTCATTGGGAGTAACTCTTTTGTATTATCATTTCCTTAGTTTCCTAAGTACTAATACTAATTGAACCCTTATCTCTCTGCCGGTTATCTCCACTGCCTCTCAGTACATTCATTAACATCATCTTCTTGAAAGTACCCTTACCAGAGCCTTCTGATGGGCTCCGATCAGAACTAGTCATCCTCTACATCTTGTCCATAGTGTTACCCAGGGTCCTCCCTCAACCACCATCTTGGATTGCCTTCCCCTTTCTCCTACTTTGGATCTCCTTTTTCCCATCTTTCATGTCTTCCTCTTTACTCCCTCAATTTGATGAAGCACATTTTCTAGGACCTTCCAAAGAAACTGTGTGGGAGATAAAATTTTGAGAACTTCCATATATGAAAATGTCTCTATTTTGTCCTCATACTTGATTAACGTTTTGACTGGGTAGAGAAATAATTTTCCTTCAGAATTTTGAAGATATTGCTCCACTGCCTTATAGTGTTGTTTTTAGGAAATCTGAGGCTATTTTTATTCTGTTTCTTTGCCTGTGGGAGCCTATAGGATCTTCTCTTTGTTCCTGGAGTTCTGAAATGTTACACTAATGTGCTCGGTAAGAGTCTATTTTCATCCTTTGTGCTCAGTACTCCTAGGCTTTCAACCAAAAGCCTGTCCTTCAGATGATGGCTTCCTTCTCTTAAGTTTCTTGGTTTTCTCTTCCTGGAACTCCTGTTATTCAGAGATTGGAGCTCCTTGTTTGTTCAACTAATTCTCTCCCCCTTTCCCTGTAACTTTTTAATTCTTTTTGCTTTTCTCCTCTAGGAGTGCTTCTCAACTTTATCTTCTAAACTTTCTGCTGAGGTTTTAATTTCTGACTCAATGTTAATTTCTCAGAGATTTCCCCCCCTGTCCTTTAAATGCTTCTCCTCCCCCATTTTAATAGAATCCAGCTCTCATATCATGGATGCAGTGTCTTCTTACTCTCTGAGTTAGGGTCATTTTTGAATTTGTCTTCTCTCTTCCTAGTTTCCTCAAGGTTTCTTTTTGTTTTGTTTTGTTTTGTTTTGTTTTTTACTGTTTGTTTTAGGCCCTACTTTTATATTAAAGCCTTTTCTCAGCAGTCAGTTAGTCCTTGGTTGTCTAAACATATTTAAGAGAGGTGGACAAAAAAGCTGATGGGATCTTTGAGTGTGTTGGGGGCCTTGTAGATTTTGAGCTCAGTCATTCTTAGGGTAATTGCTTATGTTGTTTCTTTTTCTTTTCATTTCTTTCTTTTTTTCAGAGAGAGAGAGAGCACACACACATGCGGGGCTGGGGGGCGGGGGCAGAGGGAGAGGGAGAGAGCGAGAATCCTAAGTAGGCTCCGTGCCTAGTGCAGAGCCCAACACAGGGCTCAATCTCACGACCCTGAGATCATGACCCGAGCCAAAACCAAGAATCAGACACCCAACTGACTGAGGCACCCAGATGCTCTGCTTATGTTGTTTCCTTAGACATTTTGTTGGGGGCAAGTCAGATTCTGCAGAGAATGCTCTTTGGTTCTCCTGCCTTGAAGGTAAAGACCAGAATGTCAGGGTTCTGGGCACTGAATGAGGGTAGAAATCAGGAGGAATCTCATAAATTGGTATGCACGCATTTATTAGTGATCCATGTTTTTAACTACAGCACTCCTGCCCTCTGCTGTGTTTTGCTCCTTCAAGGACTACACCGCCAGTCTTCTGCTGGGGGTGGGGTGGGGTGGATGGCACTCAGTGGTACCGTGGAGTGCTAGAAGAATCTAACAATTTCTCAAACAGCTTTCAAGCAGTCCTCCTCATTTTAATCTCCCACCTTCACCCTCATTTCTGGTGCCATCGGTGCCACCACTTGCTGAGTCTTTTGAATTTTCTTCCTATACTCTGTTCTATCAGGTTGACTCTTAGCTTTCCCCATGGCCAGCTTAGCACTCGGCTTCTCTCTGTCTGTTAAGTCAGTTAACACTCATCTGTCTGCTTTCCAGAATTGTTATGTTGTTTCCCAGCCTACTTTCCCTGTCCTTGGGGGTTTAGGTCTTACCAAAGAATTCCCTTAATGCAGTTTTCAATGATGTTTGAAGAGGGAGCAAGTTAGATGCTTGGGGTCAATCCACGATCTTTACCTGGGAATCTGATAACCATTTATTTTTTGAATACCAAATGAAAAGTGGATAAGGGTAGTGGAGGCTTATCTTCTCATACTCCTTTTTCTCCTTGGATTTCATTACTCTGGCCTCCCACCTGGGTCTTAAATCTTTATTCTTGGTTTTCTTTGCTGCCTCGTCTTCCTCTTTCTGTGTCCTCTAAATGATAGGGACCTCCAGATTTGGGTCTTCAGTACTCATCTCTGGCCTTTCCATCCTTCAGGTCTTCCAAAGCCATCATCTCTAAATGGTCTGCCAAGACCATGCTTTCTAAGCTGCTCCCTGACCCCATCACTGTGTCTCATCTCCTTGATTGTTTCCTTCATAGCCCTCATCACTTTCTGAAGTGGTTTATCACCTTATTTATTCTCCGTGTCTTCCACCAGAATGCAAACTTCATCCACGAGGGTAGGAACTGCCTCTGTCTTGTTCACTGCAACAAACAGTATCTACCAGATACGTAGTTGGTACTCAGTACTATTATCTCAATCACTGAGTGAAAGATCTGGGCTCTCCCCACATTTCTTCACCTTCATTTTACATGTCTTCCCTCTCTGTTCCTATACTTCTCATGTCTAACCATGAGCAGTCCCCTGAATATTAAGACTTTACACCTCAGGGCCTTTGCATAAGCAGTTCTCTCATAATGGAGTGCCCTTGCCTTCCTGCCAAACTTGCCCTTTATTCCTGAAGACTCTCTATCCCCTCCCCAGGCATTCTGACACACCTTCCTTTGGACCTCACTGTAGAAGTGCATACTTCTGTCCTTGACTGTCACTCCACAGGGTCCTTTAATTAGCTAATATGCCTGTCACTCCAACTAGACTGTGATTCTGGAGGGCAGGAACTCTACCTTAGCTGTTTTTATTACTCCAGACACAGGAATTCAAAGCGTGTTGAATGAATGATTTACATACATCTCGTATATGTGAACTCCTGTGGGTAGAAGGGCACATTCTAATTTTACAACCATTAACTCTGAAAGGCACACCCTTGCGCATGTTTTTCTTATATGAACTAAACAGGAGCTTTGACCGTTATTGGAGTCATTGACAAGTATTGGTTTATTAAGAGCCCTGTCAGGGTTATACGTACATATTTAAAAGAAGTCCATTTGAGGGCCTGAATGCATTGATCAAATAAACTGATGGTGGTCAAAACTCCTCTTTTCCTGGAACTCTGTAGGAATTGACCTAGATGCTCATTCAACCCCCAAGGAAATTCTGTTCTCATTTGTGCTAAAGCTACTTTCCTCCAACCACACTTGGGCTCATTACATCCTCCTATTGATACCTTTGGATCAATAGGTGGAAGATGTTCATGTGTTTCAGATGTTTTTATCCTCACTGTCTCATTTCCTGTCTCAGACCAAAATATCTTTGGACTGGAGACAATTGATGAGCTGGCTGAGAACATCAATCCTGCCCAGTTTAGACCACATGCCTTTTTACAGTCATTCCCATCAGAGTGAGAGTAATTAAGACTCTAGACTGATGAGTATATGGTTCTTCCCACAAAATTGCTTAGCTAGGCAGACCTTTCTTCTTCCATGTTCTTCAGTGACCTCAAAGGTTTTTGGGGTTGGGGGTCAAGGGTGGATCCCTTTCTTAAAGAGGAGAAGCCAAACTGTATGTGACCAAGAACGGTTTCCCACCACAACATTTCGTCCTCTATTTATGTATTCTAGTGAACAAAACCAACACATATTTCCAAAGTAATGTGAAGGTTAGGAATCTTCTCCTTTGAAACTGTTCCACAGCTCTCTACTTTGCAAAGGACGCTTCAAAGGATTTCATATTTCTTTTAACCACAAAGCCACTCCCAATGGCCACACATAGCCCCCTTTGTATCAGAGCTCAGAGGTCATAGTAAAGCTTGAACCAACTGCACTCCGGTTGTGAAAGCGAGAATTCTCATACCCTCTACTTCATTCATAAACTTTTTAATGAAAGCATTCCTAACTGCTCATTCTACTGTCAAAACTACAAAGTTTCAGAAGAGGCTTTAGAGCCATAGTCTGTTAGAGCAACAAAAATGAACAAAAAGGTTCACTTAGGAGAACTCTACTTGAAAAGAGAGGGAGAAGGGCCTGAGGTGCACTCCCTTCTACTCCATTCTCTGGCCGCTCAGTCACCTCTTCCTCCTCCCAAGGGGGCAGAGAGAGGCCAGCAGCCTTACTCTGATGGAGTTTCTTTCACATGGAAATATAGAGTCACCACTTCCAAAGGGTTTTTTCATCAAATAATTTCAGAAAACAGTGGGCTGGTCTCTGGTGAACAAAATCAGTCTGATTTCCTTACTGCAGATCTGGAAACTTTTAATATGCTCATGTGTGCTGTGATTCTCAGTGAAGAATGTGGTGTGCAGACTTCTCTAGAGGCATTTGACCATGGAACGCTTTCTTTCCAGACCCTCTCTTTTCCAGGTTAGTGTTCTGTGGGCACACTTTGGGAAATGCCACCTGACAATTTTATAAGAGCCTAATTCAGGGTTTGCACATGAATTCATACTCCTTTATCCATACATGCGAATGCTCCTCTCAAAGAACAATCACTTCTCAAGAAGGAGGGATGTTTGTGCTGCTCAGGGCATCTGTGGTTTAATTCATGCTATTTGGCCAGAGCTAAGCCATATCCTTCAATGTAGCTTTACCAGTAATAAAGGTGATATTTTCATTTCCATCTGTTGGAGTCCTGTGTATCTCTCAATGTGTTCAAAACTCAGGCAGAATTTCATTTACTGGGTTCATTAAAACCCCAACAAGACTCATTAAACTGGGGTCCCTCTAGACACATTTTGAAAACCACTGCTGTAGGTTAATGGGGGCCCATCACAGAACTGAAAGCAAAAGAAGAGCAAGATCAAATCAAGAGCTGATGGAGGCAAGGGAGACCTGACTGAGCCCAGGAAAGACATGCTGGGGACCTGATCCAAGGCAGTGATGATGAAGGGAGAGAGGAAGTCACGGAGAGTATAGAAAGATGGGCAGGACTTGATGGCTGATGGCCCTGGGCAGAGGGGAGCTGAGGATGACATCCTGGTGGCCACCTTGAGTGACTGTGGGGATGGAGCTGAATGAAGAGCAATAATGGGGGGAAGGTCAGTTGTGATCTTTAGCTGAGCTTCGTGTCCTCAAATCGGAGGGGGACAAGAGGAACAAGGAGGACAGAAACTGAGTCTAGGGTGAGGCTTTGAAAAGGAAATCCTTTCCTGGGATTGGGGCAGAAAATTATGAAGACAAAATATGTGCCAAGAGAAGCCTCCTCTTTGGGGAAGAGTTCCCAGCCAGGCCCCTAGCTGGGGAGGTGATATTAGCAGCTTTGCAAGCAAGAAGAGATTCTAGGGGTGCCTGGGTGGCTCAGTTTGGTTAAGCGTCTGCCTTTGGCTCAGGTCATGATCCCGGGGTCCTGGGATCAAGTCCCACATCGGGCTCCTTGCTCAGTGGGGAGTCTGCTTCTCCCTCTCCCGCCGCTCCTCTCCCTGCTCATGCTCTCACTATCTCTCTCAAATGGATGAATAAAATCTTTGGGAAAAAGAAAAGAGATTCTAATTCAGGAGGCATTTTCTGATGTATGTTTATACCTGTCCCTCTGGTGTCTACCTGTGTCCTATTTCCAGAAGTTATGAGCAGATCTGTAGAGATCTGATGCCCCGTGGCCCTGACAGGCAGGAACATCTGGGAACATGTTATCCCACTGACTCAGCAGGTTATGTCCACGGGAAGCCCTGGCTAAGTGCGAGCAGCCTTTATCTTATTTCTGCACCCTCTCTCTCACAGAGGAGTTATAAAGATCAAATGAGGTAACAAATGTGAAGCAGCAAGCACACTGCTTGGCACAGAGTAGGTGATGCCCGTATGAGGTTGTCCTCTTCCTTCTGATATCCACAGCCCTCAAGTGTGCCAGATCACCCAAAGGGTCATCCTAGTGGTGAAAAACAATGACTTGGTACCAGACCAACTTGGGTACGACTTGTGGGGATAATAATTCTGCCCTCAGAACACTGTGGTGAAGATTCAGTGTGATTCCCCATGAAGAGCCAAGTACAGCGCCGGGTACACCTGACGAAGGCTCAGTACATGACAGTAACCATTTAATTATGTGATCAGTGATAAAGGTCCAAAAAGAGGCTAAAGAAGACAGTCAATGTGCCAGATAAGGCTTAACTCCATCCCTAAATATTCAAAACCAAAATGCCATGAAACACTTTTCACACACAAAAAAGGGAAATTGCTTTTCATTCATGTATCTATCCTTGAGGCTCTATAAAGAGTCTGTGTTGTGGGCTCTGCATCTGCTGGTCACCTACACTTTGCATGGCTAATCAGGAATACCTGGTAAACTTATTCTAGAGCTTGGCGGGCTAGCTACAAGGTAGAGTGAGGTGAATGGTGGCCCCCCTGCCAAAAGATATGTCCAAGTCCTAACCCCTGGTGCCTACAAATGTGACCACATTTAGAAAAAGGATCTTTGCAGATGCAGTTAAGGATCTTGGGATGAGGTCATCCTGGATTAAACAAGTATGCCCCAAACCAATGACAATTGTCCCTGGGAGAAACAGAAGAGGAGAAGATGCAGGGAGAAGGGAAGAAGGCCATGGAAAGGCAGAAGAAGAGGTTAGAGGGACGCAGCCACAAGCCAAGGAACGTCAGGAGCCACCAGAAGCTGGAGGAAGCAAAATTCTCTCCTAGAGGCTTGGAGGGAGTGTGGCCCCTCTGACACCTTGATTTCAGACTTCTGGCTCCCAGGCTTGTGAGAGAATAAATTTCTGTTGGTCTAAGCCACCGAGTTTGTGGTAATGTGTGATGGCAGCCACAGAAAACTAACACACAGAGGACAGAAACGCATAGAAATGCACTCAGGCTAACTTTGGCAACAGGAAAGGTGGGGAGGGGGCACTTTCCAGGAGTACACGGGGGCTACTGTGGGTACTGTGGGATACTGAGAAGTATCTGGCACAGGAAGTTCAGGCTGGCCTCATGAGGAACAAGGACCAGAATGTAGAAAGTTGGGAGTGGGGTGGCTCTCTTGTTTGTGGTACTCGACCTCTCCTCTCCTGTCACTCTTCTCTCTCGGCCTGCAGACTGGCTCTCTCTGGTTCTTCGTTCACGTGGCCCAAACAGGCACTGTCAGCCTGACCTGTCCTCACATCACATTTGAAGCGCCTGATGGACCAACAGGTGTCTCCGTGGCTTGATTCTAAATTGCGGGGGACAGAATCGCTCAGCCTGGGTCCAATCAACTCTTGCCCAGGGGTGAGATCTTGTGTCTGGGGGCCTTCGTTTGAGGATAAGGGGGCTGCCGGCAGATATCCTGGAAGGTTTTCGTTTGAATGCCAAAGACAGTGTGAAGGGCAGACAACCTCCATCTACCCACCAACTTGATAGGTCAGGGAGATTCTAACCTTCTCTCCAGATCTTCCTTTCTGCATTAGACAATGGTCTGAGCCTTCTAACCTGTCTCCTCAAACCTTTCTCTCTGGTGTAACCACATCATATTACTAAGGGGGGAAAAGCAGGAGAAAAGCTATCCATTAGATTCTCTTCTTGCTCAAAACACTTGGTTAATCTTCTGGAACAAAAGCATTATTGATTTTTATCTACCGTAGTCTTTTCCTGAAACAACAAATGTGTGCTACTATTGATAAAATATTTGGCCTGTTTAAAATTCCCATTTATTATTTTTCTCATATTGCCTTCGAAAGCCTCCTTTAGGCCAAGTGGCACAGGAGAGATTTGGAGGTTGAAGGACTTTGCTTAGAATTCTTTTGATCCCTAAAGCAAAGCTTCAGACCAAACAAGTCCAAGCCAGGCAGGAGTGTGGCATACCAGGAGAAACGGGGTCTGGGGAGAGTCACATCCCTTGAACTTCATTCACTACTCAGGGAGAGTTTGTTGAGTGCATCCTAGGTGCTGGACTTTGAGCCAGAGCTAGGATTACAGAGGGGAATGAACTGGACATGTGCTTTTCACAAGGAGCCTATGGCCATGGGACAGACAGAGATAAAAGGAAATGAGGCAGGGAACTGTATCATTGCGAACTATCCAAAGGTCACGGAGAAGTATCTGGCACATGACAGTGAATAACTCAGGCAATTAGCCCAAGGGGTCAGGGAAGGCTTCTGGGGCAGAGGCACATTTCCCGAGATCTGAAGGGTGAGTAGGTGGTTAACCAGATGAAGCTGACGGGGGTGGGGAGGCGGGCGATCTTCCAGGCGAAGAGAATGCTGCATGCAGATATTCATTACGCCATCCAGGTAGAAATCCATAAAATGTAAATGAGACATCTGTGTACACACGCAGACCCACGGACTCCTGCGGAAGGAGACGTCCTGCAGTTATGCTCTGGTTCTTTGCCATCTGCAGGGGCCAGAGGCTGCACGAGGTTTCCCACCATGTCTTGGACCCCGTGCAGGTCTCCCTAAAGTGTTGTCAGAGACTCCAGCCTCCCTGGCCGCCTTGAGGGCCCTCGGGGCTCTCTGCACCATCTAGAGTGTATCAAGGAGCTCACAGGGTAAAGGAGCCCAGACGGACAGAAGACAGGAGATTCTGTAAGAAAGAAAATGCTGAGAAGAGGAACAATTTTGTTTTCTTTTATCTTGTCTCTAGAGGTAGCAGATGGGAATCTGGGGGTCTGGGGAGATGCCTACTGGGATTTTCTGAAGTCCTCCTGAGCGGGCCACCTGCAGGAGTGAGCTTATCACCCAGGAGCAGGAATCATGTGGGGGAAAGCGGAGGACATGAGTAGGGAGCCCGGGGCTTGTCCCCAGGATACTCTCTTGACCACTTGTCATGGGCCACTCCTTCCTGTGTGTCCCAGGAGCCTGGGTGCTTCTTTCTCTCATGGCCTGCTTTAGGGCACGTCGTTACCCCTCGCTACCGTCTGTCTGTCCACTAGTTGCTGTGCTTCTCGGGGGACTGGGTCTTTTCCAGTGTGTGGTCTGTGCCTAGCACCTGGCACTTACATGCTAAGCCTTCAATCATTATTTATTAAAGGAATGAATACATGGACCTCCGCTTTAGTCCTCAAACATTTTGAAGCTGAACCATGTTGCTTAGAAATAGATGGGGGGAGGGCGGCGCCCGGGGTTGGGGGGCTTAGTCGGTTAAGGGTCCAACTCTTGGCTTTGGCTCAGGTCATGATCTCAGTATTGTGGGATCCCGCTCAGCAAGTAGTCTGCTTGGGATTCTCTCCCTTTCCCCTTTCCCTCTCCCTCGGCTCCTCCCCCTCTACTCTCCTCCCCCCCACCCTCCACCACTGGTGCACAGGAGGGAAATAAATAAATAAATAAATAAATAAATAAATAAATATCTTTTAAAAATGAAATAGATGAGTGGGATTCAATGAGGGGTACCACCTTGGACTTGGTAGGTGCTCAGGAACTCAATGGTGACTCAGCAGCTAGGTGGTTATAAACGTGTCCGTGTTCATGCTCTGGGACTTATAGGTTGCATAGCTTCTTTCTTTTTTCTTTTTTTTTAAAAGATTTTATTTATTTATTTGAGACAGAGAGAATGAGAGACAGAGAGCATGAGAGGGAGGAGGGTCAGAGGGAGAAGCAGACTCCCCGCTGAGCAGGGAGCCCGATGCGGGACTCGATCCCGGGACTCCAGGATCATGACCTGAGCCGAAGGCAGTTGCTTAACCAACTGAGCCACCCAGGCGCCCACATAGCTTATTTCTTAATGGCATTGCTTTCGTAACAAAGCAGCACTCCGGGGGCGGGGGGGTGGGGGGTAGCATTCACACGTCCCTGAGCTAGTTATTACAGGGAGGCCCAGATCTTCCGGTGGCCATTCTCTCTCTACACAGTAGTATATACTTCTGCCCTTCGATGAATGATAGGACACAGGGTTTTTGGTCCCATTTCTAACACCTGTAGGTCAGGACAACTGGTTTCTCTACATGTGCGTGTGCGTGTGCGTGCGTGCGTGCGTGTGTGTGTGTTCAGGAAACAAAGGCTGAAAGCCATTCAGCAAAGGCAGTTGGGGTTCCTGTATCTCCTCCTTGCATAATAAGTGTTGTCAGTTACGGCCGCCGAGGTCGGGAGGGGGGCGGCAGCTTGCCAGGATGGTCTGTGACATTTGGATAAACAAACATCAGTATTTATCAGAGCTAGTCCGGGGTGCTTC
This sequence comes from Mirounga leonina, assembly GCF_011800145.1. Classification (NCBI taxonomy): domain Eukaryota; kingdom Metazoa; phylum Chordata; class Mammalia; order Carnivora; family Phocidae; genus Mirounga; species Mirounga leonina. The sequence continues at coordinate 40,757,530 of NW_023270265.1, forward strand.
CTCAGCTGTCGGAATGGGGAGCCCTCCTTGTGCTTGTATATAGTTCTCTCCGAATGAGATAAATGTCTGGTGCCATTAAGGGGAAAAAATATTTGTACTCCGCTCCCTAGTTACCTAGGCTAATTTACCGCACAAGGAGGCCTTGTAGTTCATTAATAATATACAAATACAAACCAAGGGAAGAAATTGCCTTCTTGATTGACTTTGGAGATGCTAATCTAAGACTCTTTGGCTTTAAATATTACCCAGCAATGGTGCTTGTACCAGACACCGTGGAGAAAGCAGAAAGCCACCCAACGCCATGTCGGAAATCACTGCCTCTGGACTTTATCCACAAGACACTCACCTCCACGGGTTCTCTTGAGGAATCTGGAGGTACGGGACACGAAGGAAAGAGACAAACAGAGGATGGCGATAGACTCAGCCATCCTAGACTCAATAGCCCTGACGTGCTGTGAGTGAAGGAAGGCCAGGCTGTGCAGAGCCTTGCTGGGCAGGGCGTTGCTGGGCTGCCTGCCCCAGCCCAGATTGCTGCAAAGCTTGAACAGAGAAAATAGTATTAGGCTCAGCCGACTGGTCCAGCTGGGAACCAAGTTCATCATTCTTAAGAAACCAAATTTCTGGGGCACCTGGGGGCTCAGTCGGTTCACCGTCTGACTGTGGTTTAGGTCATGATCTTGGGGTCCTGGGAGGGAGCCCTGCATTGGGCTCCATGCTCAGCAGGGAGTCTGCTTCTCCCTCTCCCTCTGCTGCTCCCCCTGCCACTCGCACGCATGCTCTGTCTCTCTCTCCCTTAGTAAATAAAAAAAATCTAAAAAAAAATCTCTCCCACTGACATCCCTAGGCTCTGCTTCTGTCTCTTGTCCTCTCTGACCATTGCCTATGAGAAAACATGGAACTTTTGTCAGTTTATTCATAATGAATGGGGAGGTAGTAGAGTTGAGTGGTGAGGTTTCCCAGGCCAGGCTTGATGGTCACATGGATTCGGATTTGAATGCTCCCCTTTCTCTCTTCCACTGCAACCACCAATCACCCACCCCTACAAGTCTGGAGCTGGAATTTCAAGTTCATAAATGTGACCTAGGCATTAGTGACCTTGTCATCCCCTTTGGGTCTGCAGGAGCCACCGAGGTGACGGTCTCAGCCCCTCCTTGATGAAGCCACTTACCCATGGCACAAGGAGTTTCCTCTGGATTCCATAGGGTAGACAGAGCCATTAAATTGCATGCCCCACCACATACGGCCTTAATCCTCCTGCTTTACTTTTCTATCCTTCCCAAGGTCCTCCTGGATTGCTTTGCCTCTGGACTTTTCCTTTCTGACCTTGCCCTTTGGAGTCCTCTAATTCATCTCATTCTTGTCTTTCTTGATTAAAGGAATAGAAGAAAGAAAATCAGATCTGGTGTGTGAAACTTGAGATTCATTTTTCTGTTAAGTGTAAGCATAATAATAATTCCTACCTCATAAGGTAAGAGGGAGAATTAAATGAGAATTAGTAAACGTGGCCCCTAAAGCAATGTTTTCCCAACAAGACCCATGAAGTCAGTTTAATGGGTTGCCACCAAAATTTTCAAAAATGGAATATAGAATATCAGAGGGCACTGCTTGCAGGAGGGGCAAGTTTTATTTCGTGAATCTTTTCTTGCAGTTTCATGTATGTATGTGCACATGTATAAAACCACCAGCAGATGTAAAATGGATATTTTACTGTAGGTTATGGAAAAAAAGTGCTGGAAATAGGTGTCATTAACATTTACCTTCAGCCTTGAGGAGATGAGCTCTGAGACTTAGGCAGCCATGGAACCCTAATGTTGAAAAGATTGGAGAAAGAGATCCAGCCCCCACACCAGGAGGCTATGAGGTGACACCAAAGGCCCATTCTGCCAGCCCAGGGACTTAATTCTGTCCACAAATATTTTTGTTAGGCTCACATAGAATTTATTAAAAAATTTTGAATTAGTTACTATTATTTGAAAATCAGGAGATAGGACAGAAAAATCTAGATTTTCGGCGTCTCTGAAAACTTGGAGAGATTTGGCCACAGCCGGTATCTTTCCTGCAGTCTCTGTCCCACCTGCGTCCCTACTTGTCTCCTACCTGGGCCCTGGAAACATGTAAGGTTTGTTCCCTGACCCGGAGTCCCTCTCCACCTGAGGCTCGATGTTTGTTTTAAAGAATCACAAAGCTGGAACATATCCAAGAGCTTCTTAGGTTCAAACCCTCATTTGCGGAGGGAGGAAAGAAGCCCATGAAGGAGGAGGTGACTCTCCCAAAGTCACATGGATCATCAGTGATACAGCTGAGAACGGTAGCCCCATCTCCATCCTCCTGGGTCGGTCCTCCGGTTCAGCCCTTGGGAACAGGCAGCCACCATCCTCATACAAATGGAGGCTTTCTTAAGAGATGTGTTTGATTCACTTCAAAGGTCACCGGCCCTCACGTCTTCCCTCTGTCTGGGCCACGGCAAATGTTTACCTTGCAAAAGTGAAATTAGATCCAGAGTGGTTCCTGCTTGTCTTAAAAGGTTTTTACATGTCTCCGGCTTTGCCCTCTGTGACTTTTCCTCTTGGCTTTGCCATCACTGGGGCTCCTTTGAGCGCGGCTTTTGAGGGAGGAAGGTACCCGGGCAAAGGGGTTCCCTTGAATGCGAGCTTGGAAAAGATGTGTATCCCAATATTGTCTGGCTATTTGTTTCACCTCGTTCTAGTTGAAGGACAGAGAAAACCCATTTGGAGTGCAAGCATGGTCACAGGCAATGCCAGCATGAGCATATGACGTGCAAAGAATTTCCAGATCACCGAAGAGGGAGGGGGCAGGGTGGCCCCGATGGGCCATTCTCAGAGGGGGAAGCCACCTAGTGTTGGGCACAGGGCCAGGAATGTGATGCCTAGTTTGGTTGTTTTTAATGCTTAAATTTTTTTTCTTTTTGCTTTATAAAAATAGTCAAATATACACAAAAGTAGAAAGAATAGGATAACGAACCTCCATATACCTCACTCAGATTCAACATTTATCAAGATCTTGCTACATACGATTTTTAACTTTAATTTGGTATATAACATATAAAAGTAAATGCGTAGATCTTAAGTGTGAAGTTTGATGAGTTTCTAAACTTACTGTAAAATAATTTCATACAGAAAGTTGCAAAAAAAGCAATATGAAGAATTGCCATATACTCTTCAAAGAGATGCCCCAAATGGTAACAAATTACCCCATTTGCTTTATTATACATTATACACACACACAGACACACACACACACACACATTTTTCTGAACCATTTGTAGGTCGATGAGTTTTGCCAAATATTACGCCCATGTAATAATCATCACTCAAGTCAAGCTACAGAACATTTTCAGCACTCCAGAAAGTTCCCCGGTGCTCTTTTCCACTTGTCACTTTTCATTTTTTATTCATTTCATTTTCATTTCAATTCTCAATCTTATTTTTATCACCATAGATGAGTTTTGCCTGTTCTTGAAACCAATGCACATGGACTCATCTCCCACTTGTTTTTGCTGAATTATTTTAAAGCAAACCCGGGATCTCATGTTATTTCGTCTCTACATAATTTTTAAGTCTCTCTGCAGGCATTTTCTTACATAACCAAAAAGCCAATGAGATTATGTAAAAAGTCTTCCTAACAAGCTTCTGCGATTATCTCCATTTTCCAGGTGAGTGCTCGACCTCAAGGAGGCGGGAACGCTGGCCCAAGGTCACCCAGGAAGTAGCTGGTGGAGGAAGCAGTCTTCCTCTAGAGCTCATCCTTACTGTCTGGGCTGTCAGCCCCAGTGCGGACCCCAGCAGAGGTGCTTGCTGCCTCTGGGGAACAGAAAAGCCTGGCACCTCTGTGGGCCCTTTCTTTCAGCACCCGCCCCCCCAGCACATGGCTGTCCAGAAATGCACTCCCAGCAACCCTTTGAGCACACCTGCCTGCCTACTCACTCACACCGGCGTGTTTTACAAAGGCTTCTTGCAGCCTCTGGCTTCCCCTCTTTAGAGACAGAGGGAAGGGACCACTCAGGCCCCCAGTGGCTACACAGACTGAAAGGCAGATGCGTTTGAAAGCTGCTGAGAGCTTCCCCATTCACCAGGATCTAGACCTCAACCAAGGTGCTATGTCAAGTTACATGATCAAAACGCAGAAAAGACCCATGCCTTTAATATTTTAGATCATATTTGCAAACAAGTTCTTGTAACACACAAACTCACATGGGTGAAAAAAACAGCAACTAGAACCCACAGCAATCTGTTCTTCCAGGAGACAATTAGGCAGAAACAAATCTAAAAGATATTTCTGCCCCCCAACCCCCAGCCCGAAACCAAGCACAGAACTCACCAGGAGCAGACAACTTATTGTAAGCCTGAATCAACTGCTAGTAATCATGATTTTATTCAGTCTCATAAATTGTAGGGTCCATGTAGCAACTAGATATATCAAAGACTTAAATGTTTTCACAAATCGAACCCTATACCCCTCCCAGACAACGTATTGGTAAAAACAGCCTTATTGTTTGTTTCTAAAACAGAGCCGGATGGAGCTATTTAAAGAGATGTGAATTTTCAGCAAAAATGTAGTTACCGATTACTTAGAAATAGAATCGCCACCTCCCCTCACCATCATCTTGTCTGTTCTCCACATTATGGGCCAGTTGACTATGACGACGTTTTTTAGCTGTATTTCTTTTCTAGGTACAGAGATCAAAAGAAGGACTAAGGGATGGGGATGTGGGGGGCTGGGGGGATGGTTGAAGCCCCTGCATCCCTCCCTCATCCCTCCCTCCTTTGTAACCTGTTTTACATGCTGAACTTCTGTATGAGATTGCTTTTGGAAAACCACTAGCCTCGTGGATCTTCTCTTTTTCTGGCATGTGAGGTGCTAAAGGAGGTCACCATGAGGATGCATCATTACCTACACTGTCGGCATCTGGCAGGCCTGGGAAGGGGCCTCAGGTCCTGCAACTGTAGATTCAAGTTTGATGCTGATGCACCTGTCACCTGGTGCTGTTTTCTCCCTCCCCCCCTCCGCAATGACTTCTTGGTGTCATGAGAGAGGGAAAGTGCGATTTTAAATGGGAACGAGCACTGCATGGAGGCTTGAGAGGCCTTTAAATGTTCTTTAACTCCTCCTCCTTCCCCTTGGCCTCATTATTATTATTATAAAGATACATGCTGTTTGAAAAATTAGTAAAATACAGAAAAGTCAGAAGAAGACGAAAAAGGCTTTCATCATCCATTGCCTAAAGGTAAGAAGGTATATTTTCATCTTCCAAATTTAAAAATGCATTTTCATATAGCTTAGATCACACAGTATGTGCAACTGTGTACTCTACTTTTTTCACAGACCTTTTCAAACGCAAAGCCTTTTTACCAACTGTGTAATATTCCATTGCGGGATTGGACCACGATCTCCACCCAAGTGGGACTTTTTAGGAGGATTTCTTTCCCAAGAAAATTGCTTTAAACTGTTCCTAACCTTTCACCAGAGAACTCACTCTACTCTCTCTGTCCCCAACATGAATCAAGGAGCGCTTCGTTTTGCACAGAGCCCACGCTCACCACGATGGAGAAGCCAGCCACAAAGAAGGTCAGCTAAGAATGGACTTAGTGTAAATACTAACACAAAGACTGTTCACGTGGAGCCTGGCGAGTGCAAGGCTGAGCTCTGTGACCCAGAGAAGTGCTCTTGAGTTCTCCCCACTTAGTGGTGCTGGAGCACCTCAGTCTCTTGCTTCTGTGCCATAGATCACCTCCTGAGAGCAGCTTCAGGATGCTGCCCTCTCCTCTCATTAGTCCTCTGTGTGCTTTAGGCTCCCGGGGCCTTTCCCAAACCTTTATTATCTCCCCTCCCCCCTCCCCCCCCAGAAAGGTCCCTGGCTCTCCCCGAGCCACCAGGAGCCATATTCTAATGGAATGGTCTAATCCGGAATGGTCATGCCAAAAAAGGAATGACCAAAATAGTAGTTGGATGCCGTCCTTGCACCAGGCACTGTGCCATGGCATTATACATATGAGATTTCATTTAAGCCTTCTGGCCACCTTCTGAGGCAGGAATTGTCCTGTCCACTTGGCAAATGAGGAAAGTGAGCCTCAGAGGGAGCTGGAATTACTTGCTCAAGAACTAGGAACCCACCTTCCTGTCTTAGAGCCCCTGGGTTGACCGCCAGCCTCTTGGCCATGATTTCAGCTGCGTGACTTCTTTGCTTTGGCCTGTCAGGGATCCCTTCCTCGCCCCTCCCCACGATTCTGCCTGCATCAAAGGCAGGCAGGACTTGGATCCAACTGCCCCTGGCTGGACCAGCAATGCCTCCTCCCAGGCCTTCTCGGCACCAAAGGAGAGAAGCACCATCGCCGCCCCTCTCCCACCAAGACCTCATGATCTCCCCAGAACCTCACGGGATACAGAGAAATGGGGCAGGAAGAATTCTCTGGAAACAGGGCCTTTTATTTTCTTTCATCTCACAAACACAATGAAAAAAAAAATCCTGCTAATAGGATTGCCAACTCAGCAGGCCTAGGCAAGCTATTCCAAGTAAATATAAAGCATCCTGGCACACCTTGAGATTGATGACAAGTCAGGAACAATGACAGGAAACCAGAAATTAATCAGAAGAGTTGCCTTTCATTAAAGGGAGGTGGTGGGGAGAAAGTGCGAGAGCCAGGGCACAGCCATGAGAACCAACTGCTGCGGGGTTTGTGCAGTTGCTCTTGGGCCCCCACAGCCCCCCAGGAGCAAAGGGAGCAGCCAAGGGGCTCCCTGGGCTGCCTGAGTGCTTGCAGCTCTCCTCCCCGACTCCAGGGAAGCGCACGGCCTGTGGAGGAAGAGCTTCCTCCAGGCCAGGGCCGATAAACGCTCTGGGCTCTGGGCTGTGCCCTGGAAGCCTCACTGGGCCAAAAGGGGCCCATCCTTTCTAATCTTGGCCTAGCACCAGCAGCTCTTAACTTGGGGCTGATGGACCACAGCCAGCCTGTGAGCTGCTAGCTGCAGTCTCCCGGGCTGGGCTGGTCTAGCGTTGATGTTCCGCACATCGCGGTCTTATCTCTCACCTTGCCAGGCAGCTGGCCGCGGTACAGGGCTGGGTGAGAGGGTGGGCCGGACTCAGTGGGCAGGGGCTGAGAAGCACAGCGGGCCCCTCCCAGGGCTGCATCTGCAGGTGGGTCGTTCCCTTGCATGGCTCACCTTGCCCCAGAGTCCATCCTCTGCAGCCAAGTGTACAAGGGTATTTTCAAGAGGGAGTGGAGGGATGCTCAGGTCGGGGAGGATGTCGAGACTGGACAGAGATCGCCATCGGGAAGCCACAGGTAGATTGTAGGCGGGGACTTGCAGGGTTAATCAGCCCATCTCTGTCTTGTCACTTAATAACACTGAAAGTCGGATGGTTTTGTTTTAATTTAAGAAGAGTATAAACCTCTTAGCATTATGAAAATAACTGAAGGGGCAACGTGGCAATCCACATGATCGGGCGCCGGACCATAGCAGATGCCCACTGGGTGCATTACAATGGCTCGAGCAGGGAAAAAGTGTCCACCTGAGGTCACGTTTCCTTCACTTCCTTCCTTTGGCATTTCTTTGTTATGGATTATATCTTGAAACTTTTTCAGGTCAAGGCTGATTTGGCATCACTTCCCCCCGCCTTGGACATTTGGGGCCCCGCTCAATCTTCATTTTGAAGTTTCCTGCTACTGACATCTTTAGAAAAGACTTTCACAGTTGGGTTTTTGAATTCTTCTTCCACAATGATTCTACATGCTGGGAGGAAGGTACTAAAGCCTTAATCATTGTGTGAGGCACATTACATCATTTATTCCTTCTAGGACTGAGCTTGGTGAGGTTGCGTGACTTGCACTAGGTCACAATCCTAGTTGCAAACCATTATGCCCACCTTTAAGTCCTGGCTTGGTCACCCCCCCCCACCTGGCCTCTCAGCTCTATCAGTGACTCTATCCACAAATGGCCGCCAGCTTTTAACAAAGCCCATTTTACAAAAGCTCTTTTGCACCCATATCGATGGATCTGCACAAAAATGCTGAGGTTTTGTGGACATTTTTATCATGACTTGTCAGCATCCCTTAACCTCTTTCTTGGCTTTGCTCCCTTTTTTCAAGGAATCATACCTTCTTCTGTACAATGAATTGCGTCTAGGGTCAGGCCAGTAGATCCTGCCCCCAACCAAATAACCCAAACAAACAAACAAACAAACAAGAAAGCCGAGCCAATCATCGTACCTCATTCTGCTGGCTGTTCTGATTGGCCCAAGGATGTAAATGTGACCCATGCTGGGCTAATCAGAGCTCTCGAGAATTTTTACACTTTGGGCTGGAGGAATAAACCTTTACCTCTTGGGTAATAAACATGTACGTTTGAGCCCAGAGCTGAGGTTAGTGGTGTTCCAGGCTCTTAGAGAAAACAGGTTTGAGGAATGAACCCAGAGGCCAAGGAGAGAGATTGAATCTTGAAGTGACAGAGGCCCTTGTTTTGATTCTTCCCGCTCTTCCTGCCAATAAGATTCTTTTTCATCTAAGTCAGTTTCAGTTAACTTTCTAGGACACACATTCAAAGAGCACTCAGTGAGAGGCCAACAGGAGCGGTTTTCTGGGGCAGCAACTGGGTGCAGGGATAGACGTTGCATATGAGTTGTTTTTAGAGGCTGTAGAAAGGAAATGCCCCTGTGGGTGATATATAAAAAAGCGTCCCTCTCTGTATGATGCAAATGACAGAAAACTCCAACTTAAACTGGTTCAGTCAATAAGGTAGATATAATAGCTAATGTAATTTAGAAGTCTAAAGAAAAGTCTGCATTCAGGTGATGCTTGATCCAGGCTCTAATAATGTCTCTGAAGTCATTTCTTTACCTCTCTAATCTGCCTTCCTTGGGTTCACAGAATGACCCTAGAAGCTTCAGGCTTCAGCCTTCCCCTTATAGTAGCAGCATGCCTCCGTTTCAGATCTTCAGAGAAAGAGAGGATAATTTTCAGCCCAGATTTTGTACAAGTGCTGGGATTTACTTTTCCTTGATGACTCAGGCTGCATCGGATGTCCATCCTTGAAATCAGCCACTGGTCTAGGAAAGGGGCTATGTTTTGGGAGGGTGGGAAGCAATTCTGTCCAGATTCCAGAGCAGAGAATGGAGGAGGGTGTATTCTCTTACCTGTTGGGGAGAGGAACAGGGATGGATGTGACGGACAGAGCAGTACATACCCACTGCAACCCTTGTTGCTGAGGCCACTGTGTACACAGGCTTGGACTGGGATTGGCTGAGATGCTGGGGGGCACCCAGCTCATATAGAGATGAGCTGAAGTCAAGGTTTGAAGAACAACTGCAGAGGAAACACACTTTGGGGTGATCTGTAGCGGCTGGTGCCCACTTTGCTAAGGGATGTCACATGTTCTAATTGGCTATCTGGGGACCCAGCAGATGTGTGACCCAGCCTTCCTTCTGACCCCCTGATACTCATGTGGTGGAGGATTCTTAATCTTAGCTTTCTGGCACTCTTGACTGGACTGCCCACGAGGTCAATGCCATGTCCTCTTCCCTGCTCTCCCAGCCCTCTGCGTCTCCCCCCGCCTGGGCCAGGTACTAACCAGCTGTGTGCATAGACCTGTGTGTTCCTGGCAGAGGGTAGGCCCCTTGGGGATAAGAAAGGGGGCCATGTTTGTGAATCCCTCATGCTCGCAACTGAGGCTCCATCAATGTCTGCTGAGTCAAAAATTTTCAGGGCCTAAGCTGATTTTTTTGAGTCTTAAATTCTGGCCAGCTGAACTAAATCCCCTGACTGTGTGGTGATTAGGAAGACTCAGCTTCGAAATATGGTACAGGTTTATCACTTCTGGAAAACTGACCTTTCCAAATGCTTGAACAGCTGTTCCTTTTGAACTATATATATAATAGGAAATAATTAGAGACAACTTTAATGTCCATCACTAGGGTACCTCTCTGATGGGACGCTCAGCAGCTCTTTTTAAAGCATGAGTTAGAATCACATGTCCTTTCACGGTCAAGATGTCCAGGATCTATGTTCAAGTGACAAACAAATTTCAGAGCAGTATATAGTACAACCCCCCCCCCCCACCAAAATGCACAGAAATCAAACTATAAGCAGTGATTGCCTTTGGAAAATGGGGTTGGGGCAGGGCACTTTCATTTTTACCTCATTTCTATATTGTTATCTTTGACGTAAGCATGTAATTTAAAAAAGAGTCATATAAAAAAAGAAGAACTCTAGAAGAAAATAAAAATAAGCCATCGTGGTGGGCACGGTGAATTGGTGCTCCCCTTTCATTCTGCCCTCCTGATGTCCCTTCCAAACTACAGAAGCCAGAAATGGGAAAACTGTATCTCCCAGAGTCCCTTGCAGCTAGGATTCTGGGTGTGACTTCTACTTAGCCAGCCAGAGAGATTTGGAAAGTGGACATGAAGTCAAGGCTGCTTTGATGCTGCTGGCTCTGACAAGCACCGGTGGGGAAGGAGGGGGGTTTCCTGGGGCAGTGGTAGTGGAAATCTCAATGTCCAATCACTCACTCGCTTTGTGGGGACAGGGTGCAGGGCACCACCTGCTGGTGGGTTGGAGCGGCTGTGGAACGCCTCTGCAGTGCAGGATGGAAGCTCTCGAGTTCAGTGGGTAGCTTCCTGGTGTTAGAAGAGTCACCTGCCCCCCGTGGGCCTGATTTTGCTGTGGGATTGGAAGTTGTACTTTTTTTCAGCCCTTCTTATAATTCTATAAACTGTGATAAACCCCTTTCTGGGGCTAGAATGGATTTTTTTTTTTTTTTTTGCTCCACAGATATACGGAAATCTGGAAAAAGCAGTGTGATATTTTTTTGGGTTCAGAGCCCTCTGATACCTTTAGGAAGCATGAGAGAATTGATTGTTTCTTTTAAATAAAGCTCACTAGGGAGACTCAACTTCTTAAAGGTACATTTTAATAAATTATGCAATCTGATGGCACGAACTGAGTCAGGAATGTGGTCTTTGAGTCTCGAAAATCACCTCTCTACGTTTTCTCTCTTACGTACATTTCTCTATCGCTGGTCATTTCATAATTTCACTTAGAGCCACTTTGAGAGACTAGTCTCCCTGGGCAAAGCCCTAGGCCAAAAACAAATGGAAACACAAGAAAAAAAAAATAAGGAAATGAACAAGGGTGTGGTCTACTAGTCCAGCTGATATTAAGGAGAGCTCCCTCTGACATAAGAATGAGCAGTGCCTCAAAGTTTTCATTTGTGTTATGTCTCTATTTTACAAAATCTTTTTGAGATGTAATTTTTGAAGTTAGATGGCTCTTGAAGTTACTCACCAATGCTTATCTCAAGAGACTTTGAGTCCAGAGGAAAATGCAGAGGAAATGCTTTTCTGATGAGGCCACGCTGGCCATCCAACGCGGAATCTCCAGAGCTTCAGTGACATTGTAAATTGGAAGTGTTGTCACGTAGCCACACCCCCAGAGTCCTAGTCCTTCCTGGTACCTCCTTACCAGCTCTGCTTTCTCCTCTCCATCACCACCTTCATCTTAGCGGCCCAGCCGCTTGCAGTTTACAAGCCACTTTGCAGACATTCCCATTGGACACTGACCACAACCCTGTGAGGCTGTTTCGGCAGGCAGCATCGGCCTCATTTCAAGGATGAGGCAGCTAAAGCAGAGTTTAAGGGACTTGTCCAAGGTGACACAGAAGCAGTGAGTCTTGAATCAAGGTTTCTAACTTAAAGTCCCATGTAGCCACTGACAGTTTTATTTTTTCCGGTCTTACCACATTGCCAGTGATGGTCCCCATTTCTCCCTATGACTCTGGGATTAGCATTCAAATATCCCATGGGCCTCTTGCAAACTGACAAGGCCTTGGCCTGGGTTACATGGCCTCCAGCTGTAAATCACACGGTTCCCCCGAGTTAATAGCACCCACTGATAGCCAACACCCTCTATCAACTCCTCCTTCCTCTGCGTGAACATCCACTGGATTCTGGGCAGAGCGAGATAGGGAGCTTCAGGCAGACAATTCTCTGTGACCACTGGATGTCAGTACTGATCTATGCCTGATAACCGAACCTCTTCCCAGCCCGGGCACAGCCATCAGCACCCGGATTTAAAACGGAACAGGAGGAAGCGTGTTGATTAAAAGCAAAGTGTATAGTGACACATATTTTAATTGAATGGCTGGGTTTCTGCAGCTCCGTGGCTGACAGGCAGCAGTTCTTGGAGTCTCCCTCTACGTTGTTTGAGCTAGCTCTTCTGGATCGGATCTAGCAAGAGTGAGAGAACAAGCAGCCTTTCCAGCAGGGCCTTAGAACATCTCCGTTGGCTGATTCGTTCCCTTCCCAAGGACAGTACAAGTCCAGGTGTATCAGAAGTATTATAAAGCAAAGCGTTGAAGAGATAGGGAAAACTGAGAGGGGGAGAGCCTCGAAGAGCTATGAGGCTTTAAACTGTGCAAGTGTGTAGCTTGAATAAAAACAGAAACAAGAAAGTGCTAGGGAGCAGCCACTAAATGAGGAGGAAGGGGAAAGAAGGGAAGGTACGACCGCCTTAGGGACTGGCCCCAGTAGTCCAGCATGCTAGAGTTTGCGCGACCCTGGACTAAGTGCTCTCCTTGCACGAACTCAATCACGTCTCTTTGGGCCCTACAGCAACCCCATCAGGTACTACTGGAAGAGGAAATGGAGGTTTACAGAGGTGAAGTAATGTGTCAGAGGGGCCAGCGGTGGGACTGGGCTTCAAACCCAGGCCCGACTGATGCTCTTAACCGCTCCGTTATGGCTTCTTTTTACGGTCACCCAGCAGCTCTGTGTGATTTGGCCGAGATCGCACAATGTTTGGGGCTAGGGAAAGTGGACTGGGGCTTTCCACTCCAAAGTACTGGGGCTTCCTGACTGTCTCAAATGTTTTTCCATGGTGCCTCCGGGGCTTGTCCAAATGTCTATGTCAGACCCCGAGGAAAGGGAGGCCCAGGAGGCTTGCATCTTGGGGACCGGCCTGGATGGCCATGGCAGCCCTTTTGGAGGGGGAAGGCAGATTCGACAGCCCGCACGAGTGCAGCTCTGAACCAGCCCAGGGGATCATTCACATTTCCTGGGACCCTCCCAGCCTTTCCTCATGCAGCCTATACCCCTGACTTATTCTGCTCTCTCTAAACTGGCAGATGATCCTGGTCTCCCCCATCCCTTTTACTCTGTCCCTGGGAGCTGTTTTTAGTTCAAGGCAGCCTTCCAGTCCCCTCAGTCTGGTACCCATGTTGTCAGGGCCTTTTGCTCATAGATGGAAACCTAGCAACAGGGTGTGCACATCAAGGGTGGACCACGGTGGCTGGTGGTCAAGCACATTCTGACCTGGCCACCCAGGGCACAGTGTGACATGACTTAAAATAAAATTTGGGTGGACATGTGATGTTCTGGGGCCCAGAAATCTTTGCTGTGGGTTGTCTGTAGAATGAGCATAACCCAGAGGGAGTGTGTTTTTCTCCCTTATTTCATTAGGCATATGGTGTGGATTTCTACCCTTGCTGGAGATAGTTGGAGCCTCAGAGAGGCACCCCAGGACACGGGTCTGTCACAGGGCTGGATAGTCCTGGACCCGGAGGTAAGCAGTGACCAGGGCTGATTCATGGGTACATTTAGGCACCTCTATAAACCTTGGAATTAGGAGGAAAAATGGAAATATTGATTCCAAATGTATTTTTTCAAAGATTTTATTTATTTATATGACAGAGAGAGCCACAGAGAGAGAGGGAACACAAGCAGGGGGAGTGGGAGAGGGAGAAGCAGGCTTCCCGCGGAGCAGGGAGCCCGATGGGGGGCTCAATCCCAGGACCCTGGGACCATGACCCGAGCCAAAGGCAGACGCTTAACGACTGAGCCACCTAGGTGCCCCCCAAATATATTTTTAATAGAACTTATTTTTTAGAGCAATTTTAGGTTCACAGAAAAATTGAGTACAAAGTACAGAGAGTTCCCATTTTCCTCCTGTTCCCAGACACACAGAGCCTCCCCCACTAACAAACTCCCACACCAGAGTAGTACCTTTGTGACATTCAATGAGCCTACACTGACACATCATTGTCTCACCCAAAGTCCATAGTTTACTTTAGAGATCACTCTTGGTGCTGTGCATTCTATGGGTTTGGATAAATGTATACTATATTCTGTACAGTAACGTACAGAGTAGTTTTACTGCCCTAAAAAGCCTCTGGGCTCTGCTATTCATCCCTGCCTCTTTCCTCACCCCTGGCAACCACTGATCATTTTGCTGTCTTCAGTAAATAGCAATAGTTTTGTTGTTTCTGGAACATGATATAGTTGGAATTATACAACATGTAGCTATTTTTAAGATTGGCTTCCTTTACTTAGTAAAGCACATTTAAGTTTCCTCCATGCCTTTTCATGGCTTGATAGCTCATATCTTTTAGGGTTAAATAATATTCCATTATTTGGTATATAGTTTACCCATTCACCTACTGAAGAACAAACATCTTGATTGCTTCCAAGTTTTGGCAATTATGAATAAAGCTGCTATAAGTGTACATGTGCAGGATTTTGTGCAGACATAAGTTTTTAGCTCATTTGGATAAATACCAAGGAGTATGATTGTTGGATAAGAATAAATTTAGTTCTGTAAGAAACTTCCAAACCATCTTCCAAAGTGGCTGTACCATTTTGCATTCCGAACAGCAATGAACGAGAGTTCCTGTTGCTCCACATCCTTGCCAGCATTTGGTATTGTCAGTTTTTTGGATTTTGTCCATTTCAATAGGTGTGTAATGGTGTCTCACTGTTGTTTTAACTTGCATTTCCTTGATATGATGTGGAGCATAGTTTCATAATCTTTTTTACTATCTGTCCATCTTCTTTGGTGAGTTCTGTTCAGATCTTTTGCCAATTTAAAAATCAGCTTGTTTGTTTTCTTATTAAGTTTTAATACCTAAGTATATCTTAGATAACAGTCCTTTCTCAAATGTGTCTTTTGCAAAAATTTTATCCTAGTTTGTGGCTTGTCTTCTCATTCTCTTGACATTGTCTTTTGCAGAGCAGAAGTTCTAATTTTGATGAGGTCCAGCTTGCAATTTTTTTTTTTTTTTTTTTTTTTTTTTTTTTGGGTTTTGCATTTTTTTTTTTTTATTAAAAAAGTGTTCCTTTTTTTTTTTTTTTTTTTTTTTTTTTTAGTGGATCATGCCTTTGGTGTTGTATCTAAAAAGATGATGCCAACCTGAGGTCATCTATGTTTTCCCCTCTGTTATCTTCTAGCAGTTTTCTAGTTTTGCATTTATATTTAGATCTATGATCCATTTGAGGTTAATTTTATATAAGGTCTGTGTCTAGATTCTTTTTTTGTATGTGGATGTCCAGTTGTTCCAGCACCATTTGTTGAAAAGACTGTCTCTTCTCCATCATCTCCATATCTCTTTGCTCCTTTGTCATAAAATTTATTTTTTGACTACTCCTATCTAGGTTCTGGGAATAAAGCAGAGAAGAAAACAGGGTTGGTCCCTGCTGTTTGGAGTTGATATCTGTGCACATGACTTTATTTTTTTTTCTTTTCCTTCCTTCCTTTTTTTTTTTTTTTTTTTTTTGATAGGGGGGGTGAGCATTTTTTTTGGTAGGGGCAGGGGAGGGGCAGAGGGAGAGGGAGAGAGAGAATCTTAAACAGGCTCTATGCCAGGCACAAAGCTGATGCAGGGCTTGATCTCATGACCCTGAGATCATGACCTGAGCCAAAATCAAGAGTCAGACGCTTAACCACCTGTGCCACCCAGGAGCCCCATGTACACTTTCCAAGCTGAAAGGTGCCTGAGCAGTGACACTGGGTATGTACGCCTATTACCACTTTTGTGTCCCAACACTGGTGAGGTTGATGTTATACCATAAGAAACCAGAGGCCTGGACTTTGGTTTTAGGGAGGGACTGATTTGCTGGGGTCTTCAGCTGACATTTGACCCAGATCCCAATGGCTGCTGGGTGAGCACAGGGACTTTCACACTGTCTATATGGGAAGTTCTGTGTTCTCAGAAAGAACGAGCACCCAGGAGAAAAGCCTCTTCAGGAATTCTTGCCCACCATCCTGGGGAGTGGAAGAAGACACGCTGACTTCTGTTCTCCACATGTCAGGGGTGGAAGGCCAGGTTGGACTGGTTCAATGGTGAAACTCAGAGGGATGGGAAGCCCCTCTGCCTCCTCCAGTTAGTGATAGGTGGAGGGCCCCAGTGTCATCACCTGTCAGATGGCCAAGTGGGGCTGGACGACCTTTCAAGTCCATCCACCTCTATTGTTCTATGTTTCTAAAAGAAGCTGAGTTGGGGGCATGGCCTGAGTAGTCACATTTGGCTGACCTCATTCATGATGACGAGTGAGGTGGGCCGACTCAGTTCACCCTTGACAGTGGGGAAGAGTGATTTAATGAAGTCCCAGATGCCAGATGGGAGTGGTCCTGGGGAAAGGGCAAGATTGCTTTTATCTTTAACCAAATAAAAATCCCTGCCCAAATTGTAGCTTTGATTTTAGGAGGTGAGAAAGCATCATGGAGGTAAGTGACAAGATTTATAGGGAGGCTGCACACTGTTGTAAGTTCACTGCCATCTCAAAGGAAACTTTAGAACCTGGCAGAGAGGATTTTATGGGAAGGCAACCATGGTGGCTATTGATGTGGTGGAGTGTTCAGTGTGTGGCATGGGTGGACTGGTAGGAGAGATACAGGGATGAGCCCAATGAGTTGAGAAAGACACAAAAGGACATGTAACTCGTGTGTGTGTGTGTGTGTGTGTGTGTGTGTTAAACCAAGTAATATCTTGCTGCAGCAAAGACACTGTCCCCCAGCCCACATACTGGATCGCCTCAAGAGTCCCCTGAATGGTCTCTTGGCTCCCAGTATACCCACTGCACAGACTGATCAGCCTAAAGCACATTTTCATCCCACTACTCCCAGATCTTCTGGGACAAACTTCTTCCTGTGTGGGCCTCAGGCCTTCCCTACATGACCAAAGCCTCCCCATCATCTTTGTGGTTTTCTACTTCCCTCTCACTTGTACACACCCACATGCGTGCACGCGCACACACCCACACACTCAGGTTGCCAGGCTTTTGCTCATGTTTTTGCCCATATGCAGTTCTCTCACCCTGTCAATCTATCCACATTGTCTTCTTTTGGGGGGCGGGCCCTAGGGGGAGAGAGAGAGAGAATCCCAAGCAGACTCTCCGCTGAGCACGGAGCCGGACGCAGAGTTAATCTCATGACGCTGAGATCATGACCTGAGCCGAAATCAAGAGTCAGACACTTAACCCACTGAACCACCCAGGCGCCCCTCCTCTGTCTTTTTTTTTTTTTAACAGCTTTATTGAGATACAATTCACACACCACACAAATCATCTCTTTAAAGTGTAAGATTCAGTGGTTTTTAGTATATTCACAGATATGTGCAACCTTTTCACAGTTAATTTTAGAACATTTTCCTCACCTCAGAAAGAAGCCCCATATCTTTTAGCTCTCACCTCCCAATCCCCTGGCTCCCTGCTACCAGACCTAAGAAATCAGTAATCTACTTTCTTTCTGTATAGATTTCCCTGTTCTCTTCACATGAACAGAATCCCACCTGTGGTTTTTGTGTCTGGCTTCTTTCACTTAGCAGAATATTTTCAAGGTTCATCCATGTCATAGTGTGCATCAGTACTTCATTCCTTTTGATGGTCAAATAATAATCTAATTCTCCCTGTCTTTCAAGGTTCAGCTTGGTCCCCGCCTCCTGCAGGAAGTTGTCTGTAACTCTGCGGGCCTTCCTGACCTCTCCCTGGGATAGTTACAGCATAGCATGGGATTGTTCCAGCGTCCCGACAGAGCCTTCCTTCCCGATGGGCCTGCAGCAGGCCAGTTCCCTGGGAAGCAGGCTCTGAAATAGAGGTTGGTGAGCAAGAATTTTACTGGGGGATGCTCTTGGGGTTAACCTCATGGGAGAGCGATGGCTGCAGGAGGGGCAGAGGGAGAAGGGGAGCTGCAGAGCGGTCACAGCCAAGGTCCTCACCCCCAGGAGCTCTAACGTGGGAGGGCCCTCTGAGCGGGCCAAAGGCTGGCCTTCATAATCCCAGGTCAATAGTCATCAGAAGTTGCTGCTCCAGGAACAGGGCGCGATGTTGGACTTTGTCCAGTCAAGGGCAAGTCCTGGAGAGGGACTCAGCCGACAGCGGCAGCTGGTAGTACTACCAGCAGCTGGAGGAAGGAGGGCACAGGGCATCCATGATGGAGCAGAGGCCCCTTGAGGTCGGGGCCACATCATCCTTCCTGCTTGCTTCGCCCCTCTCCTGGCACCTGACAATGTACTGTACAGAGACAGGCCCTGTGGTCAGACAGAAACAGACTCAAATCCCAGCTCTGCCACATACTAGCTGAGGAACCAGAGAAAGTCCCCAGCTCCCTTTAAACCAGAGTGTCCTCATCTGTGAAATGGTTATAATGATAATAACAGTCCCACCTTTAGAGTTATTGTGAATCCAAGTGAGTTGGTGTTTGTAAAGTATTTAAGTGTTGGTTCATACTAAGCTCCCTCAAATGTGAGCCATTGGTATTATAATGGTATTATCAGAAGATGCTCAAAGCCATCTGATAATCGATTGACTTAAAGAGGTGGAGGCAGATATAAACTAAGAGGCAACAAATGAACTGGATGTCCTCATTGAGAAGTCAGTATTCTAAGGTAGAAAATTGTTTTTTTTTTTAATCAGGGAATATTTCAGACATCCAGAAAGGCACAGAGGTTTACTGAACATTCATGTTCCCACGATCGAACTTGATTTTCAAAATTACAGATATATGTGAAGACTATTGTGTACCCCTCCCCGGTATGCACCTGTCCCCAAGGTGAATCTTGAAAGCTATGTTTATCATCCCAAGGAACGTCTTGGTGCTGTTGCTGTATATGTATGAATCTCCAGAAAATATCTCATCTCCAGATAATATCTCGTCTTCTGTATGTTTTAAAACTTTATATAAATGACATCATAGCGTATCATCCTTCTGATTTTTTTACTCAACACAATGCTTGACATCAGACATGAGATTTGTCCATGTTTTTACAGGCAGCTCTGGTTTGTTTATTTTCCTTATGGAATAAAGCTGAAAATGCTACTTGCAAGGCATAAGAAGCAGTGGGGGGAGAAACTCTTTCCAGCTGACCCGCTTGGCCCCATCTTCTTTCCAGCCATCTGCATCTTCTGGAAAGATAGCATAGCCTAGAGTTTAATCTACTGGAGCCAGATTCTGCCATTTGCTAGTTGGGACATACCGGGTGAGCTACTTAACCACTCTGTGCCCCCATTTGCTCATCTGTCACATGAGAACAATAATACCTACTTCATAGCCTTGCTTGTAAACACTTGCTGCGGGAGCTGGTGGGCTGTTTCTAAGCAGGCAGTATGGAACACAACTCCACGAAGCAATGCCCCAGTCAGGAGGGCCTGATTCCTGCCAGGTGGGGAAGGGTTGCTACATAGCCTGGAATTTTCCACATTTGAGGAAGCTGTGAAGCTGACATTTGGAAAGCTAACAGTGATTGTTCCTTTCCATATTTTGCTGGTGGTTCCTGGCACAGTTGTGAAAAGAGAGCCCCTAGTTTCCCACCCCACACTGCCTTTGAACTGTCCAGCTCCCTCAAGGCCACTTTTTTTTAAAAAGATTTTATTTATTTATTTGACAGAGAATGCACAAGTAGGCAGAGAGGCAGGCAGAGGGAGAGGGAGAAGCAGGCTCCCTGCTGAGCAGGGAGCCTGATGCGGGGCTCAATCCCAGGACCCTGGGATAATGACCTGAGCCAAAGGCAGCCGCTCAACCGACTGAGCCACCCAGGTGCCCCAAGGCCACTCTTATTATTCCTATCATATAGGTAAGTAAATGGGCTCAGAGCCTTGAGCCACATCGGTGGCCCCCCAACTTCTCTTAGTCATCTTCAGCTTGTTTTCTTGCCTGAGGACAGTGGCGGGAGCCTAGAGGCTGAGAAAGGAAGAGAAATAGTTTTCAGGGCCATGCACCCTGTCGAAGGTATGACCTTGTATCTTCAACAATCAGATGGCAGAAAGTCATTCTAGAACTCGAGGTTGTGTGGTGGTGTTTTCTCGGTCTTCCCTTAAGGGCTTTAGATGAACCGTCAAAATGTATTTTCCAAATTCTCTAAAAAGCTGAGTAGTCAGCAGGGTGGGTGTTAGGGGAATCTGTGGGTGGTGAGGAGCATGGAAGCAGATGGTGGCCAGCCAGCGTGGATTGCGTTCATCCAGATAGACAAGTTTTGGCTTGCCTCACCTTGAAATGGAGTTTTTACAGAGGAAAATATGTCGAGGTAAACAGATTTTCTCCTTTATGAGATGTCATATGACTATTCTTGTATACAGTTATTTCTTCAAAATAATTTGTAATGGCATAGCTCAGTACCATAATCAGTTTGTGTTTCCATTATAAATCCAATTTTGGAGGGTGACGGTGTCTGTCATTTCATCTTCCTCAGGGTTTAAACTTTTTATTTTTCTCTTAAAAAAAAAAAAGGAAGCAGTTTGTGTATATGGTTTAAGAAACTAGGGACCTGGGTTTTGGGGGAATGGCTTAGCAATAGGAATTTAGGCAAGAACTAAGAGAGCAAATAGGTTTCAACTCCTTCATCAATTTTGATCAATTTGTACTGGATGATATGAGTGTCGTGTGGAGAAGGATTCTGAGACCATGTTCAGCACCAACAGAATAGAGCAGTGATTGATTAGTAATGTCTGTCATGAATCTCTGGAAAGAAAGAGAAGAGAGCCCAGAGGGAACCCTGCAAACATGCATTTAAAAAGTAGAGTGAGTTTGGCACAATTTCTCCGAACAGGAATCCCTTACATCTTGATAGCACTTGATAGTTTCAAAAGCATTTTTCATTTGCTTTATTTTCATTTAACCATTATATCAACTGTGTGAACTCAGGAGGGCAAATCTGTCTTCATATTGATTAATTTACCCATTAAATGCTTATTGAGCCATTACTGTACTAGCCTGTGGTAGATTATCTGTAAGGATGACCACCACTAGTTCCTTCCCTTTCTGTTCTGGCATGTTGCGCCTCATCCAGAAGTGGAATCCACTTCTCTTCCCCTTGAATCTGGGCAGTTCTTGGTGACTTGCTTGGCTCAGAGGATGCAGCTGAAATGATGTTCTGGGACTTCTAATGATAGGTCTCAAGAGCTGTTCAGTTTCAGCCTACATCTTCTTGAAACATTTGCTTTTAGAACTTCGGTCTGCCACATAAGAAATGTAGCTACCCTGGGGTGCCTGGGTGGTTCAGTTGGTTAAGCAGCCGACTCTTGGTTTCAGCTCAGGTCATGATCTCAGGGTCGTGAGATGGAGCCCTGCATGGAGTCTGCTTGAGATTCTCTCCCTCTCCCTCCCCCGCAGGCCCTCCCCCTGTTCTCCCTCTCTAAAAAAAATAAAAAAAAGAAATGTGGCTATCCTTCTAGAAAGACTACATGGAGAGGCCATGACACTAGACAGAGGGTGCTGGCTGAGCCCAGCTTTCCTTCCAGCTGTCCTACAAAGGCACCACTTATACAAGGAGCCATCTTGGACCCCTCTAGACCAGCCCAATTGCCAGCTGGATACTCCTGAGTCACACCAGTTGAGACTGTGTGCAACAGAAGAATCACCAAGCTGAGCCCTGACTAAATTCTTGGCTCACAAAATCATGAGGTGAAATGGTCATTAAGTGACTAAATTTTGGGGTTTTTTGTTACATAGCAACAGGTAACCAGAATATTGACACGGGAGTTTCCAGAAATGAGGAAGGCCCAGTTTCAATCCATAGAGAATTCCAAGTCTCTTAGGAGAGGTGGACACACGGACAAACTAATTAGAATTCAGTAAGACCAAGCATGTGCAAGGTAAGGTGAGAGCCAAGAATGGAGATGGGTAACTCTATCTTAAAGGTGGTGGGAATGCTTCCAGAAGGGTGATGTCTTTTTGGGCTCTGGTCCCATTGCTCTTGTGATGCACAGCTTACAAGAAGTCACTTTTTTTCTGGGAACATTCCCAATACAGAGAGAGGTGTCCCCAGTGGCCAAGTCTATATTAGGTGACTCTCCTTTCCTGGCCATAGCTGATAGATCCAAGGGTAGACAAGTTCTCAAGGTGAGCCAATCAAGTTCTATCTCACAGTAAACTAAACACTAGAATGGAGAGTCTTACAGGCTGGGCATCATTGGAACTGAATCATGGTAATAGCAGTCCTCTAGAGCAGGGTTTCTCAATCTTGACACACCATTGACATTTTGGGCTGATTAATTTTTTTTTGCTGGGGTGAGAGGAGCTGTCCTGTGCATTGTAGGTCGTTAGCAGCAGCCCTGGCTCCATCCAGTGGATGCCTCTAGCACCCCATATCCCAGTCATGACAATCAAAAGTATCTCCAGATATTGCCAAATGTCCCCTGGGTGGCAAAATCACTCCAAATTGAGAACCACTTCTTTAGAGTGACAGTCCTTAAATCATGAGCTTTCTTATCCCTGTCCATTTTGAAATATGGTAGTTAAACTCTTTTTTTTTTTTAATCTGCGAGGCATGCCTTCTAATCATTCAGTGTCCATTTCCATATCCTACAACCTGAAGAATGTTAGTTCCTATAGTATTGAAGGTTGGAATGGAGTTTGCTACACAGACAAGTCTTGCGAAGGCATTTTAGATAAAGGTACTCTTTGTTTGGAGGCATGAAACAGCACTCTGGAAGCACTGGGTATGGCTAGAGCTGTTCATAGAAGGTGGGTTGTGAGGCTGGAGAGGCACAAGGGTCAGCCCATGCTTTGCAGGCCACACTCAAGCTTACAGATCATACAACTGTGGCTCTGAGAACCTCCATAATTTACCCTTGGTCAGTGCTTTCCATTGAACCAAAGGCCTCCTACCATCTTCCATTATCTCTAGATGGAAGGAAGGTTGTTTAGTGGCTCGTAAAGGCTAGACCTTGGGGCTTCAGAGGATTGTGTTCCACTGAGAATATTTCTCCGTATTGAGGAACCAATTGCTCCTAGATTTTAACCCTGTCCGTGTTTCACTAACAAACTAAAGTGAGGACTGAAGTCATTTTTTAAACTTTGCTGAATCCCACATGTCTTCTCGGTGTGAGGCAAAAGTGGACTCCTTTAGGCTTGAGTCAGTTGGATAAAAATGTCTCATTGTCCACTTGGCTAGGTGAGCATGTGTTTGGAATGAGGATCCTTTGGGTCACAGAAATCTGGAACAAATCCAGACAACCTCAAATTACAGGGCTCATTGTTCTCTGAATTCTTTCAAGCAGCCATGCTGCAAGAGCCTTCCTCTCTTCCTCAGAGACTCAGAGACTCTTAGCTTCAAATTCCACTGTTCTTGCTAATAGTAACAAATTCTCTGCAAATCTCAAGTTCAGATTCCCCAGGAGAGAGTCTGGTTGGTTGGGCTCTGCTCTAGGACAAAGCTTTGGCTCCTGGCCAACCATAAACCCTGCCTCTGGGGGCTGTGATCATGCCCAAGTGAACTAGGGTACAAAGCAAGGCAGAACCCTGTGGAAAAACAGTCTCAAAAGAGGCCTGAAGGAAGCAGGACCCTTTGGCTGTCCCAGGGTCAGGGTAAGTGTCCTTGTCGAGCACAATTATGAGTGCTGGAGTCATGGCTGAGCTATGCTACTGATCTCCCTTCACAAATTTCCAGTGGTGGCTCTGGACCCAGATTTCCCATTTCTAACCAATTGGCCAAATCCAGTAGCCCTGGACCAGGGGCACCCAGGGGAGGCCACTTTTGAGAAGTTAGCTTCCAGGAATAAATTCCCTTGGGAAACTTTGTGGGTAGCTTACATCTCAAGAACAGTACTCATTAGGAGCTTGGGGAGCTGTTAATTGCCCTGTCCAGCCAAGACACAGTGCTGCCACTTGATGAAAAATAATGAAGCCACTGGAAGTTCCAGCTTCCTCCCTGTCCGCCTAGGGTCCCTCCCGCTTCCTCTCCTGCCTCTCACCCCAGGCGCTAGGGTCCCCCCCGCTCCCATTGTCCTGCTGCCCAGAGGTCCTTGCTGTGGTATTCAGGAACCTGTCCCTGGGGCAATCATATTCTCAGAAAAAACTTACAGAACCTGGCAAAGGGTTATTTTCCTGAATTAGACATGTATTCGTCTGCAAGCTGTGTTTACAAAGGTATCAAGATTAAATTATATAGAGCTGCTACTCATCCCATCTCAGAAAGTTAGGACCCCTCAAGAAATTCATCCAATCTTGGAAGAGCTGTGACTCTCTGTAGCCATGGCAACACCCACCTCCTGGAGTAGCCCCGTTGCAGGCGGGAGCATAGTGCAGTGGGGCAGGAAGACCTGGGAGGCCAGTGCTAGTCCCCGTTCTGATACTAAGCAGCCACGTGAGCTTCGGAAACAGGAGTGCTGAACTACTGATGTCAGACGTCTTTTCCAGACGTCTGCATCTGAATGCAGAGGACTTTAGACCCTTTGACGGAGATTTAGTATGTGAAACTGCTTGGTACCAGGGGCATTCTTCCAGAGAGTGGGTTAAGCTGGGAGGCAGGGCCCCCAGATCGTTGGGGAAGGTGGAATGGGGCAGAGGCCTTCCCTCTGCTCTCACCAACCAGGGGGCAGCCCCGAACCTGTGCTCAAGCAGCTGGCTTTCTTCCCTGGGACTTGGAACCTGGAGAGTGATCCACAGACGTGGGCTCAGGTAGAGGTTATTCACAGTGGCAGCAGCTGAGCTGCCAATGCAGAGGCCATGGGGAGAATGTCCAGTGGTGCCAACCAGAGTGCCTCAATCAAGCCTCTTCTGTGGCATGAATGTGACTGTGTTCTCCCCGTTAACTTCCATGCTCTCCCCTCCCTTTTCTGCCTCTCACTCGATTTTGTGAACAACCCAATACCTTCAGATTTGGTGTTCTCTCCTTAGCTGGCCAGAGCGGATTTCTATTGTGTGCCATCAGGAACCTTCAATCAGAACCTTGGTGAACCCATTACCCTGCAGTTTGCTGTTTAGGATTTGAAACCATTTTAAGGTCTTACCGAATTCCAGAAGGTTTCCAAGGTTTCAAAAAGGATCAGCGATCCCTCAACCCGAGACCACCATCGAGCTATCACCTCCCCTGCCACCTCTGCTCAATGGGCACTGGTTACACGAGGCACTGTGTTGAGGAGGATTCTAAGGTTCAGACTCATTCGTGGGGTCTGCCAATGGGGAGAGGGGAGAGAGGGGCAGTGCTCCTACCAAGTGGATGTTTTCCATGCCTAAACTCAAAGGGGGCATTTCAGGGGCTTGGGTATATTTTGTGTCCCAGGTCCCCTCAACTCTCCTGCCTTGGTGGAAGGCAGCTGAACTTCCTTTGTCACCATCTTTTGGCAGGACAGCCTTTCTGAGAAACCACAGTGCAAAACCAAAGGTAAGATCAGCATCCCTTATGAGACCCAGCACAGAGAGACGGGGTGTGAGCTGCCCCAATGACAGCAGCTGCAAAGCCCAGGGGCCGGCCTCTGGAGTCAGACTATCAGAGCTCGAAGGGCCTTCAGAGGCCATCCACTCCAATACTCCCATTTCACAGACAGGAAAACTGAGGCCCAGAAAGAAAAAGAATGACTTCTCCATGGCTCTGCTGTCAATTTAGTGGCAGTTTGTGGTCTCACATATCAGTTAGTTCTTGGCCAACATACTTCTCATCTCACTACCATCTCATATCTACTCAGCTCCTTATTAGTCACCCCACCTCTGGAATACCCCAGTGGCTATTGTAACACATTACCAAAAACTTAGTCGCTTACAACAACACAAATTTATCTTAGAATTCTATGGGTCAGAAGTCCAACACAGGTCTCACTGGGCCAAAGTCCAGGTGTCAGCAGGCTGCTTTTCCTTCTGGAGGGGAGAATAATTTCCTTGTCTTCTCTGGTTTCTAGAAGCTGCTCCCATTCCTTGGCTCATGGCTCCCTTTGTTCATTATCAAAGCCAACAATGGCCAGTGAGTCCTCATATCACTGTGACACTGACTGGTCTGCTTCCTTCTACTTGTATTGGTTCTTTTTTTTTTTTTTTTTGAGAGAGAGAGAGTGAGCAAGAGAGAAAGCACAAGCCAGGGGGAAAGGCAGAGGGAGAAGCCGACTCCAGGCTGAGCAGGGAGCCCGAAGTAGAGCTGGATCCCAGGACCCCGGGATCATGACCTGAGCCAAAGGCAAACGCTTAACTGACTGAGCCACCCTGGTGCCCCTTCCTTCTACTTTTAAAGACCCCTGGGATACGTTGGGCCCACCAGATAATCCAGGATAATTTCTCTACTTTAAGGTCAGCTGACTAACAACCTTAATTCTATCTTCAACCTTAATTCCCCTTTGCTATTAAGAGAGCATATTCATAGTTTCTAGGAATGAGGACAGAAATATCTTTGGGGGCCATTATCTTACCCTCCACACCCATGTTCTAAGGTCAGGGTTTTTCATCCTAAAAAATGATTTTTGAACCTGTTACTTGCCCCCAGTGCCACCCAGTCCTCCTATTAGATTCCATGCTAAGCTCCTCAGAGGAGGGTCTATTCTCACCACTTCCTATCCATCATCAGCTGCTCCTTTAAAAAAAATTGATATATTATTCACTTATCATAATAGTCACTTTTTAAAAGTGTACAACTTAGGGCACCTGGGTGACTCAGTTGGTTATATGTCTGACTCTTGGTTTCGGCTCAGGTCATGATCTCAGGGTCCTGAGATTGAGCCCTGCATCGGGCTCTGTACTGGGTGTGGAGCCTCCTTAAGATTCTCTCTATCCCTCTCTTTCCCCTTCTCCCCCCACCCCTCATGCTCTCTAAAAAACAAAGTGTACAATTTGGAAGTTTTTAGTGTATTCGCTAGGTATGCAACCACCAACACTATATAATTCCAGAACACTGTTGTCACCCTAAAAAGGAAGGCCATACTAATTAGCAGTCAGTCCCCATTCCTCCCTTCCTCAGCCTCTGTCAATCACGAAACTACTTTCTGTCTATATGGATTTACTAATCCATCCTAGACATTTCATGTAAATGTAATCACAGGATATGTGACCTTTCGTGTGTGGCTTCTTTCACTCAGCATCATGTTTTCAAGGTTCACTCATGCTTAAACACCTCGCAGCCTGGCCTCCACGGCCCTGCCCCATGTTTCACCTGCTGAGCTCCCCCAGGCTTCCACTATGCAGTCCCCAAATTCCACAGCCCTTCTCAACCCTCAGTGGGTCACAGGTGGGATCTTCCTCCTCAGGACATCTCATCCTTGGCTTCCATCATGATGCCCCTTCTCAGTTATCCTTCTGCCTCTGTGCTCTTGCTTCTTCTCCTCTGGCCCTAGTCTCTCCTTGTCTTCTGAAAGGATCTGCACCCCAATGTTCAGTCCTAGGCTC
Source organism: Mirounga leonina (assembly GCF_011800145.1). Classification (NCBI taxonomy): domain Eukaryota; kingdom Metazoa; phylum Chordata; class Mammalia; order Carnivora; family Phocidae; genus Mirounga; species Mirounga leonina. The sequence continues at coordinate 40,784,889 of NW_023270265.1, forward strand.
TCTGCTGTTTCCTGTATCCTAGGTGATCTAGCAGCCCCAGGCGGGCTTTTTGATGGGCCCTCCCTAAGACCGTAGACGACACTTTATACACATCATAGCTTTTCGTCAGCTTCGCAAATGGGTCTATGAATAATAAAGTGTTAAAAGTCACAGCTATGTAACCTTTCTGTCTTTGAGAGCTGAGTTAACCAAGGCTCTTTGGGTTGCAAGAGACAGAAACCCAACTTAAGGTGAGCTGAACAAACAGGGAATTGAACTCACATGCCTAGAGTAGCTCAAAGAAGTGAAGGAAACACAGCAGCTTTGGAGGTTTTGGGGACTGGATTCAGGAACACACTGCTGTTAGGATTTTCCCTCTCTTGATTTCTCAATTCTGCTGGCTTCTGCTTGGCTTATTCTCTCCAGCACGTTAGCTTTCATCGCATATCACAGAAGATGACACCTGGCAGCCCTCAATTTCTTCCCACTTGGGACTCAGAGACAAAGCTCTTCTCCAGTTCCAAATTAAAAATCCTGAAGAAGGACTCTAAACACCTTATGTTGGGTTGTACACTCACCATTGGCACAATCATGGAGCTGTGTGCTAGGATGGAGTAGACCTAGGCCTGCTGTCTACTCTTATATGTTGTGGGGCAGAAAGCAGTGATGGCGGGCCTGCCAGATGCCCATGATGGGAGAGGAGGAGGAGCAGTTCTTCAAAGCAGTGTGTTTGTATATACTGGACAGTGAAAAATGGGAGATGTCTCCTACAAGACATCACCCACACCCACTGCTTCTATGGAGTACACCATGTGGATAACTTCTACAGTCCCCAACTGCCAGATGCCCATCGATGTCTACCTAGTTGGCCCACTGGCACCCCCGAACTAAGCTTCTCTGGTGTCCCAGTCTTTATCAGTGGCACCACTTCCAGCAAGTCTCCCAAGCTTTTCCTAGTTCCTTGCCCTCATGAATGGCTATTCCTGCTCTATCTAGATACTTGGCCAAGTCCCACCAATCTTAGCCCTTCACTGTCTTTCCCAGACATTGTTCCCATCCCTAGTGTCCTCGCTCTAGGTCAGACCCTCCCCATCTCTCCATGGCTCTCCCTGCCACAAGGCAGATTTAATCACCATCTGTGGAGTCTCCACTCTATGCCAGAGATGTGCTGAGTATTGGGTTGGTTTTTTTTTAATCCTCATAACATTTCCATGAGTGGAATACTAGTATCACTAGGAAAATGAGGCTCCTTAAACAAAGGGCTTGTGAAGGGAGGCAGGGGTGGTTGAAAGAAAATTTGAACTTGGGTCTCTAATTTTAAGGATAGTGTCAATCCTAGTTTCCTTCCACTGTCTTTTCAAATAGTTGCCAAATGAACTTATGAAAGATCGAATCATGCTGACTTCTTTTGGCTCAACAGCTGTTGTGAAACCTTCCCAGTTTACAAATAAGAGCCTTTAAGCAGCCCTGGGCCTTGCCCATCACTTACAAAGGGAAGTGCTGCTGAACTCACTCTGATATGGGGACTTCCCTGAAAGCTTGTGGGGCTCCTCTCTCCCACTGGGGGCCTGGGGGTTGAGGGAGGGTAGAAAGCCTGTTTCCAAAAAAAGTTCAGCAAAAGAATCCAGTGTTAAGCACTTAACACTGGGTACCTGATAACCAGCAAACATCTGATAAATTGGGGGTGGGGGTGGGGCTGCATTGTCCTGGCTACCCCCCAGAGGGAGGGTGCAGGGTGGCCTCTTCTGTCTTTGTTGAATTGTTTACCTACTTGGCTTTTCAGTCTCTCCCCACTCCCCCAAAATAAGCTCCAAGGGAGAACCTTGCCTGTTTTCCTCTGAACCAGGGCTAGACCCATGAATAGGTGCTCAATAAATATTTGTTGTGGATGGATAGGTAGAAGGAGGGATCAGATGGAGGAATGAGAGAAAGAGTTTCTAGTTCAAGTCCTAGAATGAGATATTTCGAACTGTTTTTACATCTGGTTATTCTACTCAAGTGTGCCCAGACGGCAACCCAGCAATGATGGGGCCTCTAAACACTTACTTTATGGGCTCCATGATAAATGCTCTGCCTTCCCCACCTCCTACAGTTAACCCAGCTGTAGAACTGGGTTGACCTTGAATGAAGTGGTGTTTCCAGCTGCAACTTCACAGCCATTGATCTGGAGTTGATTAAGCCAGCATTGTGAAAAGGAAAACTATAAGAATGGGAGGAAGAACCCCAAGTACTGAGAATTTCACACCATCCATTCACTCTCTTTGCTCCACGCATCTCGTGTGTGAGCGCTTTAAAAAAAAAATAAACAATTAATGCACTGCCATGGAGAGAGAAGAGGAATGGGGTCCAACTTTGTCTCGACAGAAGGGCGGACTGGCTGCCCAGGGCCCTGGAAGGGCATTCCTGGCCCTCCTCAGTTTTAACTGGATGGTCTGTCCATTCCCCCCAGAGTGGGCAGCTGAGCAGGGCTCAGGCGGCTGGGGCTTTGTGAGGGGTTGTAAACTCTTTGGATCTGCCTTTGGTTTGGTTTTGTTTTGTTTCTGTGGCAGTTCCAGCCCTTGGCAGGGCCCCCGGAAAGAGCAGAAAACTTGGGTTCTCCTCTTGGCTTTGCTTGGCTGAGCTTGACTGGGCAAATGACCTCACTTTTGGGGCCTGAGATCACTCATCTGTAAAATGAGGCGGTTGGACAAGAACAGAGGTTTCCAAACCTTCTATTATTTATTATTATTATTATTATTTATTTATTTATTTTTTGCCCTGGAATTCTTTAAACAAAAACGAACTGGGTCACCTCTCTCCCTACAATATATTAAAACAAAGTTGGAAAAAAAAAGATGGGGTAGGGAGAAGTAGCATGGCCCCATACTCCCCCATGCCAATCTCCAGTCTGAGAGGGGGTCCTCTGTGGAACCCCCAGCTTCTGCAGCACACAGTTTGAAAACTACTTCAGATTCCCATCTGGCTCTAATTGGAATTTTCTCTCATCTGAAGGATGTTTGCAGCACCTAAGAATTGTGAATAGCTGTTAGTAATGGGAACCTGACAAATAAGGAGAATAGGGGGCTGTTTATTTATTCACTTATTTGGTAACAAAGTTCATAGGGAGGCATTCCAGGGCTAATGTGGCAGCTCTAAGCATCATCTGGGAGAAGAGACCCAGGCTCCTTTTATCTTTCTGTTCTATCATTCTGAACTCATGGCTGCCCTTCTCAAATTTGACTCCTAGTCAAAACATGGCTGCAGAAGTGCAGACATCACTTTCGTACTCTAAACAAGAAAAAGGAGGAAGGGGAGAAGGGCAGATAGGCACACACCAATTTTGTCTCCTCCCTTTAAAAACCTTTCCTGGGAGCATCAGCTGGGATTCCAGCGGGTATCTCCTTGGCAAGAACTGTGTCATGTGACTACCTTGGGCTTCAGGGGAAGCCAGCAAAAGTTATCATCATTATTTTTTAAATTGAGGTATATTGGCACCCAGCATAAAACTAGGGCTCTGCTAATAATGGTGATGAAGAGAATAGATACTGGCTAGGCCACAGGAAATACAGCCACCACAGCTCACATCTACTGAGCCCTTACCAAGTACCAGGCACCATGCTGAGAACTTTGTAGGCTTTATCTCTTAATTCTCATAACTTCCCAGGGAGGTCAATGCTCATCATCCCCATTTTATAGCTGAGGATGTGGAGGCTCAGAAAATTAAGTGACTTGGCCAAGATCCCACAGCAAAAAGATGATGAAGCCAGGATATTAACCCAGGCACTCAGATGCTTGAGTCCAAACCCTTCATCACCAGATTATACCGCTATGGTGAAGACCAAGAATAAATTACACCCTAGGCCCTTCAATGCTGTTTCAGCATCTTTAAAAACAGAGCTGCGGCGGGGAGGGGGGGCGGGCATGGGGGGGACACAGAGTGCTAGAGCCCCACCTTTTCTGCTCCTCTCAGTGTCCCTGTTGTCTTCCTCCTGGTAAGGAAGGCAGCTGTGACACTCTGAATTCGCTATGATGCATTTACCGGAAGGTAAGTATTTTAGATACGGTTTGGAGGCAGTTCAGGGGAAACATTTTCAGGGACTTGACTTGCAGGCATGATTTATGGAGCAGGGTTAAAAGAGCTAAATATATATTGGCTGGCACAGTAAGAGAAGTGAGAAGGGGAGGGAGGAGGGTGGCACAAAAGGAGAACACGGAGCCAACCCCAGCGTTCCAGAAATTTAGGGGAGGCTGCAGCAACACGGGGCAAAGGGGTCACAACTCAGATCCAGTTGAAAATGGAAAAACAACAAGCCCTTGGCTCCCTCAACCAGATGTTTCTTCAGCTCTGCGAGGGGAGGTGGTGGTGTCTCCTGCTTCCTGGGAGTCTAGGGGCATGAACAGAAATGGAGCCGTTCGCTGTGGGATAATCGTAGAGGCAGAACTCAGAGACGGTCTCCCAAAAGGAATGGGCAAGGTCTTTAAGTCCAGCTTTGTATTTACAGACCACCTTGGCAACATTTTCCTCTTTTGATCATGGCAACAATATTATTCGCATTTTACAGATGAGAAACCCAAAGCAGAGCTGGCTCGAGTGCCAAGTTCAGGTGATAGGACACACGTCCCGTCAAGGGCAGATCCAGGAATGGGAGGGCGACAAAAATGGCATCTTGACTCTGTACAGCTGCTGGTACATACGAGGTGCACAGTAAATGCCATCTGTCAGTATCTAACACAGCTTATAACCAAATCCATGGACATATTCCCTTGTCAGGATTTCTCTTCAGGGAAGTTCAACTTCTGTTTCTGTCCATTCATTCATCAGGAGAAATACTTACTGAACAGAAAGTGGAATATAGCCCTTTTGAGACTAAGGAGTAATGCGGACTAATGTCTCACAAGCCAACACTGAATGAGAGAGCTACTAACCTGGGATTTTATTTAATAATGGACTCTTTCTTGTTATGAGGGGGGCTTCCTGGGGTGTTGGTAACATTCTATATCTGGATCCATTTGTGAAATTCATTGAGCTATATTATTTGCATATTTTTAATTTTTATTTTTTTAAGATTTTATTTATTTGACAGAGAGAGAGAGCATGCACAAGCAAGGGGAGCAGGAGAGGGAGAAGCAGGCTCCCTACTGAGCAGGAAGCTGGACCCAGGGCTCGATCCTAAGACCTTGGGATCATGACCTGAACTGAAGGCAGACACTTAACCGATTGAGCCACCCAGGCGCCCCTATTTTCATACTTGTTAAAAATGTTTTATTTATTTATTTTAGAGAGAGAGAGCATGTGAGCAGGGGGAGGGGCAGAGTGGGGAGGGACAGGCAGAAAATCTCAAGCAGACTCCATGCTCAGTGTGGGACCCAACATGGGACTTTATCTCAAGACCCTCACATCACGACCTGAGCTGAAACCAAGAGTTGGATGCTTAACCTTAACTGACTGAGCCATCCAGGTGCCTCTTATTTGCATACTTTTTATTAAAGTATACTAAATATATAGAAAGATTATTTAAAAAAAAAAAGGCATCTTCAATAATTTAAGGTCCTGAGTTGGCATTCTGGTTAAGACTATGATGAGGCAGGGACCACTTAATTTCACTCGGTTTCCTTTTTAGAAGGAGACTTTTAGATTTTTAACTGGGCACAGGGCCGGCTAGAATAAAAACTACAGCTTCCAGCTTCTTTTGTAACTGAGTATGGCCTTGTGACTAAGCCTGGCTAGTGGGATGTAAAGGAATGATCGCATGCAACTTTCAAGAAGTTGCTTAAGGCAGGTGAGATGCCCTTCTTTCCTTCTCTTCTCCTTCCTGCTGGCTCAGAGGTAGACAAGATGGCTGGAGCTTGGCAGCTATCTTAGTCTGGGAGGAAAAACCCACGCTGCAAGCAGTGTCACTTTGGATGGCTGCTCCTTGAACATCATGGAGCTCTCACAGCAGCCCTGAGCTATTTTCCTCCAGATCTCTTTTTACAAAAGTGAATACACTTCTCCTTCATGTAAGCAACTGTTTTGTGGTTTCTGTTACTTGTAGCCAGACTTAATTTCAATGGATATGTATGGCGGGCACCAAATTCAGGTTACTTTGAGGAGGGGGAGGAGAGAGTGTGATGAGCTTCAACATTATTGGTTAAACCTTTGTTTCTTAAGCTAGCTGGTGGGCACACGGGTATTAATTAGGATATCTCATAACTTGGGGGGTTTATTGGAGTATCACAAATGAAATCTTTTTAAAAGGCACTGGCAGAAATGGTGTCAAAGCAAGACCATGAGACATGTAGAAAAGAGAATCAACTGGTGGCAACTTTTGGCTTCACCCAGGTGCTATGTCTGAATTAGTTTTGGTGTTAGGGTCTGAGTGCAGCCTCTGAATAAGCCTCATGAACAGAATAAACAAGATTTGAAGGGGCAAAGGTGAGTTCAGCCTGTGGATACCCAGTGTCTGGAAGCAAGAAGGGAAGGAAAAGAAGAAGATTGGGTACCACTCCCTCCCCCAAGCTGCCAAGACGCTATCTAAGTTAGGTCAACAGGAAGCTCTCATTGCCAACAAGGCCTGATAGGGTCTCTTAACCCCACCTACCTTCATTTTAAGGAAAATAAAGAAGTATTTCACAGAACACATTTTCTTTCTTCTTCTTCTTTTTTTTTTTCAAGTAAGCTCTATGCCCAACATGGGGCTCAAATTCACAATCCCGAGATCAAGAGTTGCATGCTCTACCGACTGAGCCAGCCAGGTGCCCCCACAGAACACATTCTCATTGCAACAAATTCAACCAGATGTGATTAAAGTAAAACATGAACATACTCGCCTACTCAGATTGTATCCTACCCCTCAGAGCTGGCCATGCTGAACAGTATGTGAGCACGTGGTTGTTGGCAAGACCAAAGTAAAGGCTGGAACCCCAGGGAGACCAGGCAGGTTATCTCCAGCACCTGGGGGGGACCTCTGCCTGGATACTGCTCACAAACACTGTAGGCTATGGGGGCTGGGGAAAGGGCTCTGCTCTTGAGAGGGTAGGCCTAGGAACTACTGGAATGTGTAACTCTGGTGCATGCCTGGGATCAGGATGTTCCAGAAGAGGCAGACCTACTTCTTGCCTTGACTGGTCCTCAGCCTATCAGCCACACCTCACCAGGACAGGCCCCAGAGGCCAGGAAGCCACTTTCTCCCACATTTGTGATTCTCCTTAAAAAAAATGGCAGCAGCTCCAAGCATTCCTGAGTACTATGGTGATAGACATCACAGCAACACATGGATAGACAGGCATCTTTGTGGGATATCTTGAGCCTGATGAATCATGTGTCAGGAAACAGGCACCCTAGACCTCTGAGTATTCAAGTTTGCAGTGGCAAGAACAGCTTGTGGTGATATGTCTACCTGTGCTGTGCCCAGGTAACTGTACAATGGATCATCCCTCATCTCTGTTTTGTTAGAGGATATAGAAAGTTATGTTCATTCCATTCCCTGGAAGAGGAAAGGCGACCACATTGCTTGAGATAGGAATTGAGAGAGCCTGGCAAAGGTTTTCTCTTGACTTTTACAATTATAAACATAGAAAGGCATTTAGTTTTACTACTGAGTTATCTTTACTGAGAAGTTGGGAATGTTCTAGTAATTCAGACTGCCCTTGTTTGACTCAATACTGAGTAGTAACACTTAAAGGCACCAATATTGTTGTTAAATGGATTTTTGCATATAGTATCTCATTAAATCCAGTTGTCAAATCCAAAAAAGATAATAGGTAAAATTATCCCCAAATTACAGATGAACAACTGAGGCTGAGGAGGCTTACATAATCATCAGAAGTCACATAGTTAATTAATGATGGAGCGCATATCTGAACTCAGACAGGTTGACTTCAGTGCCAGACCCTGTAGGTTTCATCAATAAGGTGTTCTGTTCTCTCTGGAATCCTAAGGAAGGGCCATGTGGACACTCATCACTGAAAGATCAGAAAGGCATCATTATAAGGGCAATTGGAATCCAGAATATCTTGGTCTTTTTGTGTCATGTAAAGAATATCTTGTCAGAGTGCCTGGATGGCTCAATTGGTTGAGTGTCTACTCTTGGTTTCAGCACGGGTCATGATCTCAGGGTTGTGGGATTGACCCCCAGTAGGGATTTGTGCTCACTGTGGAATCTGCTTAAGATTCTCTCCCTTTCCCTTTCCCTCCCCCTCTTCCCTTCTCCCCACTCACATGTGCATGCACTTTCTCTCTCTAATAAAATCTTTAAAAAAGAAAAAGAAAATCTCATCTTTTTGTGTCATCTAAAATGCTGTTTGCTAGTAAAACAACAAAACAACCAAAAAAAAAAAAACCAAAAATAAAATGATCTAACCAGTGATTTAACTAATAAGGGACACTCATTATTTCATATAACCAGAAGTTCAGAGATGGAACAGCTCCAGGGTTGGTTAACTTGCAGTTCAATATCAAATGCAACGCTTCAGTGGCCAATGCAAGACCCAGGTTCTTGCCATATTTTTGCTCTGCATCCTCAGCATTCAGTAGCCCTGCTTTGTCCCTGGGGGATAATTCAAGACCCCCAAGACCCCCAGTGGATCCCTGAAACCACAGACGGTGAACACTATATATACTATGTTTTTCCCTATAATGACATACTTATAATAAAGTTCATAAACTCGGACAGTAAGAGAATAACATAACTAATAATACAATAGAATTAGAACAATATACTATAATAAAAGTTATGTAGGTGTAGTCTGTCTCTCTCAAAGTACCTTATTGTACTATTTACCTTCTTCCTGTGAAGCTGCGATATGGTAAAACGCCTATGTGATGAGATGACGTGGAGTGGCATAGACATTGGAACGGCATTAGGCTACTATTGGCCTGCTGACAATATGTCAGAAGGAGGATCATCTGCTTTCAAACTGTGGTTAACTGTGGGTAAATGAAGCCACAGAAAGCAAAACTGCAGATAAGGGGGACTGCAGTATTGACCTTTGCAAGCTTGTCCCTTCACCATCACAAGACGGCTGCCATCAACCTCACACAACAATGTCCAAAGGCCACAAGGTCCAAAGACGACATCCTCACATCCCTTTTGAAGAATATGGAGCAGATCTCCTTCTTTTATGCCATAACGCACCATGTGTACATTCTTAAGTCAATCACCAGCAGGGAGAATGGAATTACTACTGTGATTGGTTTGGTGATTAACAAAGGCTGCACATTAGAATCACCTGAAGAGTTAAAAGAAAAAAAAGTCCCTACATCCAGGTCCCAGTTCTAGAAACTCTGTTTGAACTGATCTCAGCTCCATTCAAGGGTATCTTTAAAATCTCCCCAGGCACTCTACTCTGCAGCCAGGGTTGAAAACCCTTCATTTAGACCAATCAGGATTCCCCGGGGCTGGGGCTAGAGCAGGGAGGGGGCGGCCTGCCAGGGGACACATGGTTGCCTGATTCCTAAACAGAGCTGGGCTTCTAGTTAGCAAGAAAGGAGGTGGATTGGTGGACCAGGGACAGGGTTGGCTCTTGGGTAGGTGGCCAACATCTGCCCGCCCCCTTCTTGGAGGCCGGGATTCCAGCGGAGTTACAGCACACTTAGATTTCTTCTTTCCTGGCCATCAGATGCTTTCACTGATACCCTCGGGTTTCTCAAAGTGTGGTCTGTGACCACCAGGATACCTTAAAATGCAGGTTCCTGGGCTTCACTCCAGAACGGTGGCACTAGAACATCTGAAGGTGGGACCTGGGGCCTAGCATTGCCACAGATACCCCAAGCGATCTCCTGTACATGCTCACGCTTAAGAACAGTTGAATTAGATGCTGCAGAAACCAAGTACGAGGGGTCAAAGTTTTCCCTTTCTCCAGGAAGAAGCAGCCTGAATAGTAGTTTTCTTATTATTTTCTTGTGGGTCCCAGTGGTTTGGGAAAATGAAAAATGCTTGCCTGAAAGTTGGCTCGTAGAGCTAAAAAGAATCAGCTCTGAAGCTGAATATGGGGATGGTTGCCGAGCCACCGGGAGGTGTCCTCAGTGCCAGGCCCATCCTCCAGCCCGGGAGGCCGCTGTGTGCCGGGAAGAGAGGCAGCCTGGCATGGCCACTGAGGAGGCCACACGGCTGCTCTCTGGGGTTGATTCTCATGAAATACTGGAAGTAATATTCATTAAGCCCTACTCCTTGATGAGTAGATTCTGATCCTCGAACAAGTAAAAGGGAAACAGGTGGCTGAACACAAAGACTCTCCAGGGCCGGCCTGTCCCAGGTGTGGCCCTCAAACCTCAAGGCCTCCAGCCTCCCCCTGGTCCCCGCTGTGCATGGGATGAATCTCATCATGCCGTGTCCCTGTGTTCTGGGCTCCCCACCACCCAGAACAGCCTCAGGTCCTTCAATATCTGCCCCCTTCTACCTCTCCAGCCAGGTGCCCCTCGGCTTGCTCCTTGGCTTCCCCACACCTGGGGGGGGGGGGTCTCTCCTCTGCTCTACCGCCCTGAATCCCCTGAATGCCTCCACATCATGGTTTCCACTCCCCCCAAACCTTGCCTGGCAAGCTCTGATCTCATTCTCTAATTCATACAATGAGGAGCTGGTTCAGGAAGCCAGTCCTGATCTCCCTCCTCCCTCCCGCCAATGCAGAACTCCCACTCCTACGTTGGTGCCCCAGTGACAGCTCAGGAAGACTTCCCCAGAAGTGCTTGCAGCCCCTTATTGCATGGGGAGGAGCACATGTCTCTTCTGGGGCAGGAGAGCCCCTCGGGCAAGGCTTTACTCTGTAATCCTGAGCCTTCTGAGCAGCAGGAGCCCATCAGGTGCTTGTTGATGGAATGAAGGACACCTTGTGTTGCAGAGAGTCCCTCCACCTTCCTGGCAGCCAGAGCCCCGGGGAAATGAGTCTTGCCCCATCACCACTATCCTTTGACTCTAACAAGTGCAAAAAGCTAAGCTTTGCTGGGCTGAGTCCTCTAAGAAGCTGGAGAAGCTTCCAGAGCAGGAGTTGGTCTGCTGGGAAGGCTGACGGCAGCCTCTTCCTTGAGGCAGTGTGGAGGAGAGAAGGCAGGAAGGAGGGCACGAGGAATGGGGGAGAGCAGGTGGAGAGGGCTTTCCAGAAGCCAGGTGCTTCATAATGCAGCATCTTCTCTTTCTTCCCCATGAAAGCACCTCAACATGGGTGTCACTATTCTCCCAGAGGCCACTAGAATGTGGTCAAGTGTGAACTTGCTCAAGATTTCATAGCAGGAAAAGGAGGCCGGTCTGTTTTTAAATACATAGCAGGTTGGGCTGCTGCAAAAAGCTGTAAACAAAAACACTAGGTAAAATGTGTGTGCTAGAAACTTCTAGAAAAGGTGTACCCCCTGGACAGGAGTGATTTTGAAATCAGACAACTTACTCCTTCTTAGCTGAGTGACCTTGGGCAAATGACTTCACCCCGCTGGACCTCAATTTCCTCATCTGCAAAATGGAAATAACAATGGGTGTCCTGCGTTTAATTCAAGGATTAAATGTATGTGAAGTACTTGGCTAAGCACGCAGTGGATGAGCTATGTTATTAATGTTGTTGGTGCGGCTACTAGCATGCATTTTCGTCTCTTCCAGGAATCCAGCTGTGGGCTAGGCCTGAAGAGGGCAGGAACCGTAGCTCTCCCTCTTCTCTGCATCTCCAGGGCCCAGATGTTGTCTGGCGTGAAGATGGCACTTGGTAAAGGTCTGAGGGTTGAATTCAGAGACTTGTTATTCTTCTCTGTTCCATGGCACTTTGCCCTTCTTCGAATCCTCTGAATATATTCTTCCCTTTGAGCCTTGCCAGATGCCTCGGGGGCAGGCAGGGCAGGTGAGACTATCATTCCCATGTTAGAGCTGCACAAAATTGAGGCTTACAGAGATGATGCTTCCTACCCCAGTCACACTGCTGAGCTGAGCTGAGCTGAGCTGAGGTCAGGCTCTTTAGACTGTGGGTTTTGTGGTCACTGTGGTGAAAACCATCCACAGGGAGCAGAAGGTGTTGCAATGAGCTGAGTTAGCAATCCCGGGGAGACACCCCCTTCCTCAAATCCCAGGGCTTCTTGCCCATAGATTCAGAAAGGGTTTCAGAGAAGACCCGAGCCCTGGTCATCTGGTCACACTGATCTTGGCCCCTCTTCCTGCCCAGGCTTAGCCCTGCCCTCTATCTGAGGTGGACCCCAGCTGGACCATCATGGCCCACCAGACAGGACCTGGCAAGCTCTTTGGGTTTCGGCACACTTCAGGCAGGGACTGCCCGGGGTGCTCGGAGGAGGGGAAGCAAGAGGGCTTGCCCAGCTGCAAAGACACCCGAGGTCTGCATCCTGGCCTGGCCGACAGCCTCACTGACAGGTTTATGACCAGCTTTTATGACTTCCAAGCTTAGTCACTGCTTAAGTCAGCCTGCTCAGAAACAAACACTTCACAAAGCTGTGACCCAGATGGTTCGGCAGGGAAAGGCACACCCCACCCCTTGGCCTCCGGAGCCAAGTCTAGGGACGTGGGAGGCAAGGAGTCTGGGTCATTGTGCATTTCAGTGACCCAAACAGTTGCCCTTTATTTTCTTCAAGTGTCCATGACTGAGTTTTCTGCGGGTAGGAAGCAGATGCCTAGCTGCCACCAGAGACAGCCTGATACGTGTCAAGGGCATTGGATCCTATCCCCAGGCCTTCCTTGAGAACTGAGCCTGGAGGGGTGAAGGGGGCAGGGTTGGTACATCCTTTGGTAGACAGTTCAACCCCCTTCCTTTCAGTTTACACACTGAAGATGGAAGCCCTAACTCTGACCCAAAGTAAACCCCAGATTCCTATTCCTGATGTTTTTCCACCCCTATCATCAACCCAGCGTGGCCTCTTTTAAAACCAGAAGCCTCTCCAGAATCTCTCTAGCCTCCACCCAGGTCTGCAGGCCTTCACCCACCTGGAACAGGTGCAGGCCCAGGTGGAGGGGAATACCCCTGGGCCCAGCTTGCCCAGCCGAGCCCAGGGGGGATGAGGAGCCCTCCCCTGGGAGCCAGCCTTCTTGCTGTAAGGACACAGGCCTCTGCTGGTGGCCTTCCCTCCAGCTCAGTGAGGGCTGCCTCCACAGGCCAGAGAAGAGGCGAGATGCCAAGTTAACTGGAAACTGGCTCAGACCCAGAGTTTGTGGCTCAGAGCTTTGGATGGGAGAAAAGAATTGGAGAAGTCCACTGAACTTGAGTTGGCTTACTTGTCCATTTTCTTGGCCGTGTGGCTGTAGGGCACTTGGGTCATAGCATCTGCTCTCGTTCTCTGGCTGCTCATTTAACTCTTATCCCCCTGGATCAAGTCACTGTCGCCACGTGTCTGATTAGAACTGCAGAGCTTCCTTACCGATGTCCCGCTTGGAGGGACAGCGCCATTCCAGCTCCTGTGATGAATAATAGCTATCATTTTTATTCTTTTCCTCCCTGGGATTTTCTTTTTCTTTTTTTTTAGATTTTATTTATTTATTTGACACAGAGAGAGAGACAGCGAGAGAGGAAACACAAGCAGGGGGAGTGGGAGAGGGAGAAGCAGGCTTCCCCGCAGAGCAGGGAGCCCGATGCAGGGCTCGATCCCAGGACCCTGGGATCATGACCTGAGCTGAAGGCATACGGTTAACGACTGAGCCACCCAGGTGCCCCGGATTTTTATCTTCTTAAATACGATCCTTCCTTCACTTCTCTTTCTTTCCCTCCACACATACACTGGAGTTTTATTCTAAAAATTGCTCTTGGATGCCTGAGTGGCTCAGTTGGTTAAGCGTCCGACTCTTGCTTTTGGCTCAGGACATGATCTCAGGGTCATGAGATCAAGCCCCATGTCAGGCTCTATGCTGGGTGTGGAGCCTGCCTAAGAGTCTCTCTCCCTCTCCCTCTGCCCCTTCACATCCCTGCTCATGTGCTCTCTCTCTCTAAAAAAAATCTAATAATAAAATAAAATTAAAAATAAAAGTAAGATAAAAAAATAAAAATCGCTCTTGATCTCTAGCTAATTATAATACTGTAATGCTATTAAAGGAGGAAAATTTCACACACATGAAATGCGGGGCAGCATCACGGATAAGTTTACAGAACCACCAGGATAAGCTTGTGCACCGGGCTGTTCCAGGTTCTATTGGCCAATTGGCAGTTACATCCCATCCGAACCTATGTAATCACAGGAGTGCATCCCTGCAGGGTTTACTGGAGCAGAGCCAAAACCTACATTTTGGACTTTAGCCCCAGATTCCTGGGCTGCCTCACTCAGCGGCTCCTGTCTAGCTAGTAGGGAAACCCCTCCTATTTGGTCCCTTTCTATTACCACTCCCTTCCTTATGCCCCCTAGGTCCTTCTGACTTAGGATTGTGATTTGGTGAGGATGTACTAGGGAAGTCTCACTGTGATTAAAATACTGAAATCCTCTTATACAAAATGGTAAAATGTATCAGCTGATGAGACTCTATGCCAACAAATGACATTGGCCCTGGCAGCCCAGAAGAGGTTACCAGGGCAGAGGGGAACGCTGGAGAGGGTGCTGGCAGCCTTCGGTAGCATCGAGCAAACAGGGGCAGCAAGGGGGAGTACCACTCCTGCCACCTCTCCAGAGCAGCCAGCATGGCTAAGTGCCACGAAGCTGGGGGCAGGGCCAGCAGCTGCATGGCCAACGCTGTCTGCATCCAGACCACGTGGTAGGTGTGTGTGTTCCCGGGCATGATGTGTGGGCAGGACGCCAGGCAGCCCAGTCTGTGATAGCACCCCAGGAACCAGGGACCTAGTGAGTGTCACTCTAACGGGGGTGCCCTTGGAAGAGGTTGAGGCAGACCCTGTAGGAAAGCGTGGCTCAGACAGGGGCCTCCTAGGCGGCAGCAGCCAGAACAAAGGAAAAAGATCACCCCACAGATGAGTTGGAATTCTCAGAAGGGTTGAATGAATGATTTGCAATACCATGTTTGTCCCCAAAGAGAGGTTTCAGCATAGTTTTGTTTAGAGAATAGAAGGTAATTGCACTTACATATTAATTAATTTGTTGATTAATTATGGCCCAGGTTGTACATATTTTATATCTCCCCTCCCTCTGGACCCTCCCCAGGCTCCTCTTCATTCGGTGCCACTTGGCTTTGCACATGCTCTGGCCTCAGGCTGGAGCAACTGTAGGACAATTAGGCTTTTTCCTGGGTCAAAGGTGACTTCTCTCGCTTAGCCCTTAGGTGTTTTTATGCCATGTATCCTCTCCTTTTTTACCTTGAGCCCTATGATGGTTAATTTTATGTGCCAACCTGGCTGGGCTCAGATAGCTGGTCAAACATTATTCTGGGTGTTTCTGTGAGTATGGTTTTGGATGAGATTAACATTTGAATCTGTGGACCGAGTAAAGCAGATTGCCCTCCCTCAGGTGGGTGGGCCTCATCCAATCAGTTGAAGGCCCGAATAGAACAAAATGCTCACCCTCCTGCAAGAAAGCGAAAATTCCTCCTGCTTTTTCCTGACCCAAACTGAAACATCAGCTCTCCTGGGGTCTAGAGCCTGCTGGCTTTTGGCCTGGAATATATAATTCAGGATTATATATATATATATCTCCTGTTGGTTCTGTTTTTTCCAAAAGACACTAACACAAGTCCCAACTCCTCAACTCCCTTTTGCTCTTCTACTTTGGGCATATCCTGGTGCCCAGCAAGGGCCCTGAGGAGAAAAACCTCCCCCTTTAGGAATCCATGGCCATTGGTATTATATCTCTTATTTCTGCTGCGTCCTTCCTCTCTGGCTGCCTCCCCATCATGCTGCTGAGCCCTGCTCCTGGGTGGGCAGAGTGATCTGCAAAATATGTGAAACTGGCCCAGAGGGGTCACTCCCTAAAAGCGCTACCTGAGTCATAGGGAGACATCCACGGGGGCCAGGCTTAGTGGGTGGTGGCTTATGTCACTTTTCCCAAAGACCAGAGGCTGCATGTCAGCGCTGCTAATCCACCTCCGAATGGCTCCTGGCTCAACCCACGTGGAATTAAATCCAGAATTAAAATTCAGCACTTGCTCTGGACTTGAAGGGCAGACTTAGCTGTTTTCCTCAGGGAAAAAGCTGGCCTGGGAAGCATCACTGTGGCAGTTTGGAGCGGAGGGGCTGCCGGGCTGAGGGACTGTCTGCTGTGTGTTGAAAGAAGGCAGAGTCCCTGTCACCACAGCCTTTACAGATGCAACAGGGGAGCCTGGAGTGGGGCACAGGAGGCTAACAGACCCTTAGACAGGAAACAGCTTCCTGCCCACCTGTTCCTCTCCCCACAGGCGGGCGCACCCATACTCCTGCCCTCAGTCAGAGCTGCCACCGCCCCCTTAGCCTAGCTTGGGGGGCTGTCTGGTTTTCTCATTTTCTAGTAATCCTCTTCTAGAGGCTGCCCATGGCCCTAGCAAGAGGAAGGTGGGACCCAGAGGGTTCCAGGCTGGCAGGCTGCTCTGCTCCTTCTTATACCTCAGGAAGTCTGCTTTTCACTCCCCTGAGCTGTGCCCTCAGCCCAGCACCCAGCCATGTTCCTCAGTTTGTTCCCTGGGTGCCCAGTGTATAATTCAAACCTGGGGGCCCAATGGGGGACCCCACTTACGGGAGGAGGGGGCATCATGGAGTGGTTAATTCTGGAGGGACCATCTGGATTCAAATCCACACCTATCCCTCAGTAGCTGTATGACCCCATGTCAGTTCACGCCCATGTGCCTCACTTACTTCATCTGTAGAATGGGAAGGATAATGGTCCCTACCTTCGGGGTTATTCTGATTAATGTGATTAGCAGATTAAATGTGTTAAGACTATAGAGCATAGGGTCAGGCTTATCCTAGGTATTCAGTCATGTTGCTTAACCATTAATCATAATTACAAGAGAGCCACCATGACCTTCTTCACCTGTTAAATGAGATACTTGCAAAGTGTTTCCTGGTACCTGATTCCAAGCAGGTTCTCTGATTTCTCATTCCTTCCTTTTCTTTTTAGTGAATGTCCTTTACTCTCATGGTTGTCTGGAGACTCAGCACTAATCAATAAAGCCATAGAGATGTAATCAGGAGTGGAGACACCTTGCTCTAAAATGTTGCCTTGTCTTGAGAGGCCTGGCAGCTGGGGGCAGGTCCTCCTTGATCCCAGGGTCGGGAGTGGTGATGGCTGCCCAGAAGTCTGGCCTTCTAATGGTGTAGGCCCTGTAGGCCCTACAAAGTTAGCCTCTCTTCATGTCACAGCCCCCACAGCTGCAGGACTCAGGAAAGCCCCAGCCTCAGAAACACCACCAGTCTGAGATGAGGCACTCAGTTTTTAGCTCTCCTGTGTTTCAGAGTGGGCACCACCGTATCCCTCTTGATTCGGAGATAATCTTTGTCTCTCCTTTTCTTTGAGTGCCTGCAATAGTTAATTTTATGTATCAAATAGACTGGGCCACAGGGTGCCCAGATATCTGGTCAAGCATCATTCTGGGTGTTTCTGGGAGGATGCATTTGGATGATATTAACATATTTAAATCAGTAGCCTAAGTAAAGCAAAGACCGTTCTCCATCATGTGGGTGAGGCTTATCCAAAGAGTTGAAGGCCTGAATAGAACAAAAAGGTTGACCCTCCCCTGAGTAAGAGAGAATTCATCCTGCCTGACTGCCATCAAACTGGGACAGCCGTATTTTCCTGTCTTCAGACTCAAACTGAAACACTGGCTCTTCCTGGGTCTTGAGCCCGCCTGCCTTTGGACTGAAACACCATTGGTTCTCTTGGGTCTCAGGCCTTCCAGCTTGGACCGGAACTCTACCTTTGGCTTTTGTTGTCTCCAGCTTGCCCACTCAACATGCAGATCTTGGGACTTGTCAGCCTCCATCATCCTGTGAGCCAACTCCTTATAATAATGAACCTCTCTCTCCAGGTACTTCCTATTGGTTCTGTTTCTAGAGAACCCTCATACAGTGCCCACTCTGCAGGGCAGGGCCCCTCTTTTCAGGCTCCACAGCCCTTCTACCACCTCCCCCAGGTGGCCAAGGAGCCCCCTGCAAAAGAGGCTCCTCCAGGATCCTAGCATTCCCAAAGGGGCATGCCATTTGATGCCCCCAGTGCCTGTGACCCCTCCTGGCCCATAAATGCCTGCGTGTGCAGGGAGCTCCATTTGGCATCAGTGGGGGCACACTGCCAATCCCTTCCCCATCCTGGCTTCACTTACCAGGAGGGGACCAGAACATCAGATGAATAAAACCCAGCCGAGAGCTTGACCTGCATGCTGGTCAGAAGCCAGTGCAAGAAGGAACAATGTGACAATTAAGTAAATGGATGACCTCAATTCGGAGGCGGTGTTTGTCGAATTGAATCTTCAGCGAGTTAACTTTCCTCATATGAGGAAAAATGATATTTGGGATTAAGTTTTCACTGCACTGAATGCATTACTGGATTTCTGCTTCTCGTCATTTAAAAAGAGGACGTAACCTTCACTGAGGCGGTCTGCGGGGACCGGGACAGCTGGTGTAGCTTCCGAGAGCTGGCTGACCACAGGGGATTACGGCCGAACACAACTCATTTCACACTGACAATAAGCTGATTTGTTTTTGTTTTTAAATAAGCCTTATTAAACTGGCTGCCGCTGCTGTGGGATCTGCGGGAGCGAAGCAGGGCAAGGCTCGGCCATCGCTAGCTCGGTGGGCAGCAAAGCTACTCTCAGGCTCCTTCCTGCTGCAAATATGGGAATGACCGAGGTGGAGGGGCTGGTGCTGGAGGCTGCCCAGAGCCCCGGGGAAGGTCCCGAAGGTGTCCTCCCAGGGAGCAGTGGAGTGTGGGCAGCCTGGCATCCAGCGGCTGAGCGGCAGGGGACACTGCTCACAGGTCATGTGGGCATGGTTGTCTCTGCGTCCGTCAGCCTTTCTGGGATCCTCAGGGGTCCTTCCTGATGGTGCATGACTCCCCATTGGGATAACCTCACCTCCCCCTTTCCCAGCCTCTCCACTGGCCCCACTAAAGACCCTACGTTAGTTCTAGAAGAGATCATAAATTCTCCAAGTGTGTCCTGGGAATGTTTGCAAGTCTGCAGGACCCTTTCAGGTGACCCACAAGGTCAAAACTATTTTCATACCAGAATATTGTGACATTATTTGCCTTTTCCCCTTTCATTCTCACAGTGTGTCATGGAGTTTTCCAGAAGCTCTAGGACACGTGACAACTCTGATGGCTGGAGGAATGTGTGCTTGTGTCTTCTAGTTTGTTAAATGTTTCTCAGTTCTCATTTTGACTGTGGACAATATTGATAGGAGAGAAACCATATAAATATAAGTTCCTTGGGGTTCTTACTGCTTCATGAGTGTAAAGGGATCTTTAAACCAAGAAGTTGCGAACCTCCATTCTCGATCTTTTTCTCCTTCAAAGTGAGGTACTACATTTATTTAGCATTTATGTGTTTTTTAACCATTGATATGTAAGACCATGCTACCATTTTTCTTAGGTTCCTATCTCTCTTTTAAATATGCAGTTGACCAAATTTCTGAGTGTTAGGCCCCAATTTCACTTTTTTCCATGAACTTGGTAACTTTTATTATGTGATTTTAAAAGGTTTTTTTAATTGTGGTAAAATACACATCACAAAATTTAACATCTTAATTACTTTTAAGTGTACAATTCAGTGGCATTTAGTACATTCATGCTGTTGGGCAGCCCTCACCCACTGTATGTCTCCAGAACTCCTTCCATCTTGCAAAACTAAAGCTCTCACCTAAGAAACACTACCTCCCCACTCCTCCCACCCCTGACCCCCAGGAACAACCATTCTTTCTGTCTCTGTGAATTTGACTCCTCTAGGGACCTCATATAAGTAGAATCATACAGTATTTCTCTTTCTAGAATCTTCTTGATTCCTCCCACAGGCAAAACTATCTGGAGTCAGGGTTCTGTACAGTGGCCCAATGACTGGACTAAGAAGTTCCTGTCCTATAAAGACATATCATCTGTTCACATCATCCATGTTGAGACTGCCAGCCCTGGTGGCAATGGTGTGTTGGACAGGGCACAGACATCAGATGGGCCTGGTTTTAAAACCTGCCGCCTCTGCTTTTAAAGCCATGTGGCCTTGGTAGGGGACTTCCATGCTCTGAGACTCAGTCTCCTCTCTGAAACTAGGATAAAGCTTCCCTCTTCCCGGGGTGGTTGTGAGGATTAGAAAAGTTCATGGAGGAAAAGGCAGGGAGTTTAGTGGGTCTGTGGCTGTGCAAAGGCCCAGTGGTGAGGAATCAGATGGCACATGGAGGGCCGGGGAGGTGGAAAAGGGTAGCAGCTCACTTCTCCAAGTGCAGAGTGGGAGGTGAGCAGAGAGAGAGAGAGGCCCCGAGTTGCCACACCATGAAGGGTCTCACGGCTACTTGGAAAGATTGGGCTTTGTTCTGAGGGCCATGGGGAGCCACTGAAGGTTTCAGACCGAAAGGGGACAATCAGAGTTGCATTTCAGATCAGTCACTGTCAGTGTATGGAGAATGCACTGGAGGGGCACCGTGGGAGGTTAGGGAGGACACTGCCCCAGTCGCCCAGAAAGAAGCCAAGATGTCATGATACAGCAAAATGCTATAGAAATCCCCTTGAAACATCTTTGTTCTTCAAGTTTCTCTTTCTTGCTTCACGTTTCCTCTTTTCCTAATCTACAGTCTCTCAAAATGTCTTCCTTATCTTGAGCAATCCTGCATCTGCTCTCCAGGCTTGCACCCCTCTCAATGTAAACCAAGTAGTGAGCAGGCTAGAAACTGCCCTCACCCCTCAGGGATGCTCCTTGGGCCACACCCCTCTCCACCCCTCCCTATGCAAGAACTGAAGAGTGTTCACTGGAAAGAAGCCGCTGTCTTGTGAGAGCATCTTTGCTAAGAGAATATGAGCTCTTAACTTCACTAAAATGTTTGGTTCTCCTGGTTCCTGTCATCCTGTGCCCCTCCCCCTCTCTGGGCCGTGGGACCATCATCACCCCAAGAGAGGACCATTGCAACACCATGCACAGAACAAGAGTGCAGGGTTTGAGAACCTGGGTTTGAGTACATAACAAAAGACCTGGAAGACTGTGCTCAATCCAAGCCCGTTCCCTGCCCCCAGGACAGGATATCCAGTGTGCCCCGATGAGGGCTGGACAGAGAAGCTGGAGGGGAGCAAGTGGCCTTCTTACATGGGCACTGATGTCCTGTGTCTGTGATAAGCAGGGAGAGGGAGGGAAGGAGATACCACAGAACCTTAAAACATGCTTGGAGAGCTAAGAGCAGAACTGGCTGTGTGTGCAGGAGAAAGACTCAGCAAAGGTGCAGGTGTGGGCCCAGAAAGGGGTTCGGATTCTATTCTTTTTTTTTTTTTTTTTAAAGATTTTATTTATTTGAGAGAGAGAGAGAGAGAGCACAAGCAGGGGGAGCGGCAGGCAGAGCGAGAGGGAGAAGCAGGCTCCCCGCTGAGCAGGGAGCCCGATGCGTGGCTTGATCCCAGGACCCTGGGCTCATGACCTGAGCCGAAGGCAGTTGCCTAACAAACTGAGCCACCCAGGCACCCCTGGATTCTATTCTAATGGCACTGGGAAGCTAGCAGGGATGGAGCAGGGATGTGATATAATCGGATTTATGTTTTTTTAAAGAACACTCTGCTCGGGGTAGAGAGTGGATTAAAAGAGTGAACCTGTTTAGTGTGGGAAAGGGTGAACGTGTTTAGCTACTCACCACCTCCCCTTTCTAAGGAGGGTGGATCCCATCATCTGAAAGGCTCCTTTGTCTTGTCCTACTGCCGCAAAACGGGGGAGCAGAGGCTGGGGAGAACTGAATTTTGGTGTATTAGAAAAGGGAAAGGTTTATTATTATTTGGGGGCAGTTGTTTTTCTAAGAGCAAGCAGAAATAGGGGGAGAAAGAGATGGGTCAAGTAAAAATCAGAAGACCAGAGCCCCCATTTCAAAAATGTTTGGGGGAAGTTTTAGCAATAGGCATATTGAACTGTGAAATGTCATTACTATGTATCCTAAGATGTAAATCCTTCTGGTTCTCCCAAGGTTTCGGTAGTCTGTACACATACGAATAAGGGTGTGTGAGGGGTGTGTGTGAGGGGTGTGTGTGAGGGGGGTGTGTGAGGGGTGTGTGTGTGCGCGTGCTATAGAAACAGCTCAGTCCTAATGTGACTAAATGAGGCATGGGACAGAACAGCATGCATGAGATTACAAAATGATCCCAAATAAAATGATTTTAAGGTTGCTCAGTGCGGAATTGGAGGTGACCCTAAAACTGCCATCTCCTCCCCACTCCCTCCAAGAACTTCCAGGAAACCTGGCTGGGCCCTGACCTGGGAAAATCTGCAGAATGGGGATGGGGAGCCCTGTTACTGAGAATATATGGAGCAAGTCATCAGTAGCTAGCACCTGAGCTGTAAATACCTTAGAGCTCACAAAGTAGTTTCCATGTTTTACCTAAAAGTGAAACGAAATTAAAAAAAGGCTTTCCCTGAGAAATGATCACCCTTTGGTTCGGGGTTGAAGATGATTCTGAAGGAGTGTGAATTGCAAGATCTTTTTGAGACGCCATCTGGCAGTGCCCCCTGTACTTGAAACGCACATCTCCTCTGGCTCAGCAAGCCACTGCCGGACTCCAGGGGGCAGTCAGACCCCGGGGGAGGGGCACCATGATCATCACCGTGACCATCATCTCGTAACAGCAAAATCACACCAAACCAAACCAACAGGACCAACTAAAGCCCACTTGGGAACAACCTAAATGTCCATCAACAGGAGACTGGTTAATAAAATCATGGTTAATCATTCATCATTACAGAATGAACTGTTGTGTCCCCAAAACTCATTTGTTGAGTAATGGTATTTACTCAACAAATGCAATGGTATTTGGGGGTAGGGCTTTTGAGGGGTGACTACATCAGGACGGTGGGGCCCTCCCCACCAATGACACCATAATGTAATTAGCACTAACAAGGGGGCCGCCCGTATTAGTACTCCTACTAATGGTATTAGTACTCTTATGAAAGAGACCACACAGCGCTGCATTGCCCCTTCTGCCATGTGAGCTGACCGTGAGAAGCCAGGCACCTCTGAACACAGAAGCAGGGGTTCACCAGACACTGAACCTGCCAGCGCCTTGATCTTGGACTTCCCAGACTCCAGAACTGTGAGAAATAAATTCCTGTTGTTTATAAGCCACCCAGTCTATGTTATTTTTGTGAGAGCAGCCTGAGTGGATTAAAACAATGGTACATCCACACAATGGGATGCAATGCAGCTGTCAAAAAAAAAAAAAAAAAAAAAACAAGTCAGGGCCCTATCTCATGAGCTGGAAAAATAGCCTGGATGTAGTGCTAAATTTTTTTAAAAAGCAAGTTTAGAAATATGTGTCCTAGTTTTGTCTGGGGAGAAAAAAGCCAGTAGATCAATAAAGGCATTAAAAAAAATCAATGATACACATCTAAATAGTAATCCTCAGAAGAGAGGGATTGGAAGGAGAGAATTTAAATATAACTTTACCTATAGTACTTTATATATTATGTAATTTGGTTCTGTATTTACCCAATAAAGTAGGGAAAAAAATCCTGACTTACTGCCATCCCAAGCAGTGGAGAATATGTCCTGTCTGGATGCCCGGTGTTTTTCTGGGGGTCAAAGCAGGACATTCCAATTCCTGATGCTCTGCCTCCATCCTTCAAGAAGTGCCTCCTGCACAAGTGTGTGTGTATGTAGAGGTGAATGGGAGGCAGGGAGAGGGATATAGCTCTAGCCAGTTCCTATAAACCCCTCATCCCACCCAGCTTCAACCACAAACCCTCCTGAATAACCAAGAAAGTTGACAAAAGCCCATGGGGCTTGAGGATAGGATTTCTAAGATGGAGGCTGAGCTTCCACATGCAAAGGTAGTAGGTGGAAAATTTGACAAAACCTGGAAATGGCTGGCAGAGTCCCAGGAAAGCTTAAATTATCTCCAGGCTTGAACTTTTCCCGGTAGAGACTTCAATCCTCTCCGTCCCCTTGCATGGGGAGTCCAGCTGGCAAAGGAACATTGAACAACATTGGCCCCTGCTGGCCACAGCCACTTCCCCCCCGGCCAAGTCTCTCCACTTCCGGTCTCTCTCTACCCTCCTCTCTGACCATCTCCGGTCTCCCCACTTCCTTTCTCAGTCTCCACTTCCTGCCTATATTCTTCTTACCTGTGTCTGAACCTGCCACTCAGTGTCCTGGGACTGGCCTGCAAGCCCAGACCTCTCTTGGTCTCAGCCCCTCCAGTGTTGGCCCCTTACATGGAGAACTGTGCCCAGGAGGGCCCCCTCGGGCCCCACAAAGCTGCATGGTTTGGAGTTGTATCGGCTGGTCTCCTTTCCTCGTTTAGTTTTCTCTTTAACCCCTGATTTTAGCTCTGGGGTGAGGAGAAGCTAGGAGGCAGATGAGGCTTTGAGAAGCTTCTCTGCCGGGCCAGCTAGCTATGAGTTGGGCTGAAAGCAAGAGGCTGAGGAGGGGGTCCAAGCTCTGCACACTGGGCGGGCAGTGCAAAGCAGACGCTAAAGTTCCTCAGACTTCCTCAGCCCTGAAGGTTTAACAAGAGGTGACCAGCCACTGGCTGCTACAACAGGGCCTGCCACGAAGGTCTCCAAAGCACACTCCCTCAGGGCCCTGGCCGGAGCCCCAGCAGACTGGGCGCTTGGGTCATTCGGCATGAAACATATTTAGTGAACAATGGCTCCTTGCATATAAGTGGCAACTTTCCACTGGGTAGAATTTATTTTCCACTTGAGAAGCTAATGAAAACCAGTCATGGTGAAAAACCCAGCCAAAGAAATAATTCAGGCTTTTCCTTTCTTCAGTAGGAGAATAACACCAGGCTCTGGGTGGTTCTTTGTGGAATCAAGATCTAGGGAGAAGAGGGGGCTGTGACACTTGGAGTCCCTCAGACTCCTGTTGGAACCTGAGCCTTGGGGTGGGATAGGCAGCTGAGTGGGGTTGGCAATGGGTGCGGGGCAGGAAACGTGCTCATTCTTGTGAGGGTGGGTATGTGGAGAATGCCTGGGCAGAGGAGAATTCTGGAACATCTAAATATAGTGGGAAAGTCAGAGCTGGAGAGCCTAAGAGAGACAGGAACTCAGCTCAATAAATCATACACTTGCTTAGCTGTTTCTCTTTTAGTTCCCAGTGCTGAAGTGGGTGCAGGGAAAATCTGGGCTGAATGGAAATGCTCCAGGTTTCATGTTCTCTGCTCATGGCTTCATTTAACAACTGTTTTTCCCTCTCAATGTGCTGCATTCATTGGGGTGGTGGGCCTACTTCGATCCTCCTTACCAACAGAAAGCCCTACCTCCAGGAACCTACTCAGTGCATGTTCTTCTCCCTCATCACCCAGGACGCTGACAGTATGACTCACCTCTACTGGCCCATGATCTTTTCGATGCTCTCTCCCCCTGCTTAACAATCTTCAGTGGCTCCCTATTGGTTCCTGAAGTTCCACTTCTTAGTTTGCCATTCAAAGCTCCTTATAATCTCGCCCCTGCCTCCCTTCACAGCTGAAAGCACTGCTACCTTGAAAGCCTCTTAGATTCCAGAATAAATACTTGACACACACCCCTTAACTGTACTCTTTCATACCCAGGTGCTTTTTGTACATGCTGTTTCTGCTCCAGGAGTATCTTTCCCTTTGGCTTTGCCTGCTGGAGATTCTCTGAGTCCTTCAAGAAACAGCTCCAATACTGTTCTTCCTTCACTACAACCTGCACTGCTCTGGAAAGTCATTCCCAAGCTTCTACAACAGTTTGGGCAGGCTCTGGTTAGAGCACTTTGGACACTGACTGGCAGTCACTTAGACCTTGGTCACGTGAATCTTTCAGAGCCTCAGGATCGTTGTCTGTAAAACGGGGCTAACAGGACTTTCTGCATGCAGTGGGAGGAGGATTATTCATGAAGTGAGGCACACAAAGTCCCCAGAAGCATTCAGTTAATTGTTGATGGGAATTATAT
Organism: Mirounga leonina; assembly: GCF_011800145.1. Classification (NCBI taxonomy): domain Eukaryota; kingdom Metazoa; phylum Chordata; class Mammalia; order Carnivora; family Phocidae; genus Mirounga; species Mirounga leonina. The sequence continues at coordinate 40,810,731 of NW_023270265.1, forward strand.
TATCAGACATTATTGGACATTTTGAGGATGGGCACCATTCTTATTCATTTTTCTATCCCCAGCTCCTGAGACAGACACCAGTTGGGGAGTTTTACTGTGTTTGTTGAAGAGAAGGTTGGCTGCTTTGTGATCTGTTATCTGCCTCTCTCTCTGTGGACATGTGTCCAGCTAGGACTGCATCTTTCCTAAGGATACTGGTCCTCGTTCCCCCACTGTGCATGGCTTACCAGACATACTCAATAAACAGCAAGCCGGCAAATAGAGGCAGGAAGGGGAAAGAGACGACCGTTCGAGCCTGTCAGTCCTGTGGGGTAGGCACTGGAATTGTCCCCATTTTGCAGATGAGGAAACAGGCTCAAAGAAGTAGACTTGCCCAAGCTTGTGACTGGAGGGACTGGGAGTTGAGCACAGGCCCTTTGAATCCAGAACTTGGGCACACAGACGCCAGGTGCAGAGCAGGTGGCAGGCATTGTTAAACCAGGTGTGCATGTGCTCTGTAGGTAGTGAGCACTTTATCCTGAGTTAGCCCATTCACCCAGTGGTAGCCCCAGGAGGGTTCTCTCCAGTTTTGAGCTGAAGAAATGGAAGTTTGCACAAGGCTGGCCCACTGCATCCCAGCTGCCTCTAACCTCTCCCCTTGCTGGCCAGGCATGACCTCCCAGGCCCTGGTAAGCTTGTCTTTAGGAATCTAACCCCTACCACAGGGCCACTTACCCCTGGAGAGTGCTCACCTGCTCCCACCTCTCCAGGCTGAGCCCAAAGAACCAAGCTTCATGCACAGAGAGGTTTAGGAACCCTGAGGGTCCATCAGAGCTGCAAGCCAGCAGCCTTCCAGACTGTGGCTCCCACTGTGTGGTGGACCTCAGCCACCTGACTCCAGGCAACTCCATCCTCACTAGATCCAAAGGCTCAGCTCCCTGAACAGGGGTCTGATCCTGAGCTGATTCTTCTTCAGGGGTCACAACACCTGGGCCCTGGAATCCCCCTAGGGGAGCCCTGCCACCAGTGAGGACCAAGCTGAGCCCTGGCTAGGCAGGCACCTCCATTTGGCCCCCAGACTCTGTTATCAGAGTGGCTGCCCCTGGATGTGTCCTTAACATGGGATAGGGTGGGGTTCCTCTGGGTGCTGGTGGCTGGGTGGGAGCTTTACCTGTGGCCTCCCCTTGGAGGTTTGGGCGATGGGCCAAGTTTACTGCCATCAAAACATTCAAATATATGTCTTGTGTATGTGTGAGACAGGGCGTGGGAGGTATTGGGGTAATAAGAGAAGGCTGGACTGTTGTAAAATGCCTGAGTATCTTGGCAGAGTTCAGCATGTACAGAAGAACATGAAGCCAGTTAGCTGCTCCGACCCAGCAGGGTGCTGCACCTGGACTCCCCGGGATGGGTGGGTGGGTTGAGGACCGGCTTGGGGGGACCTGCTCCCACAGCCCTCAGCCTCCACAGCCCCCTGCAGAGTAACCTGGGGCTAGGTGCAAAGGTCCCTGTTAGGGTTGGAACCCCGGGCACATCTCAAGGTCACCTCGTCCCATTCTAGGGGCAGGAGCTGAGGCCCAGAGGCTCTCTTCTGCTCCAGTGTTCTTATTACACGTATGTTACAGCTCCGTGGTTGTCCCACAGTCCCGGCATGTTCTGTTCTGGTTTTCCCGTCTCTGTTCTCTTTGCTTTTCAGTTGTGGAGGTTTCTAGTGACATGTCCTCAGACTCAGAGATTCTCCCCCCGCCACCCCACCGCCGCTGCATCATTTTTAACAGCTCTGCAAGTGACGGGGGAGGCAGGGGAAGGACTTGCTCAGGTTTATGATTATTTGCAACAACTGGTGGCCAGGTTACTTCCTCTGAACATCACAAATTCCTCTGTCCTTCAGGTTGTGTTAGCCTGCCAGGCTGCCATAGCAAGAGACCACGAACTACAGGGCTTCCACAATGGAAACGTGTTGCCCACAGTTCCGGAAGTTAGAAGTCCGAGATGAAGGTGGTCTCAGGGTCAGTTCCTCCTTCCTTCTTCCTGTGAGGGAGAATCTGTTGCAGGCCTCTCTCCTGGCCTGGGCTGGTTTGCTGGCCGTCTTCAGCTTTCCTTGGCTTAGAGACTCATCATCCTGGTCTTCGCTTCCATGTCACACGGCATTTTCCTGTGAGCATTTGTCTTCGGACTTCCCATCTGTGTAAGGGTATCAGCTCTATTGATTAGGGGCCCATCCTACTCCAGTATGACTAAGGATATCTATAATAACTCTGTTTCCAAGTAGGGTCCCATTCTAAGGTACCAGGGGCTAGGACTTCAACATATGAATTTGGTGGGGGGACAGCATTCAATCCATAGCAAAGGCTCATCAGATATCTCACCTCCTCCAGGAAGTCTTCTGCACACACACAGGCTCATGAAAGGCCCCTTCTCTGTCAGAGGAACCCATGGCCTTGGGTATGTCTGGCCGCCTGGGGTGTTTATATTCTGTCTAAGGTTGGACTTGACTCCAGCTCGATAACATTTTCAGTTTTTGAAAACAAGCACAGCACAGCAGAAACCTTCTTATCTGATGTTATTAGGACCGGTGATTAGGTGGTCAGTTGAAAAGCCGAAAGGAATACCAGTGGAAGGCTTGCGAGCAACACAGGCCCAGCGTGCAGTGGGCCGCAGCTTCACGCAGGGACAGAGAGCAGAGGTTAGCCGCTGCATCGGTTAAATGGAAGAGAGATTCTCCCACGTACAAAACAGACAGCAGCCCTTAAACTCAAGATGAATGAAAACTGGATGCAAAGTTGTCTGACCTCCCCTTGAGAGTGCATTTTTTTTTAAAAAAGGAACCATCAATACTCTGGGCCATTTAAGACTTCTGTTTCAGATGTCAAGGGAAGGAGCCATGCAGAACCATTTAGGAGCATTAGAAGTGGAAAGGAATTCTGGGCCATAGTGAGCGGCCCCCATGGAAGCTGGATTCAGAGAAATAAAGTGCTCTTCTGAGAGTTAAACTATAAAACAAATAAAATAGGTCAGAGCAGAGAATTGCAAAGACCTTGTTTCACTTGATTCACAGTATGAACATATCTAAGAGAGAATGTGGTCATCAAAATTGAGTGTGTGTATGTGTGTGTGTGTGTAAGAGAGAGTGTATTGTTGTGCATGATTCTGTGTGTATGTATGTGAGTGGGGTGAATGTGAGCATGTGCGTGTGTATGAGCTTGTGTGATGGTGCATGATCGTGTGTGTGTGTGTGTGTGTGTATCAGAGTGAAAGAGTACTGCTCCAGGTCAACTTCCATGGAGAATCTACGACCTCTCTGGTCATCTCTGGAAGAAAATCTAGCATCTAGGAATTGCCTCCTCTCGCCCCCTCCAAAATGTGCATGCCAGGGTCTGAGCAATAGGATGAGGCTGTCCAAGGCTTGCACTCCCTGCCTTCTTTTTTATTTATTTTTTATTATGTTCAGTTAGCCACTGTATCGTTAGTTTCTGATGTAGTGTTCAGTGATTCATTAGTTGTGGATAACACCCAGTGCTTACCACAACACGTGCCCTCCTTAATACCCATCACCCTGTTACCCCTTCCCCCCACCCCCTCCCCTCTGAAACCCTCAGTTTGTTTCCCGGGGTCCATAGTCTCTCATGGTTCATCTCCCTCTCTGATTTCTTCCCCTTCAGTTTTCCCTCCCTTCCCCTAGGGTCCTCCGTGCTACTGCTTATGTTCCACATATGAGTGAAACCATATTATAATTATCTTTCTCTGCTTGACTTCACTTAGCATAATCCCCTCCAATTCCATCCATGTCGATTAAATGGTGGGTATTCATCCTTTCTGATGGCTGAATAATATTCCATGAACGTCTCAAACTCAACACTCAGAAAACAAATAACCCAGTCATAAAATGGGCAGAAGACATGAACAGACACTTCTCCAAAGAAGACATACAAATGGCTAACAGACACATGAAAAAATGCTCAACATCACTAGCCATCAGAGAAATACAAATCAAAACCACAATGAGATACCACCTTACACCAGTTAGAATGGCAAGAATTGACAAAGCAGGAAACAACAAATGTTGGCGAGGATGTGGAGAAAGGGGAACCCTCTTACACTGGTGGTGGGAATGCAAGCTGATACAGCCACTCTGGAAAACAGTACAGAGGTTCCTTAAGACGTTAAAAATAGAGCTGCGACCCAGCAATTGCACTACTAGGTATTTACCCCAAAGACACAGATGTAGTGAAAAGAAGGGGCACGTGCACCCCAATGTTCATAGCAGCAATGTCCGCAATAGCCAAACTGTGGAAGGAGCCGAGATGCCCTTCAACAGATGAATGGATAAAGAAGATGTGGTACTCCCTGCCTTCTTATCTCCCCTCTTCTTTTCTGAAACTCCGACACTCCTCAGCAGCCCTGCCTTTCTTTATGATTATAATGAGAACCCTCTGCTATTTGCCGACTGAATCAGTATGTGTTTCCCTGAAGAGCATGTTTTTATTTCAAGGGAGTTGTTAATGCCTGGCTCTCTGGCTGTGCTCTGTGCTCCTGGTGGGTATGGCTCCAGGCCCTGGCATGCACCCTCTGGCACTCAGGTGCCAAGAGGATCCTCCAGACTTCCAGACAATCCCTGTCCCCTTCCTCCACTCTGTCTTCATCTGCTCAGATATACAGACCTGGTGCCCAGGAATGCCCTCCCTTCATTCTCCCCATCTCTTACCTGCTCTGGAGAGAATACATACACAAGTCAATGACAAACAGAAAAACCCAATGACGGCCCAAGAAATCCTAAATTTTCCAAATTGCTGGCTACACTTCCTCTAACTTTATATCCCTGCATGCCTAAGCAAGCCTGCCCCTCTGGGCTCAGCCCCAGCAGCTGCAAGCAAGCGTCTGCTCATTCCAGATGCTTTGAGAATTGCTGGGGCTCCAGGGACCAACCTCTTCCGATCTCTTCCCAGAGTGGGGTGCAGCTAAGAAGCAGGGTCCCTGGGGGTGGGGAACAGAGAAGGAGACCAGAACTCTCTCAAATCCAACTTTTTCAAAGGCTTCTTTGGCTTCCTACAGGGAAAACCAACCAGCCAGCCAACCAATCAACCAAATAACCAATAAATAGACCCAGTGAACTTGCCACCAGAATCCCAGGGCAGATAAAGAACTCCCAGTCAGTAGGTTTGTGGCAAAGAGGTTGTATCCCCATCCCAAGCAGCTCTGTGCTGTATGTGGGAACTCATCAGAGACGCAGAGGCCAGTGTTTTGCCTCCAATCCTTTTATTCTTTAGAGCAGAAACTTCCAGTTTGGGCGGGAGAAGCAAAGCCATTTAATAATTCATTTCTTAATGGGGTGCCTGGGTGGCTCAGTCGTTAAGCGTCTGCCTTCGGCTCAGGTCCTGATCCCAGGGTCCTGGGATCGAGCCCCACATCGGGCTCCCTGCTCGGTGGGAAGCCTGCTTCTCCCTCTCCCACTCCCCTGCTTGTGTTCCCCTCTCTCGCTATGTATCTCTCTGTCAAATAAATAAAAAAAATCTTTAAAAAAAAATTCATTTCTTAATGAAGAGTTAATCATTTTGTAAAGCCTTCTGCCTCTTTTACCAGCTGACCCTATAATTAGACCAAACATGATCATTTCCTGCTGGCTCTCCAAAGCAAGATCTATTAGTCAGGGTCTATCAGGAAACAGATGGCATGCTCGAAATAGGATAATTTAACAAGTCCTTAAAAAAAAAAAAAAAAAAAGAACTATTTACAAAAGGTATAGGGACATCAAATGGGATAGTACAGCATATGGGGCTAATATCTGATTGTGGGGCTCTTACCACCCCTGGGCCTGAATGGGTAAGGGGAGAGAGTATTATGAAAATCTGGAAAGATACAGTCAAGAGGAGAGGATCATTTTGAGAGGAACTGGGCCCGTCAGCCAGGGGTGGAGCCAGCCTGAGTGACCCCACAAGAAGGAAGCCAGAGGAATAAATATTCCAGCCTCAGTCTCCTCCTTCCCTCGGCTCTTCTCCTGCGCCCCCACCCTATCCTCCCCCGCACTCACGCAACCTGGTCAGAAGCCAGAGGGAAAAGAGCCTCTTAATGTAGGCAGGTCACTCTCGCGGGGCAGACAGCAGAGCATAGAGGGTAATGAGCGCATCTAGGGGTGGGGAGCAGGAGGAGATGCGTGGCATTCATCCTGGAGCCCACCTGATTCCTTCCTTCTAAGGCTGCAGGGACATAAACATCTTGTCATTTTGCTCTTGACCCATCTACTTTTGTGTCATTATCATTATACATTGTCTAGATATCTTATCTCCCAAACCAGCTTGTAAACTTTGGAGAGAGGGATTGTGTCTTACCTCCCATCCCCATCTCCCCGCCCCCCCCCACCCCCCCGGCCCTGGGTTCCTCTCTTGCACACAAAGGGACTCAGTAAGTGCGTGCATGTGCATGTGTGTGTGCATGCGGGCACATCAGTGAGGACCGGCTAGGTTATATTGCAGTAACAACCACCAGATCTTGGCGGCTTCGCACAGTAAATGCTTTCTCTTGTTCACACTACCTGTCCCATGCAGGTCAGCAAGGGATGCTCTGGATACTTTGGGACCCAGGCTCACTTCCTCTTGACATACACACGCACAATCACAACGTAAGAGGGAAGAAGATGGAGTGAATTATGTACTGGCTGAAGTTTCTGCCCAAAGTGTCACTCTGCACAAATTTCATTGGCCAGAGCAAGTCTCATGGCCATGCCTAACATTTACGGGCTGGGAAAGCAAAATCCTTACATCTTCAGAAAGCGGAAAGCTAGAAAGAGTTGGTGAACAGTCCCCACGATGGGCAAGGATGGTCTCTCCACCAGGGAGCCATGGAGGAGCAATTCATGTTTTTTGTTTAATTTAATAGAATAGTAGGTGTCAATAAAAATTACATGGATAAACAAATCAGGTGCTTAGGAATTGCAGAATTCAAATGATTTTGAAATGGGCAGACTGGCTTATATTACAGTATTCTATTTCTGGCTGGTTTTAACAGAGCCTGTTCTGTTTGATATGAACTGTTCCTGAGATATGGATTCTTCATTTTCTCCCATCAGGTTATGTCATTATTTTCCAGATTCTCATGTCCTTGGCTATTCTTTAAGACTCCAGCAAATTGGTATGGCTATGCTTATTGATCTTGATGGTTTCTTTGGCTCCGCTCTAAGAAGGCAGCCGTGGCCACACTCCACTCCCACTGTGGGTGGTGTGTCCCCGGAGTGCTCTGTGCTATCCCCAGGTCTCAGGGTCCATACTTGCCCAATCCTGGGCCCCCAGGAAATCCCTGAACCTTCCAGCAAGTCACTTTACCTCAAAACTAGGAAAGGATGAGTATAAATTTCCAGATCTGGGCAATCTCTCTATTGAATGAACATATTTTTATAATTTTAAACCAAGTTCTCAGCATTATTTTCAAAAGTAGAAAAGCATATTCAATCATCTTCAGAAAATGTCCACACCTAAGAACTGTGAGGGTGGTGACCCTGGCCAGCTGGGGTTACCATCACTGTCTCATCTATTCATCTTTCCAAAGAGATTACCTTGAAAACACATGAAGAGGCTGTGACCAAAGGTGTAAAAGATGGTTACATTAAAAAAAACCTAAAAATTAAGAACCAAAACCCAATGCTGTAGAGGCTGTAGCCTCTCTTCTCTGCTCCCTCCTGCTTTTTTTTTTTTTTTTTTTGTAATCTTTTGCATCCTATGAGCCCTGAAAGCAAACACAAATACTGCTTCCTTAAAGTAAATTGTTAAAGGAGTTTTTATGGCTGGACCTAGGCAGATGGATGTTTTATTTCCAATGGCAAACCAGATCTCCTGGAATGAACATTAATTCATGAGCTCTCTAGGGTCCTCTGAGCAGTGAGAAGGATGAAATTGACCCTCATCACATGACATGGACAGGATAGAGGGATTGTAGCAGGAATCTCAGAAGCCAACAAGAATGATGGTTGGCACGGTCCTTACCTGTGTGCCTGAGGGAGTCTGGCTCAGGTCAGCTCTGGGACATTCCTGAGGATCTTTTTAGCCCTGCCTCTCGTCTTCAGCTTTTTCAGCAATTCAAATTCTGCTATAGCCTGCCAGGGAGGGAGTGAAAATGATCAGAAATAGTAGCTCCCACTTTGATAATTCTTTTACCTGATTATAAAAGTACTACATGCTCCCTGCAGAGAATTTGAAAAATATGAAAGATAGAAGAAAATAAAGAAAACCCTATTTCCCCAGCCAGGGAGAATCACCATCAATGTTCTGATACCATTCTCTCTCTCTCTTTAGCTTTTTGTTTTCTCTTTATTGATTTTTTTAATTGAAGAGTAACTGACACACAACATTGTATTAGTTTCAGGTGTCCAACGCATAGTGTTTTGCTATTTATATACATTACAGAATAGTCACCACAATAAGTCTAGTTACCATCTGTCACTGTACAAAATTGTTACAATATTATCGACACTATTTCCTATACTGTACATTGTATCCCGTGTCTTATTTATAACTGGAAGACACTACCTCTTAATCCCCTTCACCTATTTCATCCATCCTTCCAACCCTTTCCCCTGTGGCGACCATCAGTTTGTTCTCTGCATCTAAGAGACTGTTTCTATTTATTTTTTATTTTTTAGATTCCACGTATATGTGAAGTCATGTAATATTTATCTTTCTCTGCCTGATTTATTTCACTTAGCATAATACTCACTAGGTCCCTCCACGTTGTCACAAATGGCAAGGTTTCATTCTTTTTTATGGCTGAATAATATTCCATCATGTGTGTGTATACACACACACACACATACACACACATATATACAAAACATCTTTATCCATTCATTGATCAATGGACATTTAGGTTGCTTCCATAGCTTGTAATAATGCTATGATGGACACAGGGGTGCATAAGTCTTTTCAAATTAGTGTTTTCTTTATTGATTTTTAAGTTAAATATTTCCATTGTTTGTTCATCCTTATTTTTTGAGCATATGCTGTCGTCCTGTTCTCAGCATTAGTGATATAACAGTAGAATAAATAGACAAAGTTCTGTTCTCGTGAAGACAAAATAATACCAGAGACTGTTGTTAAAATTCAGTGAGTCAAAAGCCAACAAGAAAATCTTCAAATACTTGGAAATTAAGCAGTATGCTTCTAAATAACTCATGGATCAAAGAGAAATGTCCAAGGAAATTTAAAAATCATAGAACTTAAGTGAAAATTAAAACATAACATCAAAATATGTGGGGTGCAGCTAAAGCAGAACAGAGGGAAATTTATAACCCTAAATTTGTACAGTAGAAAAGAGAAAATGTCTCAAGTTAACAATCTAAGTTCTTACTTCAAGAAACTAGAGAAAGAAGACCAAACCTAAGCCCAAACTAAGCGGAAGGAAGGAAATAAAAAAGGTAAGAGCAGAAATCATTGAAATTGTAAACAGAAAAGCAATAGAGAAAGATCAAACGAAAAGCTGGTTCTTCAAAAACATCAATAAAATTTATAAACTTCCAGCAAGACTGATAAAGATAAAAAGACGACACAGATAATCATAAATGCAACCACTTAAAAGAAATGGAGCAATTCTTCAAATACCACAAACTATGAAAACTCAACCAAGATAGAAATAGACAGTAGCCATATAACCATTAAAGAAATTGAGTTTGTGATTTAAAAAGCTTCTGAAAAAGAAATCTTCAGTCTCAGATGATTTCACTGGAGAACTCTTCCAACATTTAAAGAAGTAACATCAATTTTATGTCATCATTTCTAGAAAGTAGAAACTCATTTTGTGAAGCTAATCCTCTCCTGGGGTACCCCAGACCAGCCAAAGGCAAGAAGGCAAGGAGACTTTTGGTTTCCAATCTGGTAACTAAGGCGTTTAGAAGGGGCCAAATCATCCCGACAAATAAAAAGCTGAACAAACTGAAAAATGCACAACTCTTCCCAGATCCCCCTGAGAAGTGAGGTCACAGGGCAAACTACTGCCCCCCACTTTGGAGAAACAGACAGGAGCATACAGAGAACCAGAATTTGCCAGAGCAGAAACCCTCTGATAGAAACCTCTGGGGAAATCAGTGAGGGGGAGCAAGGAGGAAGCCCAGAGCTGTCATTGACAAAGAGTTGGAGGCTCAGCAAGTCTGTGACTAAAAACCCCAGTGGGCCTGGTCATGGGGGCCCCCACGTTTCTGTGAGTTTTATCTCCAGGAACTCCACCAGGTTCTCACAGTGAACATTGGAGAAAAATTCCCCTTGTGCTTCTAGCAGGGGGATGGAAAAAAGGAACATTCTAAAGATAATTCTCCTCTTAACACTGCTCGCCTTCAAGAGAAGCTATCTCCTTGAGACTAACCTATTAGGGTTTTATCAGAACCTAATCGACCTGCATGAGGAGAAACACTCAGCTTTAGTCTTTCATGTGAAGGAAAGGAAATACCAACTCCAGCCCCATCCAGCCATTCTTTCCCATCTAAGTTGAGGGCTGGGTGGGGACAGATGTACCCCTGAAGTTCACAGTCCAGGGGCATAGATTCACCAAAAGACAGACCTAGAGGCACCTGAGTGGCACAGTCGGTGAAACTTCCAACTCTTGGTTTGGGCTCAGGTCATGATCTCAGGGTGGTGAGATCGAGCCCCAGTCAGACTCCATGCTCAGCACAGAGTCTGCTGAAGATGCACTCTCTCTCTCTCTTTCCTTCTGCTCCGCACCCCCCACCCCAGCACTCACTCTCCTTTCTCTCTCTCTCAAATAAATAAATAAATATTAAAAAATAAAAAAAGACTGAGACTTAATCGTAGGACTAAGGAATGGTTCCCCATACCCCCACTGCCACCCCAGCTTCTCAGTATATCCCTAAAGGCCTATTTATAGCAGTTCCTCTTATTTGGTCCATTATCTTTGGATTTTTTAAAAAATTATAATGCATATTAAAAGGCAAAAACACAGTTTGAAGAGACTGAACAAGCATCAGAACCAGAGTCAGATATAGAAGGAATGTTTGAATTATCAGACCAGGAATTTAAAAACAAAACTATGAGTAATACGCTAAGGGCTTTAATAGAAGAAGTTCTTCCAACAACAGCAGAATACATTCTTCTCAAGCTCACATAGAACATTCACCAAGATAGACCATATTCATAAAATACACTTTAACAAATTTAAAAGAAATCATACAATGTCTGCTTTCAGACCACAATGGAATTAAACTAAAAATCACTAACAGACATGGCGCTGGAAAATCCCCAAACACTGGGAGATTAAACAACACACTTGTAAATAACACATGGGTCAAGTGAGAAATCTCAAGAGAAATTTTAAAATATTTTGAACTAAATGAAAATGAAAATGCAACTTACCCAAATCTGTGGGCTGCAGTGAAAGCACAGTGCTTAGAAGAGAATTTATAGTATTAAATACATATATTAGAAAAGAAGAAATATCTAAAATCCATAATTTAAGCCTCCACATTAGGAAGCTAGAGAGAGAAGAGCAAATTAACATAGGAGAAAACCTAGGTGATCTTGGGTATGGAAATGACATTTTAGATACAACACTAAAGACGCCATTCATGAAAGAAGTAATTGGTAACCTAGACTTCATTAAAATCACAAACTTCTGCTCTGCAATGCCAAGAGATGTCAAGAGAATGTCAAGAGAATGAGAAGACAAACTACAGACTGGGAGAAAATATTTGCATAAGACACATTTGATAAGTGACGACTACCCAAAGTATACAAAGAACTCTAAAACTCAACAATAAGAAAACAAACAACCTGATTTTTAAAACTGGTGAAAGATCTGAATGGACCTTCCCAAAGAAGATACATAGATGGCAAAAAAAAAAAAAAAAAAAAAAGCTTCTGAAACTATCCTACACATTATATATCACCACATAAAAACAAATTAAAACAAGATACCACTACATAACTATTGGGATGACCCAAATTCAAAGAACTGACGACGCCAAATGCTGACAAGGATGTGGAGCAACAGGAACTCTCATTCACCGCAGGTGGGAATGGAGAATGGCACAGGCTGTTTGGAAGACAGCGTTGGTTTCTCCCAAAACTAAACATACCCTTCCCATATGACCCAGCAATTGCGCTTCTTGGTATTCAGTTCCCAGATGAACTGAAAACTTACATCCACACAAAAACTTGCACACAGATGTTTATAGCAGCTTTATTCATAACTGCATTTAGTAGATGAAACAATAAATCTAAAAATATTCAATGGAAGTAATTATTTTGCCATATTTGCATCAGTTTTTTTCTTACAGAGAAATAAATTACTACAGATGTAGCTAAACATGTAGTTCCAAATCCCATTCTCCCGTCTCTCTCATTCTCTCTCTCACCAGGGACCTTTATCCTGAAGTTGTTAATGTTTATATTTCTGGTAAATGTTTTAATAAAATTACTATTCAGTTATATGTTAAAAATATTTATACAGCATGATTTGTAATTTTAAGTAATTATAAATGGTGTTTTCAGTGTCTCCAGTATCTATCCCTCGGTATCCTCCACACACACACACACACACACACACACACACACAACACCTGGGAGTGCACTAAATATGTGCTCTTAGAAACTTGAACACCTTCTTTTGAAATTTTGCCATCTTATGCTAGTTAACATTACATCCTGCTAGAATATATACCTCATGAGACTTCATTATTGTGCCCCCAGCACCTAGACCAGCACCCGGCACATAGTACGTACTCACTAAACTTCAGGGACCTGAATGACAGATCCCTTTGGTCTCCTCAGCTCCTCCATGAGATGGGTTTTGACCATTGGAGCAGCAGCTGGGAGACATTAAAGAATTCACCTCCAATCCCCGAGTTGGGAAGTGACAAATGTACAATTTAAAGCCACTCAATCGGCCCCCCAAGTTCAAACACTTCTGACCTCTGTACACTGGGCAATTGAGTTCAGTCATGACTTTGGGGTTCTGGGAAATGGTCATCTCCTTTGGCCAGGGCTGTGGTGGGTCTTACCTAACTCTGCACCCTCCACGGCAAGCTAGGGGAAGGGTGGGCTCCACTCCCAAGAAGAGGGGCGAGCAGCAAATGTTGCAGAAGGAAAGACAGTCAGGTATGTGTGCAGGCCTGAGGGAAGAGGAAGTCAGCCTGCTGTATGTTAATATGGCAAGAGGACATCAGCCTTCCAGGTCATAGGGTCTGAGGCAGAGCTGGTGGGGAAGGAAAGTGAGGGACCCTGATGAAAGCCTCATTTATCTCAGCAAACAGGTACCCAGGAAGCATGCTTGGGGCGCGTGGGTGGCTCAGTAGGCTAAGCGTCCAACTCTTGATTTTAGCTTGGGTCATGATCTCGGGGTTGTGGGATTGAGCCCCACAATAGGCTCCCTGCTCAGCTTGGAGTCTGCTGGAGATTCTCTCTCTCCCTCTCCCTCTGCCCCTCCCCTGCTCACACTCGCTCTACATACATACATACATACATACATAAATAAATAACAAAATCTTTAAAAAAATTTTAAAAAAAGAAAGCATGCTTTTGGTACAAACCGGTTTTTTTTGGAGGGGACGCCAAAGTAAATTAAATGAAATTTAATCACTCAGTGAGTAGCTGCTCCATATTACACACACATACACCTACATACACACACTCACACACAACAAACACACCCTCACACCCTCACTCCCATGCACACACAGGCTACACACACACTCACATCACCTCCACACACATGGTTGGACTTTATTTTCCCCACCTCATGTACTGAATGAATGAAGAAAATCAGCAGAGTGGCTTGTGTTTTTGAGAGCCTTTTCTGTACATCCTGGCATTGTGATGTTGCTGACGTGGCTTCTGCACACACGCCCCAACCCGCCAGCACGTGGAAGCCCTCATCCCCACTGTGATGCCATGTGCAGCCTTTGGGAGGTCATTAGGGTTAAACTGGGTCACGAGGATGGGGCTCTCCTGGGGGGATCAGTGGCCTTGTATGAAGAAGACAACAAGGAACTCAGGAAAGGCCACGCCAGCACAGTAAGCAAGTCGCCCTTCACAGCCCAAAAGGAGACCTTCACCAGAAACTGAACTGGCTGTCACCTCGATCTTGGACTCTCCAGCCTCTAGAACTGTAAGAAGTAAATGTCTGGGTGGGCGCCTGGGTGGCTCAGTCGGTTAAGCGACTGCCTTCGGCTCAGGTCATGATCCTGGAGTCCCGGGATCGAGTCCCGCATCGGGCTCCCTGCTCGGCAGGGAGTCTGCTTCTCCTCTGACCCTATCCCCTCTCATGTGTTCTCGCTCTCTCAAATAAATAAATAAAATTTTTTAAAAAAAGAAGTAAATGTCTGGGTTGCATAAGCCACCATGATATATTCTGATGGCAGCCTAAGCCGATCAAGACAGCCAATGACCCACAAGACCCTGCACTATCTTGGCCCTTCTCCCTCGTTCTGATCACCTCTCTGACTCCTCTTCCCTGGCTCACTCTATTCAGCTATGCTGGCCTCCTGGCTACTCCCTGAATGCACAGGGCACAGTCCTACCCCAGGGCGTTTGTACTCCCAGCCATTCTGTCAGGTAAGCTTGTCTTCCATGGCAAAGGATTTCCTTTCCTTCAATCCTTTATTCAAAAGTCACCTTCTCAATGAGGCTGACCCGGAAAACTATTTAAAATGGGAACTCACCTTCCCCACCCAGCACTTCCCATCCCCCTTACATCTTTTACTTTGTAATTTTTTTCCATGCAGTGATCACTTTCTACCTTACTGAATTCTTTATTGTTTATCATCCACTGCAAGAACATAAGCTCCAGAAGAACAGAGATACTTGTCAGTTTTGTTCACCAATGGATCCAAGCGTCTAGAACTATGCCTGGCACAGTTTCCCCTCAATAAGTATTTTTCAATTGAATGGATGAACCTCTTCACCCCTGGTGAAATGGCCTGCCAGCCGGGGAGCGTGTCATACCAGCATTGCCCAGCAGATGGCAGCCGATGAACGCTAGAGACAGCTGAAAGCCAACACTCTGAACTCAAGGTTCCGCCGGATTAAATCCAAGATAATGACCCAGGAGACGAAATCGGGTTCAGCTCACTCTTAATGCAGACTTGTATTTGTGAGAAAGACGTTGTATGTAGAAGGTGAGCGGCTGAGCTGATAAAGCTTTTATCTAATAAAGGAGGCTGTTTACCCACACAATTCAGGGGGGGAAAAAATGAAAACAGCTGTCTGAGAAGAACCAAGGTCAGAGTCCTCCCACGGCGGGGCGGTGGGAACGGGGTGAAGAAGGTTCGTGGCCCCGGATCTACATCACTCCTCCAAAGAATGGAAAAGTGACATTTGACCACTGCAACTGAGAGAAAGAAGTAACACTACAAATTAATACATCACCGGAGGTGGGGGGCGGGGGGAGGTGTGGTGGAGGTTTCCTGTCTTCCTCGGAACATTCCAGAAGATGCTCTATTACAAGAATCTTGAGCCTCCCTCCGCAGTACGGTCCTCTGGGCGCCCGCCAAGCTGCGCTCTTTCTGGGTGCTTCTGTTACTCGTGTAATCGGGGAAGTGAATTGCAGCTGTAACCAACCCTTCAGAAGCCAAGTCCAGGGGAAACTGCCTTCGATCAAAGTCAGCATTTGTGTGAGTCAGGTCAGGGGGAGGCCCCCAGGCAGACACTGCCGAGCCAGAACTCTCCAAGCCAGCGGGTCAGCCTGGATACTACCCCGGCGACCACGACGACCAGAGGGGCATTTACCCGGCACCTCCTGCGCGCTGCGCGCGCTGCGCGTGCGCGGAGGGCACCGCCCACAGGAGCTCATTGGCCCTCCGAGCAGCTCTCTGACGTCACGCTGTTCTCGTCCCCATCTCACAGATGACGCGAGAGAAGGGACCTTTGCCCAGGGACCCGGCAAGTTGCACTCAAGCCCCCTCCCAACCACCGAGAGGGGGGAATCCGCTGAGGTGCACCCCGGATCCTGACGGACTTCGGAGAACGTTTCTTCCAGCCCCTTCTGTTCACAGATGGAGACGCTGAAGCCCAGAGATGGGAAGGGACCAGCCCAAGTTCACTCGGAGAACTTGAGGAGCCCCCCCCCCCCCCAGGCACCAGGCACTAAGAATTATCCTGCACCTTACCGTTCCCTGCTGGTGTTGGGAGGCCCCCCTCATAACCACGCCACAGGCTTTTATTTTGCCGTTAAGGTTCCAAATTCAATTCCAAATTTCCTTCCGTCCTCACGCACTAGACACTTGTGCAGAAGATCTTGTCAAAATAACAGTACATCTCGTTTTAGGCATCTCATCAGATAGGAGACTCCCCGCCAGGATCACTGGCCTCTCCTGATGTGAATTCTGGCTTCAGTGGCTCATTAGCTGGTGTTCTTGGCCCAGTCCCTCAACCACTGAGCAGGTTTGTTCGTCAGTAAAATGGGAATAACAATATTCATGAAAGGGTTATATTATAGGCCGGTGCTAACACAAATCTAATAGGGGCCGCAAAAGCAAGTCACATATGTAATCTGAAATTTTCTTAGTAGCCACTTTTTTAAAAGGTAAAGGAATCAGGTGAACCCAAGTACTTGACGTGTGTGCATCGTTTTTAATTTTTATAACTTGTTTCATTTAACCTAATATATTCAAAATATTATTTAAATATCGAATCAATATACAATTGCTAATGAGATACTTGGACGTTTGATTTTCATTCCAAGTCCTCAAAATCTGGGGTGGATTTTGTACTTAGAGCTTATCTCGGTGTGGACTAGCCACATTTCAAGTGCTCAAAGGCCACATGTGGCCAGTGGCTACTGTATTGGATGGCACTGTTCTAGGCCTTGATAAGCGTTCTGAGCGCATGGCTCTATGGTTTAAGTCTGTGCAGTTACACCTGGTCTGGGGCAGACCCTCTTCATGTAGCTGGAAGATAATCTGCTTGGAGCCCGATGGGCGTGGAGGGTCTGCCTTCGGGCTCAGCCGTGGAGGTGATAAATCCCCAGTTCTTCCCTGCTCTGAGCCGGTCACTGGGTGCCTTTGAAAACTCTCCCTCCCCAGATTCATTTCCTCCAGGGTCACACGCAGAGCTTTGGCATGCTTTGCAAATATTTGTGTCCATCTTGTCCTTGGTGTGGCGGGAGTGTTCATAACAATTCACAATAGCCTGAAGTCCAATCAAGACCGAGAGTGGAGAGGAGGGTGAGGTGACAGAGAAGCTGGAGGAATGGTGCCCTCCCTTCCCTGGGGGACGTGGGGCCCTGGGCTCTGGTCACCATGGCACCTGGATGCTGTCCTTGCTTCCCAGTGTAGACCATTGCCTCAATGCACCTGGCTTGACTCCTGTAGAGATGCTGTCTTTACAAGGGAGCTCCACCTGGGGGGCCAGTAGCTATGTTTGATCCTTTTTTGGGGTTAGGGGTGCAAATGTGCAGGGGCTGTGCTCAGAGACACAGCCAGGGTTCACCCACAGGGGGCTGAGATGGGAAAATGGGGCCACTATCTGCCTGGGTTCTCCCAACAGCAGTGGTCCCTGGGGTTCAGGAGGAGGGCCAGGGGCCTGGGCTGGGCCACAGTGGGAAAAGTGGGTGGGAGAGCTTAGACACTGGGGCCCTGGGTTCCCAGAGAGCCTGGGGGTACTCTCCCACTCTCCCTTTACCTCCCATGCCCAGACAGTTCCTCACTTTCTCCTGGAAAGCAGTGGTTGAGGGCCCAGAGCTCTGCCCTCCAACGTCCCATGCTCAGATTCTGACTCTGCCTCCTACAGAGTGACTTCAGCATGTTAGCAAGCTGTCAGCAGCAGTGTCCCCATCCACACGTGGGGTAAGAGCTCTCTTCGGGGTCTCCTGAGGATTGAATGAGGCAACTCATAAGCACGGCACAGACACACACACTGAAGAACCACTACACACATACCCTCAGCAGCCCAAACGCTGCACGCCCCTGTGCAAACAACTGAAGCGTTTCCCTCCAGGCCAGCCGACCATATCCCAACCCCCAAAGCACTTCACACCCACAAACACATGCACCCAACAGCTAATGTGCTTCCCAAGCACACACACACACACCCCCCCCAAGAGTTTTCACCCCCCTGTTGACCAAAGCACTTCACACACACACACACACACACACTCCAACAACCAAAGGGTTCACACATCCCACTCACACCTTCCCCAACAACCAGAGCACTTTACACACACACCCACACACACACACCCTCAAAGAGTTTTACTCTCCCAACCAAGGTGCTTCATACACTGCTCCCCACAACCAAAATGCTTTACTCATATCTCCAATAACCCATGCTCTCTGTGTAGACACCCCCCCCAAAAGAACACCCCAAAGCACTTTGACGTTGGGCTGCGACTTTCTTTTCAGATTAATGAGCAGAGAAAGATCGAGGGGGGGCAGAGAATGGCGGGAGAGAGCAATTACACCCAAATCTTTTCTCTGTTGATTAGGGATTCCTTCTCCAGCCTGCTTTGGCTCCAGCTAAATCTTTTTCTAATGAGATGTGGCTTATCCAGATCAGAGCGCTGAGAAAAAAGTTGCAATTAACTTTAAGAAGAAAAGGAGTGAGTGAGAAAGGAGGGGGGCAGGGAAGGGGCTGGGCTGGTGGGCAGAAAGAGTGGGTGCAGGAAGGAGGCTCTCCTGCAGGGCCAAGGGGCCCAGGCCCAGCCCCATCTGGGCCATCCACCATTTTGGATTCCAGAGCTTAGGAAAAATCCCTTGTGACCCCTATGCCTGCCTGGGTCAGGCCTTTCAGCCACTCCAGACTCAGATCAAGGGTTGGGAGTGGTGGGCATCCTCAGGCCTGAGGCTCCTCCCCTCTGCACCCCAAACACCTGGTGGGGATGGTGGGGAGGGTGGACCCTCTCTCAGCTGCATCTCTTTCACACCTGAGCTCTTCCTTCTGCCCGCTTACCCCTGGGAAGACATGGGGCCCTCGGCTGCGTGCCAGGAACCTCCACGACCCCAGGTGTCAAGTCAGCACAAACTTCCAGAACCACGGGGTCAGCTCTCCCCCCGGCAGCCAGAAGCATTGGTGCTGGAGTGAGAGTGCCGCAGCTGGGGTCCCTCTAACTCACTCGTCATGCCCATCTGGGAATCGGCCTCCAGTTATTTTCATGAGCCACTTCGAAGGGCAGAGAGGGTCTGGGATTGAAAGAGACATTTCATACAGAAATGGCGAAAATGCTGAAAGCTCCCAGAAGCAACATAGATTTACCTTCCTTTGCTTCTCTGTCCACAGATGCAGGCGTGGCCAAGCAGCAACCGTAGAAGCCGCTTCCTCTCCCTGACGCTCAATTTCTTCCTCTGTTGAGAAAAATAAAGACGAGGGTGTGGGCAGCAGATCTCCAGGGGCTTTGCCGGTCCTGATGCCCCGAGATGGGTGGGAACGTGGGCTGACTTGGCAAGTCCTGGTCGGAGGGGTCACACCGGTCCCCTGGCACCCACGGGACATGTACTCATCCCTCCAAGTTCTTATCCACGCAGAGACTGGTTTCTGCCTGGTTTGGCGATCAGTACCCAGCAATGCCTGAGGGCGGCTTTCGCCAAGCTTGAGACCTCTAACCCGGTGCTTGTGGTGGGGTCTCAGGTAATAACTTGACATCTGTGTGCCAGCCGAGCTGGGGACCCCAAACTTGCATCAGAGGGAAATAGGAGAGGTGGGGTGGATGGAAGGGCAGGAGCAGGGCTGGAAGGAAGGGCCAGAGCAGGGCTCCATTCTCCACTCCCTTTAGTCACACACAGCCATCTCTGCTCAAAGGGCCGAGGCGGATCATCCCAAACTGGATGCCTTCATTCCCATCCTTTCCCCACCCCACGAACCTCCCTGTGCAAATCAGAAAGGATTTTTATTGCACTGCTGGTGACTCGGTGGGAAAAAGTGAATCTGGGGCCTCTGAACCGCACCTCATCCAATGAGTTTGCTCGGTTCCCAAAGGAGAAGGGCCTCTGAGCGTCAGTGGCCACCCATAAACACGGTTCCCTCAGGAGGATATTTGGGTAACCCCTTACCTAATAAGCTGTGGAGATCACACCAGGCCAGGGGACAGATGAGCTAAGCCCATTTTTCCTGTGTCTAAGTTCCCGACAGGCCAGCCTCTTCCACAGCCTTAAGACCCAGGAATTCCTTAGAGTCTGGTTCCCTGGGTGCCTGGTCAGCTCTCCTCTATGCCTCTTCCTTCCACCGTGTTCGCTGCTGGACACAGTCCTGGCTTTCTCCTATCTTTCTCTGGCTGTTGCCGATCTAATAAGCCTATGTGCTAGAAATACTAGCTGGAGTGCTAAGTTAGAAATGCTCTTAAACGTATAGTAAGGTCAGATGAAGGGGAAAAAAAACAAAACAGAAAAAAAAACCACAACTCAGGAAACAAAACACAAAACCCCGAAACAGGAATCGGACCCAGGAGGGCAGATGTAGACCGACCAGGAAGTGCTGGCCCGAGGCTTAAATGAAACAGCTGAAACAGCCGTCACCATTGTTCTAGGCTGAAAACAGCCTTTGCAAACTCCAAGCGGCCCAGGCTCAGAAAGCAGATGTTAGTAATTACAGCACATGAAACGAAGGGCACAGGATTAGGCAAGTGACGAAAAAGAAATGGTACTAGTAGATTTATAACTCGCTCAGGCAAATCTGTTCGGGCTGGTGGGGGTGGGCAGGGCGGCCCTGCTGCAGATGCCCCCACCCACTCCCCTTCCTAGTGTGGCATGTTGACTTCTGGGATGTCTCTGAATCAGGGGATTGTTTAGATGGTTTTAGGGTGGTGGGCCGTGGAGGCCTTTCCCAGCTGCCTTTCCGGGGACCCCAGGCCTTCAGGCCACAGCCTATTGCCTCTGATGTAAAGGAAAGAGATAAAATGCCCAATACCCAACCCAAGTACCAGAAGGGGATCTCTAGGCAGACGAATCCTGGCGTCGGACGGCTCGCTGGTGAACAAGGACGCGTGGACACAAAGCTGGGCATCCGTCCCTGGAGCTCTTGCTGTACCGAGGGGTTCACGTTTAAAATCCAGGAGCTCAAGTTCTTTGCAGCTGAAATTGATTCACACTTTCAAGTCAGCCAGCTCCCCAGCGCCTTGGAGGAGGCAACGGAGCGCTGGGAGAATGTTAGGGCAGTTGAAGAAAGTACGCAAAGCAAGTTTCTTGGGCTAATTACATTAAATAGAAAAGGCAGAGTCTTCACATGTTTTCTGAACATTCCTTGGTGCTTTTCCATGTGAGCCTGCATTGTAAAAAGCAAAACAAAACACACACTCACATCCACCCCAAATCCTCCCATCCCGCCACCCCCCTGGAAAGGACGTCTCCAGGAAAGGTTAGAAAGAAGGTAAAGCATGTGTTTGCCATCTTTACGCCTGATATGGAAACCATATGCTTAAATACACTAGCAAACATACTTAATATAACACTCTCTTTTATTAAATGTGGTTTTATAAACGCTCTCCCCAGCCAGGGCACCTTTGCTGTGCTGGAGGCTGGAACTTGGCAAAATAATCTTCCCGCTGTTACATCTATTGATACACATTTTTGGAAAATGAGTCTCGGACTCTCGGAAAATAGACTGGTTCTGATTATTATTGCAAGTGGGAAGGGGCACATGAGGGCATCTTTTTTCCTCTGATAAATTAAAAGAACTGTAACGGGTGCTTTCTGCAACCTGTAAAGGGCAGAGCCATCTGTGATTCATTTAGCAGCTCCTTACAGAAGATTTATTTGATTAATTCGGTCAGAAGAGAGAGAATATGGATTTTCCCCCACTCTGAAAGGCACATACGCACTCACACATGCACACATGCACCCACCCATGGGTAGATATCCCAGGAATGAAAAATGACTAATCGTGTTATTGGAACTGGCCAACTTGGGGCCCCGGTGCTGAGATAGCAGGCTCCCACCCTGCCGATGGGAGGGCGGATTTCAGAATGGATTTCATATCCTCCTGCCCAATGCCACCAAAGAGTGATCTTAGAGAAGAATCCCATGAATCATGGGTTGCTTTTATCAGGTATCGATTACTGGTACCGGGCTCCGTGCTGAGCGCTTGGCACGCATGACCTCGTTGCCTGGTTGCAAGGACCCCTCTGCTTTGCAGACAGGGAGATACCCCCTTCCTAGCAGTCCTTGTTCAAAATGACATCCACTTTTTTCAGACGGTATTTGGCTTTCTTCGTCCTCCATGCCTAAACCGTGCAGACAGAGGCTACAAATCTACATTCGTCTCATAGTGCATACATGAAAGAGGTCATCCGCTTTGACTGTGCCCCGTGCCCTGTGGATTCCAGTTCAGTGTTGACAGAGAAAAACTCTTTGGGGGACTTATTTCTAGTCTCAGAAAGCTGGCCTCTTCTGGCCTTGCTTGCCCCTACCTTGCATGGCCTAACCCTACAAGCAGTTGTCTGAAGACCACTGTTGGTACCCACGGGGTGGGCACGGCCCTTGAAATAGGTCCTTGGAGAAGGCACAGAAAATAGCACAGTCAAGAGGAATCATAAAACCTTACTAGTTCGGAGCCAAAGAAGACTTAGGAGATCAATGTCAGCAGTGGCAAATATATGGCAAGGAAATGACACCCTCCTTCCCATGGTCCTGGCAGACATTGCTAATTGATCCCAGTTCTTGCTTTCCCTCAAACTCTCAAAATCCTTCTGAGCACAGTTCTCCAGGCAGCCTCTACCAAAAGATCAGAATTAGGGCAGGAGTTGAAAGCTGTTTGCAGTCCCTTCCAGTCAAATGTTCCATTTTGTGGCAGGAGAGACGGGCCCAGAGAGAAATCAGCTACAAAGCCAGTTAGGGAGACAGTGCCCTGACTTCCCTGCCCACTAGTCCTTGAGTCCACACCAGTGGGACTGCTGGAAGCCAAGGCACAATGGGTCATAAACCTGTGTTTTGCTGGGTATGCTCTCACCCCCCACCCCGCCACCCCCAAAGAACGTCAGTGATGCTGCTCTGCAGACAGGATAAAATGTGTCCCCTAGAAGGCTGCAGAAGATTGAAATCTCTCTGGTACTTTAAAATAGTTAACTCCTGGGGCGCCTGGTGGCTCAGTTGGCTAAGCGGCTGCCTTCAGCTCAGGTCATGATCCCAGGGTCCTGGGATTGAGCCGTGCGTTGGGTTTCTTGCTCAGCAGGAAGTCTGCTTCTCCCTCTCGCCCTGCCTGCCGCTCCCCCTGCTTATGCTCGCTCTGTCTCTCTGTGTCAAATAAATAAATAAAATCTTAAAAAAAAATAAAATAAAATAGAGATGAGAAGTAGATTCATGACAGCTTTGGGCTGGTCAGGGGGATAGACAAGTAGTGACGTGATGGTTAAAAGGGTTCAGGGTTTCTTTATGAGGTGCTGACAATGTTCTAAAACGGACCGTGGTGATGGTTGCACATAGCTGCGAATATACCGAAAACCATCGAATTGTGCGCCTTAGATGAGCGAATTGTATGGTGTGTGACTTATATCTCAATAATGCTGCTGAGCAAAAAAACCTATCTGATGTTGTTTGAGTGAGTGTGGTTGTAAGAGAAAATGGTGGTGCCTCTGACAGCAGGGGTGTCCTTGCCCCAGGAGAGACATTCAGGTTAAAAAACCCAAAGCGTGTCTGGGGGCCAGACTTGACCTCAGCTTCCCCACCTGCTAGAAGAGATAGAAGCTCCCCCCTCAAATGGCTGTTGGAAGGAAAAATGAGGTAATTCATGTTTTGCGCTTAGCATGGAGCCTGGCATGTCCCAGGTGCTGAGGAGGCAGCAGTGGGCATTGCCACTATTCCATTAGAGTCTAGAATTCCATACTGGAAGGGGTGGGGGTGGGGGACAATCTGGTTGGAAGGGGAGGAGTGACTAGGGGTCATGTCCCGAAGCTGTAACATTTGCATGTCAAGCCTACTGCATCGACTTTGGTTGTGGGGTACAATATCGAGACATTTGATTTGCACAGTTTTCTAAAGATGCTCATATTCGGGCGCCTGGGTGGCTCAGTTGGTTAAGCGACTGCCTTCGGCTCAGGTCATGATCCTGGAGTCCCGGGATCGAGTCCCGCATTGGGCTCCCTGCTCTGCGGGAAGCCTGCTTCTCCCTCTGACCCTCCCCCCTCTCATGTGCTCTCTCTCTCCTCTCATCCTCTCTCTCAAATAAATAAATAAAATCTTTAAAAAAAAAAAAGATGCTCATATTCACACTTTTCATAAGGTTGAGGGCATGTCTATATCAAATAATAACATTATTTTTTGTTAAATTTGAAGTGCCTTTGAGGGGAGGCTGATGAAGATTATAGAGGAATTGGAATCTCTCTCATTCCTGCAAGCCACCCATAGGTGCCATCACCTCTGTTAGAATTAGGTATTTAAGACAAAGGCCATGTACAAAGAGCACTGAACAGAGTCCAGTGCTGGACTCTGGGACTGACTCAGCCAATCCCAACTGTTGGATTTAAGGAAAATAATTTGACTTCAGTTTTTTTCCATTATAAGCTGAGAAGATAATGGGTTCAATTTCTGTCTTTCAAGCAAAAAACTTCAGCATCCGTAATAATGGCCAAGGCCTTATTGCTAGCTGGGTAAGCCACTCTGGCTGTTCCAAAAGTGTGGACACAGGTTCAATAGACTGGATCTTGTCCCTTCTAGTCCAAGGGTCTTGAGTTCTAGAATCCCGAGCTGAAGCTCACAGCACAGAGAAGAACCTCGCTATTACCTCCATCTTGATTCCTCCCTGACTAAAGCATCAGTGCGGTTCCTTCCTCACTGTCTGGAACTGGAGACACTGGGTTGGCCATTGTTTCCCCCCTCCAAAAAAGAAAAACAAACCAAAAACACTCATATCCATCCAAACCTGTGAATGCAACCTTATTTGAAAATAGGGTCTTTGGAGGGTTGCCTGGGTGGCTCAGTTGGTTGAGCATCTGACTCTTGATTTTGGCTCGGGTCATGATCTCAGGGTCGTGAGATTGAGTGCAGTGTCAGGCTCTGTGCTGGGTGTGGAATCTGTTTGAGATGCTCCCTCTCCCTTTGCTTCTCCCCCCTCCCCTCTTCCCCCTGCTCATGCTCTCTCTCTCTCAAGAAAGAAAGAAAGAAAGAAAGAGAAAAAGAGAGAAAGAAAGAAAGAAAATAGGGTCTTTGAAGATATAATCAAGTTAGGACAAGGTCATATTGGACTAGGGTAGCCTTATAAGAAGAAGGAAATTTGGAAACAGAGACACCTAGAGACATAGAGAGGCGAATGCCACGTGAAGCAGAGGCACACCCCCCACAAGCCAAGGGATGCCTGGGATTTCCGGCAGCCACTTGTGGCTAAGAGAGAAACATAGCACAGACTCTCCCTCAGAGCTTCCAGAAAGAACTGATCCTGATGACACCTCAATCTTGGACTTCTAGCTTCCTAAAAAGTGAGAGAATAAATTTCTCTTATGTTAAGGCATCCAGTTTGTGGTACTTTGTTACAGCAGCCCTGGGGATCTAATATAGGGCATGAGGTTTCTGCTCCCCCAAGTGCCAGCGCCATCTTGATGAGGGAAAGACCCCTGGGAGGGAGGGAAGAAGGCTGTCATGTGAGCGCCAGTCTCCTTGGTCCACCATACAAGCTCATGAGGCTGCTACAGGAGACTCTGCCTCTCCCTGGCCCATGACGTTGAGCACGGAATTAGGCAGCAATGGGCTGGGTACAGCGCACCCAGACTATTCAAGAAGGCTGCATTTGACCCCAGGTTTCCCCATATAATTTTGACTGTGCTCAAGCATAAGAAATACATTTTACGTTGCAACCTCGTACACACAGCCACAAAACGAATTTCATGAAACAATGCTTGTTCTTACTCACATTTTGATATTTTCTATTCTATATTTTTTAAATGCTGGTTGCTCCCCACTACATTGACCCACTAGTTGATTATGACCTACAGTTTGAAAAACACTGAATTGGAGGAAATGTGAAAATAGTAAGTTCTGGTCCCTAGCTTATTCTCTTTCATATTTGTAGACCTCAGAAAGAGAGTCTTACCATCAGAAGCCTTATTCATTCAGCAACCAGCATCTCCTAGAGCTCTGAAAACTGGGGCCTAAGAGAGAGCAGAGATACCAAGATAATAAGTAACATTTAGAAAGCCACTCTCCTGGGCCAGGCATTGTGCCCAGCATGTCGTGTGGATTTTCTCGGTTAAGAAAATTAACACTCAGTTCATGTGCCCAAAGTTGGGCAGTTAAGAAAACAGCAAGATCAGGATTTGAACTCAAGGCAGCTCAACCCCCGAGTCAATGGGCTCTCCAGAAACATACGGATAGTGGGAGGGGAGGCTCATTTGTGAACGTTTGAATAAAAACAGCAAAATTACACTTTTTTTCCTAGGCTCAACTACTGACAACAGTTTGAAAGATGTCTATTCAGAACTCTCTCCCTGTGTTTAGAACATGGATACAGTTGGAATAAGGGGCGCCTGGGTGGCTCAGTCAGTTAAGCGTCTGCCTTCAGCTCAGGTCATGATCCCGGGGTCCTGGGATCGAGCCCTGCATCGGGCTCTCTGCTCAGTGGGGAGCCTGCTTCTCCCTCTCCCTCAGCTTCTCCCACTGCTTGTGCTCTCTCTCTCTCTGTGTCAAATAAATAAATAAAATCTTAAAAAAAAAAAAAAAGATCCTCTTTTGTGTTTGTGCTCATGGGAGGTGAAACATAAAAGGAGTCTGTGTTTTCCAGTGTCACTTACAGATGTATCTCTGATGTATTTTCTGTCCCTGCACACAGCACCGTCTGCGTCTCTCACCCTGCCTGGCTACCCTGCAGGCAGGCCAGCTACTCCTATTTACATCTCCTGGCCCTGTTTCTAGATGTTGGGTTCGTTTCTAAATTTTCACTATTATAATGACTATTTCTGCATTTGTGTCTTTGGGCACATGTCACCTCTTTTCCAGGGCCGATCACTGGAAGTGAGTACTGAGTGCGAGAAGTGGTGCTTTTTTTTTTTTTTTTAAAGATTTTTATTTATTTATTTGACAGAGAGAGACACAGCGAGAGAGGGAACACAAGCAGGGGGAGTGGGAGAGGGAGAAGCAGGCTTCCCGCGGAGCAGGGAGCCCGATGCGGGGCTCGATCCCAAGACCCTGGGATCATGACCCGAGCCGAAGGCAGACATCCAACGACTGAGCCACCCAGGTGCCCCGAGAAGAGGTGCTTTTTAAGAAATGCGATCAAATTCTTCTCCAAGGAGACTGTGCAGTTGACATGGCATTGTCGGTCCTGAGAGTGTGTTTCCCTGCAACTTCACCACGGTGGCTATTACCAGCTACTGTGGTTTATGTTATTTTCATGAATGCAACAATAATCTTTGTTGATTTGTGTTCCCTTGATTACATGAAGTTGAGCATTTCATCTGCGTGACGTCTGTGGACTCTGTCAGCCTGCCCACGTGGCCCCAGGGGTCTAGAGAAGGAAGAACTGCCTCCTCAGCTCTCCATAGTAGAGGGGGACCTGCCTCTCACTGTGGTAACTTGCAATGGGGAGAAGGCCACTGTGCCCTGAGAGGTCAGCCCAGGGTCAGGAGGAATGGGGTTGGGATGCTGTGCGGGACAAACAATGACAAATGTCCACAACTCACCTCCATCCATTCAATGCCCCTTTCTTCACCTGTTAGTCAATGGATCATACTCTTGGCCCATTTTCCTCTTAGCTTGTCTTTTGTCTTATTTATTTGTAGATTCCTTTATCCTCCATGCTGCCTTTCCCAGATTCCTCTGCCACGAAGGCAGCTTTATTTCTGGGCATGGCAAGACCACCACTCTTCCTTTCTGTTTACTCAGAAAAGCATAGTCTTCCCAAATGTAAGTGGCTTCTATCAGGATTGTCCTAGAGGACCTCTGAGCATATTTGGAAAAGGAGCCTCTTCCTCAAAACATGTTGCTTCTGTCTGTTGGAAAAGTGTTATGATATGCTGATTTTATTAGAATAGACACTTTATTGCAAGCCAGAGAAATAGAATACATTTACAAGTCTATGTTATCCAAGATGGGACCGGCACTCCTTTAGGGAGGCTGCCCTGATGCAGTGCACAACCCGCCCAACTGAACAGGTGGCTCTGATCCTAACTTCAGACAGCCCCTCCAGAGTACCCAGCTCCCATCTGCACTCTCTGGAGGAAGCCTGGTGTGAATAGGTTCCAGTCTTGGCCTCTCCACCCCCATCTTGCTCGTTTACTTCAGATTTGTCACCGTATCCTTCTTGTCTTCCATGCTGTTGCTCCATCTTCCTCCTGAATAGGGCTCAAAGAGATACGAGCCTTTGAAGAGTCAAAAGTTACCTCGAAGAAGTGTTACGAATTCTATGGAAGCACATTAAAGTTAACATAATGTAGCAGTGTTAATATACTTCCTTTACAGGCTGGGGGTTCTGTGCCCATTCAGCCATCCATCCAGAAGGGCCCCGTGTCCTCCTCGCTGTGGCTGCCCTGAGAGGGGCAGTCCCAGGGAGGCCTCTGTGTGCTGCCAGGCCTCTGCCCTCCACGGGTGTGGGGACCAGACAACTCCCCAGAAGCCGTCCTGTTTTCCCTGTCGGCTTGGCCTCAGCGCTGAGCTTGCTCTGTGGGTCTCTGCAGTGGCTGGCAGTGGTAAGAAGGGATAGAGACGAAAGCTTGCCAGTCCCTCAGGCCCCAGCACCCCTGGCGGGAGTGAGGATGTACAGTCCGGTG
The DNA here is from genome assembly GCF_011800145.1 of Mirounga leonina. Lineage (NCBI taxonomy): Eukaryota > Metazoa > Chordata > Mammalia > Carnivora > Phocidae > Mirounga > Mirounga leonina. The sequence goes on from NW_023270265.1 coordinate 40,839,312, forward strand.
ACCCCAGGGCTCCAGGGTTAGCCGAGATGTTTCCATGGATTCCTGAGCATCTTTGCAATTTCTAAGAGCCTCGTGGAATAGTGTAGTGACTCCCAACAAGGTCACTTGGCCTGCTGGACACTTCAAATTCCTTGGCGGTGATCCAGAATGACATGAGCGAGACATAGAGAAGCTGATTCTCCCGCGGTGGTCAGAAGCTGCCCAAATGGCAGGACGGCAGCTAGAACGGACTTTTTAAGATAGGAAAGAAATTAGTACATCATAAAGTGCATTAATTTGGTAAACAGGCCATTTTCAAAATGTAGACCTGTAGGGAGGAGGAAAAATAATTGAGCCCTTGCTTAATTTAATAAAAAATACCTTTGAACAGCGCAGCGTGTCAGGCCATGCCCTCGGGGCTGGGGATGGTGACTCTCTGGAAGAGAGGGTCCCTGCTCCCATGGAGCTGATGTGCTTACTACAGGAGATGGGCAGTGAGTAGGGAAACGAAAGGGATTTTCTTAGGGGCATAATTAACGGTAGTTATTAATAAGAAACAATTTAAACGTCCCACAAGAGGGGATTGGTTTAATACATTTTAATACACCCACACTTTGAACTGTTTTGTAGCCATTTCAAACATACAGAAAAGTGCTCATGGTTCATTTATTCATTCAGCAAACATCTGATGAGTATCTACTCTGCCAGGTTCTCTCCTGGGCTCTGCAGACTGAGCAAGGAGCCGCTGAGGGAAAGCTCAGGCAGGCTCCCTGTGGTCCTAGAACGTATATCCTATTCAGGGAGACAGTTCATAAACAAGTGGAAAAACATCCAGACAGGGAAAGGTCAGATGGAGACACCAAAGAGGGTGATAGTAGAGTCTGCCTGGGGGTGGGGAGGGGAACGCTGTAGGCTGGGTGATCAAGGAGGGCCTCTCAGAGGAGGTGACCCAGGAAGAAGAACTGACCAAGATGGGGCCAGTAGGTGAAGATGAGAAAGCCCTGCATGTGACTGTCTTTCAAGGGCAAGGTAAAGATGAGGATGCATTGAGAGATGCCCCAGCTTGGCAGGTCAGAGCTTTGGGGAAACTTTAGGACCAGCTAGCCTTTCTTTAGTGCCACAGATAGGTAGACGGAGTTGATGTGGTTTGTTCTGGAAGCTGGTGGCAAAGCCGGGGTAGAGCCTTGGGTATGGGCTCCCTGGACAGTGCTCTTCCCCAGCTGTGGACCACCCCGGCTCTCAGTAAAGGTCCCTTCTGAGAGCTTTTAGGGACCTAGGGCCACACAAAGGCTGTGTCTCTCCAGGAGTCAGCTCTCCAGGATTTCTGGAAGGCCTACAATGAGCATGGTGCTGTCCCTGCAGCCACAAGGGATCCACCCCCACACAGGAAAATGAAGGCAGCTACCCGAGAGCCTGGATGTGGCCACAGCATCCTGGGCTGCCACGGACGGGCAGCACGCTGAGTGCAGCCAGGCAGGGAGACTGAACTCTCACCTGTTCACAGGCAACTTCTCAACCCCCAGGCCACTGGTTCCCCGGTCCCTGACGTGGGACCCCAGGGAAGAGAGGAGGCCTTTGTCTTGCACCCCAGTCGGGGGGTGTCCCAGGCCTTCAAAGAAGCCCCAGCCCGGTGATGCAGCCACAGGAATGATATGGGACCAGTCGCACCCCTGCTCATTTCTGTTCCTCACTGCCCTGCCACCCCCGCTGGCTTTGATCTCAGTCCCAGGGAGTTTAGCTTGGCTTTGAGGTCTCCTGCTGTGACGCCCCAGGCTGGTTCTCCAAGCTCGCAGGGACTCTCTCTGTCTGTCTGTATCACAGCCTGGATCTGGCCTCCTGTCCGCTGGGCTGTGGCAGCAGGATCCTTTGGGACCCAGGGGGATGTAACAAGGGGAAAATGTAAACTTGGGCCAGATTTTGGGGAGGGTTTTGCAGGCCAAGGACAGCTAGGTAGACGGATTTCGATGGGCAATGAGACCCAAGTCCTTCGTGACCCTCTGGGTGGTATGTAAGACCCAATGGGGGGTTGTGGGTAGTAGTCAGGGGTTCAGGCTGGGGTGGGGGGAGGGGTAGTAGTCAGGGGTTTAGCCTGGGATGGGGGTGGAGACACATTCACACACCAGTCTAAGCCATTTCCTCCCTGGGTGACCATGGCTACGTTCCTTAACCACTGTGCCCCTCCGTTTGCTCATCTGTAAAACGGAGATGAGAAGATAAACCACTTCCTGTGGTTGTTCCAGGGAATGAATGAAGGAATCTACGTGACAGCAGGTGGCCCGTGGCAAACACTCCACTCGAGCTGTCACGGATGTCTCCATCTCAGCTGACTCTGCGAGGGTCGGAGCCAGCCCTCTGGACGCACAGCTACTCTGGTCCTTGGAGACTCGTACCCTGCCTTCTGCAGGAGAAAAGTGTTAACTCCCCATTCTCGAATCCCTGTTGTCCCTTGTCCTCTGGCTCCTGGTCCAGGTTGGATGGAATGACCTCTGGGGGACTGGCCCACATTCTTCCTTCACCTTCCTGCACTCAGCCTCTCTCTGCCCAGGCTCCTCCTACTCCCAGCTGCCCAGAGGGTGGTCCAGCCCTGCTCCCAGTCCTCAGTGGCTCCCCGTGGCTGCAGAGGGAAGAGCAGTCTGCTCAGCTCTCCGCAGCTCTTCAGACCCCTGGCCATCTGACCCTTCCTGAACTTTTCGGCCAAAGGTGGATCTGGGCAGTGTCAGCCTGAGTTTGAATCCGGTCTCTCCTGCATCTGAGCTGTGAAACCTTGGGATGTGTATAATACCTCTCTGCCTCTTGATTTTCTTATCTATAAAATGGAAGTAATTACGCCTGCCTCCTCGACTTCACAAGGATGTTTGAGGCTCAGATGAGCGGCGTGTGTCCACCTGGAAAGCGACTCACTGTTTGGGGGCCACACGGTGGTTTCCTTTCTCTGGGTCTTTGTTCTCGCCCTCCCCTCTACCCAGAATGCCTTGTCACCCCCGGTTAGCATCGTCCAAACGGGAGCATCTTCAGAGCCCAGGGCAAACGCCATGTCCCCTGTGAAGCTGCCCTAGCCACCCTGCCTGAGATGATCTCTTCCCCTCAGGTTTTCCATATGGAGTTGCTTACACCTCTCTCCGAGATCCGGGCCGGCCTTGCTCATCCCCGTCTTCCTGTTCCTTAGCTCCTCAGACCCTGAGTGCCTGGAGGGCAGGGCTGCCCTGCAATCAGCTCTGGTTTTCCCACAGCACCTCACCCCCCCACACAATAGGTGTACCTGTAGCCCAAATTTCCACCACTAGAATGGACCCCGAGTGCCTATATAGGAAGGGCTTAGGGCAGCAATCTGATTGGCATTTGGGGCTAGCCGGGACTAGTCTGGAAAGCCGTCTTACGCAGAGCAAATATATAGAGAGGTCTCCCCTTTCTTGACCATGCGGGTTAAGGGTGGGACTGGTCATACACCCAGACCAGGTGGTGGGGAAGTCAGCGCCATACCTCACTCCATCCTGCCTGAGGGGTTGGGGAGGGGTCCCTAAAAGTGCCTTTCTGGGAGGGAGTGGGGAACAGTGGGGTTGCATGGGAGCTGGGGAAGTGGCTCCTGGTGACCTGAATTATGTTCCACCCACAGGAGCACCTGATTTATTAGCAGGGAGTGAAACACAAGAAAGAACAAAGGGCCCTGGGGACATTTGTGACCCAGCTGCTCAGTCTCCAGGCTGAGCCCAGGCCCTGCATTGTCAGTAATGCTCAGAGGCCCTGTCTCCTCTTTGCATGAGCCCCTCCTCACCCGCCCCGCCCACTCCACTGGTAGACTCTGGGCCACACATTCCTCAGGCAATGCTGAATCCTAAGTATTTTAATGCCTGATATCTATCTCCGTATGGATTTTTGTTTTATCATGAGGCCACTGGAAAGTTGTTTTTTTTTTTCTAATATCTCTTTGAAACAGATGTCAGCAAAAGCTTCCAGCACAGATCAAGGGCAGGTTAAGGCCTTTGAGATGGGTCTGAATGTCCCTTTAACATCGTTCAATCTAATACCCGAATATACCTCGAATCATTACCCTGTTTTTATAAGAAGCTCTGAACCATATGTTCGGGAACTAATTAAGCATACAAATCAAGCCCTGGGATCAGGTGGAGCTCTGTTTAAATATCTTAACCTTTTATGATTATCTTAATTTCGAGAAAATTCAAAACACATTCAGAAGTCTTAGAAAATGAACTTACTAGGAATTTACTGGCTGGTTTCTTTTCTTGATGTTGGGATCATATCTTTACAAGCCCAGCCCAGATTCCTGGGGAAATCCTCTGTGCTCATGACTTCCTGGGAAATGCAGACATTCCCGGGCCTGGAAAGCCCAGGAGGGGCCACACCTAACTACCTGCCCCCCGCCCCTGCCACCCACCCCCCACACACAGCTTATCCCAGCCTGAAAGCCCACCATTCCCCAGTTCCCAGCCCAGATGTCTCCTGGTCGCCAGAAGGAAGAGGAAGAAAAGAACGGACGCTGAACCTGAAGTTTTGTCTTCTTTTTTAATAAAATAAATGAAGGATGAAGTGAGTTGGTGCGAAATATTCTTGCAGCCCACGTTATTCTGCGGGGAGCTCTGGAAGGGAGCTCAGGGCAGGGGCTGAGATGGACACTGCACAGATCTGGCTCCATATTGGCTGCAGGTGGCTAAGAGAGAAGACGGGAGCTTGGAACCTGCCTTCCTTTTCGATTCCAGGTCTACTCTCGCAATGGGGAGTGAGGGCTGGAGCGGCCCGTGGGTAAGCCTTCTCACCAGCTTCAGGTAAAGGAAATGCTTGATCCATAAAGCATGTTTAAAATAGACATACTTACCAAAACTGACTTACGACAAGGGCTCACAGTCTTGTAGCTGCTCATTCAGTGCATCTTTATTGGGGACCCACTGGGTGGCAGGTTCTGTTCTAGGCACTGGGGATTCAGAGAGCAAGAAAGGCACGGTCTTGGCAAGGATATTAAACCGCCTCTGATCCTGGTGCTTCTTTAGGGGACCAACACTGGATCATGTCTTAAAAACACTTTTTCTTAAGGTTCTTAGGACCATTAAATCTTTAGGATAGAGTTTCCAGATAAAACACAGAATGCTTAAATTTTAATTTCAGATAAACAACAAATACTTATTTACTGTAAGCATGTCCCAAATATTGCATGGACCATGCTTTTACTAAATAATTGTTTTTTACCTGAAGTTCAAATTCAACTGAGTATCCTGCATTTTTATTTGGTAAATCTTACAACCCTACTTTAGAAAAAAAGATACAAATCGATGGGGGTTAGCATCTCCATCTTGCATGTTAAATACGGACTTTGGAGGAAGGCAGCCAGAACACAACCTCATACCAGGCCCCTTTACCTATGTTATTTCATCTAGACACCCCACCACAACTCCATGAAATAGGTTCTGTTATCATCCCCAATTTGCTTATGAATAGATGGAAGCTCAGAGAGGTTTAGTGACTTGCCCAAGGTTGCCCAGCCTGGGCTTTTTCCATGGCACCCCAATTCCAAGCCAATGGTTATCTTCGCAGAGTTCTTATTTTCCTAGCTTGTCCTGGCTTCTCTCAACTTCTTCCCTTTTTTCCACAAACGTTCAAGGAAAGATTCACTCCCATCAGATCCATGTCAGTGCCCTAATGAAAACCACCGCCCAAGCCCATGAAGGACGAGATCTGTCGAACCCTAATGAGAATGGTTCCGATTATGCAAAAAGCAACCTCATGGTTATTCTAATGTTACAAGTAAATATAAAACATTTAGAAATACTTGGCTTGCGCTGTTTTTTTCAAGTACAGATGTCTGACTCCCTGCCAGTTTGTTATTAAAAATGCTATGGTGGTTTGGGTACAAAGATTGCTGTAAAAATAAAAGCTGATGCACTTCGAGCGCTTGTTTTGACTCTGCAGGGCAAGTCAGCGACGGCGGGGCTAAAGCAGATGGTGGCTAGTGGGGGCTTCTACAGCGGGTCCCCCAACATTCACAGCTGGGTCACTCCCCAGCTTAAAACCCTGCAGGAACTTCCCATGGCACCTCAAATCCCGGATCAGTTCCTGCCGCCCTCCAGCCCCAACTGCTCCCTCTCCCCTGGCTTACTGGCTTCTCCCAGCTCCACGCACTTGCACTTGCTGCGTCCTCTGCCTGTGTGTTTCCCCTGGGGCTCCTCATCTCACTGGCTCCTTTTCAGCCTTCTTCCTTCAGGCCAACTCCGACCACCTTCGCTGACCTGGGGTGTGCTCCTTTAGCCTCCAGCGGATTGGTCAATATCCTTTGTTTCCTCCTCACTCTGAAATCACTGTTCGCTTTTTGTGTTTCCCACCAGAAAAGTAAGCCCCATGAAGACAGGGACCGTGTCGGTTTTGTTGACACACTTTGTCCCAGGCAGACAGAGCAATGTTGGGGCACACGGTGGTTGCTCAATAAATGTTTGTGGGACAAAGTAATGAGTTTACCAAAGCTCCTGAAGTCTTCCATTGCAGAGTCCCCTCTGGGTCTATGGGCCAGAAAGAAAGGGGCGCTTCTACACATTTTAATCAACTCATGGAAAAGACCGGAACTTGGGAGAATCCTAGACCGCCGTGAGCAATGGTTCTGAAGCCAGCAGGAATTTCCAGGGCGATGCTCTCAGTCTCAGGATTGGAAAACTTTAATTTGCCATAGCTATTGCTTACGTATAGCAGGAGACGTGTAAAAGAAACGGAAGATTGAGGGGGTTCAAATGCGCCAACGTCAACATTGTCACCCTAATAATCGCGCTATTCCCAGTAAATGCACCGATGTGATGGGAATGATTTTGAGGCACCCGGACAGGGAGCACTCTCTGGAGCCCCGGCACCCTAGCTTGGCATCAAGACTCCTCCCACGCTTACTTTGAACTCCTCCTTCAAGTTCTTCTCCTGCCTGTCTTTATGCAGCCTGCGTCCCATTGGTCCTGAATTATTTGTCATGCAGACCATTCCCTGTGTGCTTTCCCTATGCCTGTTCCTTGACTCCTCAGGAGCCCTTGGCCTAGACTGCCCCTTCCCCACCTTGCAGATCCCAAACCTACTCACCGGTCAGGGCCTGGTTCAAAGATTATCTATTATCTTATCAGACTTTTATTATGTCTACCCCTACCTGGCAGTGATCGCTCCCTTCTCTGAACAACCTGGGCTTTTTTCTTTTTTTTTCCTTTTCCTCATCATGTTCGGCTTGATATCAAGCCTGACTTCATGCTCCATAAGGGCAGGAGCTGTGCTTCATTTTTTTCAACAAATGAGTTCATGACGTTTCCTGGGCACACACAGCCTCATGTCATTAGCTCTGCGCAAGAAGGGGACTGCATCAGGGAGCTATGCTGAGCAGAATCCAAAACTTAATTTCCCCTTCCCCAAGGCCTGAGGGAGGAGTGATGTGGCTTATAGATTGGGGAATCTAAACCAGTGTCCACAGGACCCTACGTGTCTAAACGAAAGGTCCAGAAAACAGACTGAACGTTCCCCTTTCCACTCAGATGTTTTCCTGTGGGGTGGCCAAAAGCCTGAAACAGCTGAATTCCTGGGCGCCCTACAAACCTCTCCCATCCCCAGCTTTCCCAAATATTTTATTCCAAAACTCTGTCCAAATAAAAAATCCCTAAAGAAACGCAAGTGCTAACACTGAACACATGAGTCCCAGAACCAGAGATCCGAGTGGAAATAAATACCCTGTTTTTGCCAGGTACATGTTGTCAAATATAGGAACATGCAAATATATCTATCTCAAGTGGGTCGTAAACAAAGCATGCACCTCCTGCGGGGTCCAAGTTCACTTACAAAAAGATGGTAACTGGTTTTGGAGAATCTCACACGCATAAAGCCAAGGATCCTCCCTTTCTGCGTGATCCAGGAGATCTGGAAACGTGCTGAGAGCAATGTGGTTTTTAAACCGAAGCCCAGTACAAGCTTTTGATCTATAGGAGGACAGTCTATGTGCATGTACAGCCCTCCTGCATTCGACAGGCTGAATGTAAACACTCCTTTCGCACACAGAATCTGGGTTTATTATTTTGCTTTGGGACACACACATCTTTGGCATTTTCTACATATGCGACACATGGAGAGGTGAGGCAGGAGTCCTGTGACTCACACCCAAGTGTGGCCTTGGCAGTTTTGGGGTCGCTGTCATATTTTCAACAAGTGGTTGCCGTTAGATGGTCAGTTAGTAAAAATGTTCCCCTGAACTCATCGTGAATTGCAACAGGAGGAAACACTCCATCACTGAGAAGTGACACTAATGTATTCTATTAGATTTGCTTATCATGTTAAAGAGCATATTAAAAGGAAATGTTTGGAAAAGGGATGCCATAATGTTGTATGATGGATTGAGAATTCCTAATTTGGAAAAAATGTGCTAAGACAACATGATTGATGTGAGTGACCTACTTTATTTTATAAGAAAGTATGAGTTGCCTCAGGCTCATTGGTACACATATTTGGAAAAAGTTGTTTTTTTTCCACATTAAGTTTTTATTAACATTTTCAAAAGAGCAGAAACACCGTAGAAGGATGTAAGTTGTGACTTGTCAATGCAGATGTGTTTGTAGTCATTTGCTGCTTAGAAAAACTTATCCCTGTGCTGGAAGGGTTTCTGGATTAGGAGTCTCTTGCCAAGTGAACACCTGATGGGGAGAAATAGGACACCTTTTTCACTGATAAAAAACGACAGGGAAGGGGCATTTTTATTTAAAGCACAAATGGATCTTCTGCTAAGTAGCTAGTGATCTCTTAGAATGATTAATATTTCATGGAGCCCCCTGGCCACCTTCCGGCAGCAGAGAGCGAATGAAATCGAGGCTGAGTTAACCATTTTATTTCTCCTTTGGAAACTGGAGCCCAAAGCTGGGGTTCCCCATTATCAAACGAAGCGGCTTAGTCTGGAAATTGGGAATTCTTGGGTTTATCCCAGAAACGGAACTGCGGGGGCTCCGACAGAGGACTGGTGGCTGACAAAACACTCTGTTACCATTAAAATGACATTGCCAGTGAGATTAAGACTTAAGAAATGCCTGTGGTACCATGTTTACTGAAAAAAGTGGGATCTGAAGAAGAAATAAGTATTGAAAAGTGGAGGTAGAAGAATAAATTGGTACAAGTTTTCTGGAGGGCAGTTTGTCAACTTGTCACCAAAGCCTTAGATTTCTGCATGCCTGTGAACCCAGAATTCCACTCCTAGAAAGTTCTTCTCAAGAAATAATCATTGGGGTGCCTGGGTGGCTCAGTTGGTTAAGCGACTGCCTTCGGCTCAGGTCATGATCCTGGAGTCCCGGGATCGAGTCCCGCATCGGGCTCCCTGCTCGGCAGGGAGTCTGCTTCTCCCTCTGACCCTCCTCCCTCTCATGGTCTCTGTCTCTCATTCTCTCTCTCTCAAATAAATAAATAAAATCTTAAAAAAAAAAAAGAAAAAAAGAAATAATCATTAATACAGAGCTTTAAGTAATGAGATGTTCACTTTAGACTTCTAATATTAAAAAATTGACTCTCTACATGTCTGCAGTTGGGGGTTGCTTAAATAAATTCACACATTTAATGCAGCTGTTGAAATGATAATGTAGAATAATAACATTGTGGGAAAAGGTTTGTGAGAGTAGAAAAAGTGGGTTAGAAAATATTATGCACAGTATGAGGCTATTTGAACAACTCTGTATACATATATTATTTACTTCTTAGACCTATACATTGTATACTTCAGTAGATATGTGTACAATGTCATATAAATTATACTATTTTATGTGTGTGTGTATATACATATAAATGTATATAACATATACAATATATGCATATAATATATCTTTTGGGGGGTGGGACATTCATCGAAGTTTTAAGAATAACTTTTTCTAAAGAGTAGATTTTACAGGTACTATTTGTCCCTTTCCTTTTGTGTGTTTTCATGTTCTACAGTAGACATGTTTTCCTTTGATAATAAGTAAAGCAGTTATTAAGTGGAAAATCCAAGAGACTCAACAGATTACTTAATAGAAACAATAAGAGAGTTCGCAAGGATTCCCAGACACAAACTAAATAGTTTTCTCATATAATAGAAATAGCAAGTTGAAAATATAAAAATTATTCCTTTTGCTACAGCAAAAACAGAACAAAAAAAGCATAAATCACCATAAAACTGAAAATACACCAATTCATGCAAGAAATATCTAAGACCTTTTAGAAGGAGGTTTGAATACACTGAAGAAAATCTAAATAACATAAATTATTGTCTTTCTGCTTGGGATGTCTAAATATTGTTAAGATCTCAATTCTCCCCCCAAGTTAGTTTATAAATTTTATGTAAATTCAATAAAATTTCTGATTAAAAGAACTGGCAAGCTGACTCTCAGTATTATCCAGGAGGACAGATCCATGAGGATAGACAATTTCTGTAAAAGAAGAAAAATGAGATGGGGCTTGACCCATTGGATTTGAAAAGATATTACAAAAGTCAGAATAATTAAGCAGTACGCTAATGTCATAGAAATACCAAATAGATAAACAAAGTAGAATGTAGAATAGAATAAAATAGGCTAATGGAGAAAAATGTAAGTTATGTGATAAAGACTGTAATTTGTGTTTGTAGAGAAAGGCTACATTGGTGCATTGACAATGCGGGAATAATCAGTTATCCCTTAAAGAGAGGGAAAAAAGTGGGTTTTGACCTCATGCCACATCCACAGAAAAAAAAATTCCAGATGTATTAAAGATGCACACATTTTTCTAAATGACAGAAGTTGCAAAAGAAACCAGATAAAAATAATTCCATAATCTTGAGACTGTGAAAAGCCTTTCTTGAAAACAGATAAACCTCAGGATCCATAAAGGAAAAAAAGCTAACAATTTTACCTGCATAAATATTCAAATCTTTGGTATGGAAGATACACACTATAAACACATGACAAACTAGGGATGTAACATAACGTATGACAAGCAATTGATTAAGAGCTTTGCTATATAAAGCGCTGCTTTCAGATAAGAAAAAGACCATCATGCCAATAGGAAAATTGGAAGACGTAAGCAAGATTTTTACAGAAGAAGAAATATAAATAGCCACTAAACGTACAAGAAAAGATGCTGAACCTCACTAACGGGCGGTTTAAAATGAGAAGAAAATAATATTTTCCCTCATCAGTCTCAAAGTCTTAAAAAGGAAGAGAACACTCAATGTACTGAGGATGTGGAGAAATATTTTTGATCCAGTAATTTCATGCCAGGGAATTTATCTTATGGAAATGTCACAAAATGGCCCAATAGATGCTGGAACACTCTGCAGGTGGTTGAAGGAAGGAGGCAGACCTGCTTATACGATAGGAAAAAAAAAAAAAAGGTCCAAGAGACAAGGTATCTTTGTGATCCCAGTTTCTGTTCAAGAAGCATATAGAACTATTCCTGTACTGAGAAGAATTTCTCTAGTGGACTGTAAATGGTAGTGGAGTTGGGGGAGGCGTCTTCACGGACTCTTTCCCCTCTGTCACATTTACATTTTTTATGATCATGTGTCACTTTTATAATTAAAAAAACAATGCGCATCTGACAGCAGTGCCCAGAGAGGTGAGGCGACTTGCCCAAGTTTGACAGCATGCGAGGACCAGAGGCGCTGGGTCCCCCGCTGCCCCCAGAGTTCCTTCTCCCTGCTGAGGAAGAGCCTCTCCCACATGGCACCCAGGGAGCACCCTGAAAATGCCACTTATCGCCACCTGTTGGGCATACATGGCATTGGTTTGATGGGTTTCAGTGTGGGGCCTGAGCCTGCAGCAGTGATGGGATGGCTCAGCCAGGGCCAGGGCCGGCTTGTCCACTGCCTCCTAAGGGAAATCCTGGGAGGGCATCTGTGGGTTCTAGAAGGACCCCTTGAACCAGTGAGCAGTGATCTGGCTAGGGATGCCTTCTGCCGCCCACATGAATGTTCCTGCATTCGCCACGTGGGGAAAGCTCACACAGCTGGTGGCAGAGGGCCTTCCTGGAGGGGGAGGAGGGGATGGCCTCAAAGTGTATGACAACATCTGCTTGTATTGTAAAGTGCTTTATAATTTACTTTTCTATCCATGACCTCATTTAATCTCCAGATCATCTTCTGAAAGAAGAAGAATCAGCGGGACTGTTATTATTCCCATCTCACAGAAGAAACAACTGAGACACAGGAGGTTGAGACACTGACTAGGTCACACAGCTGGGAGGTGTGGAGAAGGAATGAGAGGTCCGGTTCATTCTCAGCTCCTGCCACACTTCTGGGAAAACACCTATCCACCCTCAGCACATGGAAGCAAGTTCCCCTTGCTGGAGATTGGCCTCGACCAAGGCCACTGTGGAGTTGTCTGCACCGTCTAGGATGACATCTAGGATGACCCCTAGCCCCTTCTGACCCAGTGTCTAGCATGCTTGGGTCTCCTCTGGCAGCTTTTTGCTCCTTGGCGGCTAAGACAGGTTGAACTGACTGTTTGAGGGGCTCCTGGAGAAGGGCACAGATCTGAATGTTCTCCAACAGAGGGTATCAGCCTGCTCAGGAAAGGCTTCTAACATAGGGGAGCCCGGTCTGGAAGCCCCAAGTGCCCTTGATTCATGCTTGTGCTCCACACAGTGCCTGGCACACAGCGAGTGCTCAATAAAGATTGGCAGAGCCAGCAGATTGGCTGTAAGGTCCTGGGTCTCCACTCGTTTTTCGGATCTCACCCTGGCCTCAGGCTATCCCTGTCCCCATGCCAAGACTCTTCTTCCCCCACTGTCACATGGGTGTGGGCCCATCTCTGGGACCTGAAGCAATACCTCATGGCTAGGGGCACTACCAGTTTACTTTCAGAACAAAGGGGTTGGAGGAGCAGAGCCCAACTTTGTGTAAGAGACTTAGAGCAGGAGGCTGGAGAGAAGTGCAGGAGGGTCTCCAAATGGCTTCAGAGTCCACCTTTCTAGCAGTTCCATTGGCTTCAACTTCCCCAAGAATTTGACTCCACCAAGAGCAGCCCCTTAAAGCCAGAGACCTTGCTTTTCTGCTTCTGTTCGTTCTCAGCACATGGCAGGTGCATGTGAGTGAACGTGGCCCCTTGTAACAATTTGCCACAGTAGAAATGAGAAGTTTAGGGTTATAAATTACAGGCTACGCAGGCCAGCGGCCTCCATTGGAGACCCGGAAGATTTGCCCACAGTCCCAAAGAGAGAGAGAGGCAGTGGAAGAGATCTGGACAGGTTGAATGAGCTGGTTTTCAGAGATCAGCCAAAGCCAAGGCCAGTTCACTTGGTTTGGGTTGGGAGCCAGGGGAACCTGATTGGGAGTCGCCCAGCACATACCAGAACCCCCACATTGGCTCCAGCCAAAGCTCAATTACTGCTGGGAGAGGCATGATGTTCTCAAAATGAAGTCATATCTATCGAAAAGATCCTTGAGGCTACTTACCTGTGAAATAATTACATGTGCCTCAGAACTAGGAGATCAAGGATTTCTATCCAACGTCCCATGATGCTCTTAAAAAAGGTTTCACTGTAAACTGCAGGTGGGGTGGGGAGAGGCAAGATTTCAGAGCCAGGGCATCGTGTTTTAATTCCATCTTTTATGTTTTGGCTTCATTTCATCTATGTGTATATATCTCTCTATAGACAATTAAAACAACATTAAAGGAGATTAAAAGAGCAACGATTATCATCCATAATCATATTGCTATAACTCAGTTGTACCCACATGCATACACCTTGTTTAATTATACAAGCCATATACCAATACACTCTTCTTGCCAGAAATGAAACAATCAAGAAGTATACATTGTATACTTGTATACATTAGAGTCAGTAAACGTACCTGGTCCACACCATTCCCCCACCAGTGCCCCTTTGCTCCCTTGAATGTGGACTTGAAGTAGCACTGCTGTCACTTATGTATCTTTCCAGAATTTTTCTCTAAGATCTCATTCAAGTGTATATACATGTCACTGTACATTAGTGTGTGAATAAACAAACAGGTAAGTGTTTGTTTTAAACATCAATGGGATCATATTATGTCTTGTTCTGGAACTTGCTTTATTCTCCTTTAACAGGTCTTGGAGATCTTCTTGTGATACTACATAGAGATAGCTACTCCCATCTTTTTATTTTTTTTAACGATTTTATTTATTTATTTGACAGAGAGAGACACATCGAGAGCAGGAACACAAGCAGGGGGAGTGGGAGAGGGAGAAGCAGGCTCCCTGCTGAGCAGGGAGCCTGATGTGGGGCTCAATCCCAGGACCCTGGGATCATGACCCAAGCCGAAGGCAGATGCTTAACGACTGAGCCACCCGGGCGCCCCTACTGTCATCTTTTTAATAGTGACACAATTTTCTCTAGTACAGAAGAAACACAATCTTTTACCAGTCCCGCATTAAAGGACACATGGTTTGTTTCCGATTTTTTTCAATATTCTACACAGAGTATATATATATATATACACTTTTGGCTTTGCTCTGCCTTAAGCTTCCTGCCTCTCTCACATGGCTGATGAATCCTTTTATTAGTGTCAGCAGACTGTCCTATTGGGGAATGTCAGCTCCATGAGGGCAGAGATTTTGTCTGTTTTCTTTACTGCCATGTTCCCAGGGCCCATAGCAGTACTTGCTCAGCAGAAGCGCACAGTATATGTTTGTTGAATGAAAAACTGACCAGCAAGAGGACACAGCTGAAAACCATTTTAATGATTAATGCTTGTCTAATGCCCGAACTTGACAAAGGCACGTTTACCTCCTAATCATATTCTGCCCTCAGAACAATTGTGTGAGGTCAGTAGATCCTGCATTGTGATTACTCCTGACTTGCTGATACAAGGGATTTTTCCCTTTCAGGAGGGAAAAACAAAACAAAACATAGGGGATTTTATGTCTGGGCACATTAAATAATAGTTATCTAGTTCCCCAAATAATCCTTGAGGGCAAGGATCATGATCCACTAGATCTTTTAACCCTGTTAATTGCTGGTCAGTTGCAAATTTCCTTATAAATGGTAAATGCGCTATGTTGGTCGAATGACTACATGATCCCCAAATACTATAAGTATGTGATTTTTTAAGTGGTGCCATACTTCTGGGGGCACAGTCTACTAACCCACTCTGCTTTCAAGAAGGCAACCAAGCTATCCTGGCCCATCTTCACCATCTGGTGGCTGGTGTGGGGAATGGTCTTTCTTTCTTCCCCAGTGTTGGGGGTTATGCTTTTTCCTCTCTCAACCACTGGGCCAAATTTACCTCTGACAAGCTTTGTTCAAGGTTTATATACCTTCCAAATGTTCGTTCCTTTTCTCTTTGGAATTGTAAGTATTGCCCACTTCTACTCCCTTCAAATAATTTGAAAGTCAAAACCAACCAACCCCAAACATGACTGAGAAGTCCAACGGTCATGCTCTGCGGTGAAAAGGAAAGTCACAGGGACGCCTGGGTGGCTCAGCAGGTTAAGTCTGCCTTCGACTCAGGTCATGATCCCGGAGTCTCATCCAGCCCCATGTTGGGCTTCCTGCTCAGTGGGGAATCTGCTTCTCCCTCTCTCCCTGCTCCTCCCCATGCTTGTGTTCTCTCTCTGTCTCAAATAAATACATAAAATCTTAAAAAAGAAAAAAGAAAAGGGAAGACCTACATTTTGAAGTAGAATCAGATCTAGGACCACTTCCCTTCAAAGTGCCCCAGGACCCTAGAGTCTCCACAGAGCTTCATCTAATTCCTTGTCCCAACAACTCTCCCTGCTTCAAAATGTGTTCTCCCCTGCCAACTGGCATTACTTCTATTTTTCTGTTTTCTTTAATTATGACCACCTCTATCACAATACCTATGAATTTTATTGCACTTACGTATTTACAAGGTCGTCTTCCTCTACTAGACAGTGAGCTGCTTGAGGGAAGAGATCATGAGATGTTTCATTTTTGAATCCCAAATGCTAACACAGTGTCTGTCAAATAACAGGTACATTTCCGGGGGGGGGGTTGCTTTCATGGCATACTACCGGTATAATTAAACACATTTATATTCCTACCAAGCCTATAATTCTTTATCTTATGAGTAGACATTTAATAGGTTTTTGGGGGAGGAGAAACTTGAAAACTTGACCATTTTTAACACTGCCGCTCTGAGAGACAACATTCTGCATCCCAGACAGCGATGAAGAAAGAAATTTTTGGAACCTAACCTATTTGAAACTTAAGGCCTTCCAGCTTCCTTCCTGACTCAGCACAGATTCTTATTGGGTTCCAAGGGACACCCCGCCCCTACCAGGAAATGCAGTGTCTGACTAACATGGAGGAGTCACAGCATCGAAGAAGAGAGAGTCTGGTAGATGGTGGGCCCCAGCAGGAACTTACGACTGCATTCCCCTTTTAAGGATCCATTCCTCTTGGACTTAAGTGAGGGCCTGCAAAAGGGGGTTGCTGGGGGAGGCTGGTATAGGGGGCCAAGCCTGTATCCCTCTCTGTAAAGCTCTAGGTCTGTGTGTAGTTTGTCTTAGCTGAGCATCTTATGCTTTTTTTTCCTTCATCCCCCTCCCCAGCTTGGTCTTTGGCTATAATATTGCCCAATATTCTTCCTTTTCTTTCTTTTTCTTTATTGAAATATAAAAATTTATAGTCAAACCCACAAGTCTTAAGTTCAATGAATTTTGGCAATTGTACACATATGTGTTACCATCACCCTAGTCAAGATAGAGGACATTTCTAGCACCCCAAAGAGTTCCCTTGTGCTCCTTTATAGCCAACCTCTGCCAGAGGCAACCACTGTTCTGACTTCTATATTCAGTTATGAATTTCATATAAACAGAACTACATAGCACGTTTCTTTCCTTTCTTTATTTACTAGAACAACAATAATGAAAATGTGTAGACATAACTGAATTTCTTTTCTTTTCCAAGGTGTCAAAAGTTAACATCTCCCAATGTTTGACAGTGGTGGCCTCTGGCTAGGGGATTCAGTGATTGATACATACTTCTTCACACATTCTGGTCTAGTATGAAAATATACATATAATTTTATAATAATCAGACAAAATAAAGCTTTTCCCTGGAATGGAAGGACAATGGCTCTTGTGGAGAAGTAAAGAAGTGAGGTTCAGATGGGCATAGAGATGGAGCCCTGGCTGCCTGAAGGCTCATGCCATTCCCTGGCAAGATCTCGTCCTGATGGTAGGGTACTTGGTACATCCCCTCCGGTTAGAGACCTCTCCTGCCATTCCCTGTCTGGTTTCTTGGTTATGCTTTTGGATATGGGACCATGTGACCAAAGGATTCCTCCGACCTCAAACTCTTGCCCTTGCATCTTAGCAAATAGAAAACACTGTCTAAAGCAAGGGTTAAAAATTCCACGAAAATCATGAAAAATACGCGCACACGTAATTTTAAATTCTCGATGACACATTTGTGTTTTGGTGATGGGCATAAAGCAAATGGTTATAGAGCAAAGTATACAAGTGTAGGTAAAATCTATACACTATGGTCTTTGAGTATCATTGAACAGAGATAAGGGGGGAACTCCTTGTTTTGTTTCTTTAATGGCCCTGTGACACAGATGGGTGCATGGTGGAGAAGGAGTGAATACAGGAGGGGCATAAATGAAGAGAAAGTTTTGAATCCCCAAATATTTGCAGGAACACTTAAAGAGAAAACAACCTAGCAATTTCACAACAGAATTCAAGGCCCGACTCTGCTGGTTAAATGGTCCCATATGTGGTGTGCGGAGCTGGGAGGCTTGGAACGGGCTGGCCCGGGCCAGTGCCAGGGCTCTGCGTGAACTGGCTGGACAGGGAGCAAGTTGTTCAACCTCGCTGAGCCCATCTCTGCCTGTCTAACGGGGTAATAACAACAGTGTCCACCTCCCTGGGTGTGTGGGAACGTGGCCAAAGCAAGGTGTGAGCGGGCTCTCTGTAATTCCATACATTCTACCCATGTGCTGGCTCTCTCTCTTCTCTTCCAGACCTGGAATAAAGGCTCTGGAGAGAATGTGGGATCTAGGCTCTGTAGTCTGTGGTCATTGACTTTTGGGGGGATTCAGAGCAAAGTGTTATCTCTTTCCTCACACTGTGGGCCCTGACTTCCTTGCTGGGGAAAAGGGGAGCATTCTGATAGGATACAGGAGGTGGGGGGAAGAGGACAAGTTGTTGGGGTCAGACAGACCTGGGTTGGAATCCAGACGTCTTCATTTACTCGCTTTGTGTGTGTGTGACCTTAGGGCGAATCCCTTTATTTCAGAGTCTTGGCTTTCACATCTGGAAGGTGGGAGTAGAGTGAATACTTCAGTGGATTTCCGAGAGGACTGGATAAGATAGAACCTTGTCACAGATGCTTAGCACAGTATACAGGCGGCATCAGTGATAGAAATGGACCGCCTCTCATGCAAGATGCCCCCGCAGCAGCTGAGCAATGAAATAGACCCTATCTTGTTCCCAGCACACCTGAGCAGCTGCCCCTTAAATCGGAATCAGCGGGGCTCAGAGCAAGGGGCAGAAATACGGCACTCTCCTGCTTCCACAATGAGAATCAAGTTTTCCACCACGCTGGGCAGAGGCAAGATGGATCACCTGGATGGAGGAAATATTACAGATGGGCGAGATGCACCAAAGCCCATCTGGGGGAGATCCACGACCACATGGTTGGCACTGTGATCCATTCTTCATCTGGAAGGCTTGGCATCCTGTGCGTGTTCAGACGTCTCACCATGCAGCCAGGCCTGGAGACTGCAAGCGCTGGGGAGGAGGAAGGTCGGTTGTTTTTTATTTTTAGCAACACGAAGACTTTCTCCCACTTCCCAGCGGCCAAATCAGCCAAGGAGTCCCCTCAGGGACAGAGCAGGGAGGCCCCAACCTGCAGTCCTCCGCCTCTCCGAGGTCCGCAAAAACCTTTCCTCAAGGCTGGCGATTGGCCCCAGATGAGAGGTGGGCTCGGTCTCGCAGAGCTCAGGGTTTTACTGGAAGTGGGAAAACCAAACCTCTTGGTGAGGTGTTGTTTTTTGGTTGTTGTTTTTTTTTCCTTGCAACTTTCACTGTTTTGTCCCACAAGACTGGTGTCCAATGGGGGGAGGGGGAGTTCTTTTTAAGAAATGGCCCTCCGCACCCTGGCAGTCTCTGAACCTCCGCCCCCTTCCCTAGGTCTTCCTGGCTCCCCCCACCCCAGCCCCTCGTCCGACTCCCAGGCCTCAGGGGGAAGGAGCCGCGCGTCCCGTTTCCCCGGCTGTAAAGTGAGGGCGTTTCTCTTTTCTACCTGACTTCGACTGTCTTTTCCTTTTTCCTCCCCACCCTCCCCACTCTATCAACTGGATCTCTTGTGCGGTTCTTGCCTTTTACAGGGGCGAACGCCTGCGACCTATGAGATCCCCATTTGCTTTTCAACTCTGGCCACACCGCCCGGGCCTTCCTGCGGGAGCGGGCGACTACCTGCTAATTTTAGCCCTTAACCCCGAGTAGAAGCGGATTGCAGTTGGCAGCACCTGATCCGCAAGCGCTCCAAGCCCCGGGCACCTTCTCGGAGCGCGGGGCCGGGAGGCCGGAGGCCCGCACGCAGCAGAGGCCGGGACCGGCCGGAGCCCAGAGCGCGGCTGCACGGCCGCACCAGACGGCGAGGCCCGAGCCCGCCGCTCCCGAGTCTGGAGCCCAGAACCTCGGAAAGGCCTCCGCTGCCCGCCCAGACGCCTCAGCTGGGCAGATGCTGCACTCCCCAGATTCATTTTTAATTCATGACATCAGTTTAGGGGCCGTCGGAGCCTCTAAACAGCCTCTCTCCAAACCAAAACAACCACCACGACGCAAATGAAAAGGAGGCGGCCGCCAGGTCCACAACGCGGTCTCCTCTGTTCCCAGGGACCGGGCGTTTGGAAAAGCACTTTCCAGAGAGGGACCTGCTGTCCCTCCCGTCAGAGTTACCCCCGCCCCGCCTTTCCCTGGGGCCCAAATTGGACACCAGGGTGTTTGCCATAAAGACAGAACTGCTGTCAACGTGGTTTCGATCAGGACTTTATAACTTTGCATTAAACAATCAAATACACACTTTCAGGGAGATTAAAGGCTCCCCCAAATACTTTTGCACACACAACACATATATAATAAATATTTGTATATTATACATCCAGAACTGTATACAGTATATGATATATAATGTATAGTTAATTAAACATATATGTTAATAAGTAATATAATAATGTAATACAGGAACTAGATGTTAAATATGTCAAACAGCATAAAATATGATGAAACCATATAATACACATTATATGTTAAATAATATATAATATATAATCCCTAATTATATATTGTATATAAAAAATAATAGAAATAATACATAATACAAATGGACCATACATAATATATTATAGGTCATACATATTAAACAGCATCTCCTCTGAAATATCCAAGGAGCCAAGGGGACGGGTACCACGGAGCCCCAGGGAGCCTGAGGAGGAGGCAGGCGCACAATGGTCCCCAGATGCTGGTGGCACCACCCCAGTCCTCACTCCATCCCAGCTCCCCACCAGCCCACGTGTCTTGGGGTGGACATAAATATTCCAAATGACTAGCTCCTCACTGGAGTAATGGAGTTAACAGATTATCTCTTACAGAGGTCAGTCTCCAATGAGGGGGGTGGGGGAGACACAAATTTCGTAAATGAGACCCTAGGGCATCCTTCTCCACGGTCACCGCAAGCCCTGAGCATTTGGCGTTTGGTTACCCCCCGCCCCCCAGCGTAAACCTAAGTGTTCTGTCTCAGACATACAAGACAACTTAAAGTGCCATTTTCCAATGTGGGCATTTAGAGGCAATTTGGAAATTGAAACGAATCTTTATATGCAAGACTTGACGTTTCAGAGGCGCTTTAAAGCTGCGGTTAGAAAGGCAGTTACGAAACCCGTGGAGGGGCTGCAAGGAGACGATTCAAAGCAAAGCGAAATGCACAGTTAGAAATTCGATATTAACCGCGCACTTCCAAGTAATGCAGCTTAATGATAATTGCTGCGAGTGTTTACTCTTCTCATGCTGAAGAAATAGGAGAAACGTTTTGACAGAGAAGTTGCCCTGAAGAGTTTCATCTTTTAAAAGGGGAAAATACCCCAGAGGCCGACGTTGGCTTCCTGGCAAGCTGAAACAGTGTGGGGGGGATTCCGTTTTTCTCCAGTTACCTAGAAGCGGGACCTCGAAAGCAACCGTCTGGAAGACGGGAGTGTGTGTTGAGCGAGGGCTGTTTTCGATGGGAACGCGCAGTGCCCCCCCTCGAGCGGGCTCGGGACCCAGAGACCCTCTCCCGAAGCGCGGGGCCCGGCCGGGGGCCCGGGCGCGCGCCGCCCAGAGCGCCCGGCTGCCGGGCCCGTCCGCCGCCCCGGGGCGCGCCGCCGCGCGAGCCGCTTCTGTTTGCAGAGCCTTTAACTTTCCGTTTCGGGTTCTCTTCCCCTCGAGCGCCCTGCCGCGGAGCGTTAGACAAGCTTTGTCGTCTGTGGGCTCTCACCTCAGAGTCAATATTATCTCAGATGGGCACAATAGACTGGAATGAAAAGCTAATATTGAACCAATGAGGTCCCTGCCCGCGCCGCCGCGATGCCACCCTTTGTTGCGCTGCTCCCGGCGAGCCGCGGGCGGCCGGCTAAGCGGAGGGCGGCTGCGGCCGGGCCTCTCCGGGTCCCCGCCGGGGTGGGGGAGAAGGGCGGACCCGGCGCGGAGGCCTCGGAGGCCCGACCCGGAGGTCCCCCCGGGCCCCGCTCGGCCCCTCCGCCAGCCGCGCGGAAGCTGGGCGCATGGCGTGTCCCCGCGCCCAGACGCGGAGGGGGACTCAAATAGGGGAGCGGGGCCTGGTCCGTCCGACCCCCGGACTCTAGGAGCCCCCGGAATGTGAGTGTGGTGGGCAGGGGTGCAGCTGCGGGGCCCCCACTGCAGGGACACCCCCCCCCCCCGCCCCGCTAGCCCTGGGGGCAGCCTGGCCGCTGCCGGTAAGTAAAGGCCGCCAGGGCCCAGGCTTGGGGGGGTGAGGTCTCGTCAGGCCGAAGTGGGGGGGGGGCGGGAGGACCCTCTCTGTGCGCCTCTTCGGAAGCTCCCTGTCCCTGGGCACACTTCTGTCTCCCAGCTAGGTCCGCGCAGGCTGGCCTAGGTAGCCGCGGAGGCAGAGGTAGCTGGACGCGGGGCCTTCGGGCCGCCCTGCTGCCTGGGAGGGGAGCTCGCGCCGCTCCGCTTTTCCCGTCCGCAAGCGCGGCCCCGCGGGTTCAGGGTCGCTCTGAGTCGCCCACGAGAGCGACGCCAGGGTGCGGGGCCACCGAGTCTCGGCCGCGGCCTCCGAGCGCCCGGGCCACCGGGCGTTGCCCTGTCGGCTCTTCAGCTCCCGGGCTGCAGTGAGGCCGCGGACGGCCCGCTTGTGCTTGAATCCGCAGGAGGGGACCAGGGAAGGCGAAAAGGGGCGCGGGGCGAGGCCTGTGGACGGAAAAGGTGGCCTGGAGGACAACGGTGGGGAAGTGGCTTCCAGGCAAGCGCCGGAGTTCCACTACGTGGGGCCGCCCGGACGAACCTCGCTGCTAGCGACGGTTTGGGCGCCCCCGTCCGCCTGCGGGGGGCTCTTCCCTTTCTTTTCTCATTGGCTTGAATGTAGGTATCTGGCAATACTGGCGGGGGGCGGGGCGGTCCCAGGGCCCCTCGTGGAATGCCCACGGCCCGCACGGCCAGGAAGTGAGTGCTTTGTGTCGCCTCTTGGAGCCTCAGTTTTCTTATCTGGAAAATGGGTATTATGACTCCTTCCACATCAGATTCTGAAGTTCACTGGGATCAGGAGTGTGAGCAAACGGGCTTTTAAATGCTACAATTTCTTCTAAACCTTCCAGGCACCCTCTCCAGGTTTCAAGGAGAGCTGCAGGCTCCAAGAGAAAGTCTCCAGTTTCTTTCTTTCTTCAAATGGCCAGGATCCCTTTCTAAGCCCTAGCCTGGCCCCCAGAGTCAAAAAAAAAAAAAAAAAAAAAAAAAAAGGAAAAGAAAGAAAAAAAAAGGGAAAGGTACTGAAAGAAGAAACAGTTCCGTTCCTGAAAGAGGAGCTGGTGGGGCACCAGTGTTTCAGAAGCCATCCCCAGGTTTGATGGCTCATTAGTGCTGACAATCCCAAGGAGTTTCCTAAAAGAACTGAACCCCAATTTACAAGGTCAGTCACAGGTGACAAGAGCGGAGTCTCAAACGGAAAGATGCCAAAGAAGGCGGTAGAGGAGTCAGAAGGTGTGTCCCCCACCTTCCATGATGCCCCTGTGGTCTGCTAGACATCTTGCCCAGCCTCCCAGAGCACCTGGCAACAGTCACTGCCCTTGTGGCCCAGTGGAGCTGTAGTTTTAGTGTGGGTGGCGGGGAGGGTGACAACACTGCCTACACTTGGAGGGGCGAGTGTAGGAGAGACAGAACTATCTCCGCCCCTGCGGAGCCGTCGCCTGAGCAAGACCAGTGGTTCCTAATTCCTGCTTGCCTGTCTGTGTCCATCAGTCTGTCCCTCACTCATCTTTGCTTGGCCTTAGACTCACTTGAAGGCAGCTGAGGGAGAAGGAAACGGGGACCTGCTTTGATTCCGTTTCTTTGACTTTAGTAGTGAATCCAGACAGCTGTGTGTTGAGGGATTGATGCGTTTCAGCGTGATGAAGGAGGTAAAACTCTAGGGCCAGGTCCTGCGTGTAGCTCCAACGGGTCAGTGCCGAGTTCCTGGGTCTGAAATGTTAGGTCTAAGATTGTCTAGATCTCCGGAGCCCCAGGAGTTCACAAGCTTCTGCTAACATCCAGAGAAGGACAGCACCAGTTACCTGCAGTCGCCTGGGACAGCAAAGGCCCAGACCAGCGTCCAGACACTCCTGGGACCGCTTGGCCCCCAGGTGGACGCTTTGAACAGTTACCTGGAGGATGCCGCCTGGATTTCCAGCGAACCCCGCGAGGATTCCACGACCTCACTTCACGGGAGAGGCTAACCTGCCCCGAGGCAGATGGGGTCCGCGCGCTCCAGGAGGAAGGGGACGGTCACCCGGCTTGTCCGCCGTGGCCGCCCAATCCGTCTGGTGACCAATCGCTACCTCGGCAATAACCACCAGGACCCCTGTCTCGAACTATCACTGGCCGCCCATGAGGGGGCGCGAAGCTGGGAGAGCCGCGCCCGCTGACCCCAGCTCCCTCTGACTCCACGCCAGGTGGGGCCAGCGCTGGGTTACAGGGGTCGGGCAGCGGGATCTGGGACCTCAGGCATGGATGTGTGGGTCCATTTGCGCGGTAGTTGGCCATCGGCCTGGCACAGGTGATCATGGCCGCCTCGTCATTTTTAGAACTGAAATCCTTCCCCCTTCCTTGCACTCTTCGGAAAGAAGCCCGACTCCTACTGGAGCTGGGATTCGAAGAGCTGGAGCTGATGGAGGGAGGAGGGACGCATTTCCATGTCGTCCTCTGTACTCTGTAGTCAGTGAGCCTCCATAGACTTCTCTGCCGGCCCAGACTGCGGTGACCGCAGGAGCTTGGCCGTGGGGCGCCACCCCAGCACTCCCCTGCGCACGGGGCTCAGGGGCTCCGCGGCTATGCCGCCGGCTCCGGCCCTCGCCACTAGGCGCCGCTGCGCGCACGCGGATCCCGGCCCAGGGAGCAGCCTCCAGGGAGGACGCCAGGAAGGGATTTTGCTCTCATAACAATTTTTTAAAAGAACATGTTTTAAAGGTATGAATTCTTTTCGTTTTCCCACCCTCTCTCTGCGCGTTCGGAGAGGCCTGGTGACTGGGAATCACAGTGGGTTGGAGGAATTCTTAACCGAGCCCTGAGGCCTCTCCCTCCCGGGACACCTTTCCTCGCGTTGGCACTGGGCTTGGGAAAGGGCTCACCCTTCGCGGACGTCCACGCTTCCCATGCTTCCAGTGCGGACTCACGGAACCGGTTCCGACTCACTGGGAGGGTCCTGGATGTGGCGGAGTGCACCAGGCGGGCTGGACCACACCAGGCGGTGGCCTGACAATAATATTTGTTGAATGGGGACTATGCCAAACATTAGCTCACTTAACTCCTCTCAGCAACTGTTAAGATTTTGATATTTCCTCTTCACGGATAAGAAAACTGAGACTCAAGAAGGTGGTGGCAAAGGCAGTGACCCCAGGTGGCACCTGGGCATCCATCCCGAATTGCAGGAGGCGATGAATGCACTCCAGGCAGGAAGCTCAAAGCAGGTAATTATGAGAGATCCCCCCCAAATTTCTGTCCTTTGATGCCTCCCACTAGCCAGGAATCCAGGCTTCTCTCACCCCAGCACCTGCCCAGGGAAGTCCCAGGCCTTTGGGGGGGAGCATGGAGAAACTAGTGGCAGGAACGTGAGACCAGCAATAGCTTATGTTTGCACAACTATGTTGGTTCAGTCTTGAAGCCCAGCAAGGAGCCCTGGAGGTGGGCGGGCAATAATAGCAACATCAGGGACAGGAGCTAACTTTTATTACAGTTCATTATGTGCTAATCACAGTCCAAGCACTTTGCTTGGCCGATCTACTTAAATAACCCCAAGGGCCAGGATACTATTATTTATCTCCAGTTCACAGAAAAGAAAGGCTCCGAGAGGTCAGGCAATTTGCTCAAGGTCACCCAGAACTGACTGGTGTTTTGGGGTGGGGCAGGTTCATTACTGTATAACATACAGTGAAATTCACCCTTTGTAGTGTACAGTTCTATGAGTTTGGAAAAACGCTCATAGAGGTGTAATTACCACCATAATCAAGAAGTAGAAGGGTTCTATCACTCCTCAAAACAGGCCTGACTTCTACCCTCCACTGCCTCGCGGGCAGCATGGACCAGATTTTTATAGATGACAAGATGGAAGTGGGGGAGATGTTGTGGTGTTTGCCTAAGATCGCTCAGCCAGTAAATGACAGATCCCAGATTCAAACCTTCACCTTAGGTCGGCTAGTCCAGCTGTCTGTTTAATGTAGATTCCTGCTTCTACAGAACCCAACTTGAGGTAGTTTGGGGTGGGAAAGAGAGCCCTTTGCCCTAAGATGGAGCCTCAGAAATCCCCACTGCACGCTCCAGTACTTAACCAAACACCCATCCTTTTAGGGCAGCTAGGAAACAAAGAAGGGCCGGATTCTGCAAAGGCCTAAGCCACGAATAAAGTGAGGGGCAGCCTCGAGGTGCAAGGAGCAAGGGTCAAGTTGGCCCAGGGTCCGAGTCCAGACCAGAGTGCCCAGTGCCCTGGTGAGCCTCACCCACCAGTCTGGTTAATGAGTTACTGTCTTAGTTAATTCTCCCGCACGTCAGGGGCGGCAGTTCGAACCTTCCCAAGTTCCTCAGGTCCCGGATTGCATGAATTAGCATCGATTATCTGGCTTCCAGGGCTTCTGCGTGGCCCAAACCCCTTTCTCCCTCGTGTGGGCCGGAGCGAGACTTGGGGCTGGCAGAACTTGGGGCAGAGGAGACGGACCCTGCTGCTCCCTCACCCTTGCCCACCTGCCGGCCACAAGAGACCCCGGGGCAAACCTCCGGGGACTTTGCAAGAGCTGGGTGGCCTGCAGCCAGCCGATATTGCAGGAAGGGAGACAAGGATCCGAGCAATCTGGGCCCTTTCCCCGGGCCAAATGTTCCTGCCTCTGGCAGGAAGAGGAGGGGATCTGGGCTCCAGACTGTGGCTCACTCCCTTGAGCACTCCAGACACTCCTAGCCAAAGGTAGGAAAGGGTTTAAGGGAGTACCAACAACACTTTAGCGCCCAGTCTCTGACTTTTAAAAAAGGTCGAACGCCCTTACATTTTAGACACCATGGCATACCTCACTCCACCTCCCAGACACTAACTGGATCCCCTTTGCCCTCAAGGTCATCTCCTCTCACGCCCCCAGCCAAGATCACTAATACTGGGAAATAAATGGTCATTCCCCACGCTGCAGCCAGGGCAGGGCTTCTAGTACCCCTAGTTTTGACCCTCCATCCTTCCTGGAGAGCCTTCCAAGGAGAAGGAGGACCTCGCCCTCTGGTTCCGGGATCCATGATCTAAGCCCACCTAAATCGGGTGTTTCTTTCTGGCTTTGGAAATGGAGGTCTGACCTCTACCTCCACCCCAGGCTTGCTGGCCAGCAACAGCCAAACACCTTTCAGGGTGGCTTCGGGTTCCCTGCTGGCCTGGGCACGGTGGGGCTTGTGTCCCTACAGCTTAATGGAGGGAGGGATTTCTGAACTGGAGACAGTATCTCTGGAGGTCGGTGGTTCAGGCCACAGGGAAGTACATCTCCAAATGCACCCCACCACGAGGCTGGACTGAACACCCTGCATCCTTGGGCCTGGGGAAAAGGATGGGTGGGTGGGGGGGGGGGAGGGACAATGCTGCAAAGCAAGACCATAAGAACCTGGGAAGGGTGAAAACCCAGTCACCACCCCAGCCCAGAGCTGGCGTCAAGAGGTCTGAAGCTTGAGACGGGGTCAGGTTTCTCTGGGCATGAGGGCAAAGCCAAGGCCCACACCTGTCTTGTGTGTGAGTGTGTATATGTGTGCATGCTCTGGGAAAGTTGGGGGGGGTGCGCGGCACATGTGATCTCTGTTAGCTAAGATCAGGTGCTCAGACAACCCCAGAAAACACACTTCAAACTCTCTTGCCTGCGGGGTTTTCCTAAAGGGTTTCCCCTCCCCACCCCAAAACAAATTATGCCTGGAATAAAGAAGTCGAGAAATTGACCTAAACAGAAAAATACAGCGGATGAAACCAGAGAGGGTCAGGGGAGACCTCCAGGGCAGGGAGGTGGGTAGTTGGGCAAGCAGGGGAGTATGTCCAAAGACCCAGGCCCTCCCCTGATGAAGCTGGTGGTGGAAGCAATCTGGCTCTCAGGACTTTGCTCTTCTCCCCCGCTCCCAGTCGACTTTTCTCGGGTCTCACGGCAACCTAGTCACCAAACACAGGCATTTCTTCCTCCTTTAGAGAAATGGCATGGACCTCTAAGTAATAGATTTAAAGGATGCCAGATTTTTTTTCTCATTAATTGTAAACGTGCAAAATACCTGCTGGTACTTCACTTTAGAAGAATGCAATTGGCAAGAAGAAAAAAAAAAGGAAAAAGAAGCGGCTGATGAATAGATAATAGATCTTTAACCACCAATAAACAGAGAGCAGCGCCAGCAGCCTGGGGGATGTGATCATAATTATGCCGCTGCGTGAGCCAATGGGGACGAGGGAACTCGGCCCTAAAATCATCCCAAAACCAAAGGCGAGCTCGAAAATGCGGACACGGCCTGGGACCGGAGACGCGATCCGCCGCCGTAGTTGCAAGCCCCGCACAGCAACCCGCCCCTGGCACGACAGATGGCGGAATAATAGTAGAAATAATAATAATAAAACAACAACAGCAGCAGCAATAGTAATGATGACAAAACTAACGCAAGTCATAACGACAGCGTAACGATAATAGTAACACCAAGTCCGCCTTTCCCCTGACCTTGGACCCCCTGGCCCCAGATACCACCCTTAGGAACGGTTTGGGGGAAGGAGGTGAGCACCTTCCCAGAGAGAAAAAGCCGGGAGCCTGTGGGGCTGGTGGGAAGCCCGTCGCCCGGGCAGGGTCTTGACTCGTGTCTCAACTTGCAAACGAACAAACCGGGTCAAGAATCGCGAACGCAGCGACCCTGGGACCTCGACGCTACGCGTGGTTGGAGGACTCCCCCCAACCCCCAGCCCAGGCTACATCCTCACCTGGGAAACAGCCGGGAGTTCTGCTGGGGGTGGGGACCGATGCAACCGAACCGCTCGGTTAGCCCTCGCCTCCCGGCCCTCCACCCCTGCCTGCTTACCCCGCGGTGCTCCGGGCGGCGATCCCAGCTTCGCGGACGCGGGGCCACGGGGGCCAGCAGCGGCCGAGAGCTAGGCGCGAGGGAATCTGCGTGTCCGTCCGTCCGTCTGTCCCACCAGCTCGGGATCCAGGGGGCCGCATCCGAGGCGGCGCGGGCCGGGGACTCTGCAGGGACCGGGGTGCCCCGGAGGGAGTGGTGGTGGTGAAGGAGGAGGCGGTGGCAGAGGGGGAGGAGGTGGGGAAAGAGGAGGAGGAAGAGGAGGAGGAGGAGGAGAAGAAGGAGGAAGAGGAGGAGGAGAAGGAGGAGAGGAGGCCGAAGGAAGAGGAGGGAGGCGAAAGAGGAGGAGGAGAAGCCGCAGCGGGCGCCGCGGGAGCGAGTGAGCTAGGAGCGCGGGGCGAAGGCGCGGCGAGGTCGGCGGCCTGGCGGGCGCAGGAGGCTCGGCCGAGGCAGCGGCGCCGACTCCGTTCCACACTCGGCCGGGATCCAGGCCTCCGGGTTCCCGGGCGCTCGCCTCCCTCTGACGCACTTTAAAGAGTCTCCCCCCTTCCACCTCAGGGCGAGTAATAGCGACCAATCATCAAGCCATTTACCAGGCTTCGGAGGAAGCTGTTTATGTGATCCCCGCACTAATTAGGCTCATGAACTAACAAATCGTTTGCACAACTTGTGAAGAAGCGAACACTTCCATGGATTGTCCTTGGACTTAGGGCGCCCTGCCCGCCTTTTGCAGAGGAGAGAAAACTTTTTTTTGCCTCCCCCGAGAAACTTTCCCCCCTCCTCCCTGCCTCCAACTCCGACCCCCCCACCCCCTCCCGCCACAAAAAAAAAAAAAAAAAAGAGAGAGAGAGAGAGAGAGAGAGAGAGAGAGAAAATTACCCCAATCCACGCCTGCAAATTCTTCTGGAAGGATTTTTCCCCCTCTCTCCAGGTTGGGCGCGTTTGGTGCAAGATTCTCGGGATCCTCGGCGTTGCCTCTCCCTCCCCCCTCCCCCCTCCTTTCCTTTTCCTTTCCTTTCTTTCTTCCTTTCCTCCCCCCACCCCCACCCCAAACAAACAAGTCCCCAATTCTTGTCTGTCCTCGCCTCGGGCAGCGGGCGGCGGAGGCAGCGTGCCGCGGTCGCCGGGAGCCGGGAGCCTCGGGCGCCCGCTCCTCGGCGCAGCATGTTCCAGCCGGCGCCCAAGCGCTGCTTCACCATCGAGTCGCTGGTGGCCAAGGACAGTCCCCTGCCCGCCTCGCGCTCTGAGGACCCCATCCGTCCCGCGGCGCTCAGCTACGCCAACTCCAGCCCCATAAACCCGTTCCTCAACGGCTTCCACTCGGCCGCCGCCGCCGCCGCCGCCGGCAGGGGCGTCTACTCCAACCCGGACTTGGTGTTCGCCGAGGCGGTCTCGCACCCGCCCAACCCCGCGGTGCCCGTGCACCCGGTGCCGCCGCCGCACGCCCTGGCCGCCCACCCCCTGCCCTCCTCGCACTCGCCACACCCCCTCTTCGCCTCGCAGCAGCGGGACCCGTCCACCTTCTACCCCTGGCTCATCCACCGCTACCGATATCTGGGCCACCGCTTCCAAGGTACGTGCCACGTCGCGGGGCTGCAGCGCGCAGCGTCCTGCACTGCCCTCGGCCTGCGCCGGGTGGGCGCTTGGCAAGGCCTGGGAGGAGGTTCCTCCAGCTCGCGGGCCTGCGCGCCCTGTTCGGAAACTGGGCGGCGAGGGGCCGGGCATGGCGCTGGTCCCCAGTCTTCGAAGCTGCGGCCGCTTTGGGAGCTGGCCTGGGGCCGCTGGACCCCTTAGAGGGGGCCGCAAACGGAGAAGTTGTCCCCGAGTGCTCTGGGGTGGAGACGGGCTGGGACAGCCTTCTCTGAGCGCCGGCCGCCCAGGAGTCCCGGAGCCCGCGGGGTACCCAGGCTCTCCGTCTCCGCCGCGGTGCCCTTGCTGTCCTAGCTCCGAGGGGCACGGCCACGGCCCGCCCGCCTGGTTCGCCTTCGCCTGCGTAAGACCCTGTTCGCCAACCACTCCTTGTCCCTCCAAGCCTAGCCCCGCGACTTCTCAGTTCCCGACCCTCTTCGGGCGGCGAGGAGACCTTCGCGCCCCCAGAGCGAAGCCTAAGGGTTTGTTTTTCCTTTTTTTGGAAGCCTGGGGAGGAGCCCCGAACCCTCGCGGGTAGTAATCTCCGAGGCTCGGCACTCTCGCCAAGACCTGCTCAAATGGGGGGCAGAGCGTCCTGGGCTGGAAGGCAGGTCCGGTCTGGTTTTTGTTTTTGTTTTAAAAGAAATGAACCGTATCAGGAGACGGGCTGGACGAAAAGATCTGTTTAAGTGTTTACACTTCTTGCTATTTTTTTTTATTTGTTTGCTTTTTTTCTCTGGGTGAGGGTAGGAGGAAAGTTAAAACTCTAGTAAAGGGGACGGACGAGTAATTAGTTTAGTGGTCGGAGCTGGGGGGAAAAGACCTGCCTCCCGCGACAGCCGATCAATACTCCACGGCTTGTCCATTCATTAACCCTTTGCGTTCCTGCCAGAGCCTAGAATCCGGTAGATGCCACCGCCACCCCCAATTACAAACAAAACAAAACAAAACAAAACAAAAACAACCTTTCATCCTAATTCCGGGACCGGATTTGCCTCCATTCTCGCCTAAACTGTCGGTTTGTTTTTCTTTGTTTGGGTTTTTAGTGAATCGATTTCCCACCCTCCTGAGTGAACCCGAAACTACTCTGGCTTTGCTCACAAAGTTTATGGGTCCTTTCCTCATTCTCTGCCAGCTACGCTCTTGGTGCCCCCACCAGGCCCGAAGTAGCCGGGATCTTCTGGGACCGCGGACAGTCCCATAGGGCGTCCGCAACTCGGCAGCCCCTGGGTTTCGATCCCTTCGCTGGCATCTTCTAGTTCTCTGGAGCGGGGCAGTGCTGAAGCCGGGTACTCGGGAGGCAGTGGCTGCGGAAACCCGGCGCACCGGCCGGCGAAATTTCGGTCCCGGCCGGGCCGCAACCCCACGCCCGGCCTCTGCACTTTCCCGGAGGGGTAGAGACTTAAATAATTCAAAATTAAGTTCCCGAGAAAACTCTGGATCGCGGCCCGCCGCCTCTCTACCCCGGGGGTTAAAGTTACGCGAGGCTAGAAAAAAGAAAGTTTCTCTGGGTCTTGGGCGCCAATCCCGGGGCCTGGCTCTGCTGCCCCTCCTCTGCCCCGAGCGCCCGGGCGCGGAGGTGGTGAGGCCCGTGGCGCCAGGGTGGCTGCGAAGCCCGCCGGGGTCAGGAGCCTGGGGACTTGCCCCGCCCGGGCAGCGGCTGGATGGGGACCTAACAGGTACGGGCTCGGTGTTCCGGGGCGGGCGGCTGGGCCAGCGTCCTCTTCGCGCACGTCCGGAGGGCCCCGGGTCCCCACGGGCCGAGCCGCCCCGGCCGCGCAAAGGCCATGAGCGCTGTGCCCCGCCAGCCCGGCTCGGGAGAAGCGCGCGGCTCCCGGCGGGCCAGGACGGTCCCCTCTAACGGGACTTCTGCTGTATCTCCGGCAGGGAACGACACAAGCCCGGAGAGCTTCCTTTTGCACAACGCGCTGGCCCGAAAGCCGAAGCGGATCCGAACCGCCTTTTCCCCGTCCCAGCTTCTGAGGCTGGAACACGCCTTCGAGAAGAACCACTACGTGGTGGGCGCCGAGAGGAAGCAGCTGGCGCACAGCCTCAGCCTCACAGAAACTCAGGTGAGCGAGGGGTGCACCCGGCGACCCCATCCCACATCTCTGGCCCCACGCAGCTAGCACACAAGTGTGGAGCTCGGAGAGGGCCTTTGGCAAGGAGCCCGGGAGCTGGTTCCACGCTTGGGTTCAGAACGTTTAAGTTTGGAGGTGCCTGGCTTCCTTGGGCTCCAGCAAGGGACTCTAAGCCGACCCACCCCAGGCGCTGCGGAGACCGACTGAGTAGCTCCCTCCTGTCCAGCTGGGCATGACTTACAGTTCTTGGTTAAGACACCTGTGCACTTTTGCTGAGACTTTCGTTTAGAGTCTGGGGATGGGGCTGGGCTCCGATAGAAGGAGAGCCCAGAAGGGTGAGGGGCGAGGGTGGGGGGTGCATGAGGCTCGAATCCGGAGATGTCTGGGAATAGGTTAAATGCGAGTTCTGTGCCACTGCAGACCCAAGGTTCACACCGACGGCTCCAGTTACTCCCCTTGAGGGGATCGGAGAATCAGAAGGCAGAGAGAGGCCAGACATCCTAGGTGCATCCCTAAATCAGCGAAAGAGAGCTGGAAGGCTGCAGAGAAGGGCTGCCTTGGGGGACAGACCCTGGCGGCGCAACAGGGCCCGGAGGCGGGCCTGGCTCTGGCCTGCTGGGGTCGGGGAGGAGGCTTAGGGCTACAGTAGGAGCTACTGTACGTGGAGCTGCAGGGCAGGGTCAAAGTTCCTGGCAAACAGTAACGTTTTGGGGCAGATTAAGTTGTAACACTTTTTCTGAGAGGCGCAAAGAGGTCGAGGCTTTTGTTTTTAAAACGTCCCCCTGGACAAAACCGAGGAGGGCCTCGCGGGTTGGTGCGGGGCCCGGCACAAGGCGCGGCCCGGCTGATTTCTCCTGGATAGCCGAGGCCGTGGTGGTCTTTGTCCGCCTCGCTGCCCACGCTGCCTGGAGTCTTTGTGTGCGTGTCAAGCCCCGAGCGCACCGACGCGCGCCTTGGGCGAGCGCCGGGGAGAAATGAACCGTCCTCCCCCTCAATTAGCAAACTCAAAGCAAATTAAACTCAGCCTTGTTCCAGCTCGGCTTTTTCATGGGGCGCTTTGGGGGACTGGGGCATTGGGGAGAGCAAGCCGGGACCTGGGCCGGCCTTCTAAAAGGAGGGAGTGGGGCGGGCTTCAGGGGCCTGGGCTTCAGCTTTCGGGAAGGTACAGGCCTGGGGGCAGGAGAGGTGCTGTCACCAGCGTTTCCCTCACTGTACTTTACTGCTGGGAAGCTGGGACAATGTTGGTGTCTCGTCTGGTGGCTGAATGGGGACCCACTGCCCAGCTCCCCCAGAGGGTGATGGGGATGGCAGCCCAGCCCCACATCGTTGCTCCCTGGACCTCTAGCAGCTGCTCTGGGGAGCTGAGGCCTCCAGCCCTGCTCTGATGGGAGGTGATGTGAGCAGGGTGTGAGCTTGGGCCTGGTGGGTCCTGGGGCTGGTCCGGAGGAGGGAAGGGAGGGAGCTCCATCTCCTCTTCTCTTTCTTAGTTTCTATCTCACTTCCTCTTTATCCCAAGGTCTTTCAGAAGCTTTCACTTTTGAGCTTCTTTCCTAGCTGGAAAGGTACAGCTGGGCTGGTCCCCAGGCCTCTGCATCCCACCATCCCCCAGGCTTCCTCCAGTACTCCCCTGCCCCCCAACTCGTGCTCACCTGCAAGAGTCCTGGGCAAGGAAGAGGAAGCTCAGGCAAATCCTGACTGCCTACCCAGGGCCGAGGCCTTGCAGAGGAGGTGCTATATTTAGGCAATGCTGCGGAAACAGACAAAATAGAAAGCACATTGGGTCTTGCACAGGAAAGCTGCTGCAGCCGGCCGGGAATAAGGTCTTCCCTGCACTGGCTAGGTAGAGGGAGTCAGGGACTTGTCTCTTTTTATTTTCCTTTACTTATTATTGTTGTAGGGGTTTCCCAGGGTTTGTAAGGCTTTTGCTCTCAGCAGGAGGTGGGTGTCCCCTTCAGAGCCAGGCGACAGAGCAGGGGCACTGTGCCCTCTGGGCCACCTGGCCTGGGGCAAGCGCCCCGCCAGGGCGCAGGCGGGTAGGGAGCCAGGCTTCCTAGCTGATAGCACTAGGAGCTCGGCTCCCAGAAGGGAGGCCTTGGGGAGGCCCGCCCTTTGGATGCACAGCTTGGGGACTGGGCTCTCGCAGGCGCCACAAGGAGGAGGAAGCGGTAGGAGGGCGCTGTGGAGGAACTAATGTGCCCCATCTGCCTCTCGTCCACAGGTAAAAGTATGGTTTCAGAACCGAAGGACAAAGTTCAAAAGACAGAAGCTGGAGGAAGAAGGCTCAGATTCGCAACAAAAGAAAAAAGGGACGCACCATATTAACCGGTGGAGAATCGCCACCAAGCAGGCGAGTCCCGAGGAAATAGACGTGACCTCAGATGATTAAAAACACAAACCGAACCCCACAGAAACGGACACCACGGAGCAAAACAGAGACAGGGAGAGGAGGGATAGAAGAAAAAGAAGAAAAAGAAGAAGAAGAAGAAGAAGAAGAAAAAGAAGAAGAAGAAGAAGAAGAAGAAGAAAACAACCTACAAAACAAAAACAAACCACACACACACATTCACCGAGAAGAGGAAGAGGGAGTCAGAGAGAGCTTCGACGCGTCGCAGACTTTGGGCAGCGAGGGCGCAGGGTCCTGATCCCAGGCTGTGTGGAGATGGCAGAGGACGCAGGCTTCTTGATCAACATGCAACCCTTGTCTAAAGAGGCAGCTGAGTGAGAGAGAGAGAGAGAGAAAGAGAGTGAGAGAGAAAGAGAGTGAGAGAGAGAGATCCAAATGTGGCACAGCCGAGGGCGCTCTGAACAAGGGAAGCTGTCAGTCAAACGCCAACCCAGCGAGACAAGATGATTGGCAGGTATTCCGTTTATCGCAGTCCTGATTTAAAAAAAATAATGATAATAATAATGATGGTAAAAGAAAACCCCAACCAGGCACAGGACTTTTTCTTTTGCACTTCGCAGAGTTCCCCCCCAGTCTTTAAAAATAATTAGTAATACTAGCAATCGAAATTCCATATCCAGCCCCATCCCACACCTGTTCAAAAACTTGAATTGCATGTAGCAGTTGTTGGGCGAATGGTGTCTAAAGACAGAAAATGAATTGTAATTTTCTTTTCCTTCTAAAGACAGGTTCTGTGTGCTTTTTATTTTGATTTTTTTTCGAGAAATGTGCAGTCTGTAAACACTTTTTGATACCTTCTGACGTCAAAGTGATTGTGAAAGGTAAATGAAGTAGGCTCAGCGATAGTGGTCCTCTTACAGAGAAATGGGGAGCAGGATGGGGGGCTGGGGGTGGCGGGGGAGGGTGCCCACAAGAGGAGTCAGGACTTGTGCTGGCAAAGAAAAACCCTAAATTAATTCTATTTCTTGAACATTCCCTTTCCTAACATCCCGAAGGCTTAAAACCAAGAAGTAAACTCCTTTTGGTGGTTGGAGAGATTGGCCAAATTCAACCATTCGCTGTAAAGGCCATTCCCAAACTTTAAATCTATCTGTTGCAAAATCTGAAGGACTGTAGTTAGCGGGGATGATGTTAAGTGTGGCCAAGAACATGGCGGCAAGTTTTCAAGCACTGAGTTTCTATTCCAAGATCATAGACTTACTAAAGAGAGTGACAAATGCTTCCTTAATGTCTTCTATACCAGAATGTAAATATTTTTGTGTTTTGTGTTAATTTGTTAGAATTCTAACACACTATATACTTCCAAGAAGTATGTCAATGTCAATATTTTGTCAATAAAGATTTATCAATATGCCCTCAGAGTAGTCGTTTTGAGAAATTGAAGTGAGTTTGTTTTTTTTTTTTTTTAAAGTATCTATAATTTGAGTGTGGTCCTTCTCCAATGAGGCTCAAGAAACCCAGGCTCCTCACCCACAAAAGGGCCAGACTGATGGATTCTTGGGCATTTTAAAGAGAGATGAGGGTGAAAAAGGGAGAGGATTAGGAAAACTTAAGTCCTTCAGAAAAGGGATGGGAGAAAAGTTTTCCAACCAGACCTCGGCCCATTGCAAGGCTCTCTGAGGGAGTTTGAATTCCAGGTTAAAAAATGCGTACTTCTCTTAACTTCTAGTTGTTGTCGTTGTTGTTTTAATCCGGACATATAGTTAAGCGCGGAAGAATATTCCCCTAGGATTGGAGGAAACACTTAGCAGGATCAGAATCCTGGGACTTTTAAACTGTGCTTCTGACTTCAAACCCCGAAGTATAAGCTCCTCCCCGCCACCGGCTTTTCCTTCCTTCCCTTCCTTCCGTTCCTCCCTCCTTCCCTTCCTTCCTTCCCTTTCTCCTTCCTTCCTTTTCTCCTTCCTTCCTTCCTTCCTTCCTTCCTTCCTTCCTTCCTTCCTTCCTTCCTCCCTCCCTCCCTCCCTCCCTCCCTCCCTCTCTGTCGGGCCCCAATCTGCTGAAGGTGCAGAGGCAAGCCCAAGGGCCTCAGCAGCCTTATAAGGCAAGCATTCCGAGAAACCTTCAACTCTTAATTTTAACATTAAAGAGAAAGTTGTAACCAGTCTTGGAGGAAACTTAGCTTTTTTCACTCCTCCTTCCCCCTTCTGGGGGTACGAGGTTGTTTTTGCATGCTTCATTTGCTTCTTATCCTGATAGGCTGCATTAATCAGTTTTATTTCCATTGATAGAGAAACCTCGTCTGTTCTGTTCGAGCTACAAAGCGTCCTGCGAGCTTTTGTGAAAGTGCAAATCAGTTTAAGCAATTATCATACCAGGAATATGAAGGGGAAAGAGGAGGCCTTGCCCAGTGGTCTCCTTTAATCTCTTAATCCACGAATCCAGGGGGGCCGCCTGGACATAATTTAGGACAATCTCCCCACCCTTTACACTGTGATAAGGCCAAGTTACAATGCAGGGCAAAAATACAAGCTTTGTTAACACCCTGCCTTGAAAAGTTAAGATTAGACATTCCGTGCACGTGTGGGGACTATAGGGCACTATGGAAATTTTTCTTTCTTTTTTTTTTTCCTCCCCTCCTCTCTTCTAAAGTAGAATTCATTCTTGGTTTCTCTCTCTCTCTCTCTTTTTTTTTCTTTATCTCTGCCTGTCTCTCCTTTTTTTCTCCGTCTCGGTTCTTCTGGAGAACCCTGGCTGTCCACGGCACATTTTCACGCAGACTGCTCTGGGAGGGTGTGTGTGTTGTGGGGGACACTTGGCTGTAGGAGGATGCTGGGGTGAGGCGAGCTGCCTGGAGAGTTCCAGGCTTGCTTCTCAAAGGGACAGGTGCTACCCTGGGTATCCTGGAAACTCAAGTGGGCTTTCCAGCTGCTTTGACAAGGAGACCTCCCTGTCGGATGGCTGTCCCCAGTGCTTTGCAGTCACCGCGACACAATCTCTTCCCCTTTTCTTAAACAAATTACCTTCTCCTTCCACTCATTTCCCCAAACCCAGAACGCCTCAAACACGGAGCACAGACATGTCAAAATTCCGACTGGCCTTTCCAGAAAAAAAAAAAAAATTCCCATCTTAATAAAAGGCTTATTTCTGCAGAAACTATATACTTTTTTTAAGTACAAGAAAAGGTATAGGGTGACCAAGATTTTTTCTTTTTTTTTTTTTTTTTGGTAAACGTCCTATGTAGTGTAACAGCAATAAAATCATCAGAGAATACTATTAGCTCTGAAAAAAAAAAAAAAAAAAACCTAAAAGCTTTATTACAAACCAAGCTTTGAAAATAGGGGGGATTAGGCGGCTGAAAGGGTCCCACAATGGTAAGAAGAAAAGGTTTCATGCTAATGAGGTTAATGCCCTTTGTATCTCAGGCCTCCACATCTTCATTACGCGCTATCTCCGGCTGCACCGAGCGGCTCAGAGAGCCGCGATCCACTCCAACGCCCCCCTTCCCGGCCCAAAGAAGGATTTGATAGCAGCTCTGTTCAAACTAGATAATTATATCTTTTCAAGTCGGAATTAAGATAAAGAAAGTGAAGCAGAGGCGGCTCGCCTTGATCCACTGCAAACAAATTTGGCGCACTTTCGAGTCCTTCCCCCGCCTCAAAAAGGCAGGACAGTCAGCTTATTAGCCGCTCGTTTGCTTTATTAATTCATCTATTTAAAGTGGCAGGATTAGAGCGTCTAATGTGGACGCGGGCTGCCGTGGCGTTGAGGAATATAAATATTTGCGAGATGCCATCCCGCGATGACTATCTGGGCGCAGGGCGCGGGGCAGGGTGCGGGGCGCGTGTGCCTTGCGGCTGCGTGCCCTCCGCAGTGAGCGCATGAGAGACTGGAGCCCTTTGGGCAGGGGTACGTGGGAGCTGGGTGCCCCAGGTCTGTGTGCTACTGCGTGGTATACGGGTGCCAGGCCTGCGGGCTCTACGGGCATCGAGGGGCAGGTCCTGCGTTCTTCCCTGCACATGGCGGAACTGCACGCGCGTTGCCTTGTGTCCCGCCTGTTACCCCAAATGGGGATGTCGGTTACATTTGATCCGCATCCTGCTCCCTTGTTGATTGCTGGTGGGCCTTTCCCGTGTAGCCCCCTGAGCCAAGTGGATTTGGGGTGGGTTCTCCGTTGCGTTACCCTGAGAAAGTCAAGCGGAGTGTACGGTGCCCGTGTGCCCCTGCGAGGTTCTCCTGCCAGGTACACGCGGCCTCCGAGTGCGTTTCTCGCTTGGGGTCCTATTCCTCCGCAGCCAAGGGTCCGGTACGCAGGCGCGGGGCGGGCGGGGGTCGGAGTCGGGCTTTTCCGAGGCACCCGAATCTCCTGGGGTGGCAGAAGCCTTGGGACCTCCGCACGGTTCCCCCTTTCTGCCTTTCCTTCTGGGTGTGCGGTGCCCGCAGCTCCCTCTGACTCTGCTCCTGGAAGCCGAGCCGAGCCAGAGCGGGAGCGTTGGCGGCCACCCGGAACCTGCCGGGCCACTTTTGTGCTAGGGGCGGATTGTGGCAGGCAGACGGCCACGCCAAGTGGGCCTGGCAGAAACGGGGCTCGGGCCTGCGCGCGGCCCTGGAAACCTCGGCTCCTCCCCGTCCCCGCCTCAGAGTCGCAGGAAACAAAGTCTCCCGACGCGCGGGCCGACTGGGGAGGGACTCGGGCGGCTCGGGGCCCCGGCCCGCTCCGCGGTGGGGGCATCTGGGCTGGGCTGCCCGCCTGTGGGCAGTTTCAAGTCGGAAGAAGCGGGTGGAAGTAGCTAGAGTGAGAGGCTAGGCTCGTGTGCTGGTGTAGGTGGAGTGCCTGGGTTGGGTCCCTGAAAGAGTTGTGTTCGCGTGGAGATGGAATTGTGTGTCTGAGCCAGGACTTAAGTCGGGATACGATGCGGAGGTGCCGAATGTGCTAACGGCGTGTTTGAGGCCGAAGAGGTCAGGGCTACCCCTGTGGGTTGTGTGAGTGAGTCAAGGTGGGTCCAGCTTGCCTTGGCCATCGAGCTTATATCGAGGTAGGGCGACACCGTGCAGCGGCGAGGCTCTAGTGTCCACGGAGGTGGAGAAATGCACTTCGTGTTCGGAATGTGTGTGCCAGAGTCCGGTCGCAGAGGGTGCCTCTGGGAGTCCGGCTCTAGTTGTGGATCGCAGGCAATGGGAAGGCCCTCAGCGTGTGTGTGAACCGCGGGAACATTTCTCTGTGTTTGGGTGGAGGTCCCCGTGGGCTGGCGTCCCTGCCGGGCACTGGGGGCAGCTTTTGTACCCCTCGGGATGTAGGCGTGTGTGTGTCCAGCCAGAAGCCGGGGTTCACGTATGGTTCCTACAGCGCACCACTCGCTCCGGAGTTTGGTAACAACAGCCGTTTGGGGGTAACTGCGCATTTTTCTAGGCCGGCCTTGATCATTCCCGCAGTCAGCCTTAGATTTACTTGGGTGCCGCCTCTGGGCAGCGGCGGGCCTGGCGGGAGAGGGAAAGGGGCCTGTGAGGTCGGGGTGCCGCGAGGCCGAGCTGCGGGGCCGCTGGTGTAGGCCCAGGGCTCGGCCGCCGGATTTACCTCCCCCAACCAAACCCTCAGCGAGGGGAAGTGGGAGTTTTGAGAACCCGCTGACCCCAGCCGTGACCCCGCTCGGGGAGGCGGCTTCTCCCGGCGCGACCCTGTACGCCAGGAAACCCGAGGCGGTGCCACGCTTGAAAGCGAAAGGTCCATTCATCAGCCGCGCCCCAGCGTCTAATTGGCCTTTTGTTCATTAGTGCCGATTGCCCAGCGGGAGTGGGAAGGGGGCTTGGGAGGGCCCCGGGGGCTGCAAGCAGGGGTGCTTGGCGCCTCGGGCCGGGGGTCCGGGTAGGGCATGGCGCGTCGCACTCCTCCGAGGGGGCGCCAGAGCGCGCCAAAGATCGCGCCCACGTGCAAGGATGCTCGGCGGGAGGCTGGTCTTCCAGCGGCCGGGCCGGATCCTCCGAGCGGCCGGAGACCCACCGCCCCGTCCTTGCCCTCACTTCCACCCGCAGACCCAGCCCACGTCTTTCCTCCTCACCCTCGGGATTTCAGACCGGCCTTCCTGCCTCTCAAGTTCCCAGCTCAGGCGCTGGCCTTGGAGCTGGGCTGGGCTCACGGCCCGCCTTTCTTCCAGGCTTCTAGAGTTCTTTCGCCCTGGTCTTGCCGCCTACCCCAGAGCGACTCTGGGTTCCCCTCCCTGGACACCAACAACAACACAGTCCTGTCGGGCCAGTGCCCTACTTCTCTGGGTGGGAAATTGAGAGCAAATTTTGGCCGGGCAGGGAGGTAGGAGTTGCCCCACTCTTCTGGGATCAGATGGAGGAGGAAGCCCAAGCCTCCAGTGCTCCAAGTTCTAGCTCTTTCTCCAAATCACCTTACCTTCTTGCTCCCCATCTCCTACCCAGTGTCCACATCAAGTCTTAGACATCCACCTCTCCACCCACACCTACTGCCCCTCCGCACACCGCGGGAGGAGTCGGAGACAGAAAGCGCAGGGGTAAGGGCTCCTCCCAGCATAAGCCCAGAGGTCCAGACGCACCTGAAGGGCCCGGGAGGAGCCTGGAGTGGGGATGGGTTAGCTCTTGGAAAAGGGTCCAGGGCCCCCAGCCCCATGTCTTCCCTCTCTTTCCCTGGAAAGACGGGGTTTCCTGGCAGTGGTCTGGCTGCCCGGTGTCTCCCGGCTCCCTGCCTCAGCCCGGTGCCAGGCCACCCCTGCCCCCAGCCCGTTTCAGGCCCTATATATAGCACGGGTCTCCATAGCCCTCTGCTGGACCTGACGTCAGGAAGAACTTGATCTTGCCTGCTTTGCTCCTGCTTCTGAAACTGATCCTTGAAATGAGAGAACAGACTCTACACAATTCCCATGGCCTTGACATAAGGTACAGCGATAAATATACACCACTAATGAGCAATTACCATATAATCACCTTCCAATTAGCTCGCATAATGATGAATTAAACATTCTAGCAGGCGGGATTAGGTTTCTTACTTTGTATATTATTTACGAAGGCTATAGCTTCTGCAAAGAACCAAATATCAAATTAGATGGGGAATTTTCCTTGGGGGTAATTATGCATTCAGGCCAGCGGCTGTGTTCTGGTCACTTGTCAAATGAGGCCTGCAAGGTACTGACCAGTTCGTTTGGGCATTTATTTCCCCCCTTTCCTCTTCTCTCTTTAGGTGCAATTGCCTTTCCTTTCCCTTTTACCACCCTGGCCCGCAGGGTGGGAGGATGGGGGCTTGGGGGAGGGGGAGGCGGGGTTTGGGGAGGGACCTCGGTCTCGCAGGGAGGATGCGGTGCAGGCTTGCGGCCCTCTCCGCGCCTGTCCCTCGCACCTTGCCCCCTCTGGTCCCGGGTCCCCTTCCTCACCGGCGGGAAAGGACGCCCAGGGCGCATCCTGGGGCCTCGGAGCGGTCCGAGCTTTCGGAGAAGAATCGCGCGGACTCGGCGCTACTGCGGAGCTCGCGGCCCGGGCGGCTGCCCTCCCAACCCCCCGCGGGCGACCTGCTGCTCCGGGGGCGCGGCGGCCGGACCTCCCCCAGGCCCCCTCGGGCCCTCAGTGCGGGCTAGTCGGCCTCCGCCCCCACTGCCGCCCCAGCAGCGGCGGAGAAGGAGCGCGTGTGTCTCCGTGTGTCGGGCGGGGGGAGGGATACTGAAACAAACAACAAACCTCCACCCGCCCGCCCGCAGCCACCTCTCTTGTTCGGAAATGAATTTTGGCAAGAGATTAGCTCCTAATCTGATCTAACGCTGCTGACATTTGGGAAGAAGATGAAAATGGCAGCTCAATTTCATTCAGAAACGGGGTCACTTCGCGGGGCTCCGCTCTGCTCCCCAGAGAGTGTGGATGCTCCTCCCTCTCCCCCCTAAACCGGAGGAGCCAGCCTGGAGCTGGGGGGCAGGCAGGAGGCCGGGACTGCCCCCCGCTCCAACAGTCAGCTGGTGGTTCTGGGCTGGACCCTGTCCAGTCCCGGTTGAATGGTGGAGGTAGGAGGGTGGTGTTGGCTGGGGCATCATCCTCCATCCTCCCTCCTCCCCCTGCCTCTCTTCAGGGTACCGTGCTTGGACAGAGGCGGGGGCTCTTGAGCCCCCATAAGGTCTCTTTAGGTCGGAGAGCCTCTTTCTTGCAGGGAGGCCCGTGGAAAGTAAGAAGTCAGGAGTCGCCACACAGTGAGGTCATTAAAGCCAGGTGTCTCAGGGCCTGCTTCCTGTTCCTCCCCTGGGCTCCCTGGGCCCACCTAGGGGCTGGGGGGGTGTGTGTGGTCAGACCTTGCAGCCTGGACAGAGGGTCTGGCTTATTGACCTGGACATAACCTCCCCTCTGTTTGGCTCCAAGAGGCTGTGAGGTCCTGGGAGGTGGGAATCAGGGCTTCCTGGAGACAGTACCTCCCTTTCCTCTCTGATACCCATGCGCACCCACTGCAGGCAGACTCAAAAGGTAGGCAGGCCATGTTCTTGGCCACCTAGAGGGCCCCACAAGGCCCAGCCTCTCCCCTCAGCTAAGACTGTGCAGGCAGTGGCCTCATCCTAGTGCCAGGTAACAGGGGACAGGGGGAGTCACTTATGGGGGATCCTGCTCATTGGGTCCTGTTCTTGAGCCAGGATTCCTGGGGGCCTGCCTGTGGGGTGCCAGGCCTGGGATGGGGGGTTGAGGGCATCATCATCATCAGCCCAGGACAAGGACAAGCTGAAGGCTCTGTGCTTCAGTTCCCTGGAGTGAACATAATACGGAAGAGAGTTTTGTGCCTGAGTTTGGTTGTGTACCCAGCGTGCATGAGTGGCTGTACCCGAATGTGCTCACACAGCACGTGGGGCACACACATGGATGTGTAAGTGGGCACAAGGCCTTGGGGAACAGGGGCTCCTGCAGCCCATACTGTGTCTACGAAGCTGAGGAAAAGGCATCCCTTTTGTGCCCTGGAGAGTGAGGTGGGAGCTGGATTTCAGGGAGCATTTCCCGCCCCAACCCCCCAGCACCCGGCCTTTTAGGCAGCGCACACTCTATTCCATACACTTGAGTTTGGGCAGGGTTTCTGTGTGTTGGCTCTGATATTATTGAAAGTGCCTTTATTATTGATTATCAGCTTTGTTCTGAGCTGTCCTTCCGTCAATGGTGTGCACTTAGCAGGGGACCACCTCTTGCCCCCTCCCTTTACCCAGCCTTGGGGTTCTGGATGCCACCGCCCTGGGTCTCAGTCACTATGGAGTTACTGCACATCACGCAGAGGGGTGGTAACCGCAAGTATGTTTGGGGGGGGGGGATGCTGAGTAATTAATTGCAAAGGCACGTGTGCATGTGAATGTTTGGGAGTGCATGAGTGTTAACACTTTGTGTTTGTGGGTGAGAACCTGCAAGAGTGTGTGTGTGTGTAGGTGAGCATAGGGTGACCGTGGCAGGAAGGCATGACTACGTGTGTGGGTGGGGATCATGTAAGGGTTTGGGGGTGCAGCTGGCTTTGCTGCCCTGGTTCTCCTGGCCTCATTGGGCTCCCTTTGGTCGGCTTTGCAAAGGGCTCACTCCGCACCACTTCTTGTCCCCTGCTCTAAATGACTGTGCTTCTGTCTTCATGAGAAACAGAAGTGGTGACCAATGCTGCAGATCAGTTCAAGCGGAAGGCCACGGCTGCGGAAAAGGCACCATGTTGACTGAGACATCGTTTTCCGTACCTCTCCCTGGGGCAGCGCAGAGGGGACTTATTCAGCTCCAGGGAACTCCTGGCTATATGTGTGTGTGTGTGGGGGGGGTGATCAGTACTGAAATTTATGGAAAGCCAGAGCACTATCAAGGCCCTTCTCTGCCCACCACCCTGCCACCCACACAACCTGCTCC
The DNA here is from genome assembly GCF_011800145.1 of Mirounga leonina. Lineage (NCBI taxonomy): Eukaryota > Metazoa > Chordata > Mammalia > Carnivora > Phocidae > Mirounga > Mirounga leonina. The sequence goes on from NW_023270265.1 coordinate 40,883,912, forward strand.
CCTCCCCCTCATCTTGAGTTTTCCCAGCTGAGAAGGAGATTTTCTTTAGCATGGACTACAGGCCAGACCCACGGGGCAGCCTCATGAGGGTAGGAGTGGCTAGACCAGCCTGCACATGCGTGATCTGTGTGTGTGTAGGGCCACGACTGAGGTCTTCATTTGCTCACCGTCCATCAGCTGTCTGAACCGGTTTCTTCCGAGCGAGTTCAGTGTAAACCTCAGGAAGAAGAGTCCAGAGAAGTTACTAGGTTCCAGGCCCCAGGGAAGGGAACAGGCGAGGCCAGGAGCCTCCGGGAGTTTGCATCTGGCCCTGAGGCTCATCTCAGGAGCTCTGACCCCTTCCCTGGCCCCTGGGCTAGATCGTAGGCCAAGTGTGAGCAGGGAGTGAGCAGCCATTGTTTTGGCTTTAAATACCTACTATGTGCCAGCACTTTAGAAGCACTCGGTCAACCTATGCCCTCCCTCTGCCATCGGTCAGGCTCTTGTTACTGGCCTCCTGCCTGTTGCTTTCTCTGGCCTCTCTTTCTAGTGCAGATGGATGCGGAGATGGAGGACAGCTGGGCCAGGAGAGGCCCTCGTGTCCTTCCCTCCCAGGTCCTGGACTCGCTCTCTCCTACCAGCCAAAGAGGCTAAGCCAGGGTGGTGCTGGGGTCACCCAAAGAAATAGGCACTAAGATAGCCCATCCCGACCCTCTGCCCTTCCTGCTGCCCGTCTGATTGTGCTTTTCACCCATGTTTCCCTATCTGTCTCCAGGAAGGGTGGAGAGCCATTCCCTGGAGCCCAGCCCCATTCTCTAGGCATTTCTTCCCTCCCTGCCTCCCTCCCTTCTGCCCTCCCTCTTTTCCTCCCTGCCCCCTCCCTTTCTTCCTTTCTCCCTTTTACTTATATGGATTTATTCCACAGGTTTAATCATTCATTTGTGAAGTGATATGTGTATGAGATTAATTAGTATTGTTCACTACAGGGACATATTTGAAGCAATCTAAATATCCATCAGTAGGGGATTGGTACAACAATTTACTCCAGAATAGGATTTATGCAGCAGCTAAAAAGAATGTTCTAAAATGGGAAGATCTCCAAGATATGTAAATATCCACTGATAAGAGCAAAAGGAGTGCGCATAGAATACCATTAGTTTAAAAGAATTACATAAAGGGTGTGTATATTTGTTTGAAGTTGCTTATAATCTTTCCGGGAGGATACAAAAGAAACTGGTAGATGTGGATCCCATAGTCTCTTTTGAATGCCTTGGCATGCTTTCTCCCTCCCTGAGCACCTGGCTGCCCCACTCCAGATGTAAGGCTGTAGCTCTGAGATGCTTAATGTGTCCTTTGCAACAGGGTTCCTGGAACGGAGCACCCGGGTCCAAGTGGTTCCCTTCAGTCCCACGTAGAACGGGACTCTCTGATCCATGTTTGGCTGCTGTACTTCCATCACTGTGGTCCAAGACAGCCTTGGCTTTTTTGGCAACCAAGAGTCAGAAGCCCAGCTTCCCCCCAGATAAGGAATCCTACAGAAGGCCCCACGGGTGGTCATGCAGCCTGGGCTTGGATGTTTCCAGAGTTGGGAAACTCACTACCATCAAAGTTGCCTTGTCTCTTCTGAAACGGACCTGAGTTTTAGGATTTTTCTCGGAGGCCTGGAGAATAAGTCTCATCTCCCTGGAGTTCATCTGGTGATGTGACAATTGTTTGGAGCATTGCCTCCCCGTGTGCCCCTTTCTCCCATTATTATGAAAAAAAAATGCAGATTGATAGAACGCAGAGTGAATGGTATAATGTATACAACCTCCATCTTCAAAAATTTTGTTATGAGTTGAATTCTGTCCCCTCCAAGTTCATATGTTGATGTCCTAAGCCCCACTACCTCAGAATGTGACCTTGTTTGGAGGTAGGGTCTTTATCAAGTTAAAATGAGGTCATTAGGGTGGGCTGGTGTTCTTTTAAAATCCATCATGACTGGCATTCTTGTAAAAAGAGGGAATTTGTATGTGTGATCCAGATACACACAGAGGGAAGGTGATATGAAGGCACAGAGAGAAGACGCCATCAGGAGAGGGAGAGAGGCCTCCGAAGGAACCAACCCCGTGGACATCTTGATCTTGGAGTTCTAGCCTCCGGAAGTGAGACAATACATTTCTGTTGTTTAAGGTACCCTGTTGGTGGCACTTGTTCCAGCAGCCTGAGCAGACTCATACCCATGGTAAACTCAAGGTCAGTCTTGTTCTAGCTTTCTTTCCCAGGCACTCCCCATCCCATTGCTATTTTGAAGCAAATTCCAGACCTCATACCTTTTCTCTAGTAAAAATTTTAGGATGTATCTCTAACAGGAGTCTTGTGAAAGCTTAACCACAACACTATGATTCCTTAATAACCCTACTCTCGATGCGGTCACGCACTGATTTGTGAGTAGATATGGGCCTACACCTATGCCCTCTTGGGGATGAGCTCCCCAGGGTTATGAGTAGGAGAGGCAGCCCATCTGGGACACAGGGAGGGCCCATCTGCACACGCTGATGCCCTCCTCCCATTTGGAGAATTTCCTTCCAAGAAGATCCCTGTGTGTACCTCTTGGGAGGAAACATGGGTGCCTCCCCCTTCCTTGGTAGGGCCCAAAGAGCTCGATGTTGCCAGGCTAGCTACACTGCAGACATTAGCAGGGCTTGAGGGGTCTTAGGAAGGGGCTCTCTCCCTTATCGGGGGCCTTGGTGCCTGCCCAGGGTCACATGCCTGTCCCCCTTGGCACCGTTAGGCCCCACTTTTCCTGCTCTGCCCTAGCACGGGGTACCCCTGGGAACCAGGCTCCAGCAGGGGCCACCAGGAGAGCTGAGCAGCACCTGGGCAGGGCTATTGTCACAGTCTAGAGCCGCCTCCTTGGAGGGACTGCTGGGGAGGGCTCCCCTGGAAGGGTCAGCCCTGTGGTGGTGGGGGGGGGGCGCAGGGGTTCGCTCTCTGAACACCTCCAGATGGACCTTTCTGAGCTCTCTGGCTCCAAGCTTGCTTCCAGGGAATAGCTGGGCCAGGGCTGCTTTCCTCTTTTCCTCTCTTCTGGCCTGCCGGAGTCTGGGGCCCTGGCAGCGACAGCCACGGGGCCCAAGCCTCTCGGAGCAGAGCTGAGCCTGGCTTCTGACCTCCTCTGGCTGTAGCTGCATTGCTAAGTAGTGTCCTGGCGAGGCGTTCCACCCACGGCAGCTCAGTTGCACCCTGAGCAAATTAGGTGCTGTTCGGAAGGTGTAATTAAGCAACAGGGAGTGCAGTTGAGCAATGACAAGTGCCCTTCCTCACCAGTGTGGCAATCAGTGGCCGAAAAGCTGAATAGCCAACTGGAAGACCTGTTGGACGCCTGTTTTGCTTCCCCAACCCTCCCTGTTCTAAGCCGAAGCAAAGCGATGCCTCGCAGCCAAGTTCTGTTTGATTTCTAAATATTGGGGAGAACCTTTGGATGTGTCAGGGTGCTAAACATAATTAGCATTCTTTAGGAACAAAATAGACAACAGGCTTGCTATTGTTTCCTTAATTATATGTCTTCTGATATAAAACAATCCCTTGGTGTTGGTGATGTGTTAATTATCCCAAGGGTTCTTTTTGAAAGTTAGGAAATGTGTCTCCTGACCTCCTTCTCCATTTCAAGGGAGCCAACCTCTCGAGTTTCTTCAAGAGCCCCGTGGTTACCTGTGCTGAGAAGGTGGAGGAAAAATGGATATCTGGGCTGTGGTGGGGCTGGGCGGGCTTGGGGGTGCTCGGGGAGGCCTTGCAGGCCTCTAGGCCAGCAGAGCTGGGGGACTTTCTGGGTCGACCCTCTGGAGACACATCTGCAGCCCCTCTGTGTGCCCCAGACAGGAGGCCCAATGGGGGAGAGATGCAGAGGATGGAGCCCTTGTGGTGTTTGTCTGGAGTCTCTGGACCCTCTAGGCAGGATGTCCTGGTGACTCGCTGAGCAGTGTCTTCCCACGGTCACCCCAATGTACCACCCCTCATGTTCTTCCATCTTCTTTTGTGTTTCGAGCCCTCCCAGCAGCCTCTGAGAAGCATGCCAAGGTGGCAGCAGGTACCAGGCCCGGCCTGAGAAGGTCCATGGGGCTGCCGCCAGGACAAGGGCCTGGGAGCTTTGTCAGGTGTATGTGGATGACACCGTGGGTGCTGAGGAGAGGGAGAGGCCCCTCCAGGGAGCCATGTGCCTGTATGGGTGTGTATGAGTATATGTGTATGGGGTGTATGAGGGTGTGTATGTGTGGGAAATGGGGTAAGGGTAGGGAGTTTTCCTGCGGGGGCTTCCTTTACGTTCCTCATCTCAATCTTGGCTCACAAGGGCCTAAAATGCCTCCCTCTGTCCCCTTACTGTCCCATTACACTTTCCTTGTGCTTTTAGGGCAGGCTCCAGGTCCTCCACCGTCAGGAAGTCTACTTGGATTCCCCAGCCAGCCCTCTGGGGCCTCTCCCCGTACAAAGTCTGCCATCCTTTCTCCACCTTGCTGCCTCAAGTGCTTGCCTCTCTCTAAGCGGGTAAACCCAGACTCTGCAGTGGGGCTCTAAGATGCAAATGGGAGCAGGGTTGGGCCTCACCCATCTCAGGCTCTGGCCTGAGTGCCTGACTCTAGCCAGACCTGCTCAGTCTTTCCCCCCACTAGTCCTCCTTCTGCTGTCTTCTCCTTTTTCCCTCTCTCCTTCCCTGTCAGTTCTGCTGGTGTCCGTAGGTCTGTGTGTCTCATGACAAAAAATATTTGACGTGGCCCACAGGGAATATAATTAAGCTTAATTCATATACATATGAAGTACAAACAAATTATAATGTAAAAATAAAGCTCTAAAAAGTCAATACTGGGGAAGCCATAAATTAAGAGTCGAGACCAGGGGGACGTTAGAACATGGATGTGCTGTAAGATATTATTACGGTTTCTGTATTAGCAGGGATGCTTATTAAATGTGCTCTGTGCTGGGCTCTGAACTTTATGTGCCTTATCTCATCTAATCCTCTCAATAGTAACCTAAATGTGGGGACTCTCTTATCCCCATTTTACAGATGAGGACACCTGGGCTCAGAGTGGGTCAGAATCTTGCCCAAGGTCACACAGCCACACAGGACAGAGCAGGGATTTTTAGCTGAGGTGTTGTCTGACCTTGAAAGAGCCCATCTGCATCCTGTAAGGAGGAGGGACAGGCTTGGTCTGGAGGGGAGGGGGCAGTCAGGGGAGGCTTGGGGAGCAGGATGTTGGGGAGCGTGCAGAGGAAGGTGGGAGGAGGTTAACTCCGAATGACCCAGAAATGTCAGGAGGGAGATGAGGAGCAATGGGGGGAGTAATGGAGTGGGGAGGGGGAGAAGCAAGCAAGCAGGTCCAGCCAGAGGGTCCTCGGAAGTGAGATCCCACCTGGCAGGAGGAAGCAGAACCCCTTTCCTGCTCCCCACAGGGGATGCTTCTTCCTGGAGAGGAAAACCAGCCTTGTCTTGGGGCACACCTGCTGCCCCCCAGGGCCAGGCATTGGGTTTCACGAGCGCCTGATAACATGCCCAGGGCAGTCCCCTGGGGAGGGGGCTGTATTCTGTTCTCTGTCTGTATCCAGTCCCCTTAACTGGCTGCCCACCAAAAAACTACTTACTTTCCTGAAAGCAGGTCCGTACACAGTACACCCGTGTGCTGTCGGGGGCACTGGGACAAATGGCTGTGGAATTAAGTGGCTGGCCTGAACTCAGGATGGTGGGAAGATGGGGGCGGGGGCGGGGGCGCATAGGGAAAGGCCATTCAGAAGGAAAGAGGAGAAAGTGTCTTGTCTCAAGGGGCAAGTTGCAAGGCAGGGCTTACAAGCTAGAAACACGATCATTTCCCACCTCCTGTCTAGGACGGCAGTCTTGGAAAATCTCTTAGTGAGGTGCCTTCCAAAATCTTAGCTCCAATGAGTGACTTGGGCAAGAGGAGAAGAGGCCAAGAGATACAGCTGCGTTTGACCCAGAGAGAGAGGGTTTGGACCCTGGGGATTTGCTGATGCCCCATCTTAATGGGCCCTCCCTCACCCCAGCTGTGGAGGCATCTGAAGAACGGGCTATGGAGCGCAGTGTAGTCAGCGTGAGGAGACCAGCTTCTGGCCGTGGCCCGGGGTGCACGCCGCTCACCTAGCAGCTCTGAGGCCTGGGGCAAGTTTCTCAGCCTCAGTTTGCTCATCCACAAATGCGGGCAATAATAAAACTTATGACATGGAGTAGCCTGGTAAATTAAAGAGCCCAGCATGCAGTAAGGGGCAAGAGCTGTGTAAATGCTAACCACTCTTACAACTATTTATTTCCGTGGTTTGGGGATTGAGTGGCTGCCATTGATTACTCAAGAACTCAGCTTTCTTGTGACTGTGTCCTGCTCAAAAGAGTCAGATCATGCAGGAGGAGGAGCCCTGGACTCAAACCAGGGGGCCCTGATTCTAGTTCCAGCTCTTTGCCTGAAGTCTGTGTAACTTTGGGCAAGTCGCTTCCCCTCTCTGGGCTTCAGTTTTCTCACCTGGGCAGCGAAGGAGTTGGACCAAGCAATCTCCTCAGGCTGATCGGGCTGTGATGTTCCCTGAACAGCATGTGTAGAGCACCTCGGGAGGAGCCTCTGAGCAGCCCTCAGAGTGGACCTCGCAGGAGGGATCCTCAGCTCCAAAGAACAGTTCCAATGCGAAAGGGGATTGGAAAGTCCTGGTGAGTCTTCCCCTAGCCGCCATGCTTTGTTCAGAGATTGGAGGAGATGGTTCCACCTCAGTGCTGAACAGGCTCATACCTGCCCACACACAGCACACACATCAGTACACACATAACAGGCACACACACACAGCTGCTCACATGGTCTGTGTAGAAACCAGCCCCTTTGCCCTCACCCAGGGTGTGGTGTGGCGTGGCTAGCGGTCTCAGAATGCCTGGCTCCCCAGGGGTAACATTGCCAGACTTAGCAAATAAAAATAGAGGATGCCCAGAAAAGCTAGGAGCAGAGCTCTAAAGGGCTGCATGTTTGTGATCGATTGATAAAAGCTGAATACTGGATGTGGAGGACATCCTGCCGGCCCATGCAGGGTGCGGGACGCATCCAGCAGGTGGAGGATGTTCTGATACACGGGCTGCCTGGCAACCCTATCCTGGAGGCCCCAAGCTGAGATGAATTGGCCTGAAAACTATGGAAAGCTTCCTGGCTTGGAGACAAGCGGTTCATCTGGAATGTTCTCTGACTGGGGGCTTGGGGGGAAAGGGAGAAAATACAGGAAAAGGTCCAGGGCAGTGCTTAGGGCTTTGTTGGGGAATGGGGGCCCGGCTGCATGGTCTTTTCGAGAGCTGGTGCCCCTTTCTCCTTCACTGACCAATGCCCAGCGCCCTGCTCACTCACCACTCTGTTGGCCTGCTCTTTTGGTGGTGGCTGCCCTGGGCGCTGCTGCTATTCCAGGGCGGAACAGACATAGAGGAAGAGGGGACAGTGAGAATGACCCAGCTTAGATTCCATCTCAGCTTCCATAGGTGCCTAAGCTAGCGTCAGCCTTCTTATTCTTTGTTCATCAACCCTCTGAGTGTGCAGGCACCCTCCCACTTTGCAGATGAGCAAATTGAGGCCCAGGGAGATTCTGCTCCGGCCTCTAGGATGTTTGCTGGGGAACAAGGAAGAGGCCACTGGCCTCTCCCGTCTTGCCGGGTTGCAGCCTGCCTACGATGGGTGGGAGCTTCACGGAGTCGGCACCACTATGTGCAGGAAACCAAATGAGCTGTGTGGCAAACTGAGGCTTGGGGAAGGAGCACCGGCCAGACCTCCACTCTATCCTCCCTTGTACCCTCCTGGATCAGAACAGAGAGGGGGCTCTGTTCTCAACAAGGCACCTCCGAGGCATGATGGGCCTCCAATCACGCACACAGGAAGTGGTGAGGGGCCTGCAGATTTGGGCGCAAATTCCTGTTTTATTTCCTTCTTCGGGCAAGTCCTGGTTCTCTTCTCCTCATTTGTTAATTGGGAGGAATAGCACCTGATAGGGTTGTTGTGTGATTGAGTTAATGCAGTTAAAATACTTTGCCCAGTGCACAGCACATAGTAGGTAGTGGGGAGATGAGCTTATCAAGTGTCATCTAAATGCTTATAGCGTATCAAAGTGTTGCTGTAACTGCATTCTTCCCACATACATCTATGGAGCAGCTTTAATAAACCAGGCACTGTGCTAAGGACCAAGGGGGGCCTCAAGGCAAGTATCAAGTGCTTCTTGTCCTCTAGGAGCTGCCAACGGTCTGAGCGAGGATCTATGTGAGCCACACACGACATATTTAGTAAGCAAGGCAAATTGGTGTTGAGTGGGAAGTCATGTGGCTCGGTCTTAACAGATAGAACGACTTTGAAGGAGAAGGCAGTGATAGTCAGGGAAGGCTTCCTGGAGGAGGTGAGGTTCAGACTGTGGTCCTGGCTGGGCCTCGGTCCAGTGTGTCCTGTTCAGTGCCCCGTGCTTCCAAGTAGGCCTCACAGGAGTGTGCTTCTGGTGCGTGGCCCTAGCTGTGTGTTGAACAGGGGCTGAAAACAGACTCCCAGGAGGAAAAAAGGAGCTATGAGCATTCATGGCCCGGATGGAGTTTGGAAGAGGTGGGGAAATTTCAGCTCATCACCTGCTCTACAACCTCCCGAGGCCCAGCAGAGAGGAAGCAGGTAAGACCCAGGTGTTTGTCATCAGGTGGCCCTGGCTGGGAGGCCTCACTGCTGAGAAGCGGACAGGCAGCCTCTCTTGGGCCACAGTGACCCTAGGTGCCTGCCTCGGGTTTTGTCCTACTGCCCAGGGATGGGGAAGACCCTCTCTTCAGCTCAGGATTCCATCTGGTTTTTATTTTCATGTGTAGCAGTGACAAATGTTACTAAAAAACAGAAAAAGGCAAGAGAGCCATACCTCCTCCCTGAACGGGATGTTTGGTTGCTTCCTGTCCACACTGCCTGACTGATGGAATTCGACATTCTGAGCTCATTAGTGCAGGCACGACTTGCAGCAAGCAGCTTGCCACGGGGATGTCACAAAGGGGCTTTAACTTGGGCGTCACTGAGAAATTTGGCTTCCAGGGAGAAGCCGTCTGGCCAGACTGACCTCCATTCCAAGGCTTCCCCTTCCAGTCGCAGAGGCTTGGCCCAGCCGGGCTCTGTGTCCCCTGCTCTGGTCCTTTCTGGGTCCTGGCGGGCAGCCATACGCCACCATCCGCTTTGTATCTCCCAGATCAAGACCCTTGATTGTCAGAGTTGAAAGAGAGCGCAGCAAATCCTGCTTCGACAATTTACACATGGGGAAACTGAGGCCTCGGGAGTGGAAGGATTTGCTCAAAGGCGTCAGCATGTCAGGGACAGAAAGAGAGGTTGCAGATTAGGGGATAGGATCTGGAGGCAGAAAGATGAGGCTTCGAGCCTCTGAGCCTTGCACGGCTCCTCACCGGCTCTGTGAACTTGAACAGCAAATGCCCTCATAGGATGGCGGAGGGGATCGAGCTCATTTATTGAAAGTGCCTAGCCCTGTGCCCGGCACCAGCGGCCTCTTGCTATTCTTGTCGTTATTGTCCTTAGGCTGAGACCTGCTGATTCTCAGTGTAGCCTGTTAGTCCACGGTAAAGTCTTTTCTCTGCCTTGGTGAGTTGCCCAGCACAAGTCCAACAGCAGCTGGGTTGAGGACCCCCAGGGGCAGCTCTGCTCAGGCTCTGTCCTGTGACCCAGAGCTAAATGGTAGAGGCCACCGCAGACCAGACCCCAGACCGCAGGGAGGCAGAGCTGCAGCGGGAGGGAAAATGCCCCCTGTGGGCCATGGCGTGTGGCATCATTGTCACCATGCAGCGTGGCTGGGCTCCAGAATGCCTCACTGAACCAGTGAAGGACGGAAGGCTTGCCTGTTGATTTCTCCAGACCTGGGCCGCCGCCCCAGGGCTTTCCTTTAAGGCAGAAAGAGCGTGAGTTTTGGAGCCTGCTAGCCTGTTCCTTCATCTGCAGAGGGGTGACATTTGTCCCGCAGGGCTCGCTGGGGGGAATGTGTGCAGAACCTTTGGCAGGTGATTCTGGAGAGGAAGCTGCTCCTGAGCCTCCTCCCACCTCCACCTGCCCAGACAGGCTTCTCCTTTCCTCGTGCTCCTTACCACCCTGCTGATGGGAGACGTTTTACCCCCATGGTGCAGGTGAGAACAATGAGGCCCTGAGCTGGGAAGTGACCCACCCAGGTAGTCCTCGGCAAAGCCAGGGAGGGCCTCAGGCCAACCATCTGGGTGCCCAGGCCAGTCCTTGTGCTGCTGAGGTATTTCCGTGTCAGCAGGCTGACAGAAATAAGGATAAAATGGATCAAGTCAGCAGTTTCTTGGTCCTCTTCACCTGCCCTTGGGGGTCTGGTGCATCTTCCTCTGCAAGGCATAAGCAGCCCTTTAGGTTGAGAGTGCATTGGGTTACCACCCCATGGATCTGGGTCAGCTTTAGGAGGGCTCCAGGAAAAAGGGAGGGGGTCCCCAGCTGCAGGATGGGCAATGTGGATGGGGACACCACGACCCCAGGCCAGGGGTCCTATCTGGGCTGGCTTCCAGGTCAGATATGCGGAGTTTGCTCCCCGAGTGCCTCTCACGCAGCCCTGGACAGGCAGCCCTCACCCTCCTCACCCCAGACTGGGTGTCCCCGCGATCAGGGTGTAATGAGCTGGCTGCAGAGAGCTTAGCGATCTGGGGCCATCCTTCCGCCTCTGTCCTAGTTGGAGCTCTGAGTTTTGTGTTTCAGGCCAACCTGCTCCTAGTATATCTATCTGTTTGGAACCAGCAAGCCTCCCAGAGCATTTTATCGGGTTATTTTGAATTAGGAGTTTTAACAGCCTACAGGGCAAACATAGAAGCCTTTAAAGAGAGAGAGCAAATGAAGTCAGCAAGGGGGAGTGCGCTGGGGAGAAGGGAGGAAATCCCAAGCTGAGTTTTGGATCGAGGCTTGATTATGTTGATGACAGCAGGCTGCATTTTGCAGGACAGGAATCTAGCCCCCGCGGTTTGCAACACATTTTGCCCCACATAATTCTATTTAAGCCACACAACAACGCTGAGAGGTAGCGATAGTTTGTTTGCCTTATCATCTTGATTTTTACCAGCTGAAGCTCAGAAAGGTACCGAGGCTGGCTCAAGATCACACAGCAAAGAGCAGGCAGGACTCAGATTTCTGATAGCACAGGATCCCCCCGAAGTCTTTGTTTTCCAACCTCGAGTTAGAGATCAGGGGTGAAGCTGCAGGGGGTGCTGCGGATGCTCTGCCCAGGCCCACGGGGCTCCCTTTACGCTCCGTGTCTGACCGCCCACCTGCTTCTAGGCACTATAGCCCTTTGCCCAAGCACGGGGCTGAAAATGCCTGAGAAGTTAACATCCCCTGGGTGGCCCATAGCCAGAATTTGACTAGAGCATGAGTATGGAAGCCCAAACTCCAAAGTGTGCTTCACTCCGCAGAGCTCCTGTGGGATTGAGCTGGCGCTGGGACTTCACCTGGAATGGCACCCTTGCTTCGATTCTCTCTCTTCTCCGTCCTGCTTCACCCACTGCTTCCCTCCACTCTCTCCTGGGAGCACCTCCTTACTAAATCCCTTGTAAATGAATTCTCATCTCAAGGTCTGCTTTTGACCCTAACCCCACACAGGTCTGAACAAGACCGAGGATCAAGATTGGGGTAAGAAATGGGACCAGGGAAGAAGGGGGGCATTCCTTTGCTAACGTCCGACCTTTGAGCGGAGCCCTTAGTGAAACCCTGGCCAGCACAGAGGTGGGGAAGAGGTCATCTGAGAATGTGGTAGAATCTGTTGGAGAATGGACAGTGAGCTTAGAGGGCTGGAATCTCATCCACTCTTCCAAACAACAGAGGTGGCCAGGCCTTTTAGGCACTGGGGGAGACTGACACAGGGAGAAAGCAAGGTCCCTGTCCTCATGAAACTTTCACCCAGTTGCAGAGACACGGCTTTCGCCTGAAATGACGCAGTTCAGAGAACTGCTGTCATCATGATTAGTGAGCTTCCTGGGTGCTGGGCATGATGCTAAGCACTTCCCAAGCATTTCTTTACGCTTTCGTAGACTCAGGTGATCAAATCAGAATTTTTCTTTACAGTGTATTTATTCAAATAATCTCTACACCCAACGTGGGGCTCGAACTCACAACCCTGAGATCAAGAGTCACATGCTCCCTCCTCCTATTGAGCCAGCCAGATGCCCTTCAAATTGGAATTTTTAACTCAAGCATTCTGACTCCAAAGCCTGATCCCTGACAAGCCACCTCTACTATCTATGTAGGAGACGAGCGGATGTCGGAATTCTCTGAATAAGGTAAGGACCATTGGAAGACTCCCTGGAGGTGGCGGCACTGGGTCTGATATTGGAACATGTGTGTTAGGGGAGTGGGGTTTGCTTCAGTGTCTTATAGAGAGAAGGCAATCTCTCATTGTGTAAGTGGTTTACCTAATAAATGTTCTTTCCTCTGAAAGGTCTCCATATACTAATCAGGAGTTTAATGGGCTGATGGTTCCCCTACTCCCGAGTGGAGGAAGAACTTTCCTGTCCTCTCTTCAACGTCTGCAGTGGCCTCCAGATTCCAACAGCTCTACCCCATCTCTGCTGCTACCCAGTGATGTACTGGTAAGTGTTTAATGACTAGCTCTCTGGGGAACAAAGCAAAAAAGCAAAACAAAACAAAAAAACCCCAAACACCCTGACTTGCAGTGTTTACATTCTGGCGTGTAAACATTTCCACCGTGGCCACCTCATGCTACTCATGCCAAGTGACGTCACTGGCAGCAGGAGTTGGGAAGAGGTCCCCAGGTGGCATGAGCGGGCTGCAGCGGACATTGCAGGGGACCTGTCATAGGTCTCCTGCCAGAGCTGGACTCTAAGGGTCCAACTCATTCTGGGAAGAGAAATGATTCCCTGGGTCCATTTGGCTGTGGCCCATTCGGTGTCATACTGATAAGCTGAGGACATGGATTTCATTGTGAAATCAGCTGTTCCCACAGAGTGGGTGGCTCCCACCCTTACCCTGGGACATTTTGCTGCCCATCCCCCTTCCCCTGCGTCTGACACTTCCAGGTCTGGGATCTGCACGGGGCCCATCCCTGCTCTGATGCCATGATAACCCCTCACACGGGGACAGCACTTTACAGTTTGCAAAGTGATTTTCACTGCCATTTCCTCCTGTAGCCCCCCAACGAGCCCTTGAGATAGGCCATATGGGTGTGATTATCATCGCCCAACAGTTAAATAATCCAAGGTTTGGGGAGCTTCAAAGACTTGCTCAAGGCCACACGACCTGGTAACTGGTGGCAAAGCAGGACCTAAACTCCAGGCCTCTGCAGCCCAGCCTAGCACATTTCCATCTGTTTTGGGCAAATGGAGCATCATGAGCATTCCAGAATGCATCATAAATGAAAAGTTGGGTTAAAAGCCACATGGCCGGATTTATCCTTTTAATGTAGAAATGTTCATCTTAAAAGTTCTGCCAAATTATACCCATTTTTTTTTTCATCATTCCCCTCTTGATTTGCAGTAATAGGTGAAAATGGGGAGAAATCTGGGTGGGGGGCAATGATGCTGTTGATAGGTGATTCATTCCTTCCCCTCCTGGTCTCCCCCAAACCCGAGTGCTGCCAGAGCCCAAGTGACAGCGCCGAAGGAGGCAGAGGTAATATTTCAGCCCTGGGCGGTTCAGGTAAACAGCGTCTTTGGTCAAGATGACAAAGGTATTTATTACAGGAAATCCCTGGCAAGGATGATCTATGCTTCCCCAAGAGACAGCAATAAAGGCACTTTTGCCCGGAGCATGGGGCTTGGGGAGCCTGGTCAGCCAGCATCTGACTGGGGCGGCGCTCACATTCCTGTGGGACTCCCGGTCTGCCCCCGTGATGGGGAAGCTGTGCACAGCCCGCACCCCGGGTCCGGCCGGAAGATTTATACCTGTGACTTGGCTGGTCAGCTCTGGGAGGACCAGCTGCCCCGTTTGACCAGACGTTCGGGAAAGATAAACCTGCCATCCGGCGGCCACACCCATGCTCTGTGTCAAGCCCTCTCTTTGTTTTCTCCCAGGGTGGTGGTAAAATGTTACAACCTGGATGCATGTTTCCCAAACTTGCCCGATGGGGGAATTTGTTAAACCATACAGATTCCCAGTGCCTCTCCCAATCTGATTTAGGAGGTTGGCGCGGTGGCGTGAAGAAGCTGTTGTTTTAACACGATCACAGGTAGTTCTGGTGATTGGATACATTCTGCGGGGGGTGGCCCAGTGCTTCTTCCACTGCGGGCAGGTATGGGAATCAGCCGGAGGGCTTATGGAGAACAGAGCGCTGACCTTCTTATCTGGGCCTGAGAATTTGCATTTCCCACAAACTCCCAGGGGATGTGGATGCTGCTGATGTGGGGACAATGGGTTGAGAGCCACTGATTGTGTGTCAACAGACCCTGGAGCCAGGATGAAGCTGTTTAAGCCTCAGTGTCTTCATCTGCAGTATGGGCTTGGTCAAAATATTTACTACTTAAGGGGTATTAGGAGGATTAACTGAGTTATATTCGTAAAGCTCTTAAATTTTTTAAAAAAAATTTTTAAACATTTTATTTATTTATTTGAGAGAGGGACAGAGAAAGTGAGAGAGAGCACAAGTGGGGTGAGGGGCAGAGGGAGAAGCAGACTCCCCGCTGAGCAGGGAGCCCGATGCGGGGCTCGATCCCAAGACTCTGGGATCATGACCTGAGCCGAAGGCAGACGCTTAACGACTAAGCCACCCAGGCGCCCCATATTCATAAAGCTCTTACAGCAGTGTGGCACATGGTAAATTAGTATTATGTAAGTATTAAACAGATAAAATACTGACCTAGGTTGTAGGTGTCTAGATGTCCATTCATGCACTCAATAATTACTAAATGACACTCACCCCTTTGCTGGAACCCTCTTAGGTATGGGACCGAACAGCAGTGCAGGAGGCAGATCCAGCTCCTTCTCATTCTGTGATAAAGAAGGGCAGATATTCTGGTTACGGCTAATGCATTCTTCCAGCACGCCATTTATCTCCCCAGACCTTAAAAACATAATAATGTGATTAACATCAAGACCCTATCCCAGTACCCTGGACTTTGTCTTCCCAGTACCCATCCTGACCCTTAATCACACATCCACCTGTGTGACAGTGTATCAGCTACTTCCTCGTGGATGGCATGCTTGGTTAGGGCAGGCTCTGTCTCTGTAGTTTGTCCCTGCTGAGTCCCCAGCACACAGGGCAGTGCCTGGCACATTGTAGCTGCTCGGTGAACTTGTTGAATGGATGGATGGATGGATGGATGAACGAGTGGATGGATGGTACACAAGGACTTGCCTGGGTCCCTCACCAGCCTCTCCCAGGTGACTACAGCAGTCAAACATTCCCACCTCCATTCTTGACCCCTTCAATCCATTTTCCCCACTGCACCTGCAAAGATGATTCTAAAACCTGGGTCAGACCCGCTCACTTCCCTGTTTAAAACCTCTCCCATGGTACTCTTTTAATGATTTTCTCCTATGGGTCATGTGTAGACTAAACTCCACGGCTTGTGAATTAATGCATGTCTCCATTTACAAATAATCAAAGCCACATGGCTGCCAAACGGACCTGTTGATTAGCAGGAGATAAGAAGTACTAATACAATTTCAGCTCAAAGGAAAGAAACCTACTACCCTATGCAGATTTACCTTGGGTAAATGTGCGTTTCCTGCTAAACTTCTAGAATTGCTGAAAAAAGCTCATAGATACCCCCTCCCTATAACTGCCTCCGCAGACTCTCAGGGACAGACGCCTGATGGAGAAACCAAGTGATTAGTGGAAAAATGCAAACGTCTTATCCTGGAGCCTTATAAGGCTCACATACTTGGCCTGATCCTCCCTTTTGAGTTTTATGCCTTGCAACTCCCCACTGGCTCTCTATTAGTGGATGTCTCCTTGATCAGGTGGGGGCTCCCAGAGGGCCAGAGTCTAGCCCAGTACAGCACATGCTCAAAAACCGTGGAATAAATGAACCACACTGCATATTCTTCTCAATTGTCTTTTAAATGATCTTCCCAGATTATTTTTCTCATAATCTGAGGTTTTCAAATTATAAGGCACAGGTGGCCTTTATGAAGATGCTCTCTCTAGTTTCCATATCTAGGAATTCGTCTGCATGTGATAGGATGCTGTTACTCACCAGGAAAGGATTGAACTAAAGAGGCCAAGACAGAGCATTTCTTTGAAGGGAGTAGTTGGAATGTTGTACCTTTCCCCATTTCACAACCTTTTCTGCCCCCTTCCTCCCCCCCATGGCTGCTTCCCATGTAGTATTTCCTCCTCGGTTCAAGCCGGGGGAGACAGGCTCAAGAGGGGCCACTCAGAAACCTTGACATATGTCCCCTATAATTGGGACCCTTGGTGCCTGAGCTTTCCCATGAGACAAGGGGACCTGCTGTTGGCCGGTGGGGCCATGGGACCCCAACTGTGAACATCAGTGTGGGGGAGACCTTTGAAGGGCTGGGATGTCCTAAGTAGCAGGAGAAAGAGAAATTCCCAGCAGGAGAATCTCACACAAACCCCCCCAAAAAGCACCCTTTTCCCTACCCCCTCAAGAGGATGAGTGAGTTTTGAACATCCAGCAGCATGTGATTACATCTGAGCAAGGAAGTCCTCTGCTCCCTCCTCTACTCCCAATCTGGGGGGCTCCTGAGTGGGTGAGGATTGGGGGGAAAGAAGTGCAAGGCTGGGACATGGAGAGGCCCCCCTGTGCTCCTTGCCCACAGCAGGCCTCCCTGGCTAGACCTGGCCTGAGCTGGAGTGGGGGGCAGTGGGGGGCTCTGCTGGGTGAGGGTAGGCAGTGAGTGATTATGACCCTGGGCCTGACAGTTTAATTACTGAAATGGGATTGTGCTTGGGACCAAAAGTGACCGCAAGACTGTTTTCAAAGAGTGATCAGAGACGGATGGCACCTGCCTGAGATTTTATCCCCGGGGCAGGGGAGAACACCCTGCAGAGCTGGTCTGAAGGGGCAGTTAGACTTGGTGGGAGGAGGTTGGAGAAAGTTGTTTAGTATAATGGCTCCGAGACCATATTTACAGAGACATAGGAAAACATTTACAGAAATACACATCTATAACATAGATTTATATCACTCTACGTGCATACAGATTTAGCCATATATGTAACACCTGTGTCCATATATATAAACTACCATTTTTTTGAGAATCCATTAGTGCACATGCTCTAGACTAGGCATTTTTACCTACATTAGCATTAATCCTTAAATAAGATAGATAATGTCCCAATTTTTAGATGATAGAACTGAAGATCAGGGACATGAAATCTTTGGTCCCAAGATCACATAGCAGGTGGCGGGGGTGTAATTCATCCCTCATCCAGACTACGTCTGTGGCTCCCGTACCATGTGCCAGCCTTGAGCTGGGTTTGTCCCCAGGGTCCATCTTCTCCATTTTAGGCAGTCTGGAGATCTGTCGATTCCCGTGTCTCTATATGGGGATCATTCTCTTTTTTTCTACGTAGATAGGTTGTGATTACTTGATAGGCTGTTGGCCCAGGTTAAAGAATTCCCCCTTCCTCTTAGCTTGGTCAGGTCTTGGGTCACATGTCTCAAGTACATGAAGAATTTGGCTGAGTTGTGGAAGCTTTGGGGACCAAAATAGTGTTTGAGGGGGCGGTGATGGGCAATGTGGGCATCGTGCCGAGATCAGACTCACTGTTCGATTATTTGGTAAAATAGGTCCGCTTGCCCTGGCTGAATTTCAGGGTCAGCACATCTCCCTTCTTCTTCCCTTAACTGCCCTCCCTGCACACTGCCCATTTGGTGGCGAGAAGTCCTTCATCTATGGAGCAGTCACCTTCTGGGACTGTGCATAGCCCACACATGGCCATTTATCCCATGTCATTTGGCACTGTTTTAGGTCTCCCTAAATCTGGTCTCCCTAAAGCAGGCTGCAATTCCATGGTGCTGGGCTGGGGGAGGTGGGGGGAGGAGCTGGGGACAAGGCCATGTGACCCACGTCCTTGCTTTAACACTGCTGTCGTTGTCTTGATAGTCTCTGAATAAGGTGCCCCACATTTTCATTGAGCACTGGGCCCTGAAAATTCTGTAGCTGGTTCTGGAGGGGGGGCATGTTTTTCTGACAAACCTGTGTGTCCCCCATAGGCCCCAGCACTGTGCAAATTCACCCTGCATGCGCCATGTTGTGTGTGAAACCATTCAGCCGCGACAGGCCTGAGCTGCCGTGTGTGGTCAGAGGGGGGTGGCCTGGGCAGGCCAAGAGGTGTGGAGGTGTTACATAGGAAGGACCTGGTTTCTGCCCAATGGCAAGGGAAAAAAAAATCCACTATTAACTGAGATCTCAATCAGGAAGTCACTCTTCTCAACTAAAGGAAAGAGATCAAATATTCCTTTCATTCCTATACCAGAGGCGAACCCCAGAAACAAATACACAGAGCCAGGCATCTGGCCATAAAAGCTTGAAAACAGAGAGAAGCCATCCCCTTGGGTAATTAAGTAATTAGCAGCAGGTATTTTACTGAAGGATCAGAAGAATGCAAAGCTTCCTCAGCAAAGCGATTGATAGAGAACTGGCACTTACATTGGACTCTGAACGAGCACATAGGCAATGACAATTCATGTTCTGCTAATCCCAAGGGTACCACATATCAGGTGACCAACCACCTGTGTGGTCAGGGGCTGACCAGGATAACAGAAACCACGTCAGGTATTTATAACAGAGAGAATGTGATACAGGGAATTTGTAACAAACAGGGTTCAGCAAAGTAACTCAGATTAGTCAGGGCTGGAAGCCATTCCTACGTGAAGCTGGAGAAACAAAAGGAAGAGACCGTGTTCCTGGAGCTCAGTGTGATCTGGAATCAGGCCGCCCTGTTCAGTGAAAGCTAGAGCTATGGTGGAGCTGCTCCTAGAGAAGACTTCCCAGGCAGAGAAGTAAAAGGAGAAATACCCTGGCTTCTTCCTTGTCCCCACCCTCCAATCCCTTATCGGTGCCTCCCATTGGCTGACACAGGAGTCTGGGAAATGCAGCCTGTTGGGTCATTCCTGCTGCAATACAGAGCAGGGAATGGATGTAGAACAGATCTGAGAGCAAATGGGACCACAGAATGGTAGGGGACACAGCACACTGCAAGACAAAAGGAGCATCTCAAGGCCATGAGAAAGTCTGATAGGTTTAACAATAACAGTAACACCAGCCAGTTATTGATAACATCATGTGCCAAGTGATACTTGATTTCACTGAAACTTTCATGACAACCCTGGAAGGTAGGTGGTCTTATCCCCATTTTAGGGATGAGGAAACTGAGGCCCAGACAGTAAATAACTTGCCCAAGGTCTCAGCCACTCAGTGATGGAGTTGGAGGTGGAGGTCAGGTTTGTGCCACTCAAAGCTTTGCTTCTAACTGCCACATCGCACCCCTCACTTAGCTATTCCAGGGGGGATTGGCAATATCAGAATCCCCTGCAAATCATTCATAGTTTGTGGATACAATTATATTCAAGGCAACTGAATTGTAAAATGTCTAGAATTTTCACTTATGGATTGGTTCAGCAAATTCTTCTCCTTTTCAGAAAACTCTTTTGTCGGTCTCATAGTCTCAAGGTCGTGGCATCTCCAGGTGTTATTTCGGTCAGGTACCTAAACTGGGCAGACCCCTCCTGAAAGTCTAATTGAGATTCTGATCCCCAAAGTGGGAACTTCTACACGAGCAGAAGACCTTGCACACATCCTACTTTGCATTGTCTTTCTTTTTTTTTTTTTTCTTAAATAGCAGTTCTAGTGGTTG
This sequence comes from Mirounga leonina, assembly GCF_011800145.1. Lineage (NCBI taxonomy): Eukaryota > Metazoa > Chordata > Mammalia > Carnivora > Phocidae > Mirounga > Mirounga leonina. The sequence continues at coordinate 40,903,691 of NW_023270265.1, forward strand.
TATAGTGGAATCTCATTACACTTTTAATTTGCATTTCCCTGATAACTAAAGGGGTTGAGCATCTTTTCATGTGCTTATTGTCCATCTGTACATCTTCTTCTGTGAGGTATCTGTTCAAATATTTTGCCCATTTTTTTTCATTGGGATGTTTGTTTTATTGAGTAGTAAAAGTTCTTTATATATTCTGGATGCATAATCTTTGTGATATATATCTATCATATATATATTCATATATACATATCTATGAGTCTTATAGTCTGTTGCTTGCCTATTCTTTTTATTAATAGTATCTTTTAAAGAGCATTTTTAGTTTTGATGAAATCTATTTAATCTTTCTTTTTATGATTAGTGTTCTTTTCGTGTCCCATCTAAGAAATCTTAGCCTACCTCAAGGTCACAAAAATTTTTCTCTTCTCTTTTTTTCTAGAAAATTTTATTATTTTAGTTTTTATGTCCAGGGCTATGGTCCATTTTTAGATTATTTTTTGTGTATAGTGTGAACTCAGGGTCAAAATTCATTTTTTTTCTTTATGGATATCCACCATTTGTTGAAAAAAACTCTTCTTTCCCCATAGAATTAGCTTGGTATCTTTGTGAAAAATCAATTGATCATTATTAATGATCAAACATAGATCTGTTTCAGGACTTCATGTATCTATTCTTACTCTAATACCACGCTGTCTTGGTTATTATAGTGTTCTGCTGTTAAGTTTATGCAGTGAATTTTTTATTTCATATATTTTTCAGTTAAATTATTTTATTTGGCTGTTTTTCTATTTTCTATTTTTCTTCTAATTATGTTCATGTTTTCCTTTAAGTCCTTGAAACCATTTGATATAGTTGTTTTAAAATTGTTTTCTGCTAATTTTATCATCTAGGTTGCTTGTGGATCTATTTCTTTTCTTTTTTTTTTTTAAGATTTTATTTATTTATCAGAGAGAGAGAGACAGAGGCAGGCAGAGGGAGAAGCAGGCTTCCCGCTCAGCAAGGAGCCCGATGTGGGACTCTTTTTTTTTTTTTTTAATTTTTAATTTTTTTTTTTTTAGATTTTTTTTTTTTTAAAGATTTTATTTATTTATTTGAGGGAGAGAGAATGAGAGAGAGCACATGAGACGGGGGAGGGTCAGAGGGAGGAGAAGCAGACTCCCCGCCGAGCAGAGAGCCCGATGCGGGACTCGATCCAGGGACTCCAGGATCATGACCTGAGCCGAAGGCAGTCGCTTAACCAACTGAGCCACCCAGGAGCCCCTCTTTTTTTTTTTTTTTTAAAGATTTTATTTATTTATTTGACAGAGAGAGACACAGTGAGAGAGGGAACACAAGCAGGGGGAGTCGGAGAGGGAGAAGCAGGCTTCCCACCGAGCAGGGAGCCCGATGTGGGGCTCGATCCCAGGACCCTGAGATCATGACCTGAGCCGAAGGCAGACGCTTAATGGCTGAGCCGCCCAGGCGCCCCACTTGTGGGTCTATTTCTATTGGCTCAGTTTTTTCTCCTAGGTGTTGGTAACTTTTTTTTTTTTTTTTTTTTTTTTTTGCTTCTTTGCTTGTCTTATAATATTTGATTGGATGCTGGACATGTGATTATTACGTAGTTGAGTATATGGGTTTTGTTCTCCTTACAAGTGTTGTGTTTTATTTTCCAGACAGTTAATTTACTTAGAGAAATAGCTCATTTCAAGACGTGTTTTAAAATTTATTAGAATGTGTCTAGAGTAGCCTTAAGTTTGGGACTTCTTTAGCTCTATTCTTAAGGCATGGGCTTTTGGGGGTCTCTATGATGCTTTCGATGCTGAAGAGATTTTCTCCAATCTGGTTAGTTGGTAATTGCACATCTGCAAATCCTGTGTGAGTTCCTTGGTTTTTCTTACCTTGATAATTGTTTTGTGCTTGGTTCTGTGGAGTCTCATTCTGTGCATAAGCCACTTAGTATTCAAAGACTCAGGAGGTCTCCATGAAGATTTCTGGAAACTTTCTCTACATAGTTCTCTCTTCTTACAATTCTGCTCCACGATTTCCAGTTATCTTACCCTCTCTGAACTCTGATCTTTGTCTCCTTAATTCAGCAAGTCCATATAACTCTGCTTGGGCTCCCCCTCTCTGTGCCACAGTATAAAAAGTGCCCCCCCCCCCCGCCCAGGCAGGAAGTTGATTTTGTGAAAGTGCTCATCATTTTCATTTCCCTTCTCTCTGGAATCACAGTCCTATACTGCCTATTTTTCAATGTCAGAAAACAGTTGTTTCTATCCAATTTTCTAATTGGTTCTGAAGGGAAAAGGCTAGTTTTTACATCATGGCCGTAGGTGGAAATTCCCTCTTTATGAAAACAACTGTATAGTATTCTATTGTGTTGTATCATAATTTGTTTAGCCAGTTTCCTATTGATAGACATTTATGTAGTTTCCAATATTCCTTTTATAAACAATGTTGTAGGGCAAGTCATCATGCCTAATTAATTTCATACACATCTGAGTATATCTATAGAATAAATTCCCAGAAGTATCAGTGATCAGTCAAATGGTATATCCATTATATATATATGTGTGTACATATATATATACACACACACATATATATATATACATATGTGAATGATATATCCATTATATATATATACATATATGAATGATCTAAATATATATGTGTATATATATACACCCACATATGTATTTATTTATTTGTATTTGTAGTCTAGTAAACATTTTCACAGTAGTCTCATGGAATTTTTTTCATTTTTTAATTTAAATTCAATTAATTAACATATAGAGTATTATTAGTTTCAGAGGTAAAGTTCAGTAGTTCATCAGCCATATGTAATACCTAGTGCTCATTATATCAAGTGCCCTCCTTAATGTCCATCCTCTAGTTACCCCATCTCCCCACCACCCTCCCCTCCAGCAACCCTCAGTTTGTTCCCAATGATTAAGAGTCTCTTATGGTTTGTCTCCCTCTCTGATTTCATCTTGTTTTATTCTTTCCTTCCTTCCCCTATGCTCCTCTGTTTTGTTTCTTAAATTCCACATTCTCACAGAATTTTCTATTTATTTTTTCACCAAAAATGTAAAAACATACCTCTTTCCTACTTTTAACAACTTCTGATCTTTACATATTTGGTGGGTAATCTTCATTTAACTTATTATGCATCAGGGTGCCAACTTTTCATATATATAAGAACCATTAGTAGTTCTTTTCTGTGAAATATCCATTCATAACGTTTGCTCTACTTTCTATAATTAAAAAAAAATCATATGAGGAAAATAGAAAGAAATAAATACATAAGGAAATGAGAGGGTTGGATCAGCTCTTTTAGGTCCAACATGATCCAAAATTTTAAAGCAAAACCACTGCAGTGCAAGTAAAGTCAACAAAAAGAAAAAATAAACTCTAAAAGACACAAATGGATTTTGACATTTGGAGCAGAGAGTTGGAATCAAGGAAGTTGAAGTATAACAAAGATAAGTGTAAGATTCAGTGTTTGGATTAATCTGCATGCAACCACCTAATGAGAGACCAAGGGAGTGTGCCTTATTGACATGTGTGAAACAGACCTAGCTGGCTGAAAGAAAGTCCAGTATAAGCCTAAAGTCTGGGAAGAAATGCTGCTCCAGTTTCTAACTGTGAGGATAGAAATGCCTCTGCTGGGAAGGGGGAGGATTTCCCTGCTCTGGGCTGGTACAGACTTACCAATGGTTTCCACCCTTGGCTTTTGGAACTATGAAAATAAGTGGAAGCCTGTTCAGAGACGAGAGATCAAGTTGCTGAAGGGACTTGAAACCAGGTCATGTGAGAAGTGATAGCAGGAGCTAGGGATGTCTGACAGGCAGATGAAAAGGCTCAGGGGTCCCGTGGATCAGCTCCTCAGATGAAGAAAGACCTATCCTATAGAAGAGAAAGCCAAGGGGTTCTGCTTGTTTCAAAAAGGGGAGATCAAAGATCTATGAGGAGAGTAAGCAGGAAGATAAATTTCAGCTCACTCTAAGTAAGGGCTTCCCAACGAACTGTCCAAACATGATAAATGCTTCCCCTGACAGTGGTGAATTCTCTGTCATCAGAAGTATTCTACTATAGTTACATCTTCTCCATTGGGAAGGGACTCAAGTATCTTGTGGGTGGTTGGAGTAGATGACTTGCAAGATCGTTTGGAATTCTGGTATTCTCTGATTTTTACACCCTGTCTACAGATGAAAAAATCAGGCTCCAACTGAATGACTTGCCATGGACTAAATGACTGAAAAGTGATAAAGCCAGGTCTAGAAACTGGGTTTGGAAAGTCAGCGTGGAGTTCATTCTAATCCATCTTCATCTATGTAATCTCAGACAAGGCTAAGGAAGACATCCCTGGAAAGTTGGCAGTGAGGGAAGGCATTATGACAGAACGGACATGCCTGGAACCCAAATTCAGGAGACCTGAGCTCTAATTCTGGCTTTACCATCCTCATTGTGCAAACCATTTCTTCTCTCTCAATATTAGTTCCCTTATATACCAAACATTGATCAGCTCAAGTTGTACCATCTCTGCTCAACCAACCTAAAGGAACTTCTTCTTCCTAAAAGCTCCTGTAGGATTTGTCATTTGTATGTAGTACTATCTCCTCTTTATGGTTCTCTCACATGCGTGTGCTCTGCGTTGACAAGGACCAGGCCTTGTCATTGCTTGCACACCTGCATCTCCTGGTACTGTTCCTGGCTCTTAGCAGGTGCACCCTAAAAATCTTGTGCTCTAACCTCCCCTCAACCTCAATTCCTCGGGCCTGGGGAAGCGCTATGAGCAAATGAATAGGATCTCCCTTTATACATGTGAGGAGAAGGTAATAAATCAATAAAGGTGTTCAGCAAGATAAAAAGAAGATCAGGGCATCTGCTCTGCCCACGTGGTTGAAATCAGCATGTTTCCTGAGGAAGTTTTACCCAGTCACCTCAAAAGCGTTCTGCTGTTTTAACTGTTAGAAGGAGTTTAATGATAAAAATACGTCCTGGACACAAGTCTCTGTCAGATATGGAGCTCAGCCAATTGCCCTGTTTTCCGCCTTGACTATAAGATGCTGGTAGATTCTGGAGACCAGAAATGATGATTAAGTGTCACAATAGGGAAGATTGGGCACTTCTACTTTGACAAAGGTAACTCTGTGGCCTCAGGGCTTTCTCCTCTGTGGCAAGATAACACCTTATCCCCGTGTCATCTACTGTGGACCTGAGCATCGAGAAGATTCAGGGAGAGGGCTGGGGGTCACCTGGCAGGGCAAGTCTTCCTGACTTGCTTGTTACCTGCAGCTTTGAAGCAACTGAGCTGAGGCGGGGGAAATGGAAAGGGGAGGTGGGATGAGATGAGGAGATTTGGTAGATTAAAAAATTGAATACAATTCTTCACTTCTGTCTAGGAGTATTCTACATCTACACCCTTGTCATGGCTTTGTAGTGGATGTGGTGGATGTGGCTTTGGCGGGGAAGCGGGGATCTCCCTGCCCTTTGACTTTGGACTAAGGTATGGGACTTGCATTAGCCACTGGGATGTTCACAGATGTGATGTGAGAAAGGATTGAAATGTGATTGCATGATCGGGTGCTCTTGCTCTGCGTTGTGTGTCCTGGGTTGACACTGCCCTTTCAGTCTAAGCCCCAGAAAGTCACACGTGGAAGGGCACAACTCCAGATAAGCCACAGACCTGCAAAAAAGAAAAATGGGTACTTTTTGTAGGTCACTATATTTTGAGGTTGTTTGTTATGCAGTATTCTGTGTTAGCTGCTGACTAATACAGAGGCTGAAAGCTGGTGTGTGGGTGGGAGGTTAATAAGAAGTTCCACAATCCTTTCTCAGAATTCCCAGTAGGCCCCACAGCTCTCAGTTAGCTGCTTCATGTTCTCTCTGGCTCCCCTGGTGGGCTTCAGTGCTCTACTTCCTAGAGGAGTTTTTAGAATGTGGGTTCCGTCAAGCCTGTTTTGAGTTACCTAATGTGGTGGGTTGTCGGAGTGATGGCCCCCACTACATCTAATGCCTCCCGTGACAATGCTCTTGTGTGGTTCCTTCCCAGAATGACTCTGGGCTTAGCTGTGATGCGCTTTGGCCAGTAAACATTAGAAAATATGATGTAAGCAGAGGCTTAAAAAGCTCACGTGCCTTGGGCTTGCATCCTCTTGCTGTGGGGAACTCATCTGCCATTTTGTGAAAAATCGAGGCCAGCCTTCTTAAGGATGAAAGGCCATGTAGAGACAGGGCCCAGTCATCTTAGAAGTCTCAGACATGTGAGTGAGGCTATCCTGGACCATCTGGCCCCAGCTGAGGCCCCTGGACCAGAGCACCTGCCAGCCAACCTGCAGAATCATGAGAACTCATACATGTTTGTTTTTTCAAACCACTATGTGTTGGGGTAGTTTTTTCAAACCACTGTGTTTTGAGGTGTTGGTGATGCATCAAAAGCTAACTAATACACCTGGGCAGAAGATAGTTCAGAAAACCAGTGAGGCATTGTTCATGCATATATGCTTTTTGAGCACTTACTATGTTTAGACATGTGCTATGGGCTGGGCTTGAGATCTTGGAGTAGGAGACATGTTTTACTTTTCAAATGCAGACCCAGAACACAGGTGGCATTGCAGGAACTTTGTCTGAAGTACAATCAAGATGGGTTCCATGAGTGGAGATCAGGGGATCTGAGGCAAAGAAGAGCGAGTCCAGGAACATCGATTACTATGAGGGCAGAGGTCTGAGCTGCAGGTCCAAGTCAGGCCGACTGCAGCAGCAGGTGAAGACAACAATAGGGCAGATGCCTGCTCCAGACAGGAAACTCTTGCTTCTTAACTGCAATAGCAGACTAATGAGAGTAGGCCCTGACATCTGTTGAACACCCACCTACATAGTTTCTCATTGATTCTCATGATCCCGTGAGTAGGTGGGCCAGGTGTTCTGAGCTCCATTTACCAAAGTGGAACTGAGGTAGAGTGACCTGCCCCAGGCCACATGGCCACAAAAAGGCAAAGCTGGGCTCTGCGTGAGTCTATGGCCGGCCCACTAAGTATATCTGGACACTGCGCTGAAAATCTCCCAGGACCTGGAGTTCAGCTTGGGTCCCTCAGTAGCTCTGGAAGATCCTGAGGATGCAGAACCACGGGGGAAATAGCAAGCTCGGGGGTAAAATGGCAAGCACTGGGTGTTGATCAAGGCAGGGAATTAGGCTCAAGGGAGTTGGGTGAGTGCAAAGGACCCTGGAAGGAGAGGTTGTGCAGTGAGCAGGAAATACATGAAGCCTATTAGGGAACAAATCAACCTCTTTACTACCTATCCATCCAACCATAAACCAGCCATTCATCTACTCATCTACCCATCTACCCATCTACCGATCTATCTATCTAACTATTCCACAACTTGCTCAACCAGTCAATTACCTATCCATCTAAGTATTAACTAAGTGCCCATCCATCTATTCCTCTCTCCCATCCTCCCTCCCATCAACCAACTATCCCATCAATCAACCATCCAAATAACCAACCAGCCAACCAACCTACCAGTAGACAACCAAGCATCCAACTAGTAAATAGTTCCCATTATGGGCAATGCAGGATGCTAGAAATAGAGGACGTATAAAAGTGATGCTGAGTCTTCCTTGACTCTTTTTTCCCTCTATCCTCCACATTCAATCCATTAGCAAGTACTTAAAAATATCTACCCTAACAATATATTTCAAATCTGACTCTTTCCATCCCCATTGCTTCCCCCTAGTCTGGGTCATCATCACTGCTCCTTGACTTCTGAAATAACCTCTTTTCTGGTGCTCTGGTTCTGCTCCTGCCATTATACAGTGAGATGGATCAGTGAGGTCCCTCTCCTGATGAAAGCCTTCCAGTGCTTTAAAGTTTATCACACTTCGAAAAACATCCAGGCTTCTTACTAGGGCCTTCAAGACTTTCCAGGATGGCACCCTGGCTGTTATCTCTGACCTCATCTTCTACCACTCCTTCCCCTAATGACCGCACTCCACCCTCACTGGTCTTTTTGTTATTCACACTCATAAGCTTGTTCTTGTCTTAGTCTTCTCACTTGTGCTATACTCTGGAATGATCTGTTCTCAGATCTCAACCTGGCTGCTCCCTCAGAGGGAGTCCCCGCCTTTGGGTGTGGCCTCATCAGACAGGCCTTCCCTAAGTTCCTGCTCCAAAGGCCACTCCAGTCTCCCTCTCTCATTCTATTTCATGCCCTTAATAGCACATATCATTCTTGAGTTTGTTTATTTAAACTCAATAATAAATAAACTCAATAAATAAAGTACATTTTCTGTCTCTACCTTTCGGATAAGCTGGGCCGTAACAGGGCCTTGCTTGTCTCATTCACCACTGAATTTCTGGTGCTTGGCACATGGCAGACCTCAGGAAAAGGTAGTCATTGATATGTCCACCACCTGATTTCTCCTCACTGCCTGATTTCTTTTGGCCTAGAATATACTGGTCAGTGCTCACTTCCATAGCAAGGAGTCCTGGTTCCTTCCAGAACATGTGCTCAGTTCTTTGTCATCCTCTTCCCTGCAGGTCCCCTGGGGGATGCCCACACCATTCATGAGCATCCGCACATGTGCCTGCGAAGATGTGTGTGGACCAATTTCTTTTTAAGTGCCTGGTGGGATTTTGGCTTCATCCATTTCTTTCTTTCTTTCTTTCTTTTTTTTTTTTTTTAAAGATTTTATTTATTTATTTGACAGAGAGAGACACAGCGAGAGAGGGAACACAAGCAGGGGGAGTGGGAGAGGGAGAAGCAGGCTTCCCATAGAGCAGGGAGCCTGATGCGGGGCTCGATCCCAGGACCCCGGGATCATGACCTGAGCCGAAGGCAGACGCTTAACAACTGAGCCACCCAGGCACCCCGGCTTCATTTCTATGCAAGGATGTCCTTCACCTTTCTTTTCTGAGGCCTTGCCCCCTGGGAGCCTCCCCCACCTCCAAAGAACTCTCCTTTTGGTGTGAAAATAAGTGGATGGCATCAGAGCAGAGCCTTCAAGGGTATGGCAGAAACTAAGCACATTCAAACAAGCATCCTAACTGGAGAATGCTCCCCGCCTTAGTGAGCAGGGGGTTAATGCTGTACTCCTTGTCAGGAGTGTAGCAGTAAACATTACCTAGTACTCTGTTGTCCCATGTAGAGAACTTTCCAGATGACTGTTTTTGTCCAAGCCCCACTCCTTAAAATACACTTTTGGTAGAATTATTTTGAAATGCATCATCAATGTTATTTTCTCGTTAAGAAGAACCTACAGAACACAGTGTTTGGCTTCCAGGCTTGGGGTTCTTATTTTGAATATAAATGATTTGTGAGCTATAACAGAGTGAACCCAATATGATCACAGGGCCAAATGGTCCCAGGCTGCAGAGATGGGGAGATCCTTGAGTCTGCTTTTTCTTTTTTTAAAACAGACTTTATCTTTTAGAACAGTTTTAGGTTCAAGCAAAATTGAGTGGAACATACAGAGATTTTCCATATACCTCCTGCTCCCACATGTGCACACCCTCTCCCATTATCAACACCCCGCACCAGACTGGCATATTTATTGCAAGTGATGGACCGACACTGACACATCATCATCACCCAGAGTCCAGAGTTTACATTAGGGTTCACTTTTGGTGGTGTACATTCTATGGGTTTGGACAAATGTATAATGCCATCTATCCACCAGTACAGTATCATATAAGATAGTTTCACTGCCCTAAAAATCCTCTATTCTCTGCCTATTTGTCCCTCCCTCCCCCCAACCCCTGGCAACTACTGATTTCCTTAGTGTTTCCATAGTTTTGTCTTTTCTAGAATGTCATACAGCTGGAATTGCACAGTATGTAGCCTTTCCAGATTGGCTTCCTTTATCTCAATAATATGCATTTAAGTTCCTCCATGGCTTTTCATGGTTCAATAGCTCATTTCTTTTTAGCACTGAAAAATAATCCATTGTCTGGAGGTAACAGTGTATTTATTCATTTATTCACTGAAGAACCTATTGGTTGCTTTTAATTTTTGGCAATTCTGAATAAAGCTGCTATAAATATCCATTTTCAGGTCTTCGTGTGGACATAAGTTTTCAATTCATTCGGACAAATACAAAGGAGCACAATTGCTGGATTGTACGGTAAGAGTATATTTAGTTTTGTAAGAAACCGCCAAACTTCTTCCAAGGTCACTATGCCATTCGCATTCCCACCAGCTGTGAAAGAGAGTTCCTGGTACTCCACATCCTCAGCAGAATTTGGTGTTGTCAGTGTTCCAGATTTGGGCCATTTTCATAGGTGTCCCTTGGTCGCTCAACCCTCCCTGTAGAAGGTACCTATAGGAAGAGGTAACCATTTCTCTCGATATCTTATATATATAGTTCAGGGATTAAGACACTGATAGATGCAAATGTGAGTATGGATTCTTCTTTTCTTCCTGTTTTACACAAAAAGTAATTTTCTTTTTCACTTCAGAATATATTTCAGAGATATTTCTATTCCTTTTCAGAGACACCTTACTTATTTGCTTATTGCTTATAGCTACATAGTATTCCATTGTATGGCAGATCAAGTATATAAATATGAATATACCTATATCTATATAGAGAGAGAGATATATAAAACATGGCCTGGGAAGGCTCTCCCTGTTGGCCTCATCCATGGTAAGCATATCTCTCTTGGCAGGCAGCCTGGGGTAGTGGAAGGCTGGCCGTAGCCCCTAGAGAACCATTAGAGTAAATAGCACTAGGACCAGCCTTGGGGATGATGTCCGTGCTCAGGGAAGCAGCCATGAGATACCATGAGTGGCTGGAGACTCATGCTTTGAAGGCAAGAAAAGGACCTGCCTTTGTACAGGGAGAGAAGCCATGTCTTTCATGAGTTTTGAATCTGTGGGTGCACTTGCTGCCCATAGGCTTATAGACAACAATGGGTCTTGCTCAGAGCCGTGGCTCACCCATATGTGTCCATTCTGTGGCCCAAAGGAGTGTGTTGTGCTTGGGGGGAAATGTAGAGCAGTAGACCTGAGGTCTAGGTGGTGGTGTGGTTGTTTATGGTCAAACCTCTGAATGCTAAAGTCTTCTTTTTATTGGATGTAGGACCGAGTCTGGAATTCTCCCATTCTTTGCTCAGAGTCTTTTAGGGCAGAGGTGGCCTTATTTAATCTGCAGCTAAACTCATGAATGCATTGCCAGTCATTCACATCTTTCTGATTGGTTAGTGGTGGTGGGTGGACCAAAGGGGAGTTCTGGTCTGGGTAGAGGGGCTTGCCAAAGAGACATCTAGGCACAGGAAGAAGGTCCGGGTCAGGACAATGCAGGAGAAAATGTACAATGGAGGTCACTCCCATGTTCCTGGGGGAGGCAAACACATTTAAAGAAGTAACAGGGGGTGCCTGGGTGGCTCAGTCATTAAGCGTCTGCCTTCGGCTCAGGTCATGCTCCCGGGGTCCTGGGATCGAGCCCCGCATCGGGCTCCCTGCTCCGTGGGAAGCCTGCTTCTCCCTCTCCCACTCCCCCTGCTTGTGTTCCCTCTCTCGCTGTGTCTCTCTCTGTCAAATAAATAAAGAAAATCTTTTTTTAAGAAAATAAAGAAGTAACAGGTAAGCAGTGGTGATAAGCCTTCTGCCCCTGCCCTTGACACAGAGTCCTGGATGCATCAAATCTTTGACTCAATGTAGACCTAGTTTTCAATGCTGGCACAGCTACTTACAAGCTGTGTGTGGCCTCGAGCAAGCAACAATCTCTCTACGTCTCCGTTTCTTCATCTATATGTTGCGGGACTTTGTGAAAATGAAATGAGGGGTGGGTATGAATGTCTGGCACAGGTAGACATACTAGCATTTTTTAATCCCTTCCTGCCTATAAAGACAAAACCCAGCTCAATTCTTTCCTCCTCTCTTTTCCTTCCCTGCCTCCCTTGCCTTAGAGTACCTCAGTACTCTGTAGTGATGAAGCTGAGAAACTGGGCAGGAAAGCTGTGCAAATCTGTTATTTTGCTGTAGATCGAGTAGGTACCTGTGAGCTGTGAGAGTTTGGGTGGAGGAGAATGCATCTTCTCTGATTCTGAACACAAGCATACAATGGGTACCATTACCTCTGTGTCCTCTTTGTATCCCCAATGATTTATTTTAAGGTCTGCTATAAAAGCAAGACATTGCTTAATTGTCTGTCTATAAAATATGTAAAGTATCACACTATTGGGGCTCATTAGCTAAAGCAGAGCTGCTGTTTAGTAATCCATAAGGTGATACTTGTTAATGAACGCGGCAAATGATTCTCCTAACTACCTAAAGAGTAATAATAGATATGTCAGCTCGAACAAACAAGTACCCGGTCCCCGGGGGGTGTGGAGACACTGGATCATAATTAGATAGAGGGGCAGAGCAGACACATATTTTTGCTGATCTGGCTCTCTGTGTGCTCTTCCACCCGTCGTCCCTTCTGCCTGTGCTGAGCTGGACCGCCAATCCCGTCTGCAGCCTGGTTCAGGGGAAGGGTGTTGCCCTGCTCACAGCAGAAGTCGCCACCAGATATTACTGAGTTCCATGCTCCAAAATGTGGGGCGGTCGGGATCCTTAGTTAGAGGGCTTTCTGGAGAGTGGTGTTTTCAGTGGCTCTCTCAATCCTCTGAGAGATGGAAGCCGAAGCTCATTATTATTATCCATTCAATGGCTCTGAAGTCTGCGATAAAACAGGGAGTAGATGTGGGGGTGGTGGGGAGTGTGCGGGGACACTGGTGTGTAAAAGCCATTTGGTCCTTGGAAAATAACATGGCGGTTCCTCAAAAATTAAACATGGAATTACCATATGGTCCAGCAATTCCACTTCTGGGTATATACCCCCAAAGGACTGAGAGCAGCAAAAACAGCCCAAATGTCCATCCCTGGATAAATGGATAAACCAAATGTGGTATGTCCATCCACTAGAATATTATCCAGCCTTGGAAAGAAATGAAATTCTGGTACCTGCTACCTTATGCATGGACCTCGAAGACATCATGCTAAGTGAAATAAGCCAGACACAAAACAACAAATACTGTACAATTCCACTCATATTAGATAACCTAGAAGTGTCAAATGCACAGAGACAGAAAGTAGAATGGAGGTTACGGGGGACTGGGGGGAGGAGGGAGTTAGTGTTTAATGGGTGCAGAGTTTCAGTGTAGGGTGACAAGGAAGTTCTGGAGATGGATGGTGGTGATGGTCGCACAGCTCTGGGAATGTACTGAGTGCTACTGAACTGTATAGTTGAAATGGACAAATACACAAATTTGTTGTGCCGATTTTGCCACAAGGGAACGGAAAGCCACTCGGTCCTAATTTAGGTCAAACTGGTACCCTGTGGTCAGATGTGGCTAGAAGCAGAGCCCACACTGTGCCCTGAGCCTAGGGCTGGGAGGAAGTGGAGTGTGGGGAGCTCAAAGCCGTGGACAAGCATTGGGATACCTCGCGGGCAGTGAGCTAGGCCACACCCGGAAAGCTGGGGCCGAGGGCAACCAGCGGTGGTTCCTGGTTCAATGCTGCGGCCTCCTACCATTGCAGACATGCTGCCTCTGTTCTTTGCTTTAGTTTTGACACTGTCTCTGGACCCCTTGGCCACGCTGCGAGACCCCAGACGAGTGACATTCCCTCTCTCCATTTATTTCCCCCTTGTGTTGGGGGAGGGGGCTTGTGGGAGGATCTCAGGGGCCCCTGAACCCTGACATTCTATGAAGCCAGGGACACCCGTGGAGGCCTTGGAGAATTGAGAGGCACCTACACCTCGGACCAGGCTTATGCAGAGCTCTGGAGGTCCTTGAGGTTGAGGGTGAAAGGGAGGCATCTGGGGATCCTGCCCAGGCTGGGGAGCTGGGCCAAGACATAACCATCTCTCAGCTGCTTATTTTGCAGTTTCCATATGAAAGTGGTTAAGAGCCAGGACTCAGGAGACAGATTGTGTTCACATCCTGATTCTTCCACTGACTGTTGATTTTGACCTATTAAATCTCCAGAGCATCAGATTTCTTATCTAAAGTGATGGGACTCCTCTCATCGGGTGCTTGTGAGAATGAAATGAGAACATGAGTAAAATGCTTAGCACGTGCCTGAAGCATAGCAAGTGCTTGTCAATAGCACCACTGTAATTAACAGAAGGTATTTCTAATGGTGGAAGCAAGTGCCCTTGCATTCCTGTGGATCTTGGACTATAATCTGGGTCAGCCCCTGCAAACTCTCATGCTGATCTTAACAATTCATGAGCTCGGAGGGCACAAAGTGAGAATCTATGAATTCATACTTGCGATATAAAAATCAATCAATCAATCAATGAATAAACACACTCAATGGAGAGAAACTTTTCCTTACAGTAGCTTTCAAAGAATAGATGTAGAAAGAATGCTGGAACTGAAAATTAATATTTGGCATCAACTATAGCTATGCTTGTTTCGGACAAGGATTGTGAATGGATACAAAAGTATTGGTTGAAATTATGACAAGAAACAGGGTATTTACGTAATGTCGATGTCTTTCTGCGTAAGATACTCACCAGTCACAGACGGGAAAGTGGTAACTCGAAAGGAGAGAAAGCTGGCAGATACCACAGATACCAGAAGGGACAGACCAACATCGTGTCCCTCCCGATGTGATGCTCTGGCGCTCGTGACACCCTCACCATCGTATTTCTGCAGAACACGTGTCACCTGAATCTGACTATGAAAATGTTAGACACACTCAAATTGAAGGGCATGCCACAAAGTAACTGCTTTTACTCTGCAACATGGCCAAGACCATGAAAGATTAAAAACTAAAGATGGTTCCAGATTCAAGGAGACTGAAGAGACATGACAAGGAAATGGAACGTGTCATTCTGGATTGGATTCTGGACCGGGGAAAGGACAGTAGTGCGACAGCAGGTGACTTGTGAGAAAGGTCTGCAGAGTAGATAATGCTCTTCTATCTGTATCAGTGTTCTGAGCTTGATAGTTGCACTGTGGCTAGGTAGGCAAATGCCCTCCCCCCTTTTTTAAAAAAGGAAATAAACACAAAAATATTTAGAGATGAGAGGACACTGTGCCTCCACCTGACTCTCAGAAGTTTCAGAACAATAATGGGGTTTTTACGCACATAAGCTTGTATATAGGAGAGAGGAAATGAGAGAGAGAGTGAGAAGAAGTTGGGAAAAGGGTAACATTTGGGAAAGCTGGGTGAAGAGCATATGGAAATTCTTTGCACTGCTTTCACAAATTTTGTAAGTCTGAAATTATTCCCAAACAAGAATTTTAAAAATGTTAAAATGTGGGGCGCCTGGGTGGCTCAGTGGGTTAAGCGTACGATTCTTGGTTTTGGCTCAGGTCGTGATCTCAGGGTCGAGAGATGAAGCCCCGCATGGGGTATGGAGCCTGCTTGAGATTCTCTCTTCCTCTGATCCTCCCCCCAACCCTCTCCTTGGCTTGTGCAAGCGCATGCTCTCTCTCTAAAATTAAAAAAAAAAAAAAAAAGTTAAAATATATGAGCATTGTATGACAACACAGTTTCTCTTATCATTTATCTCGTTTAATTAATTTATCCTGCACATCCACCCTGGGAGGTAGGAACTATTATTTCCCCCATTTTACAGATGAGAAAACAGAGGCTCAGCAAGATTTAGTAACTTGCCCAAGTCACAGGCCTCATAAATGGCCATGTTGAGATTTGATCATACCGAGTTTCACTCTTGCACCTCCGTGTTTAAACGCAAGTATTTAGTGACTGTCTATTAGGTGTTGAGGACTGTATACATAATGCTTTATTGGATTCTCACTGCAACTCTGCAGGAGGCACCATCATCCTGGTTCTATGGATGGGAACACGGCTCAAGGTGGGGCTCACGGACTACGACTAAGAGAACAGGGTATCAGCTCAGGTCCTCTGGAGGCCCAAGGGTGTCTCTCAGTCTGCCGCTCGCTTGCAGTCTGGGTCCAGGCTGGGAGCCCTCCGCAGAGTACTGGGATCCTGGCCCACCCCAGACCCCTCCTCCTTGAGAAACACCTGTCTATCAGTCACAACCACAGGCTCCGTATTGCAAATCTGGGGAGCCAAGTGCTAGTTCTGCGGCCGTGTGTTCTGGCATGGATAAGAATCCGCACTGGTCATTGTGGCTGGGAAATCCGGAGGCTCCTGGGGGGAAATCCTACAGAGCATGCCCACATCTGCCGGGGCCCTGGGCCCACCCTCAGTGGCCGTGGGCTGGGGCGGGTCCCCTCTTCCACAGGAGCCTTTGCTCTGCGGTCCTGGGACTTGGACCTGGGGCCTTGTCAAGAGTCTGCAGGATTTACCGAGAGCCTTTAGGCCTGCCTCCCTCTGTGATCGCTCTGCTCACAATTTTGGCAAGGCAGCTTGATCATGAGTTAGGTATAAAAATATTCAGGGGAAGACAGTGACTCACAATTGGGGAATTTGAGGGGACACACACGATATCGTGTGGTTTCGGCACAAAAGCCGAGGTCCCAATGTGGTGTGAAAGAACCGGGTTCACGGAGGGAGCCCCCGGGGAGGGACCGTGAATTCCTGCAAGCAAGCCGGAGGTGCCGCTCCGCTCCGGTAATTTCTTAGATGAAAAATACATCTGACGTCCCTAGATGCGGGTCTCAGAATGTACAAATTCATCAGTTTCCGGAACAGAATCCTAGGCTCTTAGCGCTGGCTGGAGGCCCGCAGATCATGGAGTTCAGTGCTCACACCTTGACCAAGGAAACTGAGGCAGAGAGGGCCCCACCAATCCTGACCCCCAGCCCCAGGCTTCTTCTCACCAAGTCCTTTCTGCCTGGCCTCCCCTCCGAAGCCTTCCCCAGAGCTGGCTGGCCTGCACTCCCCAAGCTGTTTTGCGTTAGAATTCCCCTAGGCCGGTGGTTCTTCAATTTTTGTAACCCACAATGAGAAATATATTTTACATTGTGACCCAGTCCTCGCGCGTGCACGCACGCACACACACACATGCACACACACACTGGGTCAGCAGTAGTCAGGGGCCCAGCAGGAAAAAGAATTCTTCCAAATGGTCCAGATAAAGGGCCGTTAATGACGGGCTACTTGGAGAGGCGAGGGCTGGGTTCCGAAAGCAAACATGGGCCGTTGAGGCACGTGGAGGCCAGCAACAGTGGGAGCTGTCACCACCCCCAGGACCGAAGGGTCAGGAGGAGGAATAGCGTTACCAGCGCTCAGCCGGAGCCGAGAAGGAGGATCCTGGCAGGAGCTGTGGTCCTGGGAATTGTAGGCTTTATTGGAGGCCTTGCACACAGCAGGGTTTGCGCCCGAGCCAGGAGAGAGAGGGAAGGAAACACCCAACCTCTCGCTGCTCCAGCCTTATGATCTCAGACAGGGCTGCCCACGGGCCCAACCCAATAAGCAAAAAGGCCAAGGAGATACACTGGAAGGGGTCGGCCTGCCGGTGCCCAGAGCAAAGCAAGGAAGGGTGTAAAAGGGACAGGAAGCAGCTCATGCCCACAGAGACCCCATTAGCCCGCGTGGCACCTTTGGGAGTACGAGGGAGAAGGTGCACCTGGGGGGTAGACACGGCCCGTCGGCACCCAGCCCGGCACACAGGAGGGCAGCCTCGTGCACACTGGAGAAGGGTGCCCTTTCCTCCCGGGGATGCATCTTGTGTCAGAATGTGGGGCTGGATCGACAGATGACTGGATAAAGAAGATGTGGTATATATATACAATGGAATATTATGCAGCCATCAAAAGGAATGAGATCTTGCCATTTGCAACGACGTGGATGGAACTGGAGGGTATTATGCTGAGCGAAATAAGTCAAACAGAGAAAGACATGTATCATATGACCTCACTGATATGAGGAATTCTTAATCGCAGGAAACAAACTGAGTGTTGTTGGAGTGGGGGGTGGGGTGGGAGGGATGGGGTGACTGGGTGATAGACATTGGGGAGGATATGTGCTCTGGTAAGCGCTCTGAATTGTGCAAGACTGTTGAATCTCAGATCTGCACCTCTGAAACAAATAATGCAATATATGTTAAGAAAAAAAAAAGAAGAAGAAGGTAGTGGGAGGGGAAGAATGAAGCGGGGGAAATCGGAGGGGTAGACGAACCATGAGAGACGATGGACTCTGAAAAACAAACAGGGTTCTAGAGGGGAGGGGGGTGGGAGGATGGGTTAGCCTGGTGGTGGGTATTGAGGAGGGCACGTTCTGCATGGAGCACTGGGTGTTATGCACAAACAATGAATCATGGAACACTTCATCTAAAACTAATGATGTAATGTATGGGGATTAACATAAGAATAAAAAAAAAAAAAGAATGTGGGGCTGGGCTGGGGCGTGAAGGCCACCTGCCAACGGCTGCCCGAGGCCATGCACACACAGGTGCACAAGGGAAATAAAGTGTCCGAAAATAATACTTACCTTGCTGTTTGCACTGCACCGATCTAACTTCGTCCCATGCCATCCTGCACCGTGCCATTCCTTTCCAGAAGGTGGGTCATGGAGCTCCCGGAGCCCAGTAACCAGGGGTGGCCTTGTTTTCAGGGCACAGGGTGGACTTCAGTTCGGCACTGCTTAGCCCGAGGGCCAGACTTTGCAGCGGGGAGCCCAGGCTGCCTGCAGGGCTGGGCAAGGTGTGCGGCCTGTGGCTTTTTTGTGGCTTTGGTCTTAGAAGGATTCGAGCTCCATCTTGCCTTCCTCATGTATGACATTGGCGAGGTGAGCCAACCTTTGTAACCTTTAATGTCCTCTTCTGTACAGTGGGCGTGATGATTGCCCGACTCTTAGGTTTAGGCGAGCATCGGATGAAAGGAGATCAGGTCAGTAACACCTACGGTACATGCACATGCTCGAAAGATATCAGGGCAGTTATTATTATTGTGATTATGGCTCCTAGGGACTCTTAGTCTTTGCAAGGAGTCCCCCCACCGGGAATGGCAGGGGGAGGCGTGTTTCTCAGGCAGACGCTGATAACTCGGGGGTTGCCTGGTCTGGATAGAGAGTTGGCTACCAGCTTCTGCTTTTCTAAACTGTGAGCGAAATCTCCAAGGATCAGCCTCTAGGCGCCATGGGGCCCTGGGAAGACGGGTGAGGCCCCATATAGTAGGCACTGGACCCATACGTACCACGTCCTTCTGTTTACCCAGCATCTGGACTAGAAAGTCCCAACACCTGACACTTTTTTCTGCCCTTTGCTTTTATGAGGGAGAGACACACACAGATAAAGCAGCTGAGAGCAGGGATTCATGCAAGAGAGCAATTTCCTGGGCAGATCTTAGAGTGAGTACAAACTCAACCTTCTGTCACCAGTGACACCCTTAAGAGAGGACAGTGTGCCACATTTTCCTTACACTTTGCTTGGCCCAGTTTGGCTCTTCAGATCTCACCTTAGGACTCCTCTTCCAGGAAGCCTTCCAGTACCTCTCCAGCTGGGCCAGTCCATCCCGGCCCCTGTGCTCTCTGGCTAGCCACGCTAACCTCCCTCAGAGATGGCCCTCCCACAACTTTATGGAAACTCCCCTTACGCTCATGGGATCCCTGGATGAGACTGTGGCCTACTTGTGGGCAGAGCCTGTCTGATTCATCTCTGTGACCCCAGTCCCAAGCAGGGAGCTTCGCCCAAGGCGAGTGTTTGCTTCACGCTTAGTGGAATGAATGGAGTGAAAAACAGTCAAGTAAAGAGCTTTTGAACTTCATGTCATTTCCCCCATTTGCTGTGTGCTGACTGCATTTGGAGGAGGCTACTTCGTTAAATTAAAACCAAATGGAAACCCAGATCACATCCCTCCCATCCAAATGTGGTGTTTTGTGTAAGTAGAACATCAGTCAAAATAACTTTGGAGATGAAAAAAAATCAGGGCGCTTCTTTTCATGCTTAGCATCTTAGCTTAGGGTTTGTGGATTCTTCCTCTTATGTGACTCCCAGGCCACTGGGATTCCCTCCCTGGCTTACTCCCCTCCCAAATAAAAATAGCTTTGTTCTGATCATCAAAGCCATATATACTTATCAGAAGAAAATCAGACAATACAGAGGAAAAAAAAAAAACAGAGAAGAAAGTAAAAATTATCTATAAGCCTGCTCCTGAGAGAGAACTCCTACCCTCAGCTTTGAGTATGTTCTTCCAGCCTTTTCTTAGCATTTGTAAACACATATACACATTTGAAAATAAATGTCATCCTCACTTACACAGTTACAATTTGTGACATGCTTTTGTCAATTAACATCACACTGTGACAGGTTTCTGTGTCAATAAATACAATTCTGAGTCGTGGCATCATTGTGAAAGGCTCCTTTATGTTCTATTCATTACATGGCTTCACCACTCAGTCCCTCATGACCGGACACGTAGCTTGTCTTCCCTCCCTTTGCTACTGGAAGCAACACTGGCTTTGGACACAACCAAGGTCACATACCCCAAAATCTGGGTGGAGAATGGTATTTTGGGTCCTACGGGAGGCTTGGCAATAGGATGGACTCTTTGCTCCTCTGCTAGATACACTAATTAGTGTGTAGACAGCCTCAGAGAAAGAGTGTTTTCTCTTCTGCCAGGATGATAAGCAACTTTACCAGAAGGAAGAAGCCCTTTGGAGGGAGGCTTGGTGTTTTTTTGAGTCGCCGAGGGAAATAGCCACGGCCCTCTCTGGCTCAGCGAGTTCAGGGAGGAGAGGATTTTCCCAGTGGCCATCACGTCTTAGGGGCTGACGCCTCCCCTTCACCAGTACACAGATGTGTGTTTTACTCTCTGGCATGACAACCTACTAGGGAAATACAGACAGAAAGCCCCAGAGAGCTCAATAAGATGACATAAACATGCCTATGTCTAGAAGGTGAGAATTAAGACCAATACCCCCAAATCTTCTATCAGTGTCCCTTCTTTTCGTGACGGAGTGTTTTATTCCAACAGCCTGTGATCAAATGCAGAAACATGCACCGTGATACGAGGGCACTGAAATTGGTGAGCTACAGGAAAAATCCTGGTGATAGAACTTGATTGTGTTGACAAATTAACCTAATGAGAATAGTTTCCCACTCCGAATTCATTAAGCAAAAATGTGCAAAGTAGGTATTTGCAGCCTGTTAACCCTTAATTGGCTCAACACTGAAAACACTTAATTGTGACATGTGTCACCAAAATCCCTGATGTAGCTAACCGCCGTTAGACTTATAAAATTATACATTTTAAATGATGATCTTTAATTAAAAATTATTTGGGATTATCTTCCGCCCATGCTTGAAACTGAGCAGCTCTGGGACACTCGAGGAAATGGTGGCAGGGAAATCATTTGGGGAGCGATGGTTTTTGCTCACAATCAAATTTCTACATATAGGAAATGTGACAAGAAAGCATGGGAAGTCTTGAAACAAGCTTCAAATATTTCAAGGTGGTATGATGGCAAGTGCTGGACCAAAAGAGAGGAGAAGCCCTGCTCCAGCATTGCTGTGTGATCTTGGATAGATCACTTGTCCTCTCTGGTACCCACATTCGTCATCAGTACAATGTGAAGGACTCGATTCGGTTCGATCTGGAAAAGTCTGGTGCACACAGGGCAGAGATGCAAGTAAGTATTTTAACCTACACACTGGCTCAAACAAAAATCAGGGCACAACTGATAAGCTTCCCACTCAAAGGTTCAATGAGCAAATGGGCCAAGATTCTAACACATGCCATGGGAACAACAAGAAAGGTGGGGGCTCCTGACACATCCGCCTTCAGAACACTCGCTGACACAGACATCTAATTGCCTTCCTCCTTCCTGGGTGGTCCCAATAGGTGGAGAGAAAACTTTGCATCGTAAGCAACAGACCCTACATTGCAAAGAAAATACTTTTCCTGAGTTTAAAAAAAAACACAACAACAATTACATTCTGGAGTTGCACTAACCTTCTTTACACCTTCTATGTCCTGCGCCATCCATTTCAGTGTGCAAATACAAATGATAGTAGCCTCTTTTGGCTCCCTGGTGACCCTTCATCATGTACACAATTTTAATGATCTATATTCTAAGGTGGTTGAACAGTGGTCTCCCCCAAGAGACCTGGAAGTCTCTGAGGCGTGTGTTCACAAAACACAGCTGGTGGCAGGCCTTGAAACCTCAGTGGGGTGAATGTGGAGCAGGTGGGGGAAGGGAGGAGGCTGACACGATGACCATGTCCACGCAGACTTGGGCTGCCACTTCAGCAACATGGCGGCCTCTGGCATGAATCACAATAAAAGGCGGATGTTGGGAAGAGGGTGAGTATGATGGACTAGAATGGGGCTAAAATGCCAGAAATCTTAATCCAAGGAACTTGGGCACTCCTTTGCTGTTGTTATAATTATAGAACAGGAGCAAAGACTGCCAGGTTCTCTGGGTGAGGCTCATCCTAATTGTAGTGTGGCCAGATGGTAGGTCAACTGAACTTCACCCAACGGGTACTGAATGTCTCCTGTGTTCAAGGCTCCATGCTGGGTCCTATGGGCCCATGCTGGAAGGCAATGGAGCCTCCATCCTCTTCTTCCTCCTTTCATCCCTCCCGCCCAAGCCAACAGGCTCAGTGTAAACAGACCAGAGCTGCTCACTAGCCAGCTCAGGAGTTGTGGCTGACCCATTCTCCCTGGGGCTCTAGGTTCGTGGACCTCTACTGTCTGGGCTTGGCTTTATCCCGGATTGCTGTTCTTGTCAATGACTCCATGGCTCTTGGGTTCACTATGCTTGGACCAGACTGTTTTTCTAAACCTCCTTCTAGCTGGGGCAAGCACTGTGGCTAGGGATGAGAGGCACTCCCCTCTGCACCGACCACAAGGTTTCCTGAGGCTGGGTCCCCCTCTTTCCCAGAGAAAGGATGAGATGGAACACCATGAGGTATCATCAGTAGGGGGGACAAAAAGCATGGCCCCTGACCTCATGGGCTTCCAAGCTGGTGGGGGAGGCCTCATGATGCCCATGAGCCACAGGGTGGCGTGGGTCCCATAAGGAGTCATACTGAAGAAAGTCAAAGGGAAGTCTTTTGCAAAAATCAGTGTATCCTTCACCCTCACCATGACCCCCCCCCCCCCCCCCGCTGATAAAACTCTATATAACCAAGTAAAACAGATAAAAGTTAAAGACAGAGCTTCTCTGGTTGAAGTGAGGGATAGAAGTCTCCAGAGAGCACTGAAAAAATTATCATCCACACAATACATACATGCGACTTAAAAAAATCAAGACATGAAAAGTTTGAACTAAAATCTATTGACCCTCTATGTCTAGGCCTGCCTCTTTTGCACCTTTTCCAGAGGTAACCATGGTTCTAAGTTGGTCGGTATTCTTTTATGCCCTTAATCCATGCTTGTATACGAATCCCAAATTACGTACATAACGTTGCTTAGAGGGTGTTTTATATAAAAATTAGTACCCATATACACCTGGTTTATTCTTTTTAACCGCTGCCCACTATATGGACAGTCCCCATTTTATAGAGCAGTCCTCCTATCAATGGGCATGTAAGTGATTTTCCATTTTATCATGCTCACAAACCAGGCTTGTGCATGTCTTTTTAGGCATAGGTAAGAGAGTAAGAGAGCTTCTTTGCTGAGGAGAATCCTCCTGAGACCTTGGAAATCATCATGCTAGGGACTTGGGTGAGTGGAGTGGCAGGTGTGGGATAGGGAAGGAGAGGATGGGACAACTTCTCGGAGGCTCTGGGCTTCCACCAGGCTCTGAAAGGTGAACCCAGGCTTAAGATTGAGGGGGAAAAGGGAAGTGGTTGGATCTGGAGTGGGGGAGAGGCAGATGGTGTGGCCAAGGGGGCTGACCCAGAGGGCACAGGATGTTGGTGTCTGGCGCTGGGGGGGTCTGTGGGGCATGGGAGGGCGTGCTTTCTGGGGAATGGGGGTGGGGCAAGAACCACTCACAGAAGTGCTCTCAAAGGCCATGCTCGACCCAAGGCTGGCTTTTTATTAGGCACCTGTTTACTTCTACCTTAAAATACCTGGGAGGGGGTGATCCTGGGTCTACGCTCCCCCTCTTCTCCCTACCCCCCCAGTAACGCAGGCTTCCCCCTTCTCCTGCCAACGTGCTGCCACTCAGCGGTCATTCCTGTGCGGCCGAAGGGAGCAGCCAGCAACCAGCCTCACTGGCCTCCCCAGGGGTTGGAGGGCAGAGGGCCAGGCCCATCCAGGTGCTGACAGGCCCCTTAGGAGGTATGGGGGAGGACGGTGCAGACCGCACCCTCTGGGTGATTAGATTAGTCTCTGCTCTCAGCACACCCCACAGGTCACTCTGTCCCGTCCCATCATCCAGCCCTGAATTCCCATGAGGGTCTCACGAAGGTCACTTGAGCTTCATGCACTCGAAGCTCATGAGCTTCATGGCTCTTTGGGACTCTCCCAGGTCAGGCGCCCTTTGTGAGGTCACCAAGTCCACAACGGTGTTTGGACTGCCTTGTCTACCTGTGAATTTCTCTCCCCTTTTCCTGGCCAGTGATACTGAAGATAAGTATTCTTCTGGAATCGGGGAGGGAGGAGCTGTGTGCTTTTGTCTGTAATAGGTACCAGCAAGTTCACTGGTCCATCACTACCTGGTACTTAAGACAATGGCTTTGCCAAAAGCAGTGACATAAAAGGGACTTAGTAACTCTATCCAATTAGCACGTAGCTCTGAATGCAAAGCCCTCCAGTGTCCTCTGTGCTCTTCTTATCACGCTGGCTGATTCTTCCTGGCATTAAGGAGGGGTGAGTTGATACCAAATGTTCAGCTGACAATGGAAGGGACTAGCCTGCAGTGAAAATGATGGAAACTAGCTTTGGTGCCTCTGGGATGGAAGGATCTCAGAGTGAGGACGGGTTCAGGGGCATCAGGGGTCCAAGGAGGCCAGGACATTCACTGTCTGATGAAAAATGCCTCCTTGGAAGTGGGCTGTGGCTCAGGGCTGAGACCTACGAGTTCTTAAAATGTGCTTATGGGGAAAGGGGCTAATGGAAGGGTGTTAGGGTTTCTTCCCATTTCAAGAATGGAAATAAGGCAGAACACTGAAGTCCACTCAGAGCACGGTGGGGAGTTCCTGGCAGAGAACTGAGCTATCCCCATGGCCTCAGAAGTCTAGGGGATTTCGTTCTCGGGAAGAAGTCTGCCTCCTTAGCATATTCATTAGGGTTTGTCTGTGTCCCCGGATTACAGAAATGTAGACGGAAGTGAGTGTACCTACCCAGGCCTTGTCACTTGCCTGTGCATCCGTGACTGCAGGACTCTGTCTTGGGAATGCAGAAGGGTCAGTGAGTGTGATGTCACATGCTCATGGCAAAAAGGAACAGGTGGACAAGAAGCCTTGCCCAGCAAGTCATAGAATCTGTGGTGGGAGGCAACTGTAAATGATGCTGTGTTGTTTTGTTTTATTCTTACTGGCTCAGCATTCATTTCAACCTTCACTGGGAGACGCAACCCATTTTTTTTTTTTTCTCTTGAGAGAAAACTGTCCCTTTCTATTCTCAAACCATTAGGTTTGAGTGGACTGACATCACTCCCTGATCCAGGGTGAGCACATGAATCAAGTCTGGCCAATCAGAGCATTCCACTCCCCACTGGCCGTGGTGAATGGTTTGGGGATGGGGCAGGTGACCTGAGCCCATCTGATGAGGCTGAATCCAGAGATTTTTTTCTTGGTAATATTGGGAATGTGGCACATTTCCACTACCAGCATTTAAGCCTGGAACTATTAGCAGTCATGTGGGGAAGCCTGTCTGAAATAATGCCATCAGAGAGGAAAAAAGAGTTTAGAGATGGAAGGAGACAGATTTCTTATAATACTGTTTGAGTATCTGGATTTAGCCATGCCTGAAGGCCACTCAAACTATCAGTTATATAAGCCTACACATACCTCATTCCCTCTTTTATGGCTTGTGTTTATGGGCCTGATCCAAAGAATACCAGCTAACTGAAGGTCTTACAGGCAGACTCATCCAACTGCCTCTACTTGAACGCTCCTCTGGATGTAGATCTCATTCTTTCTGGAGTCAGGAAGACCTAGATTTAAAGCAACACTCTTTCAGAAGCATGGGTTTGTTTGCATCTCTTCTGGAAGAAATCTGTAAATGCTTCCAGCTCATGACTGTCCTTTCTGTTAATTCTTTCTGCCACATGCAAATTTGATTGTATTGTAAAATGCTCTGATCAGGACTTGGCAATGCTTGAAATGTAGCAATGTCCTGAGATTGGTTAGCTGGCCATCTTGGAAAGACAAGTAGAGGTGGGAGCTCAACCCTACCCAAACCCCAAAGTGGAGCTATGAGCTCTTGGATTGGGTGCTTGAGGCTATGGCACACCAAACCACCTGCCTGTTTCCTTTGCCATCTTTTTTTTTTATCTTGTCCAATAATGAGATTTTGTTCTTCAGAGCTAGGACTTGGTTACATCCCAGCCTGCCTTTTCCTTACCTACTTATTGGTACATCACATATGAAGACCCAAGCTCTGCAGGTGCCTGGGGCTTGCTGTTGATGTGTTTGGTGGAGTCAGACAGCATGAACCTATCTGAGCTCTTCCTTATGAGGAGCTAGTCTGTGAAAGGAGCCAGAGGGTGCAAGGATGCAGATGCGCCCACAGAGCGCAGCAGGATGAGCCAGTCAGGTCTGGTCCCCACCAGCCTCCGTGCCTGCAGCCTGAGTTATGGGATTTCCCAGCAAAGACCATGGAATGTTCTGGCTCCCACTGCACAACAGAACTGGGAAGTTCATGGGGGTAGACCCGGCTTCCTCCAGGGTTTAAACGTCACCAGGACCTGTCTTTCTCTCCTTTGTCTCTCTCTGCTTCCCCCAGTGCTGTCTTCGTTCTCAATTCTCAACGTAAGCCCTGGATTTACACCTTCCTGGTGGCCAGCAGTCCCAGACAAAGATAGTGCCCTCCTTCTCCCTCGTCTGCCCTAATCTTTGGAACAACCTCTGATTGGCAGATTTGGGTCACATGCTCTTCCCAATCAGGTGCTAGGGATTGAACATGGAGGACTCTGACTGGCCAGCCATCCTAGAGGAAGTAGACATGGCCCCTTGACTGACCGCCCTATCAAAATCAAGTTTGGAGTTGGTGACATTAATGTACCACAGGAAGGGACGTGGAGCATAATCAAGAACGAGAGCTTCACAGCCAGCTTGGTAGTAGGCTCCTCGTCACACGTCGGCTCCATCAGCCTGGTGTTGGCTGCTCACAACTGGTGGATGAGAAAACTGCAATTGATTAGCAGGGTCTGCTGTGGGTGCAGGATACCGATGCAGTGGACACATGCTTTGCTTTTTTGCTGCATCTGAGCTTCTAGAGACTAGATACTTCACACCAGCTTAGTGTGGAGAAAGTTTCTGTTTGCACATCAGAGTTGTCGATCCCGAAATCCCATGGCTCGTCATTAACTTGCTCCCAGCCTCTTTCTCCTATCCCATTTCTCTGCTTCACAGGAGTGTTTCCTTCCCATTGAGGGCCTCTGCTTGGGCTGGGGGAGGAAGTCCGAGACACTCTAGCCTAGGACCCTCCTCTTCCCATAGTGCAGTTCAGAGATCCTCAAATACTCCCCTTCTTGGGAGGAGGGGCTGTTCTGGGGCCAGGTGCTTCCTTTTGCCTTCCATCCTGGAAGAGAAGAAGAGACGTGAGAAGAGACCAGAAGAGAAGAGGGAAAAGAGCTCTGAAGCAATGTGGACCTTTTACTCTGAGCTGATTCTTCTCCCCCCATCTGCGGCATCCTGGCTGGTGAAGGGCAAAGGGCGGTGACCTGGACAACTGGGTTTGAGAGCCCTCTCTGGCCCGATGGAGTGGGGGCACCTTGGCAGTTTCCCCTTTCCTGAAACAGGGGGTCAGTACTTTCCAGGCTCCTCCAGCCCAGACATTCTCAGTTCACTGGTAATTCGAGAATTAAGAATGAAATCCAATAGTAGCACCTGTTTACTTCTCGTGATGGCTTCTCACCCAGGGCAGGGAAGGGGGTTCCTTCCAGTCACACACACACGCACACATGCAATCCCATAGATTGTTTGTTTGTTTGTTTTTACAAAGACAACTTTCAAGAACAAGGAGGACTTGGGCCCATGTGGTCTAGATACCCTTGAAGTCCATTTGCTTCCCCCTCACAGGGTGATGGGTTAACTGACCCCAGTTCCTTTTCGGTGACCATGAAACATGAGTTCTAGTATCAACTCTGCCTTTTTTTTTTTTTTTTTTTTGCTGTGTGACCTTGGGCAAATCACTTTGCTTCTCTGTACATTATATTCTTCCTCTGTAAAGCAAGAATGAGCATGTCCAGCCCTTACTGTGCTGCTGAGATGTTCAAATATGATAAGGGGTTTAAACATCATAAAGAGCCATACAGGAGACAGGGATGAGCTGTTATTAAAGTCTCACTCAAAACTGGCCTAAGAATGGGCCAGAAATTCCTTCAGGCCTGTTTGTACTGTGCCTTGCACGTAGCGGACGCGCAGCAAATATTTGTTGAATGATTGGAATCCCAAGGGCTGTTTGAGCTGTAATAGAACTAGACATTGCACTTGGGCTGTGCTATTTTATGTCCCGGCCGCAGTCTCTGATGGGATAGCTGCAAGGGCAGACTGTGGGCCAGGGCCCGGCTGTCTGGTACCTGGGTGGTGCCCAGGCCCCTTCCCCGCCTGGGCTAGGCATCTGTCTGCCAAGGTGAAAAGGTAGATTTCAACCAGCAGGCAAGGAGGGGGTGGGGCTAGTGTTTTTCTGCTCATGCTGTAGCTGTTTTTCCTCTTTCCTATTGGGAATAAATTACTGCGGCTTTATAGCCCTTACAGGAGTTTCTGAAAACTCCGACTGGATGAATCCCAAAAACAGAATTCTTTTCCGAGTTTCCAACTCCCCCAGATCCTCATTTAGAAGGAAAATGGGTTCAGTCAGCTTGCCTCTGACAGACACCTGATCATCCTCCAGATGGGGTCACCTCTCCTTGATCTTGGAAGTCTTTTCTTCCCCCAGCGGGCTCTGAGAATATGGCCGAGCTGCTCAGACACACAGCCACCCCCTGAACGTGAAGAGGCTGCTTTGGAAACCATGTCCCCTCCTTGACCAAGTGCTCAACCCAATCAGGATAGAGCTCGGGGCGGGTGTAAGCCAACTTGTTGCCCAGTGTCATCGCTTTATCCTATATTCTTTGCTCCTAAGAAATATACATCGACAGCCCCTGGATGCTTTCACACCAGCATGTGTGCATGTGGCTTTACTAAGCATGGGCAACACGATGTTGTCAATTAAGTTAAACCCCTCCCCTCACGCCCAGCCCCCATCTTAGAACAATGCTCAGTGCAGCCAAACATCTGTGGCCCTGGACATGTAATCTCCCTCTGTTTTGTTTTGCGCCAGACAAAATGGTGGAAAAGCTGAAATTTATGTCTTTGGAATCCAAGGCATTAACCGTTGTAAATCAGCCTTTGGTGCCCAAAGGTAACAATTACCGCTCTCATTAATAGATTTCCCCAGCCTCACTCATAAAACAACTCTGGAAATGTCCCTGGGGACAGGGTGGGGGAAGTGTGCCCGGGGATCATTAACCATCAAGTACCCTGGGCATAGAGGGAGGCCGCACCCCTCTCCCCAGGGCCCGCCCAGCGGACATGAGAGAAAGCGTGCACAGGAGCCCCCAGACAGGGCCAGGGCGCTGTTTGCAGGGAGTGGGCGTGCGGGCCCAGTGGGAGTTCCACATCTGTGCAGATCCCTCCCAGGCAGGGGTTCAGAAGCACTGGGTCTTGAAGAGGAAGGAGTGGGGGTGGCGGGTGGGGGAGGAAGGCTTGCGTTTCCATTACAGCAGGTGACTTTCTTGGGAACACCAGGGCTGGAAGGGATCTGGCGGTCATGGGGTCCACTCCTTTAGTAACCACTCAGGGACAGCGGGGCCTGGGGACTTGCCCGGGGTCACCTGGCAAGGCTGTGGCTCAGCTGGGTGCCGTGACGATGAAGAAAACATGGAGGCCTGCCCGGAGGGTTGAATGTATTTCTCACATGGCTTTGAACCCAGGCAATGCTTTCTTTTGTTCTGTAGGTGGAAGAGGGGTGACAATGTCTGAGGCCTCCCTGTGGCTGCAGGACAAGGGCAATCCCAGGGCTGTGCTCTGCTGGGAGGGGGGCGCCGTTCCCCACCTGAGACTGGGGACCAGCACGGGACTATGGGACAAAAAAGAGCAGACGGTTCCTTCTTGGGGATACCCCACCTTAGTTTTATTTTATTTTTATGTTTGGGTGGGATTCTTGGATCTCTTCTGAGGTACTGGTTTGTTGAAAGAATCCACACAGGATTTGGATTGACAGGGCCTGCGTAAGAATCTCAAGCACCTCATTAGCTCATGAGCAAGCTGGGCGGCCTTGCCTGGGTCACAGGACCTGTCTGCTCCTTGTCTGCGGTGGGCGCCGTAGTTCCTGCCGGAGACCGCGCCGTGAGCGTGGGTGCCTAGCTCTGCCCCCGCGTACGTGCCTAGCAGAGCGTCTGGTACATGGTGGGTGTCCACAAAGTACTTTTGGGTGGGTGGACACAAAAAGGTATCTATTAGCACAAGAGAGGGATATCCTACCCTCCTGGGTCAGTTTAATTCTTCCCCTGCAATGTAATCAGATGTTAAGTAAAGGTTTCCTGATCTTGCGGCCAGCAGCTTTGGCTGCCCAGGCTCCATGCCTCCCAGCTCTAAACATCGTTTCCAGCTCGTAGCAACCCCACCTGGCCGACTGACAGGGATGGTCACCCCTTGTTTGTTTGTTTTAGTTATGGTAGAATATATATAATATAAAAGTCACCATTTTGTCCATCTTCAAGTGTGTGGGTCAGTAACATCATGCACACTCACACTACTGAGCCAAGGTCACCACCCTCCATCTCCAGGACTTTATCATCATTCCTGTCCCCATTAAATAAGAATCCCCTATCTCCCTCCATCCAGCCCTTGGTAACTTCTCCTATTTCCTGTTTCCGTGAACTTGACTATCCTAGGTAACTCATGTAAGTGGAATCACGCAATCCTTGTCCTTTTGTGTCTGGATTTTTCCACCTGCCATAACGTGTCTTCAAGGTCAATTCTGTTGTCGCACGTGCCAGAATTTCATTTGTGTTTCAGGCTGCATGGTATTCCATTGTTTGTCTGTCCCACATTCTGTGGATCCATTCATCCGCCAACGGACTTTTGGGCTGTTTGCACCTTTTGGCGGTTGTGAATTGCGCTGCTGAACGTGGGTGTACCAGTATCTGATTGAGTCCCCGCTTTCAATTCTTTGGGGCACATACCTAGAAGTGAAGTTGCTGGATCTGTGGCAATTCCATGCTTAATGTTTTGAGGAACCACCACACTGGTCTTTAACTTTCCCGACGGAAGGATTGGGCTACAGGGTGGTGTCACCCGTGAGGACACCCATGACCACACTGGGCCTTTCCTAAGTTAGGGCTGGGGGCTGTGCCCAGACAGGGACGCCCCTGAAGCTGGTGCGGGGCTGCCTTGGTGGTTCAGCAACCTCCCCTCCCCTACCTGCACCACATTCACACCAAAGCCCCAGGCAAGGAAATGTTAGCCCTGCCCACCATGGATGGAAGGAGATTGTTCTCGTTCTTATGCTCAAATCCCCCACCCCATGCCTGTATAAATGAACTCCAGCTTTGTTCAGAAAGGCAACTTAAGTTCTAAGATGTTGTGATTCAACACATGGGCTTTGGTGCCAGTTCAAATTCTGGTTCAGTCGCTCACTTATCGGGGATTTTGAGGAAATCATTGAGCCTGTGAGCCTCAGTGTTCCCATCTATAAAACAGGGCTGACAGGTTGTGACCTCAGAGAGACATCGTATGCGAAGAGCTGTGCACAGTCTTGAGCACGCCAATATTTTGTTCTCAGAGGCCAGTGACCATCCCTTGAGCAAAGAAGGTAGAAGATGTCCCCGATGGGCAGTTTGGCCCTGCCTAGCCTGCCGGCTCTGGCCACAGAGGGCCCCGGGTGTTACACACTCCCTGACAGGCCTTGTAGGTGTTTAGGCTGGCGCTGCCCATGGGGAACGCTCGCAATAGGGGGGATTTATTATCTCTGGTCTCCGGTGCTTCATGGGTCATGTGACAGAGCTAATCCTTAATTACATCTCATGTTAAAGGTTAGTCCACCTTTGGGATGTTTCCCAGCTTGACAATGCCCCTGGAAAATTAGTTCATCCGTAAAACAAAGTGTCCGGTTACAGACCCAGTGGCTCCCCACCCCACGTGGCAGAGAAGACGGTTGGTGGGGGCTGCTGAGAAACGTCTCCAAGCATCTCCGTTACCTCTAACAGGGAGTCAAATGAATGTTTCCCTTCCAGAAAGATAGTATTGTGCCCAGGGGAAGGGCGAGTTAGAAGGGCCTCAGAAACATTGGACCATCACTCAGGTAGACAGAGGTCGGCATGGGGAAGGCACATGGTGATGGTTCAGCTTCGCCGTGCCCCCACAGTCGTGCCCCAGCGCCCACCCCAGCTGTGCCTTGTACAAGCAGCAGATTCCCTGCCCAAATGCTAAGAGGTGCCGGGGCTCGGACTCCACCGCGGGTGGTGCCCTAGTGCCCAGATGTCCTCACAGCCAAGGGCCTCCTCTCCAGAGCAGCTCTGCCGGGGCCAAGTTCTGCTGGCCCTAAGGACGAGCTCCTGTCTGTCCCTCATCGTTGTCATTTGACAAACATCTACTGGACCCTCGCCGTACCAGGTACTATTCTAGGACCTGGGGCTATATATTGCAGTGACCAAAACAGACAGAACAAGAATGCCTACCCTCCCAGAGCTCACATTCTAGTGAGTGGAGGTGCAGATAGGAAATGAGCAAAATACATTAGTAAAATTATCAGGGTTATCAGGTGGCGTTATCAGGTAGTGGTAAGTGCGCTGGAAAGAAGGAGCAGGGGAGGGAGGGAGGAAGTACAGGCTTGCGTAGGGGTTCTAAGCTTGGATAGGGTAGTCAGGGAGGGAAGGCCTTACTAAAAGCTGAGATTGGAACAAAGAATCGAAGAGGAGGCAAGGGAATGAGCCAGGAATCTGGAAGGAAGGATCCTCCAGGCAGGACCAGCAGCAAATGCAAAGGCCCTGAGGCAGTAAGATGCCTGGGTGTGTTTGAAGAAGCAAAGAGGCCATGTGGCTGGAGCAGAGAGAGCAAAGGGAAGAATAATAGATGAGGTTAGGGGAGGCAAAGGTCAGGGGGGGTCCCTGTGCCTCCAGGCCTGTGTCCTGGGTTTCCTGGCCTTGACCAAGGGTGTGGCATGTCTGCATAATGTTTTAGAATAGGCACCAGCAAACTTTCGGCCAAATCCACCCAACTGCCTTCTTTTGTAAATAAAATAAATTTTGTAATAATATTTTGTAAATAAAATCTGGTTGGAACACAGCCACGCCCACTCATTTACATATCATCCAGGGCTGTGGTCAAACTACAAGGTCAGAGTTGTGCAGTTGTGGCCATGACCTGATGAACTGAGAATCCTGAAGTATCCCCTATCTGGCCCTTTACAGGAAGAGCTTGTTGACTCCTGTGTTAGGGCTCAGGCTTTAGAGTTAGACCACATTGGTTCAAACCTCTGCTCTTTTATTATCTAAGGACCCTGGCCTAGTTACTTAACTACTCTGAGCTTCATCCTCCCATCTCTTAAGTGCTGATAATACCTGTCTTACAGGGTTTTGTGAGATTAGATTAAACAACTAATATTAAACACACACAGCACCTGATAGGTCCAGGTATTGTGTTAGGAGGCAGTAATGGTGCACAGTCTTGGACTCAAAGGGACAAGATCTTGGCACAAGGATTCATCGGTCTTAGTCTCAGTCTCCCCGTCTGTGAAGTAGGGGTAATTATGAAATTACAAGGAGATACAGTGCGTGGCTTGTAAGAAGCGCACGTTAAATGAAAGTTGCTGCTTCTATTGTCACCAACCTTATTCTCCATCATCTCCTATGAGCCAAGGTATCTGCAAATTCTCCAGGATCTGGGAGAAAAATCCAACATCTGTCTCTACCTCCGGGTGCCACTGCCAGGCCTCCGGCTCCTGGCATCTACAACAAGGCCAGAGCGGGGGGTAGGGGGGTGAGTGGGTATTCAAACGCCTCCCTTCTTGCAGCTTGGCACACAGCCTAAACCCACTGTTACCCTAAAGGGCACCACCCCACTCAGCATGGTTGCATTTGCAAATAATCTCTTATTTACTATCAGAGGATCCACAAAGTGGGAGCTTGTCATGGGTTTCTATTAGGCTGCAGTAAGTACTGTTGGGAAATGTCTATCATTGTAAGCCCAATCAGTGTGTTTATTTACTTATTAGCTCCTTTGTCATCAAGTAAGAATAATAAGAGGACATTATAGGATTTTGCCCGCTGGACCCAATTTGAGCATTTTTGGATATTGTCGGGGGACCAAGGGAATGGTGCTAAATAGCGAAAGTTTTGGGTGGGATGGAGATCTGGGCTGGGAAAGCGTTGACTTTTCTGGAGAACTTGGTCATGCCGCTTGGCTGTGATGACAATCCACTTGCGTTACATTGCATTTTAAAAAAAGCAACAACAAAACATGGCGCGCGTCCAGGGGTTGAAATGTAGACGCCCACGTGCATTTCCATGTGCCATGTGCAGTGCCTGGGCCATGTGTGTGATGGTGCCGTGAACTACCAAGTTGTGGGACTGAAAATAACATATGTCTGTCTCAAGTGCCAGAGGAAATCGTAGCAGTGTCGAGAAGGGGAAGGGCGCCGATTTGGAGAGGGGGTGGGAATACGTGTTCAGCCGCGGTGTTTCTGTGAAAGCCCTCGTGTCTCCTCACACATAATGAGCAACCACAAAACCGACAGGGAACACACGCGAGATGGGGGTGAGTTGACTGCTTCTTTGCAAGTTGGTTGGCTTTATGGAGTTCTGGATTGGAAATCAAGGTCTGGCAGACTGAATTGGACCCCCTACCCCCACCTCCCCTCCCTCCCGGCTACAGTTTCCTGGGTTCCCTGGGATCTGGTTCGGGAGAATGAAGCTGTGGACATTTGCTGGCACAGGTGAGGATGGGGATGGTGAGGAAGGGTCTCCTCGTTCACCACAAAATCTCCTTGACTTAAAAGTGATGAAAATAAAAATCTCCAAGCCAATTACTTTTAGTGTTTTGAGAAGCAGAGGATTGGCTAAGACTCAGGGGCCCCTACGATCACATTTCCCTTCTGGGTGGGATGCTATTTTTAAGGCTTGGTTACCACCCTCCCAACTCTGGCTCCATGTGTCTTTATGTATAAATAGAAGTGACTAAATTAAAAAAGAAATAGTAGGTTGAATTCATATCTTTAAAAAAAATCTTTATGAAAATGAACAACTGGTTTGACTTTATTTTCCACATTTCACATTGCAGTTTTGACGTTATCCAACACAGCCTCAGTCTCAGAGTGCAGTGGTCTTTGCAAACAAAACTCAGTAGAAAGAACTGGATTCTGACATCTCCCTCGATGCAGTGATTCGTCTCTCTCAGGGCACCCTGACGACCCAGAACCCTAATCCTGACCCCAGAACCAACAGGAAACCTCCCACCATGGCCCCGGGCTTGAAATTAAGATCCCCAGGATTTTATTTTTTTATTTTTTATTTTTAAAAGATTTCATTTATTTATTTGAGACAGAGAGAATGAGAGAGAGAGCACATGAGAGGGGGGAGGGTCAGAGGGAGAAGCAGACTCCCTACAGGGCAGGGAGCCCGATGCGGGACTCGATCCCGGGACTCCAGGATCATGACCTGAGCCGAAGGCAGTCGCTTAACCAACTGAGCCACCCAGGCGCCCAAGATCCCCAGGATTTTAAATGGACATAATACTCTTGCTACCTGCTGGGGCCAGCTAGGGATGGGATCAATTGGGGAAATACCCAGAGCGGGGCTTGGGGAGCTGGTGACGTGAAATAGAATCCAATGGTCACTTAGCTGTGGTTTTTTGCTTCTTCCTCATCTTTCAGGTGAAGGGTGGTCACACCTGGTTTTCATGCTCTGCTCTACCTTCTGTTCAGGGGTGAGTTCAATGTATCCTGAATGCTGAGCCTGAGAACCTGAGGTGGGGGGCTGAGCTCCCACAGACTGAGCACCTCCCAGGGGCTGGTCCTCGGCACCAGGTGCCTCCTTTTGGTTTGCTCCTTATTTTTCACAATAACATGCGAGAGGGGCCATTGCTGGTCCCATTTCACAGATTGGGAGACTGACAAGCAGCTGCTCCTTTGACACCAATTGCAACTTAACTGTAACACCCCAGTAGCTTAAGAAATATTTTATGACCAACCAAAGCAAAATGATGCAGCCATCTGTGGAGAAGGATGGGGAAAGTATGCAGAGCATAACTTCAAGGACTGGAATCTTGGGAGGGAAGCACCAGATCCTTCCACATCCTGCGTAGCAGGTTGAATAATATCCCCCTCCAAAATATGTGTCTACACAGGATATGACCTTCTTTGGAAATCGGGTTCTCACAGATGTAATTGGTTAAGGATCTTGAAAGGAAATCATCCTGGATTTAGTATGAGCCCTAGATCCAATGACTAGTGTCCTCACCCTGTGAAGACAGGGGCAGAGACTGGAACAATGCAGCTACCAGCCAAGGATGCCGGGAGCCACCAGAAGCTGGGAGAAGCAAAGGAGGATCCTCCTCTAGAGTCTTTGGAGGGAGCAGACCCTACTGACACCTTGATTTTGGACTTCGGCCTTCCAGAACGGTGAGGAATAAATTTCTATTTGAAGCTGCTAAGTTTGTGACAATGTTTATGGCAGCCCTGGCAAGCCAATACATCCCGCACCCCTTCCGGCGAGCTGTTTACATTTGGTCACCAGAAGTAAAGGCAGGCAGGAGCTCGTGCTAAACATACATAAGCAAAAGCACTGGCTCCATGAAGGGAAACGTTAAATCTCTTTGGTGAAACAAAACAGGCAGAACTTCCCTTGTTCTTTCCCTGGCGCACGCCTGAGAGATGGGACCCGCAGTCTGCAGAGGAGTGAGGTGTGAGACCGAGGGAAGGATGTAAGATGCTATGACTTAGGGCGCCTGGGTGGCTCAGTTGGTTAAGCGACTGCCTTCGGCTCAGTCATGATCCTGGAGTCCCGGGATCAAGTCCCGCATCGGGCTCCCCGCTCAGCGGGGAGTCTGCTTCTCCCTCTGACCCTCCTCCCTCTCATGCTCTCTGTCTGTCATTGTCTCTCTCGCAAATAAATAAAATCTTAAAAAAAAAAAAAAAGATGCTATGACTTATTGCTTTGGTAAGCAATATTTTCAGCCATGGATCTTGCTTTCAAGCTTACACTATTGCTGAAATAAGAGGCAGGCCCAGGGAGTGTGAGCACACTGGGAATGTCTCTCGTGAAGGGAGAGCAAATCTGGCCAGTGTTTCTGTTGAGAAGGCAGAAGGTGAGTCGTTTGAGGAATTGATGGTGGAAAGACGGTGCAGGGTGACCAGGTGACAACACTGATCATTTAGTGACCCTGGGGTATGGGGAGTTCTGAGGTTGGCTGGTTGAGTGTATCCCCGGCGGGGCGGGGGGGGGCCCTGATAGAAGTCGTCAGACTGGGGATGCAGCTGGGGGCCTCTGACCCCAACAGGTGAGTGGGCAGGGGGTAAGTGGTGGTCCTGTGGGAACTCGGAGGCCCAGGAAGGGTTGATGCCAAATGTGAGGCTAAATTTTGACGAGGACAAATGATGTGATAGATGAAGGAGGACCGGCCAAGAGCAAATTACCGCAGTTCAGCTGGGAGATGATTATAGCACAGACTAGAATCTTGGCAACAGGCATCCATGTGTGAATGCATGTGTGTGTGTTACTGCATTTTTTTAAACAGAGATTAAAATCTAACAATTACAAGAATTTATTAATGTCCCCGAAGGAGTTGAAATGATAATCTATATCCAAAAGAACACTCGAATTCCTAACCTGGGGCAGAAGGTGTGGCTGGGATGACTTACCCTCAGGAGACTGGCGGTCTGTCCTGGGATGCAGACGGACCTGCCAGTGTGGGAAGGGGTGGGCGAGGGCTCCCTGGAGCGAAGGGCCCCTTGGCCCTGTCTCCGCCCAGCACAGCGAAGACCACCGGCTCGTGTCCGTCTCTCTGCTGCTGTCCAGGAAGCTAGTCTTCCCATCAGGCTCTCAATCTGTGCCCAAATCACAGGGGCTGATAATTATTCAAGTTGATGACATGAAAATGTGATTAATAATGAAATAGCAGCCCCCACCCTGTAGGGCCGTGGCTCGGAGCCTGAGCTCTGGAGGTCAAAGCTGAGTTCAAATCCTACCTCTAGCTGTGTGACCGGGATGATAAGATTAGCACACAGCATCTCATCTGTAAAAGAAGTGGGTTCTAGAACCACGAGAGGCAAGAATTAAAAGGCATGATACGTGAAAGACACGGTGCCCGGCACCCAGGAAACTCCGAATGAATGGGAGCTTCTGTCCTCAGGTGCTTGCTCTGTGTTACACTACGTGATCCCCTTCATCTGCACAGGAACGGGGGCGGCAGGCGTGCGTCCCAAACTCATCCACGAGGAAACTACGCCTGGGAGGACTTGCATAATTTGCCTGAAGTTCCACACCTGGTAAGCGGCAGAGCCAAGATTTGAACTCACGCCCTGAGCCTCCAACTGTTCTACTTCTGTGGCTCCGGGTATGATATTACCTTGGCTCAGATCAAATCTAGGGGATCACGCAACGCTGCACGCCCCAACCCTCTCCCAGGTGAGTGGCCTCGCGATCCCAAAGGCACCGCCGAAGGGCCACACATCCAGGTGGGAAGACCGTCTCAATCCTGGTGCTTCTGTGACCCAGGTACCTCCCATCTCGCTGTCTCCTGGCTTCTCGGCTTCCTCTTTAATCTTAATTAACATTTGAATGTTAATGACACACAGTAGCAGATACCTCTAACACACGTGCATGCGTGTGCGTGCACACACACACGACTCAGCTCCCATGCTTGCCTCATCGCTCCTTGTTTTGACAGGATGTCCAGAGTTTTGTCGGGTTCCCTGGAGGGGCACACGTCCAGGATGCAGAGGGGATCGAAGGTGGCTTGTCAGGGCTGTCAGCTGACAAACCTCCCAGATCCAGAGGTTTTGGCAGGAAGGAGGCCATCCCTCCTTTCTCCATCCTGTAGCATCCCCATTTCTGTTAGCCTCTCCCTGCTCCATTGTTTTCTGCCTGGAGGTGGCTGCATCATTCCAGAACTCTCTGGTGTCTGCATGGTCCCCTTTCTGGGGCAGCCTCAACATGATCTATATTTTATTCCTTGGCTTCTATTCAATGTATGTATCTCTTGTACTGATGATGTGTATTTAGGTCCTTTCCAGTTGGGGGCAATTAGGAATAATGCCGCAGTGAACATTCATGTATATTGGAGCACGTATGAACACGTCTTGGTTGGGTATATACCTAGGGGTAGAATTGCTTGGTTATGAGGTTTTGTGTATGTTTAGCTTTAGAAATTCCTGTCGGGGCGCCTGGGTGGCTCAGTCGTTGGGCGTCTGCCTTGGGCTCAGGTCGTGATTCCGGGATCCTGGGATCGAGCCCCGCATCGGGTTCCCTGCTCTGCGGGAAGCCTGCTTCTCCCTCTCCCACTCCCCCTGCCTGTGTTCCCTCTCTCGCTGTGCCTCTCTCTGTCAAATAAATAAATAAAATCTTAAAAAAACAAAACAAGGGGCGCCCGGGTGGCTCAGTCGGTTAAGCGTCTGCCTTCAGCTCAGGTCATGATCCCACGGTCCTGGGATCGAGTCCCGCATCGGGCTCCCTGCTCTGCGGGAAGCCTGCTTCTCCCTCTCCCACTCCCCCTGCCTGTGTTCGCTCTCTCGCTGTGTCTCTCTGTCAAATAAATAAATAAAATCTTAAAAAAAAAAAAAAAAAAAAAACACGGGCGCCTGGGTGGCTCAGTTGGTTAAGCCACTGCCTTCGGCTCAGGTCATGATCCTGGAGTCCTGGGATCGAGTCCCACATCAGGCTCCCTGCTCAGCAGGGAGTCTGCTTCTCCTCTGACCCTCCTCCCTCTCATGCTCTCTGTCTCTCTCTCATTGTCTCTCTCGCAAAATAAATAAAATCTTAAAAAAAAAAAAAAAAGAAATTCCTGTCGATGTTTTCCCCACTGTACTCGCACCAATTTATAGTCCCACTGGCGGTGTAGGAGAGAAAGTTCCAGGTGCTCCACATCCTTCTCAAGACTTGGTATCATCTTTTTTTTTTTTTTTTAATTCTTCTGCTGGATATGTGATGGTATATCAGAGTGATTTTAATATGCATTTCCACAGTTATTCATGTTGAACATTTTTAAAAAAAGAACTTCAGTTTTATTTTTTTAAATCAAATGAAAAAAATTTAAAGATCTTACTTTACTTTTTAGATCATTATTTTTTTTAAAAGCATTTTATTTATTTATTTATTTATTTATTTGGAGAGAGAGAGAGCATGGCAGAGGAAGAGGGCGAGAGAAAATTCCAAGTAGGCTCCACATTCAGCACAGATCCCAATGTGGCACTCAATCTTATGACCTGGAGATCATGACCTGAGCCGAAATCAAGAGTCAGACGCTTAACCGACTGAGCCACCCAGGCACCCCTAAAGATTTTATTTGTAAGCAATCTCTACACCCAGTGTGGGGCTCAAACCTACAACCCTGAGATCAAGAGTCCCACGCGCCACTGACTGAACCAGCCAGGCACCGCTGAACATTTTTTCTTAACATGTGTTGGCCATTTGGACACCCTTTTTTGTGAAATGCCTGTTTAAATCTTTTGACCTTTTTCTATTGAGTTACTGATATTTTTCTTATTGAGTTGTAGGAGTTATTTACATATTTGGATATGAGTCTCTTAGGCATGCCTCCTCATTTTCTTCATCAGTCTTTGTTGAACAGAAGTTCTTAATTTTTTTTGAGTAAGTTAGCTACATTTGAATAGATACTAATAATGATAAAAGACCATGAGTCATCCTAAGAGTTATTTCCTTTTGAATATTATTTCCCCCTTTTTAAAATTTTGATTTTTTTAACTGTGGAGAAATTCTTAATTTTAACCAAGTCCAATTTATCAAACCTTTCCCTTATGGTTATTGCTTTTTGTATCTTGGTAAGAAACTTTTGCCTATCCTAAGGCTATGAGGATATTCTCTTGTGTTATCCTCTAGAAGCTTCGTTGTTTAACTTCGGGTCTATATTTTATCTGGGATCAGCTTGTATGTATGGTGTGAGGTTGGAGTCAGCGTTCGTGTGGCCCTTTTCCATGCAGACGTGCAGTCTGGCCCTGCGGGGTGCATGCACCATCTTTCGTCCGAGCATTGCAGATGCACCTTTATTGTAAACCAGGTGACCATATATGCGAACATCTGTTTCTGAACACTGTCCTGTTGGCTCGGTGAATACTTCAGGGATGGATGGTAAATGGCCTGGGCCTCACCCTGCTCCCGAAGAAGACGGAGGTGCTGCTGGCCTCGTGCTTTCTGAGGAGATTCTGGGCTTTCTTTGCTGAATCACTTGGTCTGTCTCTGCCCTTTTCTGACTTCTCATAGACACAACTAATGGCCGACAAAATTATCAAAATGGCAAATACTTGCATAACACTGACCATGTGCCAGGCCCTGTTTTAAACAGGCTTTAACTCATTTAATATTTACACAAACCCATGATGTAGTCGCTCTTATTGTTCCCATTTTCCTGATGAGAAAACCGGGGCACCCAAGACCCCACAGCTGGTATGTGTCAGAGCTGGAATTTGAAGCCAGAGATTGAGCTTTGGAGTCCTTGTCCTTAAGTACAGCCTGAGTCTTTCTCTCAGCCAAAGGCAGGAAGTGGAATGGGGGAGGACAGGGTCACCCTGGCCTAAGAGTAAAGTCTTGCGAGTTCTTTTCTTGGCTTCTAGACCTACTAGATGGGAGATTTGGGACACACTGATCAATCTCTTTAGACCAGTTTCCTCAAAATGGTACTTTTAGCTTTGACATTTACAATGTCATCTCTCTGGAAGATTCCTAAAGAGACTGTGGAGTGTTTGGAGATAAGAACATTGTACAGTGGGGACTGGGGTTGAGGCACAGATTGAGGAGGAGCTCATAGCGAGCTGAGAGCGGGGTGGAGAGGGTAGGGGAGTGGGAAAGTAACAGGAGGGGATGGACCCAGAACTCCAACCTTATCCCGTCCCATCTGCTATTCCCCGTCCTGGACCTTCAGATCCATCCTATCAGGTTACCTGCTGGAGGAGGGGGTAATTCCTAGATGCTGAGTTTTCTAACTGACCTCCACTTCTGGGAATTATTTTGAGAGTGTTCCTATTTATTCCCAAGGCCATGGTTCCTGTGTAAGCTTCCCGGGAGGCAGTTTCTCTGCCCAGAGCTGGCTAATTGTTCACCCACCGTGTCCATTTGTTGGTGAAAATCACACCAGGCTCTTCCATGTAGACACTGACGGTCCATGGTTGGGGGGCAGTCGGATGACCCCGGGGGCCCTGGCAGCCCGAGGCTGGGGCCTGGGAACAGCCTTTTATCATTAACTCCTGGATAGGGACGTTGGTGGGGAGTGGGAAGGAATGGTTAAAAAATAACTTAGAAATGTCACATAAGTAATCTACACTATCTTTCGAAGTATTTAGAAAATTCAGATACATAAAAAGACGGAAACAACAAAAAGTCACCTGTAATCCCTTAGTCCTGAGATAACCACAATGATCATTTTGGGAGCGATTCTGTTTAGAGGATTTTTGGATCTTTCTGCTTCTCTCTCTGTGGATCTCTCTCTATGTATAATATGTACAGATATAAATATATAACATACACATATATACACATATACATTTACCTTTCTTAGAAAAATAGATTCCACTCTTCTGGAGCCAGATTTTTAAATTTGGTGATATATCATAAGCATTTCCTTTATCACTCACCGTATTTCTCATCTTTCATAGTAGTTTCTCATGTTATACACTAGGAACATCTTTATTCATTCATTCTTGTACTAACTTCTCATTACTTCCTCAGGACATCGTTGAAAATACCAGAATGAATATTGATTCACTGATGTTTGGAAGATGTTAACGTCCTTAAGACAGTCCTCAGCATCACCAATAAACATTCATATAGTACTGAAAACAGTGATTGCTTTAAAATTTAATTTTCCATCAAGTGGCCTTATATATATATTTACATAATTTCATTACTGAGTGGCTTATATATTCCTGACTCTCTTGCTATGTCATCTCGTTTAATTTTGCATTGAGATGTATAGTTATTTGGTCCATTTATTCCCCTTTTACAGCTGTGACAACTGGGGCCTTAGGAGGTTAAGATGACTTCCCCAGGTCATCTACCTGACAAGAACTGGGACAGGAAGCAGGTGTGGGTTGCTGTCCACTCTGCTGGGCTCCAGGCTCTCAGATGCTGTGGACAGGAGATTGGCACCCACTGAGGCACTGGGCATGGCCATCTGCCAAGGAAGAATCGAGGCTCCATGAGGAGAGGTGGGCTGGGCCTTCCGCACGGCCCTCCTGGAGCTGAACCTCGGGGGAGCGGGACAGAAGAGCCAAGACAGCACTCCAGCCAGGCAGGGGACAGGGCCTGAGTGAGGGGGTGAAGTCAAGGAAACTGACACTTTTCCCTGCGACTCGTTCACATCCCTGGGCTGAGATCAGCTTACAGGAGTCCTGTTCTAGCACCTTCGCCAGACACAGACAGTGAATGTGTAATGTCACAGGCAACAGGGGTAATAATGGAAATTTAGTTTTCTGTTAGGTAGCCTTCTATATATTTAAATAATTTCATTATGTAGCTAGGAATGTTTTTCTGATTTCTTCTTTTTTTCCTCAAAATGATAATAGCCTTGCGCCTGATTATAAGAATGATATCTGTGCGATGGTAAAAAATAAAATTTTTTGCAATACGGGCAAGCATAAAGATAAAAGCAAAGGAAAACAGAACCTCCCCGCCCTGAGATAAGTACTCTAGAGTCCTGGCTTCCAGACTCTACACACAGAGGCTCATGGGGGATTTGCCTTTACGGTGTTACATAAATGGGGTCTGGCCAGATACACTCTTCTGTTGCCTGTTTTCCTGCTCAGCCATCTCTCTTGGACACCTTCCCCATCATTACATATGGATTTCCATCATTATTTTTATTTATTTTAATCGAGTCTCACAGTAATTTAAAATGGTCAGATTTCCGATGCATAAAATGTTCATGAAAGTGCACAGAAATCAGGGATTTGACTCTCAG
Source organism: Mirounga leonina (assembly GCF_011800145.1). Lineage (NCBI taxonomy): Eukaryota > Metazoa > Chordata > Mammalia > Carnivora > Phocidae > Mirounga > Mirounga leonina. The sequence continues at coordinate 40,947,762 of NW_023270265.1, forward strand.
ATGACAGTCCTTGAGCTTCTCCAAATGACATGGGCTTTGTAAGTCACGGTGGCCCATGAACAGGGGGTCTTCCTGTTTTTATCTGTGATGTTTACTTTTTATTATGCAAATTTTCAACCTCCTTGAAGGAGAGAGGTTAGTACAAGGAACCCTCAAATACCCATCACCAGGATTCAACACTTACCAAGATTTTTGCCACATTTGCTTTGTTTATCCCTTATTTATTTTATTTTTTTCTTTTGCTGAAATATTTTAAGGCAAATCCAGTTATCTCTTAATTTTACCCCTGCATTCTTCAACGTGCACCGGTTAAAAAAATAAAGTGACAGAGATTTTCTTATGCAGACACCTAACAGAACGGACCTTGACTGATGGTCCCCAAACTGTCTTTTTACAGTTGTTTTGTGTGAACCGGGAACCAAACCGGAAGAATACTTTTCATTTGGTGGTTGTTTTGGAAGCTTGTTTTCTAGAGCAATTCCCAAATACTAACTCACAGAGTGGGACAGTAAATCATGAATTTCAATTATACTTCACGCCTCCTGTTTCCATCAAGGGTGAAGTCCCAGCTTGTTGCGAGTATGTTTCTGGTACTCTCTAGAGCACTTCTAATGTCTCCGCTGCTTTCTTGATGATTTCCTTTCCCAACCTCCCCCCTCCATCCCTTCTCCCTGCCTTTCTTACTTGTTACGTAAGCAGCCCTCAAGCTCACAGCCTTAAGCAGCCAATCTTATCTAGCCAGATTTTAATAGCATGATTTTCTTTGCATTGTGATCCCTAGTACTTTCTATTGATGTTAACGGACACTCATACTCTGTTTAGGGCAATATGCTGTTTTTTTCTTTCTTTCCTCTTTCTTTTTTTAAAGATTTACTTATTTATTTTAGGGAGAGAGAGCATGGGGGGATGGGGAAGTACAGAAGGAGAGGGAGAGAGGGTCCTAAGCAGACTCTGCGCTGAATGTGGAGCCCACCCAATGCGGGGCTGGATCCCACGATCCTGAAATCATAACCGAAGCCGAAATCAAGAGTTGGACGCTTAACCAACCGAACCACCCAGACACCCTCCTTTCTTTCTTTTTTTTTTTTTTTAAAGCAAATGCATTTATTTCAGTAAAATGAATGCATCTGTTTGTAGAAAGGCCATGGCATGAATGACACCCAAATACAACGCTTTGGGAAAGTGGTTTGAGCATAGAAGATGCTGTGTTTGCTCATCAGCTTCTGCAGGGAACTTAGAGTGTTTCCAGTTCTTTCCCTGCGAAAGACGATGCTGCCATGAATAATCTTTTGCCTGCGCCTCTGCGCCCCATCTGATTTTTTTCTTAGGTTATATGTTTTAGAAGCAGCATTGCTGACTTTAAAGGATATGAATATTGTAATAAGTCATGGTTTCCTAACCGGAGTATGCTGTACTCAATTTTACACTTTGTCTCTGGTTTTATGTTTTGGTGGCGTGGGGTTGTATTGGGAGCAGGTACAATTCCGCCCTCGTGGCCTCGGGCTCCCCTGTATTTTCCTCTATGCCCCCAGGCTGTGGTAGTGGAGTTCTGCACCTACTTCCCGCAGTGTTTCTGTCTTATCCTTTTTGCTAAGTTTTTGGTTTTCATTCTTCTAGCCATTTATAATTTGTTCCTTCTCAAGTACAGTGGGCTGGGAAATGGATAACCAAGTTTGTTCTGGTTGTACCCACAGGAAGAGTGAAGAGGCTTGGAGGGAGGCTCTGAGGGAACAAACAGGAGGGAAGCTTCTTAGGTCCTGTCCATCCCCCTCCCCTGCGCTCTCCCCTGCTTCCTGTCTCCAGGCTGCTTGGAGGGTGGCTGCTGGTGATGGCAATGAGACTTACTGCTGCTTATAGCAGATAAAGCAACAGACCAGAGTATCGTGTGTCCCTTGGATTCCCGTAAGGATTTTTCAGGATACAGTGTGGATTTGCTAACTGCCTCCCTCCATCCGTATGGCATTTTGATGTAGATGGGAGTCAACAGTGTGACTTTCAATTTGTGAAGGAAGGATCTGTGGTTGAGAGAGGCCAAGTGATCTTGCAAAGGCCGTGCAGCTGGCTTATGGCACAGCTGTGCTAGAATCCAGGTCTCAGGAACAAATCAGGCGATCTATGCACTCGATCCTCTTGTCGGCTCCGTGGCCGGCCCAGAAGCACCTGGAGGTACTGAGCGGAGAGAGACTGCCAGAGGAGGGCAAGAGTCCTCTAGCAGTAGAGAACCAGCATATCCAGGGCACTTGCCCATCCGGAGCGTGGACAAGATCCCGGGGGATGGGACAGGCGGATTCAGGGGAGTTCGACTGCTAGGGGCGAGGCTCTGACATGGCTCGTGATGTTCTCGGCCTAATGGACAGCTGGGCAGGAGTGGGGGCCAAGAACGCTAAGTCCTCATTACTCCTCAGCCTCCTGGCCGTGGAAAGAGGAGCAGAGCCACAGGAGCCCCTGAGCTGGGTTCTGGAGCCTTCCTTCATGGCTGTGTGCCCGGGGCCAGGAAACACCCCATCTCCGAGCCTCAGCTGAAAAGATGGCCTTGGACCCCAACCTGGGGCCTTCCAAGTGCAATCCTGGGGAGGCCAACTTCCCTCTGCACTTCTCTGAGTATCAGTAATTAAAAGAGCTCTGGTTTTGTTGTTGTTGTTGTTGCTTTTTGTTAAATCCTTAAGACATAATTAGAAGGGTTCTGATGTGAACATTTTTCTCAACAGTTGAACAAAACAATTGTGCATGTCCCACTCTTACTTCCACTGCGTCTCCATGCTCAGTTCAAGGAACTTCGCCCCCACTGACATTGACCAGTTCCTTAGAGGCCGCCTTGCATCTTACCTCCTCCCCTCCACTACACTCTATCCACCCCGCTTCCTCAGTTTCCCTCTTGGCCCCTGCCATCATCCTGTCCTGCACAGTTGCCTCGCTTCCTCACTGGCCTCCTGGCCTTCAGCCTCACGCCCTGCCCTAGCCTCCCCCCCCCCCCCCCCCCCCCCCCACACAGTGCGTTCGTTGGCTCCCACTGCCAGCAGAGAAAGCTCCTTCTGCTCTTTGTCATCTTGGAGCCATTAGACTCATCCTGCAAGACTCAGCTCAGATGTGTCCTCAGTGAAGCCTCCAGCAAGGACCCTGCCTGCGCAGATGAGTCACTTCTGTGTCCCTGCAGCTGCTGCTAAGCTCCATCACAGCACTCCTCCCGGTCTGGGTTCCCCGCTCAAGCCGGGGCCTCACAGGGACTGGGATTTCAAAATCATCCAATTGCAGACACTCCATGTCTCCAGCCGGCCCAGCCCCAGTGCATTATTCTTGAGCAAATGGACGAATTTCCTCTACAAACAGGGCTGTCTGGGCACAGGGAGTTGTGACCTTGCCATGTTGACCCTGTGCACATGTAGATGGTACCAGGTTGACACCTAGAATTCTCTGACTGCGGCTTTTTTTTTTTTTTTTTTTAAGATTTTATTTATTTATTTGACAGAGACATAGCGAGAGCAGGAACACAAGCAGGGGGAGTGGGAGAGGGAGAAGCAGGCTCCCCGCAGAGCAGGGAGCCCGATGCGGGACTCGATCCCAGGACCCTGGGATCATGACCTGAGCCGAAGGCAGACGCTTAACGACTGAGCCACCCAGGCGCCCCTCTGACTGCAGCTTTTTGGACACAAACTAAAAGAAACCTGAATGATGCAAAAACAGATGCACGTACATGGAGAGATTAGAGCAAACTCCATCAAGCCAATTTACTGGGTTGATGACTTTTCTCTAGAACATGATTAAACAGGCCCTAAGTTTCTTCCATTTTTGTCGGTACCAATTCTTTCCCAGGTGCATTTTACAGTGGCTATTTGCTTCATTGATTAGTTTTTGGCACTTACAAAGTTTTACAAATCATGGCAGTTCTTGTTGGAATTTTCTTTTATGGGTGTTACTTCTACCCAATCTGGGTTTTCTGGAAGAAGTTTTGTGATAAATTAAAAAAAAACTAATTAACTTTTGCTTTTTTTTTTTTTTTTTAAAGATTTTATTTATTTATTTGAGAGAGAGCACATGAGAGGGGGGAGGGTCAGAGGGAGAAGCAGACGCCCCGCCAAGCAGGGAGCCCGATGCGGGACTTGATCCAGGGACTCCAGGATCATGACCTGAGCCGAAGGCAGTCGCTTAACCAACTGAGCCACCCAGGCGCCCTAACTTTTACTTTTTAGGACAGTTTTGGATTCACAGCAAAACTGAGTGGGAAATACAGAGTTCCCACGGACCCCGGTCTGCACGCCTACACAGCTTCCCCTACTATGGACATCCCGCATCGTGTGGTGCTTTCATTACAGCTGGTGAGCCTGAGCGGACACATCATCACCTGAAGCCCACAGTTTATATTTGGGGTCACTCTTGGTGTTGCACATTCTATGAATTTGGGCGAATGTATAATGTCACCTGTCCCCCACTGTAGTGTCGTACAGAAGAGTTACATGGCCCTAAAACTCTTTTTTTGCTCTGTTGGGTCATCCCTCCCTCCCCCCTAGCCCCTGTAATACAAATGTTATCAGGATCATTTTAACATTTTGTAAATTCCAAATCTGTAATAAATTTTAACCTGTTCAATTGTAACAGTTACCAGTTATATTTTGTGTTGATTACTTTTACTGGGAACAACTGATTACAAATTAATTTGTGCTTATATTTCAGGTTATTGATACGTGGAAATTGTGGGGAACCTCCTGTTGGCTCTTCCAGGCTTCCCCAAGGGATGAGTAGCCAGCAGAAAATGCAGAAGTCGGACAGTCCCTTCTCCGAGTCTACCATCTCTCTCTTTACTCTGAACAAGAGCTGGTCTCTGTCCCAGCAACTCAGAGAGTTGAAGCCCCTGGTCAAGGTCACAGAACTTATGTTGAGGTCAGAATCAGGACCCACCAACCTGGCTCTAAAGTCTACACTTGTTAATTGAGCCCCTGCCTGGCCTCACAACTGTCCGAGGAGATGACCAATTCTTGTAGAGTCCCTTGGTGGAAGGTGTCCCACAGTCTACCAAAATGATCATGGATCAGACCAGATCAACTCTGGGTTGGGAGAACCATGGAGTGTAAGGGAAGCCTCTTGGAAACAGGAAACTGGCTTCTAGACCCAGTATTCCAATCGACCTTGGGTATTACCTGATGCAAGTCGTTTGCCTTCTCTGACTGTAGGTTTCCTTATTTGTAGGATTCATTCACCCAATAAATATTTATCAGATACATACTATGTGCCAGACGGTTGTAGATGCCAAGGATACAGACATGACCAAAACACAGAGCCTGACCCCATGGAGCTGACTCTGGACGAAATAGTCTCTAAATCCTCTGAGTTCATGATTCTATGGGAGAGCAGGGTCAGGAGAAGGGAGGCTGGCTTTGGTAGGGACACAGAAGTAGTTCAAGGCCAGTCCTTGTCCGGAAGTAGTTTACCATTGGGCTATGAAGATAAGCCGCCCACCATAAAGCAAGTGGAGACACTAATCGCCTCCAGGCCCTGTGTGACTTGGCCCCTGGCATTCTCAAAGGCCAATCTTCCTTTGACTGACCAGCTAAATCCTTATCAGCCTGTCTTAGTCTGGATCCCCTAGAAGCAGGCTCTGAGATTAACAATGAAGGTCAAGCAGGTGTTTTGGGGGGAAGTAAGCAGAGAAGGAAAGGAAAGCAAACCAAGGGCATCTTGTTACAGCAGGTTATTGCTGAAGCACTGGAACTCAGTCCTGATAGAAGGCTCTGGAAGACGGTGTAGAACACACCACTCTAGGGGTGAGGCAGCTGGGGTGTTTAACCATTGATTCCTAGTGAACATTGGCTGACGGCTGCTTCCTGGCACCATCCAACAGAGAGCCGTCAGGCAGAGATTCTGTGGGCAGGAAAGGTAAATGCTGATATGGAATATGGGAGGCACTGCTCTAAGGCCTCAGGGCCTTTGCACTTACTGTTCCCCTCATGGGAGCAGCCTTCTCCCTAGCTCTTTGAAGGGCTGGCATCTTCAGCTCTTAGTCCAGCGTCTCTTCCTCTGACAGATCATCTCTAAATTAGGTCCCCACCCTCCAGAACTCTCCATCAATATAATCTTTTTATTTTTTCTCAGTGCAAGCCACAGTGGAAATGAGCTTATGGGGGTGCCTTGGTGGCAAAGTCAGGTAAGCGGCCGAGTCTTGATTTTGGCTCAGGTCATGATCTCAAGGTCGTGAGATCAAGCCTCGCATCAGGCTCCATGCTTAAGATTCTCTCTCTCTCCCTCTCCCTCTGCCTCTCCACCCCCCCCCCCCAAAATGCACGTGTGCTCTCTCTCTCTCTCAAAATAAAAAAGAAAGAAAGAAATTAGCTTATGTGTTTGTTTCTTTGCAAGCACTGCTGTATCTCTAGCGCCTCAGGGAAGCATCCGGCTCATAGTGGCACGTCCATAACTATTACCTGCACACACATGTGCCTTGCCATCTATACCCCAGCTAAATATGAACATGCCTTCCACTGCTACCCCATGCTTACGACCCGATAAGGGCAGTAAAGACTGAGTTTGGGTTTTGGGAACATGAAGATGCTTGCTCAGGTTTTCATGCACATTGCATAGACATTTGCTCATAAGAAAAGTCTGAAATCTGTAATGTCCTTGTGTCTTGGGGGATGGACAGTACTGATGTCCCAGCAGGGGAAGGGAGGCAGTGCCCAACATTGATGAAAGTAGGTGAGCTTGCAAGTTCCCCAAGTGATTGGGTATTTTTACTTCTGTTGTAAAGTACAGATCCCCTCTGACAGCCCCCTTGTCTGTATTAAATGGACAAGAGCCCAGTGAATGTCCTTCAAGATAAATCTCATGTCATCTTTTCTTGTGCAAAGAGGTTTATCCCATCCCTTCAAAAATCTGTAGGGTATCCTGCTTCTATTTTTTTTAAAAACTATATTTAGTTTGCTTTGAAGATGAATAAAACTGAGATGCTATTATATTCCTTTCCTACTCTGCAGCATCCAGAAATTCCTTTGCTATTAATACTCCAGAGAAACAGATTTCTTTGATTTTTTTTTTTTTTTTTTTAGTTTAGAAGATCAAAAGCTGCCAGAAATTGTTTCAAAAGAAAAATAAATCTCTGAGAGGTTGGATTTGAAATTCCAAGGGGCCATCTCCTGTGTCCACTGTGTTGGGAGCCATGTAATGAGAGAGTCGCTCCAACTGTGGCATCTGGCCCCTTCCTGCCTCCCCTCCTCTCCTAGGGAAGCCCGCCTTTGCCTCTGCCATCTGCTTTCTCTTGGAAATCTTAGAATATTGGGCCTAAAATTAAATTTATTGTAAATCTGAGCAAGCAGAATCATTTCCCAAAGAGAGTGAGTAAAATAAATGACTACCCATCTCTGGAAAAAAACACTATTTCCTGGAAATGAGGACTCAGATCATAAAAACATTTGAATGAAGGTTCCAATTTTCTTCTTGGGTCTGAACGTACACATCAGATTTATATTTTATCATCCCTATTCTATCATAAAAAGAAGTGGCTGGACCAATGCTTTGCACTGCTTCTCCCCTCTGCTTTGGGAGGGTCAAAGGTTTACCAACCATCTCCCCATGCTTTCCCGTGTGCTTTGGGACATTTGTGTTTTGGGCTGTGAAGAGCATCTGGGGTTCTTGCAATGCTCATGGATGGAAATATACATATGTGTATACTATTTGGTGCATACACACCTATTTATCTTCATTTGTTAAAAACACCCATGAGTTTATCCTAAAACCTGCTATTCTAACCCAACACTACAGGGATTGTTCTAGCTTTTTCCCTCTCCTTCTTTGTAACTTCCCCCAACATGAGAAACCTGGCTCTTATTATCTAGAACATGCTGACTTAATTGTTCAACTATTCCATACGCATAAAGCAGTTTCAGATTAGCTAACTCACTGTAACGAAGACGGTTCTTGTGTACAGTTATTTTGTCTTTAGCCTAAAAATACCCAGTCAGCATACTATTTGGGAAGTGATTTAGGTGATTTGCTCCCTTTATTGTTGTGATATGGTTCATTTTTAATATAGTCAGCTTTTTTTGGTTACACTTGGCCTTTCATTTAGGGTACCCTTCCCATTTTGATTTTTAGAAGTTACATCCAGTGAAATTCACTCTTTCTGGAACACAGTTCTACGGCTTTTGACATACTCATGGAGCTGCATATCCATCACTGTAGTACAGAATAGGTCATCACCCCTGAAAATTCCTTCAAGTGACTCCTTTGTAGGAAACCTATAATTTTGTTTTCCATCTGGATACTTTTGCTTTGTCCAGAATGTCATATAAATGGAATTATATACTATGTTACCTTTTGAGCATAACTTAACATCACATAGCAAGTTCATTTAAAAATTCCTCCATGTTGTTGCATGGATCAATAGTTTGTTTCGGGGCACCTGGGTGGCTCAGTCGGTTGGGGGTCTGCCTTTGGCTCCGGTCATGATCCCAGGGCCCTGGGATTGAGCCCTGTGTTGGACTCCCAGATCAGTGGGGAGTCTCCTTCTCTCTTTCCCTCTGCCTCTCCACCTGCTTGTGCTCTCTCTCTCGCTCACTCTCTCTTTCTCAAATGAATAAATAAAATCTTTAAAAAAATTGTTTCTTTTTATTGCCAAGTAGTATTCTATTTTGTGGATGTACCAGAGATTGATTTTTTCTTTTATATACTGCTTGAAGTAATTTTGGGTTATTTCAAATCTTTGACAGTTACAAATAAAACTGCTTTAAACATTTACATGCTGGCTTTTTGGGATGTGTGTGCATAAATTTTTATTTCTCTTAGGTAAATAGCTAGGTGTGGGATTGCTTAGGCACGTGTTATGTATATATTTAACTTCTATGAGAAACTGCCGAACTATTTTCCACAGTGGCTGTACCGTTTTGAATTTCCACTGGCAATGTATGAAAGTTCCAGTTCTCTGCAAGCTCACTAGCACCTGGTATTGTCATTTTTTTAAAGATTTATTTATTTATTTATTTGAGAGAGAGAGAAAGAGAGATATAGAAAGAGAGAGCACGAGCAGGGGCGGCAGTGGAGAGAGGGAAAGGGAGAAGCAGACTCCACGCTGAGCAGGGAATCTAACATGGGACTTGATCCCAGGACTCTGGGATCATGACCTGAGCTGAAGGCAGCTGCTCAACCTGAGCCACCCAGGCACCCCAGGTATTGTCAGCTTTTAATTTTTTAAATTGTAGTTATTCTAATAAATGTGTAGTGCCAACTCATTGTAGTTTTAATTTGCATTTCCCTAGTGACTGAAGATGTTGAGCATCTTTTCATATGCTTATTTGTCATCTGTATATCACCTTTGGTGAGCTTTTCATTTATCTTTTGTTTATATCGTTTTAATATAAATTTATATAATTTTTTGAATTTTTTTGGTTTATATCTTTTACCCATTTTTAAGTGGGTTGTTTGTTTTCTTACTGTTGCGTTTTTGGAAGTTCTTTACATACTCTGGGTACAAATCTCTTGTCAGAGATATAATGTGCAAATATTTTTCCTACTCTGTGACCAGTATGTTCATTTCCTTAACAGTGTCTTTTGCAGAGCAAAAATTTTTAATTTTGATAAAGTTCTATGTAATCTGACAGTTGCTGTCTTTTAATTCATGTTTAATAGAATTTTTTTTTTTTAAGATTTTATTTATTTATTTGACAGAGGGAGACACAGCGAGAGAGGGAACACAAGCAGGAGGAATAGGAGAGGGAGAAGCAGGCTTCCCGCCGAGCAGGGAGCCTGAAGCAGGGCTCGATCCCAGGACCCTGGGATCATGACCTGAGCCGAAGGCAGACGCTTAATGACTGAGTCACCCAGGCGTGCTTGTTTAATAGAATTATTGATATATTTGTGTTAAAAATCTACCATCTTGTTAGTTGTTCCTTTTGTTCCATCTGTTCTTTTTCCTTTTTTCTTTTTTACTGCTTTCTCTTTGGTTAATTGGACATTTAGAAATGTTAGCATTTTTCTTTCCTGTTGATTTATTATTTATACCTCTTTTCAATTGTTTTAGTAGCTGCCCCAGGGTTTATAATATGTATTTTTACCTAATCAGCATCTGCCTTCAAATCATACCATTTGATGAATGGTATAAGGACTTCCAACAGTATGTTCCCAATTCCTCCCACCAATTCTTTGTGCCGCATTTGTCATATATTTTACTTTTACACATTATAAACACATAATACATTGCTACTATTTTTTTTTTAAGATTTTATTTATTTATTTGACAGAGAGAGAGACAGCAAGAGAGGGAACACAAGCAGGGGGAATGGGAGAGGGAGAAGCAGGCGTCCCGTGGAGCAGGGAGCCCGATGCGGGGCTGGATCCCAGAACCCTGGGATCATGACCTGAGCGGAAGGCAGATGTTTAACCACTGAGCCACCCAGGCGCCCCACAGTGCTACTAGTTTTGCTTTAGATAGACAGTTATCTTTTAGAGCAATTAAAATTAAGAAAATAAATTTTATTTTACCTTCACTTTTCTATTTCCAGTGCTTTTCATTTCTTTATTTAGATCCAGGTTTCTGTCTGATCATGTTCTTTCTGCCTGAAGAAATTTCTTTAGCATTTTTTTTTTAGCGTAGGTGTGTTGGCAATGAATTCTCTGTTTCTGTTTACCTGACAATGTCTTTATTTCTCTTTCACTTAAAAAATATTTGTGCTGGGGCACCCGGCTGGCTTAGATGGTAGAGCACATAACTCTTGCTCTCAGGGTTGTGAGTTTGAGTCCCATATTGGGTGGAGATTACTTAAAAAATTATTTTTAAAAATCTTAAAAAAAAAATTCCTTAAAAAAATATTTGTGCTAAGTGTAGAATTCTGGGTTGGCAAAGTTTTTTTTTTTTTTTCCTTTCAACTCTTTGAAGATGTCACTTCATTATCTGCTGCTTGCATGGTTTTTGATGAGAAGTCTGTTTTAATTATTATTGTTTTTCTCTACAGTTAAGAAGTTTTTTCCTCTGGCTGTCTTCAGAATTTTTTCTTTGATATTCACCCTCCCCCCATATACCTATGTAGTTTGTTTTGGTTTTCTTTTGTTTTATATTTATCTTCCTTGGTGTTGTCTGACCTTTCTGGATCTGTAGTGTGGTGTCTGTCATTAATTTTGGAAAATTCTTAGCTTTCATACATTTCTGCTACTTCATTCTCTCTTTTCTGCTTAGGTGTCTGGCAGTGTCTGACCCAGGTAAGAGAGGGCTCCTGTCATATCTCTTCCTCTAGGTATCTGTCTCTCTCCAGGTTTTTCGTTAGTTGGCTCTCTTATGAGCTCAGCCTTCTGACGAGTTCAAGAAATGCAGTAATCTTGTATCTTTGGCTTTTTTCTTCTTATAAGAGTGGGGATGGGGCGCTTGGGTGGCTCAGTCGTTAAGCATCTGCCTTCGGCTCAGGTCATGATCCCGGGGGTCCTGGATCGAGCCCTGCATTGGGCTCCCTGCTCGGCGGGAAGCCTGCTTCTCCCTCTCCCACTCCCCCTGCTTGTGTTCCCTCTCTCACTGTGTCTCCCTCTGTCAAATAAATAAATAAAATCTTAAAAAAAATAAAAAGAGTGCGGATGATGCTCTCTCCACTTTTTTCTGTCTCTAAGTGGAAACCAAGAATCTAACACATAATATTTAAATAATTACATTATATGTTATTTTATGTATATGTTGTGCCTTGTTAAAACTATTCTCTATTATTTGGCATTTAGGTTACTTAATTTTTTTGTTATCAGAAATGAGGCAATAAATATATTTGGACAGACATCTTTGTGTTCTTATCTGAGTAGGACAAACTACTAGAAACTGGATGGTGTATCTTTTGAAGGATTTTATGAAATGTTGCCAAACTGCCTTCTAGGAAAGCAAGGACAACCTATCCATCAGAAAGATGAGTGTTCATGATTACAGTTTTGGGATGCTGGGGAAAGCTGCCTCCAAGGCATGAGCTCCTCTCCCTCACTAACCTGGCGTTTGCTTGGACATGCCTAATCCTGACTCAGGATTTCCTGGTTTCTATCTCTGGCCAGCTCTCCTTGTGTGAAGCATCACCAGGAAGGAGGCCTGATGTGAGGCTGGATTGAATATTGAAACCAGGCTGGGACTACAGGGGGCTCTTCCAATTGCTGATGAAGATATTGGAAGAGTTTCGACATTTCCTGTCTTAGGAGTTCAAAATCGATTCTCAGGCACAGACGAACCATGTTTAAATTGGACATGGTGGAGGTTAATTCTCGATCAAGGCAACCCTTCTAATTATTGTGCTGGCAAATAAATAACTGAAAAAACCTTTTAATATTTTTGGTAGTGGGGGAATGTTGTGGTTTGGACTTTTAATTCCAAATTAAAATATTTAATGCTTTATGAAACAGTTGCTATTTAAACTGCCAATAATATTTAACTTGAATTTACTCACCATTTCCTATCCTCATCCTGTATAATTTATAATGCTAAGCCTTTCAATACTCCAAAATGCCAGATAAACTTTTCTCATTTGCTCTTAATTTGGTCACGCAGGATAATACCAACATCTGAAGGCTCTTTAAACTGCCTTTTAAAATGCATTCCTGCGAGTGCCACCCATACCCCCTCTGCTCCTTGTCATCATCCATAATTATTTCCAATCCAAAGCGGCCCTTAATGCACTTATTAATCTGGCATTCTCCTCAGTGTGAAGCACATACAGCTCTATTAATTTTTAAAAAACCCCCTTTTTATAGGGGACTGCAGATGCTTGGCTATTACTGAAAAGCTATTAGAAGTTAACACCTTTCTCTCCCCAGAGACTGGCGGCGTCCTAGGCCTCCAAATGCCACCCTGTTTTACATTATCAGCTGCTAAGGCGAAGTATTAGAGACTTTTCTTCTTTTTGCTTCAGGACTGGTAATGCTATTATTCGCTAATGGCAGAATTCTGCCTGGCCCGTGGCCTGAGGGAGATGGCTCCCGAGCTAAAGCACACAGACTCTCAGATTTTCTGGGTACTGACTGGTACTTGCTGCTGTGCAATGCATGGGCTCCTACGTGAGTGAGACAGGACTGGCTTCTTGGAGAGAGTGCAAGGGACGGGGTGGGGGGGAATTATTCCTCGCTCTCCCCCAGCGGCCCTTGCCATTTGGATGACACCCGCAGGCCATTCCAGGCACCATGAAAACAGAAAAGGCTGAAGCTGTTGTGTAGTAACAACAACAACAAAAAGAAGCAGGTTTCCTGTTTTCTCAGAGACTACAACAGGGACACGAGCAAAGTGAGGGCTCTTGGCTTCCCAAGACCTGATGATGCACTGGGGGCTGGGGCGGGAAACAGGAGAGGATGCTAATAAATGGTTTGCCATGGCCCATTTCGGGATATCAAGTTTAATGGCTTGGAGCTATGCTTCCAGATCACCTGCTGGGAGGCAGTAGGGACAGGGAAGCCAAGCTCTCAGAAATGGCTACTCCTTAGGAATTGGTCACAGCCTGGGATCCCCAGTGAAGAAAGAGTTGGGGGAGGACCATCCCAGGAGTCAGAGTCTCTGGCTGAGTTTCCTGGGCTCCACGGTTGACCTCAAACAGGCAGAGCTGGCTGCAACCGACCAGTTTAAAAGGATGCTTACAAAGCATTTTTGGTCTCGTGGCTCCTCAATCTGTCTTCCTCCATGACTGTATTTGGGAAAACAGAAGGCCAGGAAACAATGCTGGAGATGCTGAGGGAGAGACAATGAATCATTCTGACCACAGCCCTTCCTGGGAGTATCTCTGCTAGGGTGCAGATGGCCCTGGCCCCCACCCACTGAGGCTGGACTTCTGACCCCATGTCCCATTTCTGTTTTCCTGAAGTTTGGCCATTGGTCACATCAACCTCACCTGTAGATAGTTTCCTTAGAGAATGTTCTATTAAGACATTCATATCCAGGGTGCTTGGGTGGCTCAGTCGTTAGGCGTCTGCCTTTGGCTCAGGTTGTGATCCCAGGGTCCTGGGATTGAGTCCCACATCGGGCTCCCTGCTTGGCAGGAAGCCTGCTTCTCTCTCTCCCATTCCCCCTGCTTGTGTTCCTGCTCCCACTATCTCTCTCTCTGTCAAATAAATAAATAAAATCTTAAAAAAAAAAAAAAGAAATTCATATCCAGAGTGCTGGGGAAGACATTCTTTTCTTTTTTTTTTTTTAAAGATTTATTTATTTATTTATTTGACAGAGAGAGACACAGCAAGAGAGGGAACACAAGCAGGGGGAGGAGAGGGAGAAGCAGGCTTCCCGCTGAGCAGGGAGCCTGATGCGGGGCTTGATCCAGGACCCTGGGATCATGATCTGAGCCTAAGGCAGACACTTAATGACTGAGCCACCCAGGCGCCCCTGGGGAAGGCATTCTTATCCTCCATTAACAGAGGAGGAACCTGAGAATCTGAACAGTGAAATCATTTCCTGAGGTCACACTCTGATAGGGACAAGGCTCAGCCCCTGCTGGGCTGCTGTTAGGATCTGTGCTATTTCTGCTTCAACACCCTGCCTCCATGGCTTGCATGGTTTAATTAGGGTCTCGAGACTTTACCAGTATAAATTGCCAGAAAACAAACCGCTCTGGTTAATTTAAATTGGTATTGCTGGTCAATGTATGGTCATGTCAACCATGATTGATTTCCTGAAAAAACTGTTTCAAGGCCCTTTTCTAAAGGGCAATAGTAAAAAGAATTTAGGAAGAAGGTAAGATGTGGGACAGTAGTCCAAGAGTAGAAATAACTCATGATAGAATGTCCTAATATAAACCTTCCAAACAGTACTACTTTTTGTAACATAAAGACTGTTTCGCTGGCACTTTTAGTTTTCTGGATGCCCCAAATAAATATAGTTTGTTTTACCTCAACATGACATTGCTTATAATTTAAAACCCTTGTCTGACTAATTTTGAAGCCTTCAGATTAACTATGATGATGCTAAACATAACAATAATAATACCCTCAACAATTTTCACATATTGAGCACCACTCACATGTACCTATTATTTCCATTTTGGGTTCTGAGAGTTTAAGTAACTCTCCCCAAGTTCCAGAGCACAAATTGAAAGGACCCTGGAGCTTTAATTCATTTCTGATACATGTTGTATTGTTGCAAATTTTATTTACTTATTTTTTGAGGGAAGTAACCTGATAATAGCTATTAAGAATAACGATGCATATACACTTGACCCTGCAATACTCCTTGAAGGAATCTAATCTACAGGGAGTTTGACATCTGGATTTTCTGCCCTGGGTGCAGACCTATAAGGATGTTTTTCTCTAGCATTGTTTGTCACAACAAGAACAACAAAAAAGAAAGGAAAGAAGGAAGGAAGGAAGGAAGGAAGGAAGGAAGGAAGGAAGGAAGGAAGGAAGGAAGGAAGGAAGGAAGAAAATAACCTAAAAGTCCATTAAAACAAGATTGGTTGAATAAATTAGAGTGTTGATATGGAGTGGTCTGTGATATATTAAATGTCAAAAGCAAACTCTAGAGTATATTTTTAGTATGACCCTATTTTAGCAAAACCCAAACCAAAGGCCATATGTGTATCTGTGATCCAACTTGTATTTACATGCACATGGAAGATGTTCTCCAGGCTGTTAATATGGGTTGTCAATGTGGCTGGAAAATGACTAATTTTTCTTCTATATCTTTGGATGGCTTTACTTGTTATAGCAAGCATGCATTACTTTGAAATAAAAAAATCAAATAAAGAAAATAAGAGGAATAAAGTCACCAGGTAAACTCAAGCCTGAAGATTTGGATTCCCACTTAGAATCAGAGGATGTGAAAAATTAGCTGTGCTTCTGTTATGGGAAAGGTTATTCCCACTACTAGTCATTTTGAATATGTAACAAGATTTTTCCATTTTTAAATTGTTGGCTTCCAGTGTTGTGTTCTTATACTTGACTTGAGAAAAGAATTAACATGTCAACACAGTCAGCAATAATACAATCATTGCAATGGAGAATATTCTTCAGTTATCATTAGAGTGCTTGTCTCTCAAATAACTTAATTTTTTCTCATGATTTAAACAGCAGATATGGATGGCAGAATAGATAACAGATAGCAAAGCAGAGGTTTGAATAAGGAAGCTGTGGCTGAAACAGAATGTACTATCTGTCTAATAAAAAGTAATGCCTATTTAGTGCCTGATAATGCACTTGATTGAATAAAATTTTTAAAAGGCTGCTGAATAGATTAATTTTCTAATGAACTTTGCTCGGACTCACTCCCACCTTCCCTTGTCCCTCAACAAAGGTCCTTGTTTCAAATGAGTTCCACTCGTAGTCTAAAGGTTGTAACAGAATCATCAACTCCTATTGTGGGGAGTGTCTCTGAGTTCTAGAAGTCCTGCAGTGAGATAGGAACGATGTGTGAAAGCTGTGACAGTGGGCAGTCTTGTTCTTACTCTCAATATTCTTGTGACTTTAATTTGATGGTGATCATGAGACTACATCACTTTGTAAAGGCTCTCTCTACATCATTAACCTGGTCAAAGTCCCCAGATGGTGGAGCTGGGACTCTCATCTTCTGCTTCTATCAACTGTGTCATTTTGGGGTCTTTTTTTATAGATTAATTTTTCTCCTCATTACAGATTATATTTTCTGCTTCTTTGCATGCCTAATAATTTTTGGTTAGACACGAGACATTGTGAATTTCACCTTGTTGGGTGTGTGATATTTTTGTATTCCTTTAAATATTCTTGAACTTTTCCTGGGATACCAATAAATTCTTTAGAAACCATTTGGTACTTTTGGGGCTTCTCTTTAAGCTTTGTTGGGTGGGAACAGAGCAGTCTTCAGTTCCGGGTTAATTTTTCTCTGGCATAGACGATACCCCTTTGAGTACACTGCCTGGTGCCCATGTATTCTGAAGTGTTCCACTCTGGCTGGTGGGAGCACAGACAGTTCCTAACCAAGTGTGAACTCTGGTGATGGTTCTGCTTGGTCCTTCCTGGGAGGGCCTCCCACCCCCCGACTTTCTTGAGTAGGTTTCTCATGAGTGCACACTGGTCAGTACTCAGCTGGAGACTCAAGAGGAGTAGACAGACCCCTGGAGCTTTCTCTCTGCAGATTTCTCCCTTTGGTGCTGCTCTTTCCTTATAGCTGGTCTACCCTCCCAGCTGCCCCAAATTCTTAACTGTGTCTCTTCAACTCAGGGAGATGGTTGGGCTCTGCTTGGGTTTCCCCATCCTGCATTATGGTCTGGAAACTCTCTCCACTGGTAAGCTGGGCCAATCATTGGGCTCATCTCATTTATTTCCTTCTTTTTGGGATCACTGGCTGAGCTGACTACTGCACAATGTCTGAAAAATGTTTTTTCACATCTTGTCCATTTCTTGGTTACAGTGAGAGGGCAAAGCCAGTCCTTACTATTTCATCATGGTTAAAAGTGGAAATCTTGGAGTAGAGCCTCTCAACCTCAAAATGTCAGCTGGCTCCCCTGGTCTCAGTGGGTTTCCTCATCATTGTCTCAAAAATCAGCAGGGAAGTAGTGTTCCTTAGTGAGGCCTTAACATTGGAAAGTCTGAACTGGGCTTGAGAATTTTGAGCAGACTTTTGGTTTTAGGAAGGGACAAGAAGTCCAAGGAAGCTTTTCCTAGTGACAAGGAGTAAGATCGTACCTCCTGGGTGGGAGCCACAAAAGCTTTTTAAAATCACAAATCTGTCACCTTTCTGCTCAAAACCCTGCAATGGCTGCCCATTTCTTGTGTGATGAAGAATACCATTATGGTTCTTGTCTACATCTGCAAACTCATCTCCTGTGTCCACCCCCTTCTTCCTGCCTCCAGAGATGTTGGCTTTCTTTCAGTCCTTTGACCAGTCCAACCTGCCTCTGGACCCACTCCCTGGCATGCTCTCACCTCCAGTCCCTGTTCATCTGTCAGGTCTCAGCTGTGATGTCACATTCCTAGACTAAGTCCCCCTTGGGAATCTCATAGCCCTCTGTATTCCCCTTACAGCATTTACACCAGCATAATGGTGGGAGGCCTTGTTGTCCATGGGCAATTATACCTGGAAAGGTCACCTTAGACCAAGCCCACTTAACATGGGAGCCAATCTTTCATGGGAAAGAGAGGGGATTTAAAAAAAAAAAAGATTTTATTCAGAAAGTTCAGAAAATCAAAACTAGAAATGATGAAAATAAATTTATTTTTATCCCATTTCTACCCAAGTTTAGATTCTAATTCCAACCCCAACTGAAGTTTTAGAGTGAACAGAGAATGAATCAGATGCTGATCATTTTGAAGAATGTAATTTTTATGATAAAACTGGGTGATGGCATGAGATGGCTTCCCTTGTTTCATGTTTTTTTCTTTCTTTCTTTTATTTTAAAAATTTTTGCAACACAAACACAAAGAAAGCTGTTTATTGCAAAAAGACTCTAGAGCTTCATGGGTTTTCCCAAGGGCTTTCCTCAACCACTTGATGGTCCAATCATTCTATTTTGACCATCAGTTCATCACCTCTGTCAAACCCCCTCTTCCTGCTGTTACTGTTCCTGTTGATACCAGAGCCTCATCTGTCATTGGCTTGGTGTGGGGTTCAGGCAGTTCTCTCATGGACCTCATAAAATCCTACGGCTTTGGTGAAGTCTTCAATTTCTCTTTGCAATTTGTTTGTATTACAATTGCATTGTCCTGTCAGATAATCCACAATGAAGAGAGGTGGATCAAAAGTGACAGCTCTTTGGCCCCTGAAGGATGCTGATGTTATATAGGTTGTTTGAGTGGAAACTGCTCTTACAAGTGGTTGGTTCACTAATGAATCTTTTTCACAGTATTCTGATAATTTTTGTTTCCCTATACAAACTCAAGAGTATGAGGTCCTCCTGTGCACAAGTATTTGCACACTTATTTGTGTAATGTTGTCTCCCCAGCTGGACATCAGCTCCAAGAGAGAGGAATTTCTGAACTGTTGGTGCCCACAATAGGCCTGGCCAAGTCAGGACTCGATAAAATATTTGCTGAAAAAATAAACCAAAGAAAGAGCCAGGAGGAGAGGCATCTTGGAGAGTGGTCTCAGCTCATCACATCATCCCATCATCAGTGAGCTGAGCTCTTTAAGGTGAGACACCTACACTTTAGGGGAACCGTTGTTGCTGATTTGTTGAAGTTCTTTCCTTGTTCTTTAGTGGTGTTAACAAGACGAGTGCATCACCCTGCTTACTGCTCTGCAGAGAAAGACAAAGGAGAGAGGTGTCTGTCTCCCCGAGGGCATGAGTTTTGGACAGAAAGACTCTTACCCTGAACGCAGTATGTGGGATGAGGTGCTGAGCGAAGTCAGAAGTTCCGGGAGAGGGACGTGCTGCCACTTCCGGCCTCCACTGGGTGATCCCCCGCCAGCGTTCTGCTCTGCTCCAATCTGGGAGGCTGGTGCAGGCATGCGCTCGTGCTTAGCAAGCTCCTTGCATGATTTTGAGAGACTCAGGCTGTCTCCAAGAGACTTATTTCTCAGGCCCAGGAAGGTGTAATAAAGAACCGGAATTTTAGCCTCAGACTAAAATTTCCTTCTTTCAAAGGAAATGCAGTGCTTCCGATGATTTTCTTCATTCAGGAAAATATCACTGGAAAGTGGCTTGCTTTAGGGATAATTTAGTCCCTGGAGATCGCCTAATAGTGAGCTTTCGCTCTTAGCCACATAAGTATCCCTGATGGTAGAGGAGAGTAGCCATGGGGAAGGACATTGTTTGATGTTTTACTGGAAAATTAATGTAAATTTTGCATTTGATTTTAAGTAAACTATTATATAAAAATAATATCCTCTACCCCTCTTACCCCCAACAACAACAACAGCAAAACAAACAAAACATAGAAAACCCCAGAAGACAGCCCTGCAAGTAAAATCACACTCCTGGAAGACAAGGCAAGTGGCTTCTGTGGGCTTGTGTTCACTCAGGCAGTAACCCAAGGGTTCACCTAGTCCTGTTTGTGAAACCCATGTTAATGACAATTTCTGGAAAAGTATCAGTTCCCTCCTACCACTCCCCTCCTGCAAACGCATTCCCAGATATAGCAGCAGCATCCCTATCTGGGTCCTCGTGAGCTCTAATACTGAATTAGAAAAATAAGATCACTCTTGGCTAATGTACCCTCTTTATCACTTCCAGCCCCAGTTCCAGGATCACAACTCCGTGAAGTGTCAGTTCTGTTTAGAGGGTGTGTAGATGTTCATTATGATCTAGTTCAATCACTTAAAAACACAGAAAACCCAATCTGTTGCTCCTGTTTCCATTTTTTTCTCTAAGTAACTTTTGAAAAGAAAATTGTTGGGTTAGTTTCCAGATAGGCAAAAATATGAATTTGGGGAGTTCAGCAAATTTGTAAGATTCACTACGATTTTTCTTCTTGTTGCAATCGGGAGGTTTTCTTCTCCAGAAGGTCTGGTCTCAGCTCTGCTCTCACATTTTCCAAAAGCCTCATAGGCCAGCATAAACCCCTTTTGGGATTCAGATGTCGATAGTAATTTCCTTTCTTCACATGCCAGGATCAGTCCATTTTTTTCTGTGCAGCTTTTTCGAACTTCGTATTTTAGCCTAGAATCCAGCAAGATCATAAACTGCTGAAGAAGCATTTTATGTTTATGCTCACATGTCAGGTAACCAATCTCAGAATCTCTTGCCTTGAGGCAAGAAAACTACAGAGACTCAGCTATGCCTCAGTTTAGTTCACAGAATTTTCCTGCATCCGTGAGTATTTGTTACGAAGATTTAGAATCACAGAATGAGTGAATCACAGAATCACAGAACCAGAAGGGGTCTTTAATGCTCATTTTAATTTGATTATTTTATAGTGCCAGAAAGATTCAGTGACTTGCCAAAGGGCACACAGAGGCGGGGTCCCTGACTCCTGGCTCATTCTGGGATGCCACAATGTAGAGTTAATTTTTGCTTCATATCCAACTACCCCAAACGTAAGTGGCTTAAAGCAACCACTTATTTAGGTCGTGATTTTGCAGGTCAGCAGTTTAGGCTGGGCTCAGCTGGCTGGTTCTTCTGGACTGTGCTGGGCACGGCTGATCTTTGCTGGGCAGTCAGCTGGAATGTCCACTGGGGCTGGCTGGCTTATAATGGCCTCAGCCTCGATGGCCAGAATGACTGAGACTTCTCTCCACATGGCAATCAGGAAGTTCCTGGGCAGCAAGGGCGAGATCCCTTGATGTACAATCACTTTCAGACACTGCTTATGTCATGATTGCTAATATCCATTGGTCAAAATAAGCCACAAGGCCAAACCCAGATGAAAGGGGGTGAAAAGAGACAGGAATAATTTGTGGTCACTTTGCAACTTGCCACATGTGGTGATTTCCATTTTTGAATGACAGGATACCCTACAGACCATCTTTTCAAGAGTCTCACTCCTAGTTACTTTGTATGACAATGCTGACATGCAGTCTTTGTAAATTAGATCATGGGCTAGCCTCTTAAAATCCAATTATTTTACTTCATCTAGTGCTGGAGATGGCAATTTATTGCATATTATTTCCCTCTTGGAGTACAATTTTAGGCGGACATATGGCAGTATCAAAGAAAAAGCCATTTCTAGTCCCCAGTTTATGATGGAGACATTTTTCAATTTTCCAAAATGTTGTTACAAAGAAACCCAAAGTATCTGTGGGTCCACCCCATTATTTCCTGCATATCTCCAAGGGGCAACAATAATTTTACCCTCATATTTGGGGGGCCATTATATGGTTTGCACATGAATCCCATCCTTCTGGGATTTCAGACCACCACTGACTCATAGCATTCCTGTGAAGTAGTCAGACATGGGTTACATGCCCCATTTTACAGATTGAGTAACTGAGGCTCAGATAGATTCTCAGTACCCCCAGGGATTCCCATGGGGCTCCCTAAGTGTGAACACCTGTGTCAGTTTCTTCCTCCTCCAAGTCTGTTCTTACATCTTGGGGGTTTGTGGAACGATGCAGATAGCCCTTATGTCTGCTCTATGACCTCTCCATTCTCAAGGATCTTCAAGGTGCTGTCACTCTGGGCAAAACATCCCACGTTTCCTTCACCAGGAGGAGTCAGGCATGGGGTGTGAGTGCTGACATCCTCTCCTACTCTTGATATGTCTGGGTATATCTAACTGTTGCCCTGCCCCCATCATCCTCTGGTGGGGGGTCCTTCTCCTCCACCTCCTTCTCCTCTAGGTTCAGTTCTTCACCTGGGATCCTGATTCCACCCTGCTCAGGGGGTTCAGGGGATCTTCTGTGGAGCAGGTAACATCCCTGAAGGAGAAGCAAGGTCAACCCAGTGAAAGGCATTGGCAATAGCATAAAGCATTTTTTAGTCAAGAGGAAACGGTGGTGACAAACAGGAGAACCATACGTGAGATTTTATGACTGAAGGGTAGAGTGTGTGTGTGTGTGTGTGTGTGTGTGTAGTGGGGGGCAGGAAGAAGGGGAAAAATGGACACTTCCCTCAGTTGGGCCCACCACAGTCAGGTTCCCACTTCAAGGGAAAAATCACTGGCTGGTGGGAACATGTCTTAAAAAGACTGGGTAGAGTCCAAGGTTAGTGGCTACCTGGTGCTTCCTCCAGCTGGGGCAGAAGAGCACATATGCCCTCAGACTCTTGAAAAGCCTGGAGTGGTGCCATAAGGGCCCTTTCCGGGATTATTGAAGGCAGGTTGTGAGGACACCACCTCCACATCAGTCAGCATCTCCTCTCTCAGCTCTGAGAGCCTGGAAAATTTGTGCTTCCTCTGAGGGACTGCTGTGCTTCTGCTGGGTTGGTTTGTTTGAATCTAGTGGATAGCATGCATGGTCAGGCTGCAACTGATTGCAGGTCCCTTTTTTCTCTGGCTCCTAGGAAGCTCGGGGATGAGTGTTTTCCTAAAAATTAAAATCTTTGTTGATTTTTACGAACATCAATTAAAACTTAAAAAAATTTTATAAATACATGATTTTATGTCTAGTAATAATTTTAAAATTTCAACAATGTAGCCCTGTATGAAAAAGAAAGTTTCAAAATCACTCCAGATAGTCCCATTAGGTGAAAAATATTCTAAATATTATCTTATGTTAGTGTGTACATACTTATCTCTATATATCAATGACCGTGAATGGACTTCCAACACATCTATTTATTTATTTACTTACTCATCTATCTATTTAGATGTATGGGAAAGAGATCATATGGATTATATGTTTTATTTTAAATGTGGTGTCTTAAAGTTGATTCTGCCTGAGTTTAGAAGAAGAAAAAGAAGCTAGAAGGAAGTGGAAGGAATTGTTGAAATAAAAGTGCTTTCACCACGAGAGATATTCTTCTCTAAAGAATCTCTCTTAGGTTAAGAAAAGAGATTATGGAAAACAACCCATTGAATTTGGAAATTATGTTTTTCTAACCACATGTTTCAATTTAGACACTATCAGTTACTGCCCCACCATGGAAGATGGCGGTGTTAGTGCGATCACACCCCTCCCACCCCCTCCCCCCCACCTCGGTTACTCGATTTTTAGTTTTATCATTACCACCTTTTGGGGACTTATAACATGTTGCAGCGCACACAATGGTTTAGTATTAATTCTATGTTTAAATGGATCCTATTGTCACCATCGGTCCTTTCCCCACACCTTCTCCATTGCTCAATTCTTGATTTTGATTTATCTCTTAACTAGCTTGGTTTCGTAGTCAAATCATTTTGCCATGAAGACCCTGTAGTCCCTGAATTTTGAAAATGTCTTTTAATTCTTCTAATGTCAGAGAATATCTGTTTGTTGTCCTTATGCCAGACCAGCACCTTGCCTGGGTAGAGCACTCTTGGTCTCCCTTTCTTTCCTTTTGAACGCAGTGTCCTTGCTCCATCCTGATGTTAAATGTTGCCCTGGACAGTCTGACCCTCTCCCTCCTCGATGGTCATTTGCTTTTTATACCCGGATCCTTGAGGAATTGTTACTTCTTTATTGAAGTTATATTACTTAATCAGGACATATCATGGTGTTGAACACTCTGCATTTTTTCTTTCTTTCTTTTTTTTTCCCTGAAATGTTATGTATTGTGGATTCTGTTCTTCCTGCATTTCAGACAGTACTGGATTACATCATTCACTATTTTTTCATTCAATACTTTTTCCATTCCATATTTTGGTTTCTCTATATCAGGGACACTAATTACACTTGTGTTGGACTCTCTTTGTTCTATTTCTTTATCTTTTTCATCTCTGTTCTTTGTTCATGCTGTTCTTGCTGATTTTAATTAAGTTATTTACTTTTAAATATTGTTGTTTTGGTCCAGAGTTCATTTCCTCTGGTTTGCAAACTGCATTTCCCTCTCATTCTGTCATTTTGTCAGATGCTTCATCATTTTATTATGAAACTTTCAAAGATATAGGAAAATTGAAAAAAAATTACAGTGAACACCCATCTACACACTAATCAGATTCTGTAATTAAGAGTCTGCTCTACTAGCCTCGTGATACATCTGTTACTCAGTTTACCCCTTGGTCCATCAATCTATCATATTTTTTTTATGTTTCAAAAGCAAATGTTGACACTGGTGTAAGTCCTTCTCCTTCGGCATGAATATCATTAAGTAGAGTTCAATATTTGTTTATAGTTACTTATTTTTCCTTTGAGATAAAATTTGTATACCACGAAATGCACAAATTTTAGGCACACCAGGCGCCATTGAATGAGCTTTTACCAAAAATTTATTGTGAAAAAATTCTAACTATACCATAAAGTTGAAAGACTAACAGCAAACCAACTGCATATGTACTACCTCTACCTTCCCACTGACAGTTAATTGTACTTGCTTTATCACAGATGTAACATATCTCTTTTGAGGTAAAATTTACATGCCATGAAATGCACAGATCCTAAATGGACATTTGATGAATTTTAACAAGTACATACACTGTGTACTTCAAACCACTATCAAAACACAGAATATTACCTCAGAAAGTTTCCTCATGCCCCATTCGCAGCCAGTCTCCACCCCATTACCCTGAGGTAACCGCTACTGTAATTTTTTACATAGATGAGTTTTGCCTGCTCTAGAACTTCATACAAGTGGAATCATACATATAGTATGCATTTTTGTGTGTAAGGCTTCTTTCACACGGCACGGTGTTCTTGAGATCCATCTGTAGTGTTGCTTGTTCCTTTTCATTGTGTAGTAGTTTTCCATCCTATGGCTGGTGCTACAGTTTATCCATTCATTCTCTTATCTGTAGATATCTGGGATATTTCCAGGTTTTGACTGTTATGAATAAAGCTGTTAGGAACATCCTTATGCCAGACTTTTTGTAAACATATGCTTTCATTTCTCCTGGGTAAAACGTCTGGGATTGGAACTGTTGAGTCATAGGGTAGGTGTCTGCTTGGTTTATGTTGCCAGGACTTTCTTCCAATTGTTGCATTATCTTACACTACCACCAGCAGTATTAGAAGGTTCCAGTTGCTCCATATCCCTGGCAACATTTGGTGTTGTTGGTGTTTTTAATTTTTGCCCTTCCACTGGGGTGTAGTGGTCATTCTAGACTATTTATTTATTTATTTATTCATTTATGCATTTTTAAGTAGGTTCCACGCCCAGCATGGAGCCCAATGCAGGGCCTGAACCCACGACCCTGAGATCAAGACTTGAACTGAGATCAAGAGTCAGATGCCCAGCCAACCGACTGAGCCACCCAGGCGCTCCCATTTTAGACGCTTTTAAAAGAGTTGGATTCATGTTCTTATTGCATTTTGGTTTTGGCTAATACCCTTGTAAAGAATTTTCTTTTGTTTTGTTAATGTTTCTTCCGTGGCACGTTCATGTATTTCTTGTTTTGTTTGCTGTGTTTCTCTTCCCCTTTGAGAGGAATGCACATCACTTGTACATCCCTTGTTGCCTACTTGCTATACCATTTCTTTTCATTTTGTTAGTGCTTGAGCAGCTCTCTCCAGACATTTGTTTTGATCTAATGGAGTATGGTTGGCTTCTTGACTTTCCTTCCATCACACTTGAGGATGGCTTGATTTTTTCTCCCCTCGGCTACATTATTTTTTTAAGTCATGCTATGTCAGTAATGAACTATGACACAGCAGATGATGCAATAGGATACAGTAGGATCCACACAATATAATACAGCAAAATCCATCCTTTTCTAGCCATACAGTTCCACAAATTTTGGTAAACGTGGACAATGGTACAACTAGCACCACAACCAAGATGATATTCCATTTCCCTCATCTCACCAAGCTCTATCATCCCCCTTGAAGTCAGTCCTCTATCCCCACCCCAATCCCTGGCAACCCCTGGCCTGTTTCCTGTGCCTACAGTTTTGCCTCTTTTAGAATGTTCTATAAATAGGACTACACACTGTGTGACCTTTTGGGTACGACCTTTTTCACGTAACACAATGCTTTTGAGATTCATCCATGTTTCTTGCTTGAATCAATAGTTTTTACTTACTATTATTTTATTATTATTTATTGCTCAACTTTTTATTGAGCATTATTCCATTGTATGGATGTATCACGATTTGTTTATCTCTTCGGCAATTAATTAAAATTTGAGTTATTTCCAATCTTGGATGATTATAAATATAAATATTTGCATACAGATTTTTTTTTGTGGGTGTTTTTATCCTTTGCTATATTTTGAGGAATGGTGTTTCATATCATAGTCATCTATTTTTGTCCTGAAGAGCTCCAATAAAGAGGTGCTTGTGAGAGATTCCCACTTCTGAAGTTTTGCTAAATACCCTCTCTTGGGCTCACCACACCTAATTGGGGGGTGTATACCATTCCCATGGAGGTCCCCTTGGCTTTGGATCATTTCCCCTAATTACCATGGAACCCTGGCACCCTCACTTTTGTCAGAGTTAGTCAGGGCCCTGATCATAACCCCATTTTCCTCTCTTTCTTTCCGGCAGCATCTTCTACTCTTCCCCAGTCAATGGAGGGAAAGCTGTGAATCCTCCTTCAGGCTTCATTCCAGATCTGATGGTATGAGGGAGGACTGGTGCGATTTTGTTGGCCCCCGTATTAGACAGGGTTCTCCAGAGAAACAGAACCAGAGGAGACTTATACTTATATCTATGTTTATTACAAGGTATTGCTCATGTGATTACGGAAGCTGGGAAGTCTTACGGTGTGTCACCTGCAAGCTGGAGGCCTGGGAAGGCTGGTGGTGCCATTCTAAGGCCTGAGAA